>NC_136489.1:117774190-118171690 GCF_053919585.1 Euprymna scolopes | reverse complement strand
TATTCCCTTCTTCGTCCAAAAAACTTTGCTCAAGCACCCCCTCTTTCATTTTAGTTTATCCGTTATTACATTCATACATATATATATATATATATATATATATATATACATATATATATATATATATATATATATATATATATATATATATATATATACGCGTATATATATACATATGCATATATATATACATATATATACACATCTATATACATATATATATAATTCAAAACATTTATATATATATATATATAATTCAAAACATTTTCAAGTTTACAAATTGAATAATTCTGTAAACTGAAAGCAAGTGTAAATATTAATGCTAATACTTATATGATAATCCTAACTAGATGAAAAGCTCAATATTCCATATAGAGCATTGATATAAGAAATGCAATAACTACTAAGAATATAGTTAATAAAATTATATTCATAGGCAGCCAATAAATTTTGCTGGTTCGCACATAAATTGAAAACTATAAAATCATGCACGGAGTCATATCTGTATGAAAGTTGATAATAATGTAAAACTGTATGGGTTAAAAAGATTATGTCAAAGGAAGTCCAGGCCTTGACGAAAAAGAAAAAAATAGAGAAATACATTTCTGCATGATTATCAACTTTCATACAAATATGACTTCTTGCATGGTATGCAGTTTATACAGTCTGTCTGCGAATACCATTTTGCTTACTACTTCCCTATGAGGACGAAACTTCATGGAATAAGGAAAAATTTTCCTTGTCGAATACTAAATTGTTGTAATTCTTATTTACAGAATTTATATTGAATTCCTTATGCACACACACACACACACACACACACACACACACGTGTATATATATATATATATATATATATAGAGAGAGAGAGAGGGGGGGACAGACAGACAGAGAGACAGACAGACAGACAGACAGACAGAGAGACAGACAGACAGACAGACAGACAGACAGAGAAAGTTATAGGTAAAGTAAATATGGACATGTATGGATTTATTTGTCAGTTCATTGAGGAAGAAAAATGGTAGGAGAGACTATAAATGCTCTTTATACGTAGGCATTTTGTAGCCTAAGGTTTCTCATCAGGAGCGGAGAAAGGAGCTAGGTCACAAATATAGAGAATTGTGACATCTAACTTGTGATACATTAAGTACAAAATGTTAGAATGTTAAAATGAAATCTGAAATAAAAGAACGCGATGAATATAAAAAAAATAGGAGGAAGAGTGGAGATAAATATGAAGATAATAATAATAATAATAATAATAATAATAATAATAATAATAATAATAATAAAAATAAAAATAATAATAATAATAATAATAATGAATAACATTAATAATAAATAAAATAGAAAGCATATCAAGAAAAAAACAATAGATGCAAATGTATTGTTTATGGGATATATATATATATATATATATATATATATATATATATATATATATATATATATATATATATATATATATATATATACTACTACTACTACTACTACTACAACTACTGCTGCGGCATAATCACGTTGACACGCCGGTTCCTGTCAGACCACCGAAGTTAAGTCACGTTGAGCCTGGCCAGTACTAAAATGGGTGACCATTTGGGAATTTCATGTGCTCTCCGCTTATCTCGGCATTATTTCCAGTCAGTTTGGGGTTTATCCTCGCCACTGGACTCAAGCAGTACCAATTCAGGAGAGGTGTGGTTTGGGATGCGCAACTCTTGCCTCCATAATTACACGCGCAGCTACCCTTACAGGGGTATCCATTCTCTCTCTCTCTCTCTCTCTCTCTCTCTATATATATATATATATATATATATATATATATATATATATATATATATATATATATATATATGGTTATTAATCTACAGCATAAGTTTCCTAATGAAAATTCGTGTAGCTTAATTGCCTAAGAAAATCAAATTTTATGAAGAAACTAGACGGGGTCCGTGATCGCCATTTTGTTGTTAGAATTAAAGGGTAATAATTAATTTCGGCTGCCGAGATTTTGTTTGTATCAAAAATAATTAAAACTTTTTAATCGCAAAAATAGCAAAGTTTGATTTTATTTTTTTTTTGTTTAAAAATAAAGCTTACTTGATCAATTAAAGTGATTTTTGGAATATGACATCTTCGTTCCGTAACGAATACGTACATTATATAAAAAAAAATGTTCTATATATATATATATATATATATATATATATATATATATATATATATATATATATATCAATGTAATTCTAAACAACACCTATTCAGTTGTGTCAGACCGTGTTTGTAATTCCCTCAATCCAATGAAATGTTGTCGATTTTTCGTTTATTTGGGGAGGGGGAGGGTGTTTCATTATTAGTTAATTTTGCTTTGTGCAAGAAAATATGTCTGAACATGTATATATAAAATAAATAAACAAACAAATAAATAATGATTACGGATTTTCTTTTCTTTGGATAGAGTATAAAAATGACCCAAGAAAACGGCCAGTTCAGACATTTCGCTTGTCACAGAATTTTTAGTGATAAGTGCAGAATCTCGTCTATCTAGATAGATCAAAATGTCTCTCGGTCGTAGTAATAGAGTCTACTCTGTATCGCCGTCCAGAAAGGCACGGCGGCGCTGCCGCAACATACATCGTAGTTTCTCAATAAATGTTACTAATCGCCCGAATATATTCAACAGTATAATCCCCAGTACATTTGTACCTTATCTCTTATTCCACTACGATGACGTCGATTCACACAGTCTGAGTGATATCTGCGCAAGAGAGTTCGGCAACAAAACAACACTGCCGACACTGCTTCAAAGACAGTCAAAAAACGCACGCACATGTAGAGGTTGCTCTCTCGCTAAGGTTTTTAATCTAGACCTCGCCAAAACCCGGACTACAACTGACTCGCTAACTACGCACATCACTCAACTTCTATCGCAACTACTGCCAACTCTAGCAAAGAAAGAAAGAAAAGGAGAACCGATTCGCGGTTCTTATTTGCTGATAGTTAATTCGCTCGACTCTAGCTCTTTTTTCCCCTTCTCGTCTTTCAAAGCCGCAGTCGGTGACAGTCTAGCCGTCCTCTTGATCTCGGCTCTCCACCTTCGGGTCAAAGAAATCCCCAAAATGCCTTCAAGCCCGGAGCAGATTACCAAGTATGAAAAGGTAAGGTTTTCGTCTTTATTATACAAAAATATTTTCAAAAATCTGACGGTTTTATTTCAGTTTAGTTTGTTTTTTAGCCATGAAATGCCTTTCGTTGGTGAGAGAGGCTGACATAGCCATATAACAAACCAGCTTGAAAGCGGCCAAGTTACGACAGAAACCGCTTTTTAAATCGGCGAACGAACTGGAAAAAATGCCCGATGAGTGATAGTTCTGACCAACCTCTCGTGTTTTATTTATTTACGCATCTGTTTTTTCCCCCCTTGTTTTTATTTTATTTTAATAAAGTAATTCTCTTATTTGTATGTTTTGCTACTGTCTGGTGAAAAACAAACAAACAAAAATACGAGAAACACTAGCTAAAATTAAATGCCTCCTTTAGCTATTGAAGTTTTAAGTATTAAAGGTTGAAAGCTAAACTATTATTTTCCTGGTAAAACAATTCTGTTGGCAAGTTTATTCGTAACGTCTTTTTATTTGTGAATTATATATTAAAATCACAAACTTCGGCTTCAAACCCTTCCTTACTTCGTTCTCAATTCACCGGGAATTAAAATGTTTTCTTTAATTCCTCGCAGATTTTTCTTAATTTGTTTTAAAAACAATATTTTCTGTTCATATTTATAAATTGGTGACATGTTTTAGATTTTAAGAATCTGTTTGACTCTGATATATAACAAACAAAAACCTTTCATTTCGCTTAAGTTTAGTCAAAACGATAAAGATAGCCTCGTGTTATTTGAGAACCAGGCACACTGCAAAAACACTGCATGTCAACGTACCTTGCTTTGAATTATAAATAACGCGAATAAACGTTTCTGTTGGCGGCACAAATTATTATTTTATTTATCTATTTATTATTTTTTTAATGAAATACAGTTGTGGAAATTAGTAGAAAGTGATCTATTTTAGTTTACCAACATGTTTGTGATAGATGTGTTAACAAATTATATAATAAATATAAGCCTGTTAAATTACCACAAGTATTGGTTGTGAGCTATAAATACCAGGCATGTTTTATTAATTTATCTTTATTTCGGACTATTAGTCTCATCTTTATTAGTTGTTGTTTTTCATCTTTTATTGGTTTGTTTATTCACAACAGAGGAATAGTTGGCCGAAACGTTGTGAATAAACAAACCAATAAAAGATGAAAAACAACAACTAATAAAGATGAGACTAATAGTCCGAAATAAAGATAAATTAATAAAATCGGGTTTGTATTACTGTACACATAGATTCGAAAGAGTTGTCAAAAAACAAATATATAACAAATAAATATAATCAAAGGCAAGATAAGTTACTTTTCTACCAAACTGGATACATTTTTTTGTGTTTTTATTCAATGTAACATATTTATTCAGCTCGAAAAACATGCAGTGTTTACCAATGTATTGGAAAATTCAAAATGGCGCCCGACACTCTCTTTAACATGGTAAGTGTGGGAAAAGGTGTTATAAATAATAAACTATAGAAAATACTATTAAAAAAACACCGAATATATGTCAACTTATGTCACGGTAACATATAATGATCGAATTTCTAACAGTATTTTGTCTAGTTTATTATTTATAACATATTTTCCTGAACTTACCGTGCTAAAGAGAGTGTCGGGCGCCATTTTGAATTTTCCAATACATCGGTAAACACTCTATGCTTTTCGAGCTGAATAAACATGTTACATTGAATAAAAACACGAAATATATATCCAGTTAGGTAGAAAAGTAACTTATCTTACCTTTGATAACATTTATTTGTTATATATTTGTTTTTTGACAACTTTTTCGAATCTATGTGTACAGTAATACAAACTCATAAAATCAATATATATAATGCTCATCTCAAAAATGAATTCCAATACCAGGCATGTTTGTTTGTTTTTATATTTGGGGTACTTATGCAGAATACAGACCGTGCTGAAATAACATTATTTAGGAACCCATTCTTACCAATATCAGATGAGGCCTTTAAAATAAGAAGGAAAAAAAAACAACTTCTGTACTTTCATCTAACAATTTAATAAACAAAAGGTTCTGTAAAAAATTAATTTACGTTGAAAATCACATGTTAAAAAAAAAGAAAAAAAAAATAGCGCAATCCGTTGTTTGTTTTTGTTTTGTTTTTAGGTAAAGTAACGGGCACCTGGGGCCTGGGCATATTTAAAAAAAAAAAAAAAATTTAACCTTAGCAATAAACCAAAAAGGGGCGAAAGTACAACAAATAAGTGGTATCCTAGACAATTACTCTTCTCCCTACCGGGATGAGTTTTTGTATTTTAATTATTTTAAGCGTTTATTTACTTTGAAACAAAAGTAGTGTCAAATCGAAAAATGGCGGTCTTTACATCCATATCGACCCTCGATAATTGTGGAATGATTGATATTTATTAGCTAGGTTTATATTTTTATTTTGTTTGATTTTCGATTTTTAGCTATTATCGAAGGTCCAAATAGCTTTAAGGAGATCAAACCTAAATACAAATCGGTAGGTTGTTGTGTTGACTAATTTTCCAACTGTATTTCCGGTACTTATGTACTTATTGTAATGTACTGTGATGAAATGATAACGTTTGAATATTTAGAAATCCCTTCTTACCATGGGAAGGGGAGAGTGTTGTGTAACTATTTGGAGTAATGTCCAAGATCAGTGTACGGGAA
Organism: Euprymna scolopes; assembly: GCF_053919585.1. Lineage (NCBI taxonomy): Eukaryota > Metazoa > Mollusca > Cephalopoda > Sepiida > Sepiolidae > Euprymna > Euprymna scolopes. The sequence continues at coordinate 118,165,878 of NC_136489.1, read as the reverse complement.
AAAAAAAATCAAGCTACCTGATGTGAAAACGGTTGATTATAGAACGGAACGGAGTCAAGACACGAAAACCGAAACCATATATTTATTTTTTTAAAATTACTTTAGTTTTAATACTTCTTGTGATCACGAAACAAAAATTAATGACTTCAAAAAAAAAAAAAGAAAGCTCTTTTTGTATTATCAAATAATGAAACAAATATTTTATTCAAAACATTAATTTAGTTTTTAACACTTGTTTTACAGCGAAACAAAAGAATTATTTAATTCTATAAATTATATTGTAAAGTCTGTTTAATATTTTTTTCGTCGTAATTTTTATTTTGTGATAACACAAGTGTTGAAACTGTGTGTGGTTTCGTTTTTCAACTCTGTTTTGTTCCGTATCCACTTCCGGTAGCTTGATTCCCCCCCCCCCCCGAGCATTTATCTTCTTGGACATTTTGTACACTCATCTAACAATTTAATAAAAAGGCGGACCTTAACATGTGGAGGTTCAGAGTGCTTATTCCGAAAGCCGTTCTTACGGGGTGGGAATGATTCTCGTTCGGATCCGAAAAAAAAAAAAAAGATATCATAAAACTTGAATTCAACTTTAAAATATTAAAAAAAAAAAAAAAAAAAAAAAATACTGCGGTAGAATAAATGTGTAAGAACCATATTTTCTTTAAAATAATTTATATTGCTAATAGTACCGTTTAACGAGTTCGATATTTATTTTTATTTCTTGCTGATAATAAATCCATCGACAATATGTATTCATAGATTTATTGTGCACTGCATGGCTGCCACGTTGTGACGTTCTTTCTGACGTGTTGAATTTTTCAGCATTTTATAACGAACATGACGTTATTTCTTTCGTGGCCATGATAGAGGAAAACCTCGAGTTACCAAAAGTGTATATTTATTTTATTGTTTCAATTTTTTTAGACCGGTTTCAACGTTCTCAACTCCTACGTATGCATTATATAAGATTTTCTCTCTCCTTTTTTTTTTTTTTTTTTTTTGCTTGCGAAATTGCCAACCATTGTAAACCACCTCCACCCACGATTATTCTCCGTTTTTCTCTCTTTAAAAAAACGTGTGCGCTTCGCGTCACATGTCTACTTTTTCTGGGTGGTGGCCGAGGGTCTGTTCGTTTTCTCGACGCTCATTGGTTTAAATATTTAGGTGTGGTCCTCTACGTTAGCTCATATATTATCATTGACCAAAGGTCATGTGCGAATTAACTCAATAACGTGTCTGCTTTTCTGTTTTGAAACAAATAAGACAAAAAATAAAAATAAAAAAAATACTTCATGAAATGATGAAATCGGCGAAGGTTCTTTCTTCTTCCTTTTCTTCGTTAGATAAATGTTGGCTCACTGACAAACAAAACTTCTTTTTTTTTCTGTCTGGTATCTGAAGAATTTATTTTCTTTCCTTTATTTTCCTTTCTAGAGGAAGGGGTAGCTGGAAAATTCCCTCACATTAAATGAATCTTTTCACATTCAGCCCTCGTAGGGAGGAAATACATTCGAAACAACACTTTCATCTTGCCTTCAGACTAAGACTTTTGTAAATGTAGATATTTGGTGTCAGGATTAGATCATCTTCCCAGGCATTACTCTCTGTCGTTGAAGGGGATGCTCTCACGCATGTTGCCTTTGGTGTCCTTATTTGCGGGGCTGGGGGTGGGGCTACACAGTTACCGTCGTTCTCTATTCGGAGTGCCCTAATAAAGTAAAGGAAAAACTAAAGGCTTTATTTAATTTATTTAAAAACTGGCCTTGTGAAGCAAAGCATGCATGAAGCAAGTAAATAGATTTTAGGAAAATAAGCATCTTCTAATGCGAAATAGGTTTTCTTTCCCACCTCCCCTACCCTGATAAATAGAAAATGCCAAACACTAACGGTGTTTATTGTGTTGATATGCGTGTACGACTGTACGACAGCATTTCAATTTGTTTTCTTTTTTCAAGGCCATATCTTTTTTGCGCGGCAGAACGACAGAAGAACAAATATTTATTTACTTTTAAAAATAGGCTTATGTCAACTTATTTCGATTAAATAAGAGCAGTAATCGAATATCTTATTTTCTTTTTTGCTCGTGTTCATTTTTAATTATTTCAGACTTCATGGTAAAATTAAAAGAAATCTAACGGTCTGGTTTGGGGGGGGGGCTGAAACTCCGCAATTATTTTTCTCTTTTTTAAACATTTTTTTTTTTTTTTTAAATAAAATACTATAAAGAATTAAAACGAAATTTTAATAAACCGATTTTGTTTCTACACAATGAGATGGGGGTATTCGTTATAAAAAAAAAATGAATAAAAAAACGTTTTGGGTTAATATCTTTTAACAGATGTTTAGACCTGATATCAACCCCAAATGTTTTTCGGGAAATTTCGTCTCTACTCTGCGGAGACTAGACTACGTTTGTTTCTCTTCTTTCTCTTTATCTATCTATCTATCTATCTATCTATCTATCTATCTATCTATATATATATATATATATATATATATATATATATATATATATATATATATATATATATATATATATATATATATATATACTCATCCATCTCCCTTCATAATGACCCCGCTAATTAAGTCCCTGATAGTAGCCCCCTGCTTCAAAGTGGCACTGTGCCTTGTTTGGGGTGAAAATTGAATTAAAAAAAAAATTAAAAAAATTTTAAAAAATAGTATATATATATATATATATATATATATATATATATATATATATATATATATATATATATATATTACTATCAATCGAAAGGGAAAACTTACTGCGAATTTAATAAAATATAAACCTTAAGCTCTCCACCCGCCATATGTAAATACCGTTGATTATAAATAAATACTCCCGCCCACGGCACCAATGTTTGGGTTTATTGTTTTTTTTTTTTTTGTTTTTTTTTTTTTTTACATGGGGGTCACTGCTTATCAAGGCCCAGGGGCCACTCGAAGATAAGGGGTAATAGGTATATATTAGTCATTGTGATTTTAGCGTAGTAAACATTAGTAGGAATTTTGTAAATTGGATTACTTAGAGGGACGGTTCAATAAAAACTTGTTCACGTTGGACTTGAAGACAATCAGATTGGAATCAGCTGGAAAGCAGGCAAACGGAATAGAGTTCCACAGGCGTGCAGTTCTAAGAAAGAAGCTTTGTTCATGAAATCTACGTTTAGGTGTAGGCACGAATAAAGAGTGTGGGAAATTGTTGATAGTGGCTCTGGCTAGACGAGCGTTTTTCATGAAAATCTGGCGAAGTGTGGGGGGGGGATCAGAGATCGGATTTCAGATGAGCACCTGCCATGAAAATAACGATAAAACAGGGACAGGCTCCCTACGTCTCTTCTGTGGGAAAGAGGTTCAGGGAATCCACTAAGCTACGAAGTCTATTTTGAACTCTGTCCAGGCAGGTTAAGCTGCTTCTAGCAGCTTCTGCCCAGATGTGGCAATGGTACTCCATCATTGGCCGTACCTGGCTTTTATATAGGTAGAGAATGGCATCAGGAGTGAGATATCTACTGGAGCGATAGAAGGATCCCACCATCTTTCCAGCGACTTTGGCAATTGATTTGATATATGTGTTCCATTTCAGATCAGGAGTAAAGGTCAAGCCCAGAAGCTTGTCAAAACATGAAGCCTCCACAAGACGAGAGCCATTCATTTCGATTGATGGCAGCTGGGCAGCAGAGCGTTGATGATGTAAAGATAGAAGCTTGGTTTTAGATGCATTAAAAGTAACCAGCCACTTCTTTCTCCATTGTATCACGTGCTCAAGATCAGAGGAGAGAGTCAGAGAGAACTTGGTCGTTTACGGTCTTCGAAGTGCATCCGTAGATGGTAGTGTTGTCAGCATAAATGTCTACGAATGATCTAAGGATGTGGTCTGGAAGATCATTGATGTAGATCAGGAAGAGAGTTGGACCCCTGAGGGACTCCAGCATTAATACTGAGAGCCTCTGATTACTGCCCATCAACCACTACTCTTATGAACCTATCAGAGAGAAATGATTTAATAGTTGAGAAGACATTTCCAGCTATACCATGATTGGAGATCTTGTGAAGTAGGCCTTTATGCCATACTTTGTCAAACGACTTTCTTTTTTTTTTTTTTTTTTTTTTTTTTTGATGTTAATAAAGAAAGCCGAGTGCTTGTTAAGATAGCCAACAAATGCGATTTTTTTTTAAAAATATATCGTTTTAAGTAAAAACAATATTACATACTTAATTGTCATGTCAAAAATAATACTATATCCAAAAATTATGAAAAGTCATAGAGTACCGAAAGACGATATATTTATCTCAGTTATATTATAAGGACTACTTGAATATTTCCCATATTTTGTTGGGTAATTCAAAGTCAAGCTTATGTAACCGGGATGGAGTTGTTTTTGTTTTTCTGTTTGTTTTGGGGTTGTTTGTTTTTTCTTAAATGAAACTGACTTGTTTTAATAAAATTGTGTGGGGGGTAACGTTGAAATTCTTTTTCTAAAGAATAAAAATGAATAAAATTTATTTTTACAATAATCTTTATACATTTATCTAGCGAATAAACATAAAATTTTATATGAAAAAAAAAACACGTTTATTATTGTTTTTTTTGTTTCACTTGAGATTTTCCTGAACTCTAAATTTAAATAGTTTTGTCTTAATAAAATGAATCTTGGTTTCGATTCTAGCTGATGGCACCCAAGTCATTTTTGAACCATACCTTTACCAAACCCCACAACAAAGCCACTGGCAAACTGAACAATATAATTCATATTTAACGTATCAATTAATTTTATAGGAGCCTATCATAGCATAGACTGTAAGCCAATATTTTCGAATGGCAAAAGAAAAACAACGCACTTTTATAAATAACAATGATATTTGCGTTACTTACACAGTTGAGTGTAGGTTAGCAAAAATTAAGATAAAGTGAAAATAAAAGCAATTTCTTTTCTTTTTCTTTTTTTATGGAAATCACTCCAGACAAGGCATGAAGTCACTTGATGTAAAAAGTTTAAAATAATACTACTTCAAAGTCAAAAACTAGTCAACTATAAGTGTTATATGGATTGATTCCTAAATATATTCCTCCCCCTTTGTCAGAAATATGACTCGTGGATTGTGTAACAGAGCCGTTAGCACCATTCGCAGCAGCAGCAGCACAGCTAACATATGCAAATGACCAAGCCGGTTGCACGAATGGACGTCACAGCAGAAGAAAAAGGAAAAAAATACACATGTGGCAAAGACTGGAAAAAGAATTTGAATGCAGGGAAAAGCATGTGTTCTAGATATGGTTGGAAAATAATGGCAAGCCACACTCGGTTGAAGAGAGCATCTTAAAAAACATGTCGATGCAATAAAGGAACTGTTTAAAACAAGAGGCAATGCATTGTTGGAAATCCTAAGAATAAATGTTTTTTGTTTAAAGAGAAAAAAATGTTGAGTTGAATTTTTTTCCTTTCCTTTTTTTTTTCCTTTCCTTTTTTTTTTTCCTTTCCTTTTGTTTTTCCTTTCCTTTTGTTTTTCCTTTCCTTTTGTTTTTCCTTTCCTTTTGTTTTTCCTTTCCTTTTTTTTCTTTCCTTTTTTTTCTTTCCTTTTTTTTTCTTTCCTTTTTTTCCTTTCCTTTTTCTTTCCTTTCCTTTCCTTTCCTTTTTGTTTTCCTTTCCTTTTTGTTTTCCTTTCCTTTTTGTTTTCCTTTCCTTTTTGTTTTCCTTTCCTTTTTGTTTTCCTTTGTTATTGCAATGGACTCTACATGTTAACATGTAACGTTGCAATGTTATATATTCACAACAGTCAGTCATCCAAGGTGTATTTCAGTCTATATAATTTAAAAAAAAAAACGTTTGTAATTGTCTTGATATATACACTTAGCAGCAAAATAAAAACACACACAGTTGGTTATAAAATATTTTGTTTATTCAAAATAACCATTTCTGTCTCTGAATAATAGTTTTGATATTAGTGATGGTACATGTGGCGGGGGGTGTATTTTGCAGTGGAGAGAAGTGTGTCACTTAGCTCACCAGTCATGGTCACTCTCTTTCCTTTTTCCATCTCTGCACATCTATTTTATTGGCACAGATGACGTTAATATTCCACCATGCATTGTTTTAAAATGTCAGTCAATCTTGCTTACCTAGTATCTGGGAATTCTACACCCCACCCCCCATTTTGACTTTTGTGACATAATTCCCAGGAGCACTCGCATCCATGCTTCTGGCCGACTTTCCTATAACATCATTCCCAGGCACCTGAATTATCCAACAACAATTGTAAAAACTAAAGTACAAAATAAGAGAAGCAAGAGTTATGATACTACGAAAAGTAAACTTGAGGACCATATTCTACTCTCTTCAAATAAAATCCAAAGAAAGTTCAGCTATCAAGTCTTCTTGAAAGAATATATCTTCAGTAAAGACAGCTTTGCTCAGTGACAGGCAGGAGAGAGTGGAAACGTCTTTCTAAGGTTGCTGCCAGGAAACTTGCTGGGGTTGATGGCCAAATTTTAAAAAGGCTGAAGTAGTTATTCAAGGGACGGCTGAAATTAAGGCACCCTGGAAACTGTTTGGTTTTCATATGACCAAAGCACCTTATGGGAGCTGCTTTCTGCTATGAAATAAATGTAAGTGTTCATGACTCCTACATTGTAGTGAAATTAATTCATGAACACTGAACAATGATGTGAAGGTTCTTATTGCAAGCATTATCTAAATTACTGTTTTAATATGAAAACCGCTTCAGACAAGCAACTTTGATGTAAGAACTTAAAAAAAAAAAAAAAACTACTTCAAGATCAACAACCACTCAACAATAAGTGAGATGGATAAATTCCTACCTAAAAAAAAAACAAAAAAAAATCGATTGTTTACCTTTTGTCAGAAACATCACTGCTGGAATGTGAGGACTAAAGGACAAAATAAAGGAAGCGAGAGTTATGACGTTGCCAGAAGTAAACCAAAGGCTCACTTTCTACTTTTTTTTAACTACATGTAGTAGTGTTATGACTGACAAGAGTTTTTGTGGTAAGTTGAATCACCTAATTAGGGGAGAGGTGAGAGATAAGAATAACTTAATTTCCACGATGGGGATGGAGAGACCTTATACATTTATACTGAAAAATAAAAAAAAAGTTATTTTTATTATTGGAATCCTTTTGGGATGAGCAGTTCATACATTTATTTATTTGCAGACTATCATCCTCATCTTCTCGTTGTTTCACGTTTCGACCAACTATTTCTCTGGCCTTCGTCAGGTGGTAAACTGCGATGGGATAGAAATGCTGAGTGTCTTGACTGTATCCTCAGTAATTACTGCCTTCCATAGTTGTTGTTGTCTCACCACATTTTTGGCCAACTAAGATTGGCCTTTGGGACAAGATCAAAGTGTAGTATCTGTTCCGACAGATACTGCAAGCAAAGACCATATGTGGGGGCGACCCCACATATAAGACCTTGGTCAATATAGGGGCAACCCTTCATACCAATTGTCACTATCCAACTCCCCTACTCCCCGGGGAGTTGGTCCCCATTTCCCCTTCACTCCTCACATTAAAAATCGGCCTTGTGCCTAATTTGCTCGGTGGGGGAGCAAATAAATACCATCTGTTCCGGCAGATGCTGCACTTAAGATAATTTGTACCGGTCAATGGAGGGGAAACCCTCTATACTGGGACAATTATTATTTTTGGTAACCAGAGTGCCCCCTTTTTGCCTACTTTTAGGGGAGCTGGTTTTTACCTCACATTAAAAACGGCCTTGTGCCTAATTTGCTCAGTGGGGGAGCAAATAAACACCATCTGTTCCGGCAGATGCTGCACTTAAGATAATTTGTACCAGTCAATGGAGGGGAAACCCTCTATACTGGGACAATTATTATTTTTGGTAACCAGAGTGCCCCCTTTTTGCCTACTTTTAGGGGAGCTGGTTTTTACCTCACATTAAAAACGGCCTTGTGCCTAATTTGCTCAGTGGGGGAGCAAATAAATACCATCTGTTCCGGCAGATACTACAAGCAAAGACCATATGTGGGGCCAACTCCACATATAAGACCTTGGTCAATGTAGGGGCAACCCTTCATACCAATTGTCACTATCCAGCTCCCCTACTCCCCGGGGAGTTGGTCCCCATTTCCCCTTCACTCCTCACTTTAAAAATCGGCCTTGTGCCTAATTTGCTCGGTGGGGGAGCAAATAAATACCATCTGTTCTTCAGATGCTGCACTTCAATTTCTTGTTCTCTGTCAGTGGGGGAGAAATCCTTCACGACTGAGACAATTTTTACTTTTGTTCCTTTTCTCCACGTTAAAAAAACGACCCTGGTGTCTAACTCTGTCTCATGGGGAGGCATTGTAAATAGAAACTAAGCCTCTGGCTGGCTTTAGGTAGGATTGAAACCGCTATCTTCAAAGGGCGATCATGGTTGGATTTTTTGGTCTTATATATCCAAGTTTTTTTCCGTTTTTATCTTGTCTTCCATCATGAGAATCGTACCGAATGTTCTATGACAATCTGTCTATATATTATATAACCGATTTTATCCATAATTACTTTGCCTATTTCTACTATATACCTGCTGACACCCATGCGATTATGTAATGAAAAGGCAGTCAAAAGTAATAAAATTTATCCATACATAATATATTAACTGTATGTAACATCTTGTTGAACTATTAAAAATAAAGATTTAAGAAAAGAGTTTTAAAAATATCCAAAGGTTCCAGACTTAGAAAGTGTCCACAAGTGTGTAAACTGGTGAGTTTGAACTAAGCAATTGTTATATCTTAGCAGTTCATGACTGATTTGTGTTTTCTGAGTATCCAAAGGGCTACAGCTAATTTGTTGCCCGCAATAATTCTGTGTATTTGTATTATAACTGACAAAGGTTCCTGTGGCAAGTTGAATCTTTCACTGTTGACAGCGTTTGAGTAGTCACTTATAAAATCAATGCAAACGGGTTCTCAGCTTCTAGAAGCAACTCTTTCCAATTGGTTGAAGTCTAATAACGGTAACTAATCAAGATTGAGTATTTTTATAGAATTGATGAATTAGTATTAAGTATAAATAAACATGAATATTTTGCCAATCATTTTCTGGCGTTGTTATTATTGCTGCTAGAATAGGAGTTCCACACATGCACTGCAATTTATAAAAAGTTATAGCGGAGGTGATTAACTTCATCTTAGGTAAATAACATGTCTTATGTGTTAGCTTCTATCATTGTGAAAGTCTATCTTAATTTTCAAAAAATGTTATACTGATCAGTTAATTAGTTTAGAAGTGAATTATGTGCATTCAAATATATAAAAATGTGGCGATCATGAATATAATACAGATCTATTTTCTCTCGCGAATTAATGCCCCTGCTAAGCTGATTTGGCCACTTGCTGACCAATCAGCTTGAAGTGCATATGGATTCCATCTATCTCCTAAAGAAGATAGATATTTTGGCGCTTCTATATTATACAAACGAAAAAAAATGCATTTCAAGTGATACAAATGTTACCTACGTAATTGTCATGTCGCAAATAGTAACATATCCAAAAATTACGGAAACCGATAAGGTAGAAAAATAATTATTAATGAAAAACTGTTTTTGATAAAGTTTACTTTATATGGGGAAATAAATTTTGTCTAATATTTTGAATTACGTTAGTCACGTGACATGAGCAACAGAACTTAATTATCTCCCTTGTCAACTGATCTCTCTCTCTCTCTTTTTTTTTTTTTTTTAAGTAAGCGTAATATACATGATTTCGCTTCCTTTCACAAACTTCTTTTTTTATTGATAATTATTTTTCTACCTAATCGTTTTTCGTAACTTTTGGATCTGTTACTGAGACCTGACAATTATGTAGGTGCGATTTGTTTCACTTGAAATTCATTTTTTTTTTTTTTTTTTTTGTATGAAATATAGGCGCTGGTATTTTCGGTACTTATACAGTTTAAAATCAAGACATTAAAAGATGAAAATATTGAAAAAGTTATATTGTATATACTTGTTATAGAATAAAGTTTTCATATAAAAATCTTTAATTTGATTAAGATTTTTTTTTTTTACAAAGGAAAATCAAACTTTTATTGATCGTGTCGCAGCCATCTTGTTTTCCGCGGATGAGGGGGCGCCAGGGAAGATAATTCCAATCATTGCTTAAAGTTTGTCAAAATTTGACGAGATTATTTTGAAACATGGACAGAAAAAATACCTGGATAAATATTTTTTTTTCACTTATGAAACAGTTTCTATGTTCTTTTTCAATCCCTTTTTCATTTTGTCCTTTGTTAAATCGCTTTTTTTTTCTTTTTTTTTTTTTTTTCGTTTAAAGGCACACACCCTCCTCGTCCCCGTAAATAGGCAAATGGCGACGATACGATCGACCTCATTAAAATTTGATTGTCCTCTGTAAAAAAAAAAAAAATGAATTTTTTTTTTTTCATATGAAAAATTTATGCCATCAAGAGTACGTACAATATAACTTCAATATTTTCATTGTTTTTTTGTTTGTTTGTTTTTTTTTTTGTTTTGTTTTCTTAACGTCCTGATTAAACTATACAAGTACCATAATTTCATCTGAGTGCATTTAGTTATTCTGTACTACTCCTTGTTTAAATAGACGTAAAGGTCAAGTAATTAAGGGAAGACGGCAAGTGAGTAAAACTGGATTTCCGGGGTGAAGGAAGAAATCTTATTCATTCACTGCGATTTATAAAAAGTCATATCAAGTGTGAACAACGACACCACCTTAAAGTAAATAACATGTTATGTGATGCCATCGGGGGCACGGGGGGATGAGTGTCTGAATAAATGCCATTTATTTTTCTCGAGTTAATAATTATTAATAAATACGAGACAACAAACCACAAACAGAAGCCATGACATCGTCTTAAACGTTTTCCAATTGTTTTTCTGTGTAATTAACTGTCTACATCCTCTTTATAATTCCTACATGTCTTTTATTTATCCAATAACAACTTTAGTTTTACGTAAACAATTTATTTACCATCAAAATATTGTTTTTCGTTTTTAGTCGGAATAAATAAAAGATGTATTAGTAATCGCGACTTTTAACAACAAAACTAATAAGTTATATTGAACTTTTTAGTTCGATAATGTCTGACAAATGTTTGCGATTAGAACCGTCTCCCATTGCAATCGATGTATTATTTTGTCAAGTTTGTTTGTTTGTTTTTAATCATTTTTTCTGACGTTTTATTTTTTCCGGTAATCTAAATATCAACAAACATACTTTTTTCTCGGAAACTACTGGTCGGATCTGACTGAAATTTTTTATGGACCTTTTATTATAAGGTGAAGCGAATTAAGTATTGTGCTATCCTATCAATGCACAGTTAGGAATTAATAGGAATTAGTATTTAATGTAAAAATAAGGACACATTTAACCATAGTCAACCATTAATTTGGCATAAAGCACTCATTCTAAGTCAACGCACCATAAAGTTACCCGTCTTTAATTTGGTAAAAAGTACCTTGCACTAGTGATTTATTTTGAACAAATTTCTTAATAAGATTAAAAAGTTTTTGGTTTTAGGCCAGATTTTGTACTGAATCTGAAAATGTTCATGCTTACGTAAGCAGATTTAAGTTTTTTGAAATCTAAAGTATCACCAAAAAGTCTTGTATTCCGATTTATTTGGACGTGAATGAAAGAATTAAAGCAACTTTATTCTTCCAATTCATCAAGTTTTTTCCCCACATCAATTTTACAGCAGATATAAAGAAGCAAATGATTAATATGGTCAACCAATTTTATTCCAAAGTAGATTTGATTTTTTTGTAGAAAAATGATTATATGTGTGTGAGAACGTGTGTGTGTGAGGATAATTCTCAATCTATATACTCAACGAATTTTTTATCTACAGACTTGAAATTTGGTATATAGGCTATTCAGACATGTGGAAAACGTTTTAATCGGTTTTCATCCGGGACAAAAGGGCTGCTAAGGGAGTCGAAACTGAGAAATTGTTACATAGAGCTCATCGGATTTTTATCTATTTGCTAAATGCGCATTCCTTAGATTAAGAATAGGTAGGTTTGAAAACGCTTCTTAAATATCGGCTCAAGCTAGCCTAATGGTTATCGTACCTGACTCGCTGTCTTTGGCTTTTGGTTTCCTCAACTTGAGTATTTTTTATATATATATATATATATATATATACTTACAAGAAGTGAACTGTTTACAAAAAATGTAATACTCGCATGCACATGTCTCAGTTTCTTTATGAATTCAAAATATGCATATTTTACGACCGGGTAACGCCGAGCGGCCTGCTAGTATATCATATCTACTGCTCTACTCCCAAAACAATGACAAAATGTGGGTTGTAGTTTAAAAAAAAAAAAAAAAGGTTTTATTACCTACGCAACAAGATCAAATCCATTCACATAATTGGATACTTGCATAAAATGATCGTTTCCACATAATACTCTTCCTGAGTGCTCATTGTTCAAACTCCTCAACTTAGCATTCACAGTCAACATGAATTGGAACAAATGCATTGAAGTCATTGCCAAGGATGCTGTAAAAAAAAAAAAAGTGGACTCCCTCTACCAGGCTAGAAAACTACTCACAGCTGATAGTATCCAATATCTCTACAAAGCTTCTATTGGTCCTGCATGGAGCATTGTTGCCACGTCTGGGCTGGGGTATCTACCACGAGCCTTTCCCTCAGAGTCTAAAGAATAAAATTTCAAACCTAATAGGTTCCTCACTATTAGCCAAGCTCCCCTTGCCTATTATTGCAATCTTACCATTCCTGTGCCTGTTTTGAAAGTACTTTAATGACGAACTTGTAGCACTTGTCGCCCCTCGATGTAAATACTCCTCCGACTAACCCGCAAGCAGCAGAATTTCTCCTCTTCACTGTTGATGTGCCTAGCATTTTATTCTAATAGTTTCTTTTCGTGAACTGCTAGATTTTGGAATTCCCTCCCTGCTTCCATGACTGTACCAACATGCAGAAATTTAATGTAAAAAATATCTCGCTACTCACATACACAGTGCTCCTATAGACATGATCCCAAATAACAGCATCTTATGTCTAAGTGGCAATATGCCTTATTGGGATGAATAAAGAATAGTGGCGCTTTGTACAGCTTTAACCCTAATTTATTTTATGGAAATTGCTCTAGAAAAGGCATGAAGCCACTTGATGTAAAAAGCTACAAAAAATACTACTTCAAGGTCAAAAAACTTTCCAGCAATAAGTGACAGAGGGATAAATTTTGCATGTGCATTACTGGAATGTTTTTTTTATTTTATTTTTGGGGGAGAGGGGCTTATTTTCTCGCAAGTGGCGGGGCTATACTCCGTGATGCCCGGCAAGCGACGGTGCTATTCTAAAAAATACAGAATCTGATATTCTGGGGGAAAAAAAAAATGGCATTTCTGCAGGTGCAACAAGAATCTATTAGTGTTATTGTTGCATTTGTGATCCATTTCTAATAAGTAAAAAAGAAGAAAAAGAAAGTAAGAAAATACTTATTCAAAGTTATCATAAACTCTTTGATACTTCTGTTGGGAGTGTGAGGATGGTGTAATAAAAAAAAATTAAGTAGATCTTAGATTCTAGACGTGATCAAATAAAACGAATATATATATATATATATATATATATATATATATATATATATATATATATATATATATATATATATTCAAGGATTATCTTGAGCTTTTGAATAAAAGTTCTGAAAGATAGGCCAATGTGATCTTTCACTTGAAGTCTGGAAGCCCAGCAACGTCTAGGCTGTTACAATAAAAATGGCTTTAGCGTAAGTGCTCTTCTGTGATATTTGTAAACCCAGGTGTTTTTTGTCCATCTTGAATTTTCAAGCAAACACTTTTTCAAATAAAGAAAACTTTACATTTTATTTATTTTTGTTTTAATCAAAATAAAAACTGGTGACCTACTGAACCAAAAATGCAGTTGGTTATTTAATGTCATTACAAAAGTGCATCGTTTAAAAATGTTTTGACATTTAAAAAAAAAGTTAGTCTTTTTATGATGTATAAAATTAAAAACAATCTTGACAGAAGGAATTCATTTAATCCAATGTTTGGGTTTCGCTTTGTTATTTTTTTCCAGTATTGAATAATTATTGTTTAACGATGTACATTAAACAACTGTGAAATAAAAAACCCCTCGGAACAATTTCTTATTTAAATAATTTTTTCTTTCTTTCTTTTAAGTCAAACTTCTTGTTCTCTTTTCATTTATCCATGAAAAGTTGAATTATTCAAGGAATACATACGTAGTTTAGGAGTAGAACTGTCGACTATTAATTGGATCAGTGGTTCCCAACCTATGGTATTTGTAACTCCTGGGCATGTGATTATATTCCAGAATGTGCAAAAAAAATTAGATTAAAAAACAAAATAGGGTATTGTCTATATATGTTACTCTTTTGTGTTTTTGTTTTCTTTTGCGATGTACTAAATTTTTGCTTTCGTTTTAGTGTTAAGTATTGTTATTAAGTGGTCATTAAATACAAGGCTGAATAGATTGGATTCAACCATGTATTTAATCACGAGTTTAGAAATTTTAGAGGATGTGAGGTTAGAGGAAAATTTCTTGGTGTGTGGACTAAAACAAAGGTTGGGAACCACTGAATTAGATGGCTGTAGGTTTGAGGTGGGTGCTAGTCTAGCTGCACTGAAGAGCTGTGATGCAGCGAAACAGTCCGTTTTTGGATCACACATATATATGATTATCTCCACAATCAAACAATGCCGAAACTCAGACAAACCATGAAAGCTGCAGACCAAAGTCCAAGACTCGAGTTTTGTCCTCCTTTGGGCTCATCAGCTGAACATATCCAAATTAAGGATTTGAAACCTGAGTCGTTTGCATGTGAGGCGAGCACCTTGCCACCTGTGCTGTCCTGCCACATACAAGTCTATTAACTAATGCACATCAAGTAAACTGCGGAAAGGTCCAACTGTGGAATATACCTACTTCTCAACAACGGGTATAGCCATCCAACCGCTAAGAACCCAGGGCTATGTCTCCCCAAAAAATATATTTATTACTGATGGACTAATATGCATAATTCATTGTAATCACGTTCACGTATGTCAGTCATTTATAGGTATACAGTTAATCTGTATAATTATAAAACTCTGTGGACCTTGCTTGCTTTCATCTTGTCTTCGATCAGGCCATTTTAATCTTTTTTAAAAAAAGGGATGACAGGTGAATATATATATATATATATATATATATATATATATATATATATATATAGTCATCCCGTTTTTTTAAAAGATGAAATCGCCCAATCGTTGAAGACAAGATTCAATCAAGCAAGCATATATATTTAATAAAAACCTGAAGAAAGTGCTCAATACTATTGCAGAGCAAATATGTGTTTTATTGTTTTATTACCGTTTTATCTGTTTAGTTACACATGCTTCGGTTACCGAATCGTATTTACGATCCAGTAACTTCGTCAGACTTTACAGAAATGGTTCTTATGATTTGGAAAAATGATATTAGAAGCACGAAAAAGCGAAAAAAAAAAAATGGGGGAAAAAAAAGAAGAAAAAATGGGGGCAAGGCGGAGATCGACAATAGTTAAGTTTTGAGGTTTAAAGAACATTAGACAGTTGTGTGGGGAGTTTAGGAAGTTCAGCTAGGCGTGGATAGAAATATAGGAATATAGGGAGGGGAGAGAGGGAGATAAAAAGAGGGGTAAGGAAGGAGGAGGGAAGAATTTCAATTTATATATCTATATCTATATATCTATAAAAGTGAAGGTGTCTGTCTGTCTGTGTGTCTGTCTGTCTGTGTACATTTCCCTATGCAATAACTCTGTCAATTTTTAGTCTATAGACTCGAAATTTGAAATACCGGGTACTGAGATTTGGGAAAATCGATGTGACGGGTGTCAGCCAGAAATTTGGCTGTTAAGGGGTCAAATTTCAACGATTTGACCTTTAAGAACTCTACCAAACTCCTCCGACAATTTTGGGTCTAGACACTTGAAATTTTAGATATAGGTTCCTTGAACCTGGATCTAACTTAATAAAGTTATTTGAGCCCGAAACTATAAATTTTAAGGGGTAATAATAGGGGCCAAAGTTTTAAAAAATTTACCATTTTTTTTTGTTTTTTTGCTTTTTTGCACAGCATACACCTCCAAACACCCGAGCAACGCCGGGCACCCCTGCTAGTATATATATATATATATATATATATATATATATATATATATATTTGTATGCATACATATGTGTGTATGTGCATGGCTAAGGAATGAATGTGGAAAGTTGTATGCTGTTTGGTTTTTATTCTAGCTGATGACACCAAAGTCATATATTTTTTTAGTTTTGATCTAACTACCATATATTAGATTCAATATGATAATCAATGGAGAGAATTATCTCTGCATGGATTTCCTTTCCGTTTGCAAAACTCAGTCATGTTTTTCAAAGATGAAAAACAAAAATAATTTTACAAAACAACCAAACCAAACATCATGAATAAACATGTGAAGATATAAAGAATTTTAAGTATAAAATTTTTACGAAAATGATTGAACTCGAAAAGGGTTGATATGCTGTAAATTGAGGAAAAAAAAAAAGCCTAACCAAATACTGTGAATAAATATTCAAAGATATAAAAAAAAAAAATTAAAAAAACTTGAAACATAAAAGCTTTTCCTATCATATTTAAGCATATCTTACGACCGGACAACGCCGAGCGGCCTGCTAGTATATTATGTAGCGGCACCTGTTGATGTTCAAAGATATAAAGGTGTTATTATAGCAGAAGTAAATGTCAACTTTTTTTCTTCTTTGCACTTGCATTCAACGTTTGCTTCTAAAAACGCAATTAAATTTAGGTCATTCACTTGTATTGATCTATTGATGAATTATGTTTGTTCAGTTTTTCTTATGACAGGCAGTTTAAGTACTGGCCTTTCGGGGTAAGCTCTATGCCACTATTTGGAAAGTCACGTGCCTTTCTTTTCTGTCCAACTGTAAAGGTTATGATGATAAAATTAAATGATTAAAGCTGTTATTAGACCAAATAATTCCACCTATTTTTTTTTTTTTTTCACTTGTCGCATGTCTGAATATACCGGCTTCCTAATCTAAAATACACTTTTTGTTGTTTCCCCCCCCCCTTTCCATTTGCAAAACTCAATCATGTTTTTCAAAGGTAAAAACGAAAATAATTTTCCTTTGCAAAACAACCAAACCGAACATAATGAATAAATATGTGAAGATATAAATAACTTGAAGTATAAAATTTTTATGAAAATGATTGAACCTGAAAAGGGTTGACGTGCTGTAAATCGAGAGAAAAAAATTAAAAAAACAAAAAACGAACCAAATACTGAATATTTAAAGATATAAAATAAACTTGAAACATAAAAGCTGTTACTATAACCTGAAAAGGGTAGATATGCCGTAAAAAAACAAAACAAAACAAAAAAAAACTCAACCAATCACTTGTGCCATTCAGCTGTCCTATTAGCCTACTTCATTGACTTTTAGTCTTGTTTACATGCCTTTTGCAGTTGATTATAGTGTTTCTGTTATAACGTAAACGCGGAAAAGCCCAAATGTACAGATTAAGAGCAGATCTGCTATCAAGTTGTATTGGTTTAGTTTATAGATTATCTCATAAGATGATTATATTTAACCTTTTAAATTTTCAAGGTCAAGTTCTATATCTATTTATATATAATAAAAATAGTAATTTATAGGTATGTGCAATTTTAGGGTGAAAACTTCGAGCCCATTGTTATGAAAGCCTGCTAATCATAATTTCTGTAAGTTTTCGGTTACTTTTGGAGTGCGTTTGAAAAATTAAAGCCTAAAAATTAACCTCTAAAAAGATTGTACCTATTTACTATGCCTCCCCACGGGACAGTTAGACACCAGGGTCGTTTTTTAACGTGGAGAAAAGGTACAAAAATAAAAATTGTCTCAGTCGTTAAGGATTTCTCCTCCACCGAAAGAGAACAAGAAATGGAAGTGCAGCATCTGAAGAACAGATACTCCAAAGGTTGTCTAATGAAGCAGGGCTCTACGAACAAATTTATCTTTAGTTCACCTTTGACAACTAAATATTTTCGTTTACTAGCCAAATAGAAAAGTTACTAGCCAAACCCACATGATTTTTAGAATATGACATCTTCGTTCTGTGACGAGTATGTACATCATAAATATTTTTTTTTTGTATTTTTTAATAAGTGTAATTCTAAGCATACAACAAATTTTATGTTGATACTTGAAGGTATAAACATTCTCATTTCTTCTTTAAATAAAAATAGTATATTGTTATATTAAACTTTCATTGTTTAATTTAACTTTTTTTTCTTTTTATTAAAAAAAAAGTTGAAGATATTTTTTACTCAGTAGTGAGCTTTGGAAGATTGTCAGTGAAAGAAATGCAATCGCGTGTTTCATTATTTCTAGTCGCTACTTTGAAAAATCACTCGCAAAGGCGACTGTTTCACTTGCAATGTAGAGCCCTGTAAAGCAATGGTTTTAAGGTGGAAAGACACCTTACTATTTATAGCATCACACACGTTTACACATGTAGACGCCCTCACAAGGGAACAACCGGCAAGGAAAACCCCAACTTGCTTTTTCCCCGTTGAAACAGCATTTATTTCTGGGTACTTTCCCGACTAAGACCGTGTCTCTTGTTCAAAACCATAACTCTTGACCCGCACATCTGTCACTGTTCTTCTGAACGTGATCATGATCATCGGTCTGTGTACACATTCTTGCTTTTCTTTTTCATTGCTGTGATGTCATTTCGCACACGGCTCGGTCATTTGTATACAACTGCCATTCATGCATCCGTGCTGTTACATATTAACCCTAATCTAGCTTTCAAACTAAACTGTATTATTTTTTTGTAAAAAAAAAAAGGCTTTATTTATGAGTAGAAAATATTGGTTCATTTTTTTTTGTGTGTGTGATAGGTGTGTCGTAAGAATTTTAAAAGGCTCAATAGTGTGTCGCCATGTAAAAACATGTTTGGTAACCACTGTTCTAGAACCATGAATGCTGGAAAATCTGTGTTGCACTTGTATTATATCTTGTTAAATATGACAGATCCTCAAACTTTTTGCTTTACACGCAAATTCAAGTTGAAGCTGCTGTGATTTAAAGCTTGTTTAAGTTTCTGGCGATTCTTGGTGGTCTAGCAGGATTTTACTAATTATGTACGTCAAATTAAGGCACGACAGCAGCTCTCTATTTGTTGATATTTAGGCACGTCATTCAAGCAACAGGGGATTCTTATGTCAAGAACAAAAGACTCGATCGGTTTTGATTTAGACAGACTGGCATGCTGTTTTTACTTCACTAAAAGTCTTTGTAAAAAAAAATGTTTTTTTTTTTTTTTTTAGACTGATGGACCGAGATTTGGTAATTAAATTTGTTGATATTTTTATTTTTAATTGTCTTTATTTATTTATTTTTATTTTTTTGTAAACGTTTACTATTAAAAAAATACGATTTTAAAAGTATATGTAAACAAATATTATTTTCATTTAATTTAAAGGAACATTTTTCTTATATTTGACTTGTATTTTTTTATATTCACTTTTTAATTTTAAAAGAATTCTTTTGGAATAAAATTTGTTTATGAAAATAAACAAGTTTTTTTTTATACTTATAGTCATACAAATATTTTTAGCCCTCCCCCCCCAAAAAAAGCAGCAGCAGCCTAAATATCACACAATCATCCTCATCTTCTATAATAGAAGTAGTTGTCGTGCTTTGTCATACATTTGTCGTGCTTTAATTTGCCATGTCTAAATTGGCTCTAAACCGCAGTTTTACTTTTTGTTTTTGTTTTTTCTTTGTTTTTTGTTTTTTATCCAACTTGGCAACTATAAAACTCTTCCTTATTTCTAAAATGTTATCGCACATATAAAAGAAACTCAGGTAACATTTTTTTGCGGAAACTGTTCAGATAAAGCACCTTCTTGTAAGTCATCTGATCCTCTTTTAGGGTTGCTTGTTATATGGAATTTGCAGAGAATATTACAACGGCTTAGCAGATACGTGCAACCATTATCTTTCTGCTTGCGTCAGTCAGTCTGGCACACATTCTTACCTTTTCATTTTTTTCATTATTTACAACTACCTTCTGACGTCATATCTCATATTCTGTTTACTTACAATTGTTTGCAAGAATTACAAAAAGGAAAAATATCCGGTTCTTTCTTTTCTCTTTTAAATGTATTTCGTACCTTTCTGCTGAATTTCTCTCTTGTTAGGATACTGTTACGTTTTTGATTATCATATTTCTTGCTCATCTTTCTGTTTTTCTAAACTATAATATAAATATACTAGCAGGCTGTTCCGGCATTGCCCGGTCGTAAAATACTCTTAAATATGATATTTTGATGAATGCAGATTTCGTATTTACTATTATACTAGCCGTACCCATCAGTCATTGCTGTGGTTCCATTTGTGTAAATGCAACCCCACCCCTACCAAAAAAGACAAAATTCATTTTTTTTATTAAGGAATTAGTGTAGTAAACCTTTTATTATAGAAAAATATCCGTAAGTTAATTAATAAAGAAAATAGTTTATTTACGGACTGTTATCCTCATCTCCTATAATAATCGGAGTGAGAGAGAGTGTGTGAGAGAGAGTGTGAGAGAGAGAGAAGAAAAGTTGGGAAAAATATATACAAAGAGAGAAGGGGGAAATAAAAACTGTTGGTAGTGTTGATGCCGTAAATTTTTTTTATTTATTTATTTATTTATTTATTTTTTTTTTTTTTTTTTTTTTGCATAAAATAAATGTACAAAGCGAGAGTGAGAGGAAATAAATGTTTGTTTTATTTTTCTTCGGCATCGCCGTGAAATTTTTTTTTCTTTGGAAAAAGAAATGTAAAAAGCGAAAGAGTTGGGAAGAATATATACAGAGAGAAATAGGGAAAAAGAGAGAGGAAATATAGACTGGTGTAGATATTGTTGACGCTGTATAATGTAAGAAAATGAACACAGCAATTTACTCAGAGGGCAAAAGTAGGTATCATTGTGACGCCATATTTGAATGGTACATTAGCGTTCATTTAGCATGCAAATACCGTTATTCCAGAATATAGGAATAGTCAGAGCTCGGTGTAAAAGTTAAAATTAAAATTTTGATTTTAAATTTTAATTTTCACTTTTGCACTGATTTTCCCTGGCTAAAACCAAATATAAAGTTTTGCATCGGTTCCAATGCCCTATATATTAAGTTTCATATCTGCAGACCAAAAATTGACAAAGGTGTTTGGTAGGCAAAATTTTTTCAACAAATATATATGCACATACATAAATATATATAGAAAGAAGTTTGTGTTTACTATAACATTTTTACGCAAATATTACACAAGTATAAATCGTGTAGAATATCTGCATGAATATAATTAAACATAATAGTTAACTGAAGATGATTTTCCTATAAGAAAATCGAAAGAATTCATAGGGAATTAATTAAAATGGAAGTTTTAAAAAATATGCAAATTAGCTAGATCTTTTGCAAATGAATGCACTTCTATGACTAAAAGATTTATTTTCTTTTTAAATAAACAGAAAAAAGTTTGTTTTAATATAAATATCAATACACAAAAAAAAATTTATAGGAGATATATATTTTTTGAAAATACCTTTTCACTTACAAGTAATGTCAACAAACCTTTTTGATATACTGAGGAATTGTGGTGTGGAATGAAATTAAAAACCAGACATTTGTATTATTTTTATGCATATTTATAGATAACCGTGTGTTGGCTCCGTGACATTTTACATAGGTTTTAATAGAAATTTGTTCATAGAATGCGTGTTTGTTTATTGTATGGCATATCAATCCTTAATTTAATACCAACTAGCAGTTCAACCCGGCTTTGCTTGGGCCCTATGTACTGTTCATAACTTTATATGCATATATATATATTAAAGTTTGACTCATGTCCAGGTAACCGACATCTAAAATTTCAAGTGTTTAGATCCCAAATTGGCAGAGGAGTTTGGTAGAGTATATAAAGGTCAACTCTTTCAACTGTGACCTTTTGGCAGCTAAATTTTCGCCCAAAAACTAATTAAAAAGCTTGCTGCATGTCTTAATACCCTTTATGTAAAATTTTAAATGTTTAGACCCAAAATTGGCTGAATAGTTTGCTAAAGACCGTAAAGGTCTATCTTTTAAACTTTGACCCCTTGGCAGCCTAATTTTCGGCCAAAAACCGATTAAAAAGCTTCTCTTATGTCTTAATACACTTTATATAAAATTTCAAATATTTAGACTAAAAATTGGCTAAGTAATTTGGTAGAGACCGCAGAGATCAAATTTTTTAACTTTGACCCCAATTTTGACCACTTAACATTTATTGTTTTGGGCTCAAATCAAATTATAAAGTTTGATCCATGTCCAAATAATCTACATCTAAAATTTCAAGTGTTTAGACCCAAAATTGACGGAGTTTGGTAAAGTTTTCAAATGTTAAATTATTTAACTTTAACCCTTTGACAGCCAAATTTCTGGCCGAAAACTGATTAAAGATTTTCCCAAATCTCAATATCCCTTATGTCAAATTTCGAGTCTGAAGACTGAAAATTGGTAAAGTATTTTGGCAGGGAAATGTACACCCACAGACAATTTCACTTTTATAGATATATGGATTACAGTAAGAAATTGAAACATTAAATTTTAATTTCTGCATTTCTGAAGATTATAAAAATGTCCATAAATTGAAGAACTCCAACTTTGTTGTAATAAAAACGAAGTGCTGATTTAACTTTTAATTTTAGAGGTATTTTTAACAATAGCCAACAATGGTTAAAAATTCCCAAATCCAACCTTTAATACAAATAATTCTTAAACACCTAGTGCAAATGAGAACAATGTTAAGTTTTGGGGGAGGTTTTTTGTTTGCTTGTTTTTTTTTTTTTTTTTTTTTTTTTTGGGGGGGGGGGGTTGACCCAAACAAGGCGTATTGCCATTTGGATGTAAGAAGCTACTATTGGGATCATTTCTAACAGGGAAATTGTGAGGAGTTGAGTAGCGAGATGTCTGTTCACATTACATTTAAACTTTTGCATTCAGTACAATCAAGGAAACAGGGAGGGAATTCCAAAGTCTAGCTGTTTGAGGGAAGAAACTATTAGAACAGAAAGCTTTCCGGCATCTAGGAACCTCAACGGTGAAGAAGTGGTGGGATTTTGCTGGTTGGTCGGAATGTACGATGAAGAGGAGCAAATTATATGAGTTTTTTTTTGTTTTTTGTTAGGATCAGTCTTCACAATAGGTGATAATTAACATAAAAATTAGTTAACACGTGTATCTGGTCATGAGTGAATGAACAAGAATAATCTACCTTCGTGGGTTAAATGAAAAGTTTACTTATAAATCCTGTATAGGTACCAAAGTTAGAATAGATGTACCTTTTTGTTTTTTCATTTTTGAGATGAGGATTGATTATTTATATCATTTGGTTTCTTCAGACTACTGTTCTCATCTTGAATGTCATTTTCATATTTCAGACAATGTAACCTCTGACCTTCAAGTATATCTTGTTGAGCTCACAAATCTTTCTGCCAGACTCTGAAATCTGCACATAATTTTAAATAGAACCCTTTATTTAATTCACAGAGGTAGCATGCCTTTGTTCTGTCAGCCATAACTGGGTAGAAGTCTTAATTCACAGCTGTATTTTGAGTGTCGCCTGCACTAAGAATGAAACCTTCAATCTCCAGAAGGGTGTAACTTATAACTGAATATTACCAAGTATTTTATCCACTACATTACGGGTCCTTGAATTACTTTGGAATTCTACCCAGTCATGGCTGACAGAATAAGAGCATGCTACTCCCGTAGATTTAATAAATGGTTCCATTAAAAATTCTGTACAGATTCCCCCGATTTTGCTAGAAGGATTCCCCCGATTTTGCTAGAAGGATTCCCCCGAGTTTGCCAGAAGGATTGCCCCGAGTTTGCCAGAAGGATTGCCCCGAGTTTGCCAGAAGGATTCCCCCGAGTTTGCCAGAAGGATCCCCCAAGTTTGACAAAATACACCTGAAGGTTGGAGGTTACATCAATGGAAACATGAAAATTTGAATAGCAGAAAGAAATAGAATAGCAAAAGTTCCTTTCTTATAGGTTCCGAAACGGCTGAGCCTATCTTTTGCAAATTTCACACAAAGCTAATTTATATGACTGGCAGTATCTTTAGATATGTTTCATACAGAAATTCGTCCGATACATAACAAAAATCGAAAAAATCTGATCCTAAAAATATTCTTCCTTTCTTTATAGATATAAAATAATTTTGCAGGGGAATATGTTAGGTTGCACCAACAAGAGAGATAATAAAATCTCAACAAATAATTTTTTCTAAGAAAAAAAAAACAGTTGTTGACATCTGAGAACACAGCTCAGTGATAGAGCATTTGACTACAAATCGAATGATCCCATGTTTAAGCCCAGGTGTACCGCATCAATTTTTTAAATTTTTTCTTATTAATGAATTCAATTTACGATAAAAGAAGAGGTACCATTTAAAATCGCCACAAATCATTTCTTTGTTTGCATATTTTAAAACTAAACATTAATCAGAAGTTATTTTTCCAGGGCATTAATCGTCAAGCCCAAATATCAGCTGACGTGATATTGTAAACAAACATAGACGGAATTTGAACGACATTGTCATTATTTATTTATTTTTATTTTCTTTACTTTTTTTTTTTTTTTTTTTTTTTTTTTTGTGAATTAGTCCACCGGGCAAATCATTCCTTGTAATATATAATACTCGATAGAAGATTGATTCTATAATAATGCATACGCAATCTGTATAAATTAAAATATCATGTTTAAGTGTATTGAATGACCGGGCAACGCCGGGTGTCCAGCTAGTTGAGTTTTAGTAATAAAGAAATGGAAAATCCATAAAAAATGATCTGCCAAATCATGAAAAATATTTACTCCAATTCTTTCTCTAAATCATGTGCTCGGCTGAGCTCTAATCACTAGTTCCTCTTATAAAACACAGCAATAGCTTGTCTTCCTACCACCTCTGCTTTCTTCCTCTGTTTACTTAAAGCCAATCAGTTTCTTTACTTGCCTTCTGTGTTGAACAAATTAACTCTGGACTGCTTCCCTACAAACTATGATATGCTCGTCTTCAACTCCAATATCAATTGATGTGATTGTCTTACACTCCAAAGTCAATCGATATGGTCATCTTTAACTCCAATGAAAGCAAATACTTATCAAGACGTCCTTTTAAGTAGGCAAATATTGTACATATCAGTTGTGTGTTTAGTCTTCCGGTTGTCCATGTCATTAATCCTTATTCTCTAGTAGCTTATAACCTTGGTAGGAAGTGACTCATTAGTATTTAAATAAAAAATTAAAATAATAAATAATGATAAATTAGAATCGTACACCTTTCTTATATAACAACTCAAAATTATGCAATGACCTCAAATGATTTTAATTTTGTTTCCTTTTCCTCTTTAAGATTGAGTCCCTGGTGAAGGGCTTCAAGCTTCCATCTACCACGTATCGGCAGGTGATGATGTTGTGGAGAGAAGAGATGAAGAATGGCCTAAAGAAAACCTCTAACCCAACGGCTGACATTAAGATGTTCCCCTCCTTTGTAAGATCTCTACCTAACGGAACAGGTAAGTACTTGACGATAAATTTGAATATTCCTGCCAATTTCTGCTTGTTCATAACCAGTTAGAGCAGAGCATGCACACAGAGACAGTTATCTATAATATAAATCTCACCTGTATGTATGTATGTATGTATGTATGTTTGTATGTATGTCTGCCTAAAACTTTCGACAGAGGTGACTGATTTTCACAAGATCAGTATAGTTTTGAAGCTCGACACTTTGGATGACAAATATCGAAAAATTGGCTAAAAACATTAATTCCTTCACTCTTTCGCCGATATTTTTGAAAGTCATCCCCTTTTTTCGATTGACTAGCCTTAATTTAAACCGACGTCACTTCCGGTTTGGCGATGGACGCAACAGCAAAGACCTCAGAGTGTTTTTTTTGTTTTTTTATGTTCTTTTCTTTCTTCGCAGTACGGGTTTGAGCCTGCCTGCCTCCTATGATTTTTTTTTTCTCAACACACACCTCCAAACACTCGGGCAACGCCGGGCACCCAGGCTAGTTTATTATATAAAAAGTGGTTGTCTGTATCCAGCCAAGTAAAACAAAAAACTACATAAAATGTTGATATATACCTTTTCGGCATTGCCTTTGACTTTGTCATATTTGGGTTGGTTAATCTTTGACTCCACCCCACACCCTTTCTTTTTGTCTTCAACTTGCCTCTCACAGACGTGTTTTCACTGAATAATTTACTCAGTAAGACTTACCATAAAATTTGAAGTTAACCTAAAAAGGCAATCATAAAAGTAGCATAGTACTTTCTCTGCATAACCGCCGTTAAGGAAGTGTTCAGTATTTTCAGAAATATTAAGCCGCTTAGAAAGTAAGATATTTTCAATACAAAAAAAAAAAAAGAAAAGAAACATAAATCATGCATATCAATATTTGAGTTCACTAAAGGAAATATTAAAATGTAAAAAAAGTTCCGTAATTAGTTTCACTTTTCCTAATATGAATAATTCTGAAAGTAAGAAGTAACTCTACAACTGAAAAAATAGGTACCTGAGTCATTGTTTCATGAAGCATTCATGTTTTGTACGAATGGCAATAAACGAGACAAAATGGAACATTTTTACATAAGTAAGCAAAGTGAAAAAAAATGAAATCATTCCGTTCGGGGCCTCCATACATCGTGATGAAAATGAATGTCGAAAAGCATAGAGTAAAATAGCATTTTTTTTATGACTAAGCAGTATTGTTCATAACTTTATGTGCATTTTTTTTTTTTTTTTTTTTTTCTTCCTTTGAAGATTGTAATGCTGGGTATGGGGCAGCCAAACCAGCTGCCAACATTGCCCCGCTTTTTTATTGAAACCAACCGAGAGCTCTTTTTAGTATCCTCGCTGTTCCCTTAAGTGCAATTGTCTGAATCTCTTTTGCACTTGGTTCACCAGGAATATTAGTTAGGTAGGACTTGTGCATCTGTATATATTGATATGTGCATATGTACAGTAATGTCTTTCTATATAATAGGCTTCTTTGACTATTATAGAGAAAAGTTGGTAGAGACCACAGAAGTAAAACATTTTTTAACTTTGACCCATTGTTTTGGGCTCTTTTTTTTTTTTTTACATAGGCATCACTACTTATCAAAGCCAATAGGCCACTCGAGGATAAGGGTTAAAGAGTGTACAGTAGAAATTGGACAATATAGTAACCGTTAGTAATGAAGACTCGGTAAATTTGTAAACTTATATAGAACGGTTCATCAAAAACTTGTTTACATTAGACTTGCTGACAACCATATTGTAGTCAGCTGGAAAGCAGAAAGACGGAAGACAATTCCATAGGCGTGCAGTTCTAATAAAGAAGCTTTGCTCATGGAATCTACGCTTAGGTTTAGGCACAGATAAAGAGTGGGGGGGGAAACTAGTGATAGTGTTTTCTGCTAGACGGGTGTTTCTTGTGAAAGTTTGGCGAGGGGGGGGGACCATAGAATGAAGCTCAGCCGGGCACCTGCCATGAAAATAACGTTAAAGCAGAGATAAATTCGCTCAAATTAAATTAAAAAGTTTGATCCATGTCCAAGTAACCTACATCTAAAATTTCAAGTGTTTAGACCCAAAATTGGCGAAGGAGTTTGGTAGAGTTTTCAAAGGTCAAATTTTTTAACTTTGATGCCTTGACAGCTAAATTTCTGGCCGAAAACTGATTAAAAAGATTTTTTCAAATCTCAATACCCCTTATGTCAAATCTCGAGTCTTTAGACTTAAATTTGACTGTGGTTTGGTAGGGAAATGCATGCACACACACAGACAATTTCACTTTTATAGATTAAACAAAATGACTCTTTTGTTAAGATATCATTTTATAATCTAAAAAAGTAAATTAGAAGTAGGAACCTTACGATATGTAATAATAAACTTATTTGTATGGTTATGTGTATGTACAATTGCCACGGCGAATGTTTTGTATTTTCTGTGTTCGAAAAAAATGAACTCTTATGGCAGTGTATTCTGTTATTCCATAGAACAAAGCAAGATAGGGGAGCGATCATTAATGTTATTTCTAGGCTAACGTTAGTATGTAATAAATGACTGTATATAAGAAAGAAAAATTTTTTTTTTTCATGTTGGTATGTATAGCTATGAATAAAAGACCCGGTGATTTTCGGGAGGAGTAAATTTAATGAGGGGTGTAATACCTCTGCAGGATTACATATCTTAGAGAGTGAAGCAAAGGGGGTAAATGCTAATATTTATTAAACGGTAACAAAATGTGCACATTTATGGGCAAAAAAAAACATGCTGCACTGTTTGGTGAAAAGATTTGCATATGAATTGCCTCATTGTTTTCCTATACTGTCAAAAGTGAGACAGGAAAAATCTACTTCTGTTTATTATGTATAGAGATGAATTATTGTCCTTATATGTATACATTTCATTCTAATGAAATCTTCAGTGTGTAGATAACTGTTTAAACTGGTTGCATGATTTGACCACCAAAATGTTTTTAAGTCTGAGCACTTAAACCAATAAGACAAATTTAAATTGTTATGCCAGTAGAGAAATAAATCAATATTTATGTCAAATTAAGCAGACGACAGTCAGATATGTATGTATGTATGTATGTATGTATGTATGTATGTATGTATGTATGTATATTAGTGTTGGGACGATTAACCAGAATTGGGAATTGGAAAAATCAGAATTTTGAAGTATCAGAATCAGAAAAATTTGTGCATGTTTTCCAATGCCAAAAAACGATTCCTTTAATTCTTTTTTTATTTGAGTTTGTTTAAAAAAAAAAAAAATCTAACACTGCTGAGAGTATTATTAAAATAATAAATATTGATTTCTTTTTTTTAATTACCAGTAAAGCTAAAATGTATAGTTAAGCCCCCCCCCCCATACACACACAAATTTGTTTTTTACATTTGAGAAAATATGTGCGCATTTAACATGTGTTTTTACAGTAGTCCGGGGAAAAATAACAACTTTATAGTTAAATATTTAGAGATTTATAAAGAATCTGAATCAAAGAATTTAGTACGGAATCTATAATTATATCGGAATTAGACAAAATATGGGAATCGTCTGATCACTAATATATATATATATACAGTAGAACGCTGGGATACGGCATTAAAAATTAGTAACAAAATACAGTACATTATATCATACACATGTAAATAATCAAATAATACTGTAAGGTGGGGCAAATATCATAATCAGGGGCCTGGAAAATATCATCCACATCATAACCTGAAAAAATCGTATCCTGGGGCACCGTATCCCGGGTTTCTACTGTATATATTGTTTGTGTGTAAAATGTTCTCATGCAACAATATATTTTAACTCCTTCAATGATATTATTTTGTTTTTCTTCATTAGAGCGTGGAAAATTCTTAGCTCTTGATCTTGGTGGAACCAATTTCCGTGTTCTTCTTGTTGTACTTGACGGCCCTTTGGTTGACATTGAAAGCAAGACGTATCTCATCCCCCAACAGGTCATGTTAGGAACTGGTGCACAGGTAAGAAAATTCCGCACCCAATTTTTTTTTTTTTTTTTTTTTTTTTTTTTTTTTAAATTTTGGTGCGTGTTAAGATAGTTGACAAATCGATTTTTTTTTTCTAAATATATCGCTTTAAGCAAAAACAATATTACTTAATTGCCATGCCGAAAATAGTAATATATCCAAAAATTATGAAAATTCATTGAGTATAACAAATGCTATTGTGTTTTTAGTAAAGAAGTCTATTGCTATCGACAACAATGGGAAGTCTTTCTTGGCTTTCGGGCCAAGATCACAGTGTAGTATTTTTCAAAGTTTTATAGACCTTTTAGAAAGACCCTGCAGCCCCTCCCCAAATTTCTTATGGGCTTCATGCCTAAGTTTCTTGTGTCATTTTTCATTTTTTGCGTTATAACTTAATTTGTAAATTTCATGCAATAAACTATATAAACAAG
Organism: Euprymna scolopes; assembly: GCF_053919585.1. Taxonomy (NCBI): domain Eukaryota; kingdom Metazoa; phylum Mollusca; class Cephalopoda; order Sepiida; family Sepiolidae; genus Euprymna; species Euprymna scolopes. The sequence continues at coordinate 118,135,805 of NC_136489.1, read as the reverse complement.
ATCAGTGTAGTATCTGTTTTACTGCTACACTTCGCCTTTTCTGTTCTCAGTCAGTGGAGGAGAAATCCTTCATGACCAAAGCAATTTTTATTTTTGTTCCTATCCAGAGTACCCTTTTTAGGAGCTGGATTTTCTCCATATTAAAAACTGACCCTGTGTCTAACTCTGCCCTCGTGGGGAGGCAAATAAATAGGAACTAATATTGCAGCCATGACACAAGTAATCTAAAATATCCTTTTCTGGGTTATGTCCCCTGATTTTAGCCTCCTACTGTCTACTTTATAGCATTTAAATAAAATGTGATTTTACCCAATTTTCCTTTAAAATTACTTTTAATTAGAAATAAATTTCTGCTCAATGATTTTTCATAATTTTTTAATATATTACTATTTTCGGCATGACAATTAAGTGCATAATATTTTTGCTTAAAAGAACATACTTTTTAAAAAATCGATTCGTCGATTGTATCTTAACAAGCACCAAAATTTTCTATAATTTCTGCCATTTTAAGATCACTACCTGTGCAACTTTATAAATATACAAATTTGTTCATCGAGAGATATTCTGTTTCATCATATCATGGCTGTTTCAGTGTGGCTAGAATGAGTATTTCAAGTGAGATTTGAAATCCAACCGTTTTGTCAAAAGTACCCCTACCACTAAGGAAGGGAAATCTATGTTTATATATTTGCATTATTAATTACCGAGTATGCTCTATTTCTTTTTCTTTCTTTTTTTTTTTCTAAAGAGTTATTAGGTTATTTTTATAAATTTTATGACAAATTATTGAAATGCTGAATGAGTGGATTCGGTTATATTGTAATAAAACAGAAAGTGTATCTCCAGTTTACTTTTGGGAGCCACATGACCTTCGCTTTCCTTATTTCGTCCTTTAGTCCTCACATTCCATGAGCAATGTTTCGGGCAAAGAGAGAATGAATTGCTGTTTTCTTGGTTAGAATCTATACTTATCGTTGGCAAGTTCTTGACCTCAAAGTACTTTTTTTTTCTTTTTTTTTTTAGCTCCTCATATCAAATGGTTTCGGGCCTTGACCAGAGCGATTGCCATTGAAAAAAAAAAATTGTAGTATGGTTGATTGAGTGCTTTGGTTAGAGAAGGATAGCTCAAGTCAATGCAGGTTTACTCTGGCGAAGGCTTTAGATGCAGGAAATGAAACTAGTGGAGGATTTTCATTGGCTAATGCTGAGCAGTCATTTTGCATGATCTGTCATTTTTCTGACTTAATATATTTTAGTGAGGTTTTTGGTGCTTAACACGACTTTGTATTTGAGGAAGCTTCTTTTTTGTTTACACCTGGTACACAATTTCACTGATATAAATAAACAGTGCTTATGACCAAGATTATTCCTAATCTTAATCTCTATTACTGTACGATATTTCATGGAGTCAGTTGATTCTTTAATCTTTCTCTCCAGTGATGTAATCTCTTTGTATTACCTTTTTACTTTGTGCACTGAATTAAGTACTATATAATCTTGCATCAAGGTCACACGAGTTTTATCCATTTTTTTTTTTTTTTTTTTGTAAATTTTTTTTTTGTAAATTTTTTTTTGTTTTTTCTTAAGAATCTGATTTAAGTAAAATAAAACTTATGAAATTTAGGATAACATTTAACTTTAAGAATAAATTATAAGACTAATTCTGAGAGTTTCCAGAATTTCCGTTTTTTTCCCAGAAAAAAAAATGGAAGGTAAAAGATAAAAAACAATTGGTACTTATGCAGTTTAAATCCCCTTTATCCATGAGTCTCACTCGGCAATGCCCAGAGAGCGACGAAAACCACTGGATTATACAGTGAGCAAAAAGCCCCAAATCAGCAGATGACAAAAAATTGGAAGAAGAAAAAAAAAAAGGGTAGAGTATCATTGCGCTTCAAGCAACAAATCTTTAATCCTGTGACAAGGAAGGAAAATGAATAAGTCCAGGCTGAAATTTATTTGTAAGTCTCCGGAAATGGTCCTCGCATTTTGTCAGGAAAACCGGCTGCTTCCACCTTCTACATTCTCTAACAACCTTTCTCTGCCTACTTTGCCGTCATTGGCTGTTTTCCTTCAAGCAGCAGAAAATACTATTCCTAAGAAAATAATCTATCCTCAGGAAACCACGAGTTGTCCTAAAAAGTCTAAGCCTAACCCACAATAAATGAAAAATGCTAACAACCAAACTTAAAAAAGCCTAAAAAAAAATTTTTTTTTTAAATTTTCCAGGAGAAAAATTTTTTTGCAGAAAAATACATTAAAAAAAAAGAAAATTGCTGTCATCAGCTGCTCCAAACTTTTCTTTGGATATGAAAGATGAAAAAATTTCTTAAAAGATACCACAAAGTACACCTTTTTCATTGAAAAAAAAAAAAAGCTTAACAAAAAAATATATATTCCCCCACCAAAAAAAAATTTATTTGTTCTTTAAAACAAAGCAAATACTTTTTCATTAATTGAAAGAAAAAATAACATTTAGAACTATGCTCTTCTACCAAATTTTAATGTCTTTGGTGTTTTTCATCAATATACACTGGTAGCTTTTTTTTTTTTTTCTTAGTCTGAACAGTCAGCATATCTGCCTTAAATGGTTTCCATTTCCTGTATAATAATTAAAGGAAAGGAGCTAGTATGACATCTGAAATTAACAAATATATATATATATATATATATATATATATATATATATATGTTGTTTGTTTTGGTTTTAGCGATATGTTTTGAATTAATTCAATTATTTACGAAAGCGCATTTTTACCGAAATGCGAGCTGGGATAATTTTCCCTTTTAACAAATTTGGCACCCACACATGGGGAGCGGTATATATTATTTTTAATATAAATATATTTATTATCCAAGCATATATATATATTTATTTATTATCCTAGCACATTTGATTAAATGACAGTTTTATTTTTTATTTTTTGTTGATTTTCTCATTTCAGTTGGTAAGTTGTGTATTGTTGCCGAGTGATTTTTTTTTTTTTTTTCTTTTTTGTCTGCCATTTTTCTCTAGTGCTTTCGATCATTGATCGTCGTCAGGAGCAATTTTGTTGCTGTTAAACCAACTGAAACAAGAAAAAATATGCGGCAGATTGAGAAAATCCAAAAAAATAAAGAAAGAAAATTGTCGTATTTAATCAAATGTGCCTTGATAACTACTTGCTGCCAAAATAAGTGTCTTTATCTATATTACATCTATGTCTGTCTGTCTGTCCCACTTTTTCTCAGAAACTACTGAGCCGAAATTTTAGTATTAACCTTTATTACGATAAAGTGTAGCGAACCAAGTATTATGGTATCCATTCGATGTACAGTTAGGGATTAATAGGATTAGTCATCACACTACCACATTCTAAAAGTTTGGCATCACACTACCAAATTCTAAAAGGTTGGCATAAAACACTATAACTTTTGCCCGTTTTTAACAAGATAAAATGTCTAGTTCCATTGATAAAGAGATCACATGCAATTCATTCAATGAAAAAGAAAAATTAGTATTCTTTGTATTCTCTGATATGAAATGAAAGCTATTGAAAGTTGGCTGAGTATACACGAATAAATCTCCTTGCATTCCAGCTTTTTGATCATGTCGCTCACTGTGTCGCCAACTTCATCGCTATGCATGGACTTGAGAGAGAAACTTCCTTGAACCTTGGCTTCACCTTTTCCTTTCCTTTAATGCAAGACGGTCTTGCATCTGCTCGCCTTTCCAAGTGGACCAAAGGTTTCCGCTGTGAAGGTGTCATTGGAAAAGATGTCTGCCTTCTCCTCAAACAAGCTCTTCAAAAATGCACGGTAAGAGAATCAGCAAGCCATTTTTTTTTTTTTTTTTTTTTTTTTTCCTTGCATGTCTGACTAGCACACCATTTTTAAAAAAAAAATCTTTTATATATTTTCTTTTAATGAGCCACTTGTGCTCGAGTGGCTTTTAGCCTTGACAAAAGTTAATGAAATTGGTGTATACTTTGCTTTTTAACAATTTCATCAGCATAAACTTCTAAATATGGACTTGAAAGAAGGGAAGTGATATTGAAACGTTAGATTCACCTTTTTCTTCTTTACCTTTAATGGAAGATGGTTGTACATCTACTCAGCTTTCCAAAGGTATTATTGGGGAGAAAAAAAAAAAAAACGAACATTTTCCCATTTTCCTTCATCCCAAGAAAACTTTTTTTTTTAAATGCATGGTAAGAGAAACAATGAATCTAGTGATGTAAAAAAAAAAAAAAAATTAAGCCAATTGGTTCCTAAAAATTGAAGTGTATAATTGATTTAAAAATATTACCCTTGAATAGAGCTGGTTGTATACAGCCAGCCAAGTGAAAGTCTTCCACCTGCTCTGATTCAACTTTATTATAGTCTGATGACGGATGTGATGATTTTATAGTAGTAATTTGATTTTTTTCTCCCCCCCCCCCAATCTGCCATCTTGGATTAAAACGGTGCATGCTTTATCTATCTAAAAAGGAACTTTTTTTTTTTTTTAAATAGTCAAAAAAAAAAAAAAAGGTAGGAGAATCACCCGAAATCGTTTTGATATTGTCCATTAGAAAACTCATCTTTGTAGAAGTTTAAAAGGAAAAAAAAAAAGAAAAAAAAAAGGGGTATAAAACAAGAAACAGAAGTCATCTCAACTTCTTCCTTCTCTAAATGGTTCATCATCATTGACTGTTAGGGAAGGGTAGACAACTCTTTCTCTTCAATTACAATATTTAAAATTAGAACATTAACTACTTTAATAGAACGTACTCTGAACTCGTAGCACTTATGCCCCCTCAACATATATATACTCCCAAGTAACCTGACAAGCATCAAAATCCCATCCTTCTACTGTTTAGGTCTCTAGATGCTGGAAAGCCTCCTACTATAATAGTTTCTTCCCTCTGACTGCAAGACTTTGAAATTCTCTCCCTATTTCCTGCTTCCCCGACTGTACTAACCTGCAAAAGTTTAAATGTAATGCAAATAGATATCTCGCTGCTCAACTCCCCACAGTTTCTTGTTAGACAAAATCCCAATTAGAAGCCGTTCATGTTCCAAGTAATAATGTCTTGTTTGGGATAAAAAAAGAGTTTTTAAAAAATCCCCACCACCACTGCATATTCATTCCGGGTGAGTCACGGGAAACCGATGTTTTTTGTTTTTAAGGAAAGCAAAACTCTGCAAATATTTCAACAAAAATTTCATAATGTACATAAAAATATTAACTAAACTATAACATTATGAAATGTTTAGAAGCAAAAAATTATGTCTGACAAATGATGGCCATTTTCACGAGCACAAATTTGAAGCCGCTTTCCAAAGTTAGCCTGCACTTTCACTAAAGTTTCTTCACTTATTTTTTGGATATTTTCACATATTGCAGTTTCCAGTTCTCTAAGTGTGCGAGGTTTCCCAGCATAGATGCGTGATTTGGTAAATCCACACACATAAAAATTGCACATGGAAAGATCAGGTGAATGCGGAGGGCACGGGAGATCTCCAAAGCGTGAAATGACATGATTAGGCAATGCAGCACGAACAGCAGTCATTGAACGTAAAAAAATAAACAAATAGCAACAAACTAAACAGCATCTTAGTCAGCTTTAAAGACTACCTTCCTCACTCCTTATCCCTTACTCAAGGAGAGCAAAGAGTGTTTAAAAAAAACAAACAAACATCCGTTTCCTGTGACTCACCCTGTGTAATGACAAGGGAAACTGTTCCATATATGCAGTTGATACAGATACCTTATTTACGTTGAGAGTAAAATATTTTGGAGTAAAACTGCCTCTTTTTAAAATGGCTAAGATATTTTGGTCTAGTAATTATCTTTTATTATGTTAAACAGGCGACCATAAAAAAAGATTAATCTACAAAATTATGTAAAAATTTATTAATAGATTTGCTGTGAGATTTTTCTACTTAAAAACATTCTGTTGTTACTGATAAAAAATAAAATGCACCAGCGTGTTATCTACTTAAAATGTAGGTCACATTAGAGACCAGATTGTGTTAGACATAAATAAATAGAGCATTGTCGTCGGTTCTGTTTTTGTTTTGTTTTGTTTTGTTTTGGTTTTTTATCCTGAAGGTGTACATATATATTGTAATTCAATATTAGAGTTAAACATAACTTGACCAAACAATTCATCTTAAATATTTAAAAGAAAAAAAAAAAAAATGAAACAATTTACATATTGTGCATTGCTGTCAAAATCATATAGTTTGAAAATCATATAGTTTGAACATTAACTAATTCTGCTTTTGGTATTATGTCTAGTATCCTAAGTTTTTTTTAGAATTTTTGAGAGGGACACAATAGATAAAGTACTAGGTAAAATTCAGTTGTGACATTGGAGGTAGAAGGTTCAATCCTCAGTGCAGGCGATACAAAGAATACAATTGTGAATTAAGACTTCTACCCGGTCATGACTGACAGAACGAGAGCATGCTACTCCCGTGGATTAAATAAAGCATCCCGTTTGAAATTCCATGCAGATTCCCGAGTTCAAGACACAAATGGAGAGGGTTGGATGTTACATCATGAGAAACGTTGTAAAAATAACACTTAAGATGAAACCAGTAGTCCGAAGAATCAAATAATTAATAGTACCTATTTACAATGCTTCCCCACGGGACAGTTAGACACCAGGGTCGTTTTTTAACGTGGAGAAAAGGTACAAAAATAAAAATTGTCTTAGTCGTGAAGGATTTCTCCTCCACTGAAAGAGAACGAGAAATGGAAGTGCCGCATCTGAAGAATAGATACTACACTTTGATCTTGGCCCAAAAAATTCATATTAGCCAAAGGTTTTCAAATGTCCAGAGTTATTTCCCTTGGATTTAGCGATCAGAGTTGCGTCCCTTTTGTTACTGGTTGTTTTAGTTAGGTGGCAAAGAAAAGGCAGCCATTACACCAGAAATGTAAATGCATGTTTTCATTAACCGAAATAGTTCACCGTGCACGCAACAACTTATCGATTTTCATCGTTACTTGCAAATAGTGTTAATAAATTTGTCGAGTTTTATACTTTGTATCTTTTGAGCATTTATAGTGTAGACAATAAACTGAAAAAGTGATTAAGAAACAAAAGTATCGCAAATAAATGTTACCAAAGGCAAGATAAATTGGATAAGCTTTTTGTGCTTTGACTTATTTTTATGCGTTTATTTAATTTGTAATAAAAATGCTCCAACGGCCTTTACACTTCCTTTATTTTCAATACCCCATTAACATTTACTGAGTGGATTCTATCAATATTTTGATTTATATTCCATTTTTTTTTTTTTTTTTTTTTTTTTAGCGATTATCGAGATTCCAAAGATGAGTCACATATCCCCCATTTTTTTGTCTATAGTAATAAATGTCCTATCTTTTTACAATTAGTTCATAAGAACATAACTATTGAACAATATGCAGGATTTTGAAAAGTATGGACTTGCTCCTTAGTTGTCGTCATTTGCACATCCACTCTAACCCTAGAATACTTATCTGTTGACAATCCGTCTTTAGGTTTATATTTCATTGCTACAGATGTCTAATATGTAAATTGCATTACCTGGATTATTCAAACAACTAGTTTCATCTTGGATGTTCGCAGTAGAAGTAAAATACAATTATTTTGTTTTTCTTTTTTGTCAATATGGCTACAAAATATGTCCCACAATTCTTGGCCTTGTTTTATGTACATTCGTAAATTCAATGTTTAAAGTTATTTTATGTGATAATAATCTAACAAAAAAAATGTTTCTTTTTTTGTTGTTTTTGTTTTATTTTATAGAATGTTGACATAAACGTAGTTGCTGTCATCAACGATGCTGTGGGTACCCTGATGTCCGCAGCACATAGTGATAGGAATTGTGAAATTGGTTTGATTCTTGGTAAGTCGATTTCATTTTTTAATGTAGTGTTGGGACGATTAATTGGAATTGGAAAAATTTGTGCCAATTTTCTGATGTCAAAACAATTCTTTTGATTGCTCTTTTTTTTTTTTAATTTTGTTAAAAGCAAACTTCTAGTAATGATACAATATTAAATATTTATAGATTTTAAACTACCCATTAAAACTAAAATCTATCCATCATTCCTCCACAAATGTATTGTTACGCTTGAGATAATCTCTGCATATTTAACATGTTTTTATGGCAGTCAGGAATAAGTAACAATTCTACTGTTAAATATTTCGAGATTTATAAAAAAAATCAGAATCTGGAATTTAGTACAGAATTAATAATTGTATCACAATTAGGAAAAATATTGGAATCGTTCCATCACTAGTGGTTATAGAAGATGCCTCTGTGCAGTCTTGAAAAACAATCAATAAACCCTAATCTCCACTCTATAAGAGTGCATAAACAAGGGTTGTCCACTCTCCAACCACACCTCCTGAATTGGCATTGCTTTAGTCTAGTGACAAGAACTCCAAGACAACTAAAAACAATGTTGAAATAAGCAGATAGCCGTCTTACATTCAGCATCTGGTATTCTCAAATGGTCACCCATTTAGTGCTGACTAGGCTCAACATTGCTTCAATTAACTTGTTTATATATGAAGGGTGTTTGGAAAATTGATGGCATAACTTCAGGACTATATTCTATATGACCTGTGAGAGGTTTGCTTTTATAATAACACTTCCTTACCGCAAGAGGTGTTTCCTAAGTAATGCCTCCTATTTTTTATTTTGTCTGAATGGATTAGAGAGGATTGCAAATTACATTATGATAACTGAACTTACCACCTTGTAAAAAAAAAAAAAAAAAAAAAAATGACCTGAAAATTTCATCTCTCTGTTGCAGATATTAACGGTGTGAGACTCTTAAGAAAGCAGTTCCTAGTGGTGGGATATGGAAAAGGATGATGTTCTCAAAGACGGATTTTGTACTTTTACTTTAGTAACTGACTGAATGAAAACAGAAATAGATTGAATAAAGGATTATGTTAAAAATTACATGTAGATTTGTAAGTATGGACAGATTCATCTAAAGAAAGAAACATTGTGAAAATAAAAGCCAAGATGAAAATAGTTTGAATAAACAAAATAATAAATTTATCAAAATTTGTCTAAAAAAAAAAAAATCTGAAACGTTAAATTGTATTTGAAAATCTAGTAGGGAGACTGGACGTTGCCCGGGATTGAATGATGATCAACGAATATTTCACTCATATATTTTTATTGTCATCGAAATCCGTGAAATCTCCCGGGAGGAAGCTTCACATGCCTTCATGCAGTAACTTAGTCCAAAATATATGTAATTCTACATTTCACTCTTGAGAACCGACTGTTTCTTTTTATAAAATTATTTTATATAAACGTCTTTCTAGTTAACAAAAAAAAACATTAAGAAATTTATGTGCAGGATTTGAACCTACAGACCACGTCATACAAAAAAAAAAAAAAAAAAAAACACGCTATCAACTTACCCACAGTAGAATTTTCCTGGCCTGTTGTTCTATCATTCATAAGCGACTACATGGAAAAAATGGCTTTACCAATAGATAAATAAAAATAACGGTTTTGATTATTGGTAATTATCGGGGGTATTCTAAGAAAAAACTTAATTAAGATAACTCCCAAACTTATGCACTAAGATTCTGTAAATTTTAAAGAAAATCTGTTCAGCCGTTTCAGAGTCTATAACGAACAAACTCACACACACACACACAAAGTTGCATTTATATAATTGCATAGATATATACTTCGATTTATGATTTTTATGTTTGCGATTATTTGAGATATCAAGAGTTGAATATATGAGATTATTTGAGATATCAAGAGTTGAATATAAGAGTTGATTTTTATGTTTGCGATTATTGAGATATCAAGAGTTGAATATATTTTTAAAAAGAAAAAAAAAACTAAGTTAATGTGTTTCTAAAAATCTCAATATAAAAAAAAAACTCCTGTTTGTTTTTGGAAGTGGTGGGAGCATATTGCACACACACACACACATATATACATATAAGCGGCTACTATTTGGGATCATGTCTGACAGGAAACTATGGGGGAATCGAGCAGCAAGATTTTTTTGCATTACATTTAAACTTCTGCAGGTTAATACAGTCAGGGAAGCAGGAAACAGGGAGGGAATTCCAAAGTCTAGCAGTCAGAGAGAAGAAACTATTAGAGTAGAAAGCTTTCCAGCAGCTAGAAAACCTCAACAATGAAGGGGTGGTATTTTGCTGCTTGTTGGGTTAATAAAAATATGTATGCTGAGGGGGACACATCTGCTATGAATTTATTAAAACACATTTCATTATTTATTTATTTATTTTTTTTGTCTTCAGGCACTGGATGTAATGCCTGTTACATGGAAAACCTTGATGAAGTGGAAACTTTGAATTTGGATGATGATGGTCCAAACCAGGTATGTTTGCTGCTTTTGTTTTTTTGTTTTTTTTCTTTTGTCCCTCGACAAAGCAGGGATTGGACTTAGTAATCCACTCCCATTCGTTTGTTCACACTTTTTTCAATAACCACTCCTTGAATTTTTTTGAATTTTTTGCACAAACATTAGTCATGGTGAAAGTAATTTTTTTCCAGAATAACTCTGTCCCCCCCCCCCCACTAGGTAAGATTATAGGAGTAAAAATCCGTTCATTTGTTTGCACTTTTCTCAATAACCATGTTTTGGATTTTTTTTTTTTTTTTTTTTTTTTAACTATTGCACAAACATTAGTCATGGTGAAAGTACTGTAAGTCATCTAGCTATAACCACTGACAATAATATCCTTTTCTCCTGAGTATGTAGAACTAAACCGTTTTCATGAGTAAAGTTTCTTTCCTAGAGCTATCCATCTGTGAAATACAATGCTGCGAGATTGCTTCCCAGTTGACTACAATAGCATAGTTCTTTTCAAGTCCAATATAAACAAACTTCTTGTTGAGCCGTCCTCTTAAATAATCAAATTCGGACTAATTTCAACCATCATTAATAAATCGTCAGTGTTGTCTTACCATCCACCTGACAAACTTGTTAACCTTTATCCTTGAGTGGCCTTTGGGACTCTTAGTTAAAAAAAAAAAAAAAATCTTTCGTAGAATTTGCTCTGGTAAACCTACTACACTTGTAGTTTTTCAACATATCAATGATCTACTCAACCAGCAGCAAAATTTTACTCGTTCACTGTAGAGCTCTCAAGGTGCTTGAAGATTTCCTACTTTAATCTCAAATTGCTTGTTTTTGGAATTCCCTCCCTGTTTTCCTGACTGTAGCAACACGCAGAAATCTAAATGTAATGTAAATAAACATCTTGTTGTCCAATTTTTCACCTTTGTTGCTTCACTATGAATTTGGCTTCTATCACAGATGCCCCCTTATGCTTCAGTGGCAACACGCCTTGTGTTGGGGGTGAATAAACATAAATGAATCAGATATAGTCATGTTGACACACCGGTTCTTGTTAAATTACTGAAATTAAGCAACATTGAGCCTGACCAGTATTTAATGGGAGACCAATTTGTGAATACCAGGCGCTGTATGTAGGAGGACGTCAACACTTGCAAGAGTTGTCATTTCCCTTAGATACAACTGGGGACTGTTTGTGAATTTCATACTCCCATGAACTTCCTCCTTGGGAGGAAGCAGATTAAACCAATCTAGTTTCATTTCAAACATAAAAAACAGTTTCATTTCAAACATAAAAAACATTTTTCTTTTCTTGAATTAAGAAACTTTGAATTTGAAGTTAGTATTTAAGAACTGCTAATGATACGCAGCTGGTTTTTCGCCTGTTAATGCTATAACTGAAACTAAAGTTTTCTGGACACCATATATAAAATTATTGCCTTACAGCAGAACAGCCAATCACAGCGTTTGTTTCATCTTATCTTTGACCTGCATTATATAGATTATATTTTAGTTATCTATAGTGTTTTGGTAGATTTTCGTCGTTATATATAATTCTGCCCCACTTTTGGGGATGGAGGGAGTCATGCGTGAGTGTTGTCTGCCTTTATTTTTCAATTTCTATAAACCATTACATGTGAACATGTAAAATTGATGTTAAAACAAATTGATTTCGAGAATTCTAAAATTCAAAAATATTTCTAGATATTGAGACGTGCACTTAAAGCAGATGTAATTGTCACAAAGAATAAAATTAAGGATTTCTTTTTATCTTTGTTTATAGGTCATCATCAACACAGAATGGGGAGCATTTGGAGATAATGGATGTCTGGATTTTATCCGAACAGAATATGATCGTGAATTGGACACATATTCCATCAATCCAGGAAAACAGCTGTAAGATTTTTATATTTTTTTATTTTATTTTTTATATTTTACTTTTATTTTATTTTATTTTATTTTTTTTATTTTTTTTTTATTTTATTTTTATTTTATTTTATTTTGTTATTTTTTATTTATTTATTTATTTATTTTTTTTTTTTTGTCATAAAAAGGAAGACATATTTTTGGCATTATAAAAATTTGTCATGTTACACTAATAACCAAAATAAGGACATTATCGTTACTGGTGGTGTGGGAGGGAGACATTATGGAAGAGAGGCGACCTTTTACCCTGGAATAAAATGTGTTATGATTTTATAATGACTCTCGTTCAACTGTCATCAAGTATCAATTTCTTCTCTATTTCTGTTATGCAATTGGAAGCATCAGAGATGAGGCAAATTACATCTCTCTTATAATTACGCCCTTTAACACAGTCTATACTACATTTTTATGGACTATGAATTTCATTTTTTACAGTTTTTTTGTTTTTTTTTACCACATATTAATTTAATTCAGCTAAACACATTGATCAGACTTTATGATCAGATAATGCATTCCTCAAACATTCTACCCTCCTTCCCATTCCAGCTATCATTATTTATAACCACAATTTTTAATTTTGATGCTGACTAAGTTCTTTTACTCCACTATGCTATTATATCCACTCTAAAGAGAAAAGTATAAATTATCTTAACTCCATGGATTAGGAAAAAAACTAAACTACATAGAATGCCTCAGTATATTGTTATATAGATTAGTCGATTGAAAATTCACCCATGTCATCAACCATTATGATCAAATGCTTTTTAATGTATTTATTTAAAATTGTAGTTTTAGTCGATGAAATGTCATTGCTTTAAAAAAAAGAGGGCATTTTAAAATAGGTAAAGTTGAAATTGTTTACTTTAGTGACATCAGGTTAATCACGAATCACTATCTTCTACAGAGTGATGATGTACACCTGAACATAAAATGTCTGAGCATATTATATAGATTTCACGACGACTAGCTGTGTTATAGCCACATTTGAGGATGACATAAAGATGTCAAAAGGAAATCTTATTTTGTTTTTTCATGTTCAACAAAGATACAGTCTGTATATGTGTGAAATATTTTTTACGGATTTGAAATTTTAATTGTTTGTCTTTTCATTTCAGAGTAGAGAAGATGATTGGTGGAATGTACTTGGGCGAAATTGTACGCCTAACTCTGGAGAGATTAACGTCCGAGTGCCTCATCTTTCAAGGTGTGGATCTTGAATGTGATTTGTTTAACCGTGGAAAGTTCTATACAAAATATCTTTCTGAAATCGAGAGGTTAGTATAATGGTATACATTTTTCTTAAATTATATATAAATGTGTGTGTGTGTGTGTGTGTGTGTGTGTGTGTGTGTGTGTGTGTGTGTGTGTGTGTGTGTGTGTATCTCAAAACGTCTTTGTGATAGTATCAAGGAGAGTCTGGTGAGCTTTCATGTTCCTGTTGAAAGTTGGAAATCCCTAGCATATGATTGCAAACAATGGAGGGCACTGATATACAGGGGCGTAAAACAATTTGAAACAGCCAAGATAGACCGAGCAAAACTCAAAGAGTATGTCGGAAATGCCAAACCTTGCCACCCAATCATAGAGATCTTTGAAACAGTGAGGTATGTGACCGGACTCTGTTGTCCAAGGTAGATCTCGTTAATCACATGAAAGTGCACAATGATACGGGTTCCATTGCTGTTGGTTTCATCCAAACTAATGACTGTCTTCAGTGTCATGTCTGCTTGAGGATTGAATGATGATCAATGAATGTTTCACACTCCCATATTTTTTGTCATCGAAATCAGTAAAATCACCGCTTATGCACTTGCTTAGCCCATTCCTCCCTCTCTTGTTTTAATACATTGAAAATAATACTGATGGAAGTTATTCATCTCTCTGTTATATAAAAGATAACATTGGAAATGACTGAAAAACCGCACCCCCTCCCTGACAATACCTTGCTGAGTTTACAAAGGAGCATTTTTACCTTAATGCTAGTTGGGAATATTTTTCCCTTCATTAATGTGATGCTCCCAGATGGAGAGCAACATATATTAAACAAAAACTTAATCATCTATGTAGCGATATATATTAAACAAAATCATCTATGTAGAGATATATATTAAACAAAATCATCTATGTAGAGATATATATTAAACAAAACTTAATCATCTATGTAGAGATATATATTAAACAAAACTTAATCATCTATATAGAGATATATATTAAACAAAACTTAATCATCTATATAGAGATATATATTAAACAAAACTTGGGGACTGTAATCCTCATTTTCATAATTGTTGTTGCTTCACCACGTTTCAGCCAACTATTTCTTTGGCATTCTTCGAAAAAAAAATATAACATTCGGTATGGACCTGACAATAGAAGACCAGATAAAAATAAAAACTTGGATTTATAAGACCAAAGAATCCAAGCTTGATTGCCCTTTGGGGCTCGTGGTACAGTGGATGGAGGCATTGCATCTCTACAGTTTCAGGCGAGCATTGTCTGAAGATAGCAGTTTCAATCCTAACCAAAGTTGGCCAAAACATGGTGAGACAACTATGGAAGATAGTAATTACTGGGGATACAGTTATGAGACTCAGCATTCCTATCCCGTTGTGGTTAATCACCTGAAGAAGGCCAGAGGAATAGTTGGCTGAAACGTTATGTAACAACAACAAATATGAAGATATAAATAAATAAATAAATAAATACACAAATTACTCATCTCAAAGGATTACAATATATATATATATATATATATATATATATATATATATATATATATATATATATATATATGAAGTTATATATTTGGATTTTACCGTCACTGGATTATTTATCTTCCACCAGACTATCCATTCATGTGCATTCAGCTTTTTTTTCACCATATTCCCTCTGCTTCACTTTTTTTGTTTTCAAGTAAGATCGTTGACTTGTTGTTTCATCAAATACTTTTGCATGCAAAATCCGATCCCGCATTTTGGTAATTCCTACCCTCTGATGAGAAGGGAAGTATTTCTTCGAAACGCCACGGATTAAGGACTATCCACTTAGCTAGTGTTTCCTTTTCAGATTAAATATGTTTTTAACTCATTTCAAAGTGTTTTTTTAACATGTTTTATTAACTGTTTGCTCGTATATATATATATATATATATATATATATATATATATATATATATAACAAAACTTGATAGTAAAAAGAAAAAAATAATTTTCATTTATTTTATTGATTTTATTTTATTTTATTTATTTTACATGTTTAAACTGTTTCTTTTCTAAATTTTGTAGTGACCGTGGAGAATTCTTTGAAAACACAAAGATGATCCTGGAAGAAATTGGCATCGATAATTACACATTAGAGGACTGCAAAATTGTTAAATATGTGTGTGCTCTTGTATCAGCCCGTGCATCTTTCCTCGTTTCTGCCGGTAAGTAAGATTTGCCTGCCAAAATTCTTTCATGAAATTATTACATACGGGGGTTGTCTTTTCATTGTGTACAATCTTCCGATAAAATCACCATCACAAATAAAATTGGGAAAGTGGACATTTGCAACACAAGCCTGAAACTGTTTTCTAATTTCATGAATCAGAAGAGTATATCGTGGACACTGGGTTTACTTTTGTAAACCTCATAACTCTCGCTTCCCTTATTTTGTCCTTTAGTCCTCATTCTGAGAGTGATGTTTCTGACAAAGGAGGAAGAATTTCTGTTTTCTGAGTCAGAATCCATCTATCTAACATTTGTCATTGGCTAATTTTTGAGCTTGAAGCAGTATTCTTATTCAATATTTTATTTTTATATTGTCTATTATTTTTGTTTTTCATTGCTTTTTTTTTTATTTTTTAGCTCCTTGCATAAAGTGGCTTCATGCCTTGTTTGAAGTGATTTTCATGAAGAAGAAAAAAGAAAAAAGATCGCTGACTTTCTTTCTTTTCTTTTTTTTTTTAAATAGTATTTTAAAGACTTTACTCATCTCCAAACAATGCATATTGCTGCTGAAGTGTAAAGGTTTACTGCAATAAGAGAAAGATTTATAGGCAGGCAACCTGGGTGAGGAGTTTTGTAGAAAGATACTTTACATTACATTTAAATTTTTTTATGCTGGTATAATTGGGTAAACAGAGCTGGAGGGGGCAGGGATTCCAAAAGCAAGTGGTCAGAGGAAAGAAACTATTAGAGTAGAAAATCTTCCAGCATCTAAGCATCTCTACAGTAATGGGGTGGGATTTTGCTGCTAATTGGATGGATCAGGGTATAAGTGCAATAAGTTCATAGCAGATCGAAGACCGACTGCATCATGAACCTTGAATTAGAGTGTAACGAATCAGCAACCGTGCTGATGTCTTTGTATTTAAAATAAAAAATGGAAATCACTCATGACCAGTCATGAAGCCACTTGATGTAAGGAGCTAACAAGAACAAAAACTGATTATTGCAAAGATAGGAGATGCCTATTGATTGAGCTTAGTCTTGAAAAGACCAAGGCTGTACATAAAAGGAAAACCGTGAACAGGAAAAGTTCCACAACGTTGCAGTCTTTGGAAAGAAGCAATGAGAATAGGAAACTATTATAAAACAGCAAATTGATGAAGACCTCTAGACCAACGAGTCAAACGAGCTAGAACAAAGGAAGCAGGGACTGGATCAGACAATTCTGAGCAAAACATGGCATAATAGTATTTGTAGAAAAGACAGAACCTTCATAATTAATCAGGTATACTTGTTACTCAAGGAGTTTTCAAGGCAACCGCCAGTAGCGCCATGCTTATATTGGATTCAGTCATTTGCATAGCAGGTTGGATTGGGGAGAAGTTGTCAACAAAATTCATGATTTGGTTTCTTTGACACTACCTACATCTCAAAACCATCACACACACACTACTATAAAGTTACCGTTTTTCCTTTTAATCAGCAAAAAAGTATATACAAAGAGTGTTCAACATTTATTCACAGTTACTTATTTTTTGCTCAAAAACAATTTTTAATGTGAAAGGAGTTGTTTGAAGGTTATATCAATGTGGTTCATAGGAAACACAGTGGACAACAAGTTAGCATATAAAAGAATGACAATATTAGAAGGAATTTTCAATAATTTTCAATTATATCACATTCATTTGCCAACATAATGTGTCGTACAAGATGGTAGGTGTTGGTGTCCCTAATTTTCAAGAGTAGCATCTCTTCAGGGGAGAAAATAACTTCAAACTTATACAACTGTTTGGCGAGGTTTTCCTTTGTTTTATTTTTTATTTATTTTTTTAATTCCGGAAGTGAGTGTCACAGACTGACTGCCAAATCAATTTTCAGGATACGAGTTGTGATGGATATTAAAAGTATTGTGGCATTCCAGCAAATATCTTGAGACATTTAATTCTTGTGTTAGTTTCCCTGTTTTATAGATGGTGATAGATGATTTGGCGTCCCCAACGAAACATCTTCCAACAGATATTATAATATATAATATTTAACATTTTAATGTGGACAATTCTACCTTTTATTTAAAACTAGCCTGGGTGCCTGACATTGCCCAAGGTGTTTGGAGGTGTGTGTTGAGAAAAAAAAATAGTAGTAGGCAGGCAGGCTTGAACCCGTACCGTGAAGGAGGAAAAGAATGTGGACCCCCCCCCCCCAAAAAAAAAATTGTGACATCTTTGCTGTTGCGCCCATCACCAAACCGGAAGTGGCGTAGGTTTAAATTAAAGTTTGTCAATCGAAAAGAGAGGGATGATTTTCAAAAATATCGGTGGGGGAAAAAAGCGACCCCTACCTGTAGAAAAGTGACCAGTTGAGGGTGAAGGAATTAATGTTTTTAGCCAATTTTTTTATATTTGTGGTCCGAAGGATCTATCTTCAAAACTATACTGATCTCGTGAAAATCCGTCACCTCTGAAAATTTTAGGCAGGCATAGAAACATACACACATTTAAACAGACAGGTGAGATTTATATTATAGATTTGTAATATTTATTTCTTGTATCTGTTAATTTTATTTTTTATGTGAAATATTCTTTAAAAAAAACATTTTTTACAGAAAGGTATTATTCTTAAGCAAAACTACTTATAATAATACAAATACTACTACTACTACTAATAATAATAATAATTTGTCTAAGAATGTGATCAATTTTTTCAGTTAAAATATGTTGGAAGATGTTTTGTCAGGGATACCTAATCCTCTATCACCAGCTAGAAAACAGGAAGTAAAGCAAGAATTAAATTTTATAGATATATGCCGGAATGCCTGTATTGTTAGGAATAATTGTAAACTTTCTTTGCTTTTTTTTTTTTTTTTTTTTTTTTTTTTTTTGTATATAAATGATTAATTTTTGCATATTATGTTTTTAATGTGTTTCTCCCAATAAAAACAATATATAAATACAATCATAATTATCATTTACTTTCTCATGCAATTAAGTAGCATTTTTTTTTTTTCTACAAAATTTCATAAAATTTTAAATAATTTTTCTTTGTACTAGCTGTAAAGTGGTAAAATCTAGTTCAACATAAAAGCTGGCATGCTCAGCTACTGTGCTAACCCATCCAAGGATATAAACTAGTTTGTTTGGTTTTGCTTTTTTTTTTTTTTTTTTTTTTCTTTTTTTTTTTTTTTTTTTTTTTCAAAGTATCTCTTTTTATTTGCAGGAATTGCCTCTTTAATCAACTGTTTAAAAAGGCCAGACATCACTGTAGCTGTTGATGGATCATTGTACCGTTTCCATCCACGCTTCCATAATTTGATGTCCCTAAAGATTTATGAACTTGTCAATCCAGCCTATAAGGTAATCATTTTCTCTGACCAAGGGACATAACCGTTGGTTAGATTTTTACCCTCACCCACACACACTAATGTTGATCAAAATGTTTGGGTTTTTTTTGTCTATCACTGAGTTACCACATATCAAGGCAATAAGCCACTCAAGGATAAGGGTTGATGAGATGGATGTATGGATTGTCAGTTGAATGATCTATATAATAATACTTGCCACATCTGTGCTGGTGCATCTACCACTAGTCTCTCCCTCTTAGATAGGGTCCAAAAAAGATGCTTCAATCTAATAGGTCATACTTTTGTCAACTAAGCTTCAACCCCTATCCCATTGCCGCAGTGTTGCATCTCTGTACCTGTTTTACAAATATTTTAATGGAAGGTGTTCCAATGAACTTGTTGCATTTGTGCCCCCTTGACATACATATCCCCAACAAACTCGCTTGACAACAAAATCACACCCCTTCACTGTTGAGGTCCCTAAATACCAGAAAGCTTACTACTCTAATAGCTCCTTCCTTTGAACAGCTAGACGTTGGAATTCCCTTCCTGCTACCTGATTCCCTGACTATTGATATACAGAAGTTTAAATGTAATGTAAACCAACATCTTGTTAATCTTTCCTAGGCATGGTCCCAAATAGTAGCCCTTTACATTCAAGTGACGATGTGCCTTGTTGGGGGTAAACACGAATTATATATATATATATATATATATATATATATATAAATATATATATTAGACATTAAGAGGAGATTATAGATAGATATATAAATTCCCATTCACATACACCTTTCAGGAAATACAAATAAGGTTGTTCCGTAATCGTGTCTGGGGAGTCGGCTAATTTCAGTTAAGTTTGTAAGATGTGATATCTACCGCCTGCATACAAGCAGTAACTATCTTAGTTGTATATGACGCGTTGCTCGTCACATCGTAGAATGTAGAACTGGATGAAAATATAAGAATTTCAAAAAAAATCGAGGCATAGTCAATAGATTGTGCCTTGGCCCATTTCGTTAGGTCGTCAGTATTGCACACTTCATGAGTGCGACGACCTGGGTTCGCGCCTATGTCGGAGCACGTGACTGATGAGCTGCAGTACATCGAAACCCACTTTGGGTCTGGCATTGTCCGTTGTCGATGCAATTGCTTGATTCTATCTAGTTCTGGGTTCTAGCTTTATCCTGAAAAATTATATATATATATATATATATATATATATATATATATATATATATATATGCTAAGGTGCTTTATCTTCATACATATGCTATCGTATTTCATATTTAAGAAAAACATGGTGATTGGTGATTAATCTAATGTTACTAAGATTAAACAAATTCACATTTTACCCATTTTCAAATGAATTGTTCCAAAATTAAATGTCACTAAAACACTGCTATTTTAAATAAACATGTTTTAAAGTGACATTAAGTTTGAGTTGACTATTTAAGCTGACAATTATTTTTATGGTAGCAAAACTATATTTATTGGCTTTAGGAAGAATTAAATATCTACAATTTTGAATAAACATTAGTTTTATTTAAAGATATTTTTTATGGTAAAACATTCATTTTATCTGAACCTTGACAGACCTTGACTATTTCAAAAGTTTTATTTTCAAGAGTAAATTATACAGCATGGAATTTTTATGGAGCCTTGCTAATGAAGAATATTATGAGAGGATTGAAAATGATGAACTGACAAAACTTGACTACTTATGAGGATGATTTATGACAAGTATTTTTTTATATATATTGAATGTGAAGATGACTTGTTGCAGCTTGCAGAGAAGCAGTCTCATGTTAATGTTTCACAGATGGGAAGTTCTTGAAGAGAGACTGTATTCATAGAAATTTTGTTTGTTAGGCACATGGAGGAAGATAGCAAAGTTGATTTGTATGGTAACAAGTTCTTGCTGTGAATGTCTTGCAAAGAAGGATCGGATATTGGTGCTCAGTCAAGCACCTTCTATGGAAATAACAATAGAATAAAGAAAGACTAACGGTTGGTTATAGTCAGCTAATGTATTCCTTAACTTTCAGCGTAGCACTAATGGAAGCGGTTACAAGGCAAATCAGTTCCTTCACTTTTATTCTTCAGTATTTCTATTGTGATGAGATTTATTGAAATAAAATATAAGAAAAGGACATTATTGAAAAGTATGCAATAAAAATTAACAAAATTATGCAGATCAAAATAACAAAATTCGTCCTTAACAAAATCTTAAAAAGTAAGTTCTTATTTTATTTGAAATTTTGTAAGAAATATGTTTATGCAATTATAAAAATAAGTTTGTTTGTTTTTTTTGTTTTTTTTTTAAATAAGTATTTTTATTTGAGTTTATATAATAAATATGTTAATGAAAGTATAAAAATATCAGAAAAATATGATAGAAAAAAAAAAGGTGTAAGAGAAAAAAAAAAAAAACTGATTTGCCTTGCCACCACTATGCCAGATATTAGGAAGTACATTAGCTGACTATAACCAAATAAACAGTATATGGCATGGTTACATTGAGTATATAGGTGAAGTGGAATGAGTGTTGCAGTTGTGATTTTGTGGGTACTGACATAATGAATATGAATACATCCAAGTTCCTCCACACAAGAATATGATTGGCTGCTGTAAGTCATAAAAACAGATGGGTATGATAGCCTGGAAAGACATTCAAAGATACACAGAAAGCCCAAAGGTTATTATCAGCTGTGGCCATTAATATCCGTTCATTAAGGTGACTTAACAGATTGTATTACATGAGTTGTGTAGCCTGATGGTTAGTTAATTGTTGAAGAATCAAATAAAAATATACCTTGTCCGTTTTAAATAGGATTCACACGGGAAGTCATACTGGCGCCAACAAAAGAAATAAATTAACACGTAAAGATGTTTTTAGTTTTACACACAGGTAAGAGAGACCGTCTGACGCTTCTTTACATTATGAGATGAAGAAAGATAAAAACATGCAAACACTTGCTTACATATATAGAGCAAAGAGAAGGTAACACTAAGTTACTCAAAAAAACTTTTATAAAAAAAAGTAACACCTCATCACAAACCCACACATACAATATGAAGCAACTCTTCACACGGTCTAATGTAGAATGTAGACAACTCTTAGTTTTCACTATTAAAATCTGATTTACATGGATAATTTTCAATAAAGCCAAGACCACTCAACTATTTTAAACAAATATATCGATATTTAAAAATGTTATATTTAGTTGCCCAAATTCAGATCAGGGTATAACAACTGGCTAGTGAATTTGAGATCAACACCTGTGTATTCAACCCTGAGATTCGCTGATTCTACTTGTTCACCACTACCAAACAATAAATAATACTTTTCAAAAAATATTTTTATACATAAGCGCTTGTTATCAATCCTTTAAACACAGCAGCAATGAAAATTAATTCTGATTCATACTCTGGTAAATAAACTTTTATTGAACAAGAATGCCATTGTCATTTTTTTTTTTTTTCATGTAGGGAGGAGGATAATTTATTGTAGATAAATGTGAAAATTGTTTTTTTTTTTTTTTTTGGCCAAACTATATTCATATCAAAACACTCGACTAGCTACAATCACTATCAACGACCTCCCCCACCCTCTATCTGTACCTAAATCTATCTACTTGCTTGAAACTATTTCCCCACATTTCTGTCTTGTATGACATCTTGTTTAAGTTAGCAATATATCGATATACAATAGCAATATATCGATATACAATAGCAATATATCGATATACAATAGGGTGGTTGGAAATGCACCTCTATTTTCTAGCATTCATCACCTTTAGAAAATGAGTTTGTATGTTTTAAAATATAAATACAGAAATCAAAAATTATACCATTCCGATTAAATACAAGAAGGAAGTATTAAAACTACTGGCAGACTGTTCAAAGCACGCACTTGGCTCTTAAGGCAGACCCTCCCTCCTTTTACTGCTCTCAAATAGATGCTAATCTTTGCACCCCAATTCATTTAATGTGGACACCTTGGTCTTTTAGCTAGACCAACATGGATCGTTTGAAGAACACGAAGTTAGGTACATCTATCTATCCGTGTTGTGTGTAACTTCTATATGTAAATCTGATCTCACCATTTCTTTTGTTTCTTTGCTTTGTATTTTCTTACATATCCAAGTATCAATATTCTATTCATTTATTTTAAAACAAATCAATTACTAAAACAGATTGGTCCTCTCACAATACTTCATAGATACACAATTAGAAACTGCATACTTTATGGTGGGATCTGATATATATCAGCAGGAAGGTCTGGCAATGGGATCACCATTTTCCCCAGTACTGGCCAATGCATACATGGAATAATTTGAGGAAATGGCATTAGGATCAACACCACTAAAGCCAACAATGTGGTTGCGATATGTAGATGACACAGGAAGATATTCAAACATTACTAGACCATGTGAACTCTATCCGTCCAACTATACGGTTCACAATGGAAAAAGAACATAACAAATTATTGTTCCTAGATGTGCTTATAATCCACACTGGACAGTCATGGCTGACGGAACAAGAGCATGCTACCCCCCCCCCGTGAAGTAAATAAAGGGTTCCACTCGAAATTCCGTCCAATTTCCGAGTTCAACAGAAACATTTTCGAGTTCGACTAGATACACCTGAAGAAGATTGGAGATTATATCGACAAAAACATTGTGAAAATCACACTCAAGACAGAAGAATGGTGGAGAGTAAGGCAACTCAAAGAAGTAGCACATATGCTGGGGAATAACCAATTACTAAGTAAACCTAGTATAGAATTTAATACGATATGGGAACCATTAATTAGAAACAATAGTTAATATATACAAGTAATAAGTAAAAAAAAAAAAAAAACATACAGTGATATTTACAACTAGAAATAAAATAGGTTTAACACTCCTAAAATTCATACAAGAATTGTCTGTAAGGACTCGTGGCGCAATGGTTAGAGTACTTGGAAAAGTCATTTGTAAAAAGTGATATTCTCTTGAAGGTTCAATCCTCAGTGTGGGCGAACAAAAATACAATTTCTTATTACCCTAACCCTAACCCTAACCTCTACCCAGCTGATGGAACAAGAGCATGCTACCCCATAGTAAATAAAAGGTTCCAATTGAAATTCCGAGTTTGAAACATTCCCAAGTTTGACTAGAAGAAGATTGGAGGTTACATCGACTGAAAATCAAGATGAGAACAGTAGTAGTCTGATGGATGAAACTCACCATCTAGTATAGAGACAGGTTTCAGTTCTAGACCTATTTTCATGTCTGCAATATAAAAACTTAGACACCTGTGGGCCTGATCTCATAATTAAGAAATACTTTCCAAGATCTTACTTCCCTAATAGCTGAAAGATGGCCTCTGTGGTATCAGTCTACAAGAGTTCTCAATTATCGCCCTGTTAGTCTCCTCCTCTTCACTTTGAGACCTTAATTAATCAAACACTAGTCCACCACCTCGCAAAAGCAAATCTTCTCTTTGACATTGTCATTCTACTGCAGATATTTTTAAGTCATCTCTGAATGCATTTACCATGTACTGGATAAGGCGGGCAAAATCTAGGCTGTAGCCCTTGATATATCCAAGACCTTTGACAATGAAAATTAAATTGTACAGTATAGCTGGATGTATACTAAATATAATTAGATCCTTTTTAGACAATAGAACCATCCAGATTGTCATTGATGGACGTGCATCCAACATTAATGTGGGAGTGTGTCGCTATTATTCTTGATAATATTGTGCCCGAGATGGATATATTTGCTGATGATACAACACTTTAACATGCATGAGGGAAGAATGGATGTACTTAAATCCAAGACAATGGCAGAATGATTAGAAAATCACCTCTAGACCATAGTGAATGAGGCCACAAATGGATGGTAACATTTAATGCTAGTAAGACTAAGGTGCTCTCCTTTAAAAATTAAAAGACGCATCTCCAACCGCCTACATCCATGACGGATAACACCCTACCTGAGCATTCTTCCTTCAAATTCCCCGGCCTAACATTTGCAGACAATATTAACGGGAACAAATATATTGAGGACATTGTGATACCTGATGAAAGGAAAGTGGGTTCCTTTTATCGAGCTAGAATACTCCTACCTGGGAGTATCCTCTACCTTTACAAGGCCACCATTCACCCATGCATGGAGTACTGTTGCCACATTTAGGCTGGTGCATTTACCACTAGCTTCCCCTCTCGGAAAGCATCCAAAAAAGAGTTTTCAATCTAATAGGTCCCATTTTGTCAACTAAGTTCCAATCCCTGTCCATCGCCGCAGTGTTATACCTCCGTCTGTTTTACAATTACTTTAACAGAATTTGCTCTGATGAACTCCTTGCACTCGACGTACATATCCCCGACAAACCCCCTTAGCAATAAAATCTCACTCCTTCACTGTTGAGGTCCCCTAAATGCCAGAAAGCTTTCTATTCTAATAGTTTCTTCCCTCGCACAGCCAGACTTTGGAATTCCCTTCCTGCTATCTGCTTCCCTGTGCTGATATACAGAAGTTTAAATGTAATGTAAACCAACATCTTGTTAATCTTTCCTGGGCATGGTCCCAAATAGTAGCCTCTTATGTCCAAGTGAACGTGAGTAAAAAAAAAAAAAAAAAAAAAAAAAAATCTTAATGCAGATTCCATGAACAAAGCTTCTTTCCTAGAACTGTCCACTGGCCTGCTTCCTGGCCGATTACATATATGGTAACCTTCAAGTCCAATGTAAACAAGTTCTTGTTGAACCGTCTCCTTAAATCAGGGATCTCCAAATTACGGCTGCAGGCCACATTCGGCCTGCCAAAGTCTTTAATCTGGCCTACGGAACTCTTATGGAAAAGGTAAAAATATTCAGGAATTTTTTTAAATGGAAATGTCTGAAAATAGTGGTGGTTTATTTTCTTTTTGCTCAAAAAAAAAAGATTAAAAGAATGGGGTTTTGGAGAACCAATTTCACTAAAAAGCAAAGCTAATGTCCAAAACGGTATAAAACCAGTTTTTAGGTCATTTTTATTATTATTTTGACCCGCATAGCTCTAAAAAGTCAGCAATTGAAAACTTTAGAGACCTCTGCCCTAAATAGTCCAAATTTAACCCTATCTACACCATTAACGATTGCTACACTACCACCTTACCTTTATTAACCTTCCTTATTCTCGAGTGGCCTTCAAGCCTTGATAAGTGGTGACTCCCTTGTAAAAAAAAAAAAAAAAATTATGTAATTCAATGATACAACAAAAAATATTCAAATACACACACACACACATATATATATTGTGACCAAGAGCAGAGGACCGCTTGAAATATTAAAAAAAATATTAAATACAAAAAGTAACATTGTTTTCATGCTTCAAAAAACCTTCAAACTTTAAGTTACTAATCTAGAAGCATCCGTGTACTTTTAACATTATATATAAATATATTGGAAAACTTACAAAACACAGTCATTTGCATATTCATTTTATAAACAGTTTATAACATAGTTTTGAACTTTTGAGATGACGAATGATTGTATCATTTGAATTAACCTGACTACTGTTCTCATCTTGAGTGTTATTTTCACAATATTGATATAGATTTTCATTGAATAAATTATAATGTTGTTTTTCTAAAGACTTATTTTAATAATCATATCCAGTTGATAACCTTACTTGCAATTACAAGGGGATTTCATTGCATTTTCTTTTCTTTCTTCCAGTTCAAGCTGGCTTTGTCACATGACGGCAGCGGTAAGGGTGCCGCCTTGGTTGCTGCTGTGACCACTCACATGAAGGTAAATGGCCGAAATAAGAAGTTGCCACCAAACCTGCAAGGCACACCGCAAGAGGTGATGGTGGAATCATGATGAGTTTTAATTAGTCTTATGCTGCAGAGAACAGAGAAGATGAAGTTGAAAAGGATTCCAACTACTGAAAGACTTAAGAGAAAGAAAGTGTCTGTGAAAAAAAAAAAAAAAGAGGAAAATTTATTCACTGTGAGGCCACGCCCTTCTTCTCTGTAAACTCGTGAGCTTAGTCTCCTTTTGGTTGTTGCTGTTAATTGGTGCATTTTTGCAAAGTTCTCTAGAGGTGCTGTTTCTTTGGGGGATTAAAAAAATGGAAAACAAAGAAAAAAAGAAAAAAAAACTGGAGAAGATTTTTTTTTTTTTTTTTTTTTTTTTTTTTAACAAAGGGGAAAAAATGGATCTTGTTCTGGTTGTAAGACACTTGGCCATTTTTTAAAGAACATCATTAAAAATGTCTTCCAAAAGTCTGAAACATTGAAAAGAAAAAAAAAAAAATTGTACCGCTTGAAAGAAAGAAAGAAGATGGAAGGAAACTTTTTTTGAATGATGATCTATATAATTATAAACTGAAAACCTCATCTCCAGATGAATGTACAACCTGTTCATTGCAGCTACAAAAGTTAATTACAGTGTCCAATTGCTATATCTTATTTTATTTAAACTTTTGTTTGGTCTGGGTTTTGAAATACACCATTTTCATTAATTTTTATTTTAAATTCTAAATATGGAAGAAGAAAAAAAAATGTGTGCTGAAAGTGGGGTGGAAATTGCTTCTTTCCCCACTTGATACCTTGGAAGAAATTTGAAAACTCATGAATAAAGACTATATCCTTATCATTTCTTATAAGAAATAAAAAGAAAAATATGCTATGCAAGATATGCATGTGCCAATAGATGTATGTTCTTACATGTGTATAACTAATATATAATATATATATATATATATATATATATATATATATATAATATTATGCATATATTAATTGCATCATGGGAAAAATGGTCTGCTGGCATATTTATTTTATGATATACTTGTAAATAGTTGTATATAGGTACAAATGTACACCTGCAAATGTATATATGTATATTTAAAACATAAGTAAAATATACATTTATACCTTTTGTGATTACCATTTGTTCTGGGCTTTGTTGTTGCCATTGTCTAACAGAGGAAAAACTGCTGAAATAAATACTTACCTTTGAAAGATTTTGGTTCTAAAATCTAGATCAAAGTTTTACTCAAATTTGTGTAGTTTTTTTTTCTTTACATTTTTTAAATTTTTATTTATTTTATTTATTTTTTATTTTGTATTTTAAATAGAGCATATTTATTTTGCTTAAAAAAAATGATGGTGGTTGGTAATTAATAGATGATGATATTGTTGAAACTATCTTCGGCCATATTTAATTTTATCCTTCCAAGGTCTCAAATAAAAACCGGTGGCATACATGAAACAAAAATGGGTACTTAATTCTTTGTATTTTGTATGAAAGCAGAACTTGGTGAGAAGATTTTTACTTTTTATTTTTTAATTTAATGAAAATGCTGATAGATTGAAGAAAATGATTGAAGATTAAATCTAGGATGTCCCTCAATTAATATATGCACTTTATATAGATGTTTCTAATTTTGTTATTAGAAATCATTGGAAAAGCTATTCTTTTAGCAATTCCATGATATTTTTGTTTGTCTTATTTTAGTTTTGCATTGCATGTATCTTAGTGACTTTACCAAATTTTATCATTTATGGTTATATTTATGCAAGATAGTAGAGCATAATTAGTAGAATTTTTCTTTTTGTTTAACTAGATAAAAGTTAAATCTAGTAAAAAAATAAAGTTCCTATTGAAAAAAAAATGGAATGTTTGGGATTTTTTAAAAAGATTTTGCTCAGTTTTTCCCTCATTGCTGCCAACAAAATTTGCTTCTAAAGCATAAAAGCATACATTTTTGATAAAACTGACAATCTAAATCAAAACTTGAATTTAATCTTGGATTATATCCTTACTTAACCAAGTTAGAATTTTGCCATAAAATACATGATGTTTCATGGTTTTTTAGCATCAACAAGTAGTAAAGCATAGAATTTTACAATTTTCATTTTACAATAAGACATTGTGTGGATATGCAGTCTTTTTCAATAGTTTGGCTTTTGAAGGGATGAAATTTTTTCACATTGTCAACATTAAGGAATATTAGAAACAAACAGTTTATATATGGCCATCAACCAAATCAGATGTAAAAGATATTTCTTTCATAATGTTAAAAAGTTAATCTATTTCTGCTGAAAAGGGCATAACAGGTAACTGTAAATGTTTGCGCTATTTTACAAATGTATTCATTTTTTTTTATTTATTGACATATTTAATATTTTAATGCATAAAGAACATAAAAACGCCTGAGCAATTATGATTTTCCATCCAAATTAATACATACAAAAGATTTTCTGATTGCTCTAAATAACAAAAAAAAACTCAGAATGGCATTTTTGTGTTAAAAAAAAGGTTTTTGGCAAAAGCGGTATCAAAATTTACAATTTTAAGAGACAATAGTTTTATTTGATATACATCATTTAGGGTGTTAAAGTATTTAATTTCGTTAAAGTTAGTTAACATTAGGTGTATATACATATATGTAGATAAAAATTAGCTATTGGACTAATTCTATTTGTAACATTCTTTATGCCGAAAAACTATCAAGTTACTACTAAAATATTTTTAAATATTACTTAAATATTTTTTATATAAAGAATAATAAACTTGAATAACATCCAATTTCCTTCCTTAAATTGACACTGTTAAAACTCTAGAAATGGTCATAGTTAATCAATAATCGAACTTCCTACAAATTTCATTAGTTGCTTTTATAGCAAATTCTGTAATGTAGAAATATCCATAAATTTAATAAAAAAAAAAAAAAACAGCGTTGACCTTTCTTGAAAACCCCGTCCCAGTTTTAATAATGTTATGTAAAAACAAAAAGACCAGAAATACTTAACAAGAACCATCACCACAATCCCCACACATGCTCAGCACCTGCATGCACACAAATATGAAATATCATTTATCAAACTGGTTTCCAATTCTTTAAAATATAATTTATGATTCTGTTTACAATTTTGTGTAATGGATTTTTATCTTAACAAAATTAAGGATCAGAATTGTTTAATTACAACTTTGGTTCGGCCAATTTGTATTTTAAGTGACCACACTTATTTAAAATATATTCCTTTTGCTCATATATATATATATATATATATATATATATATGAGCAAAAGACTTAACATACTAGACAATAACTATTTTGACTATGAACAAACAGACTAGTTATTGTTTGGTATCTTTTTTCTTTCTTTTTTTTTTTCTAAATATTCACTCTGTATGCCAAATAAATTGAGTTCTCAAAGCAGATATATTTAGAGCTCTATATAATTTGATATCGCAGTGAGTATTTCCAATTAAATTGAACATGTAATAAAAATCAATATTATAAAGATAATTAATGAAGTTAGATTTTTTTTTTTAAATAGATTTCCTGATAATTCTTTTGTCCCTCCACCCCGAACACAAATTTATAACAAAAGTTCAAATATTATCTGAACCTCATCAAATCGTGATCGTTACTCAAATTTAATCAGAGTATGATTTAAAATTTATAGTTTGGGGGGGGGGGGGAAATATGCTCATTCCTTAAGTTTAGTTTATAAATTTTATTAACATTGTTTAAAAAAAAGAAAAGAAAAATATTGAAAACCTTTATTTTGTAAAATAAAATTTTAAAATTCTGGGATTTTTTTTTATTTTCCTTCCAAGACTATTGCACCTAACCAACTTATAGAAAAATTAAACTTCATCCCTGTGATGCATATTTTACTGCATATTTTTTAGATTTGTAAATTTTATAGATGCAGAATGCACATATGTATGTATGTGTGCGTGTATTCTAAACGACACCAATGTAGAAAATATACATTCAACTGCAAGTTTCACCACTATAAATATATTCACACACATGAACACATAAAAAAAAAAAAAAAAAGACAGACCCCCCACTTTTGTTTGTGTATTAAAACTGTTTGACTGCATGAGAATTTTGTACAGCAAAAAAACTATATACTTATAATCTGAACTGTTAACCTCAAAAACAACTAGATTAATGCACTGTAAACATTTCATTTCGAAAAGGGGATTGAGAAAATGATGCCATCTTGTTGAATCAGAAATTTGAAGGCAGCATTTGTTTTTCATGAAAAAAAAAAAAATTAAAAACTGAAGCAAACAGTTTCGAAATTGTGGAGATGTTAAATCCATTGAATAAACTCTAAAAAACAGAAAAACTGTACTTTTTTTATTATTATTATTTTTGCCTGCCAAAAATATAATTTCAAGTTGTTTGCCAATGAGTGTGTTGTGTGGGAGGTTTTATATGGGGAGAGATGACGGGTTCATATCGGAGACATGTATAATGAGGACTCAGAACAGATGATGATGATGAGGGAGACATGTATAACAGACTGGGGTGATTCTTGGGACTTCATAATATTAATGCAGACTGGGAGATATGATGCAACAGTTCTTAACACATATAGAGGGGAAGAGATACTTCACTTATCATGGAGGAGGAGGCACATTACTTGTAAGGGGGTTATACAAGAGTTCGTTTATAGATGAATATACAAAACACATTTACCTTTTCGGTTGTAAAGACGAAACGAAGACAACACAGTTACAAAATATAGATGATTTCTTTATTCCATTTTGGCCAACTGATAAAGTCGGAGCTTCAAACCTTTTCGACTACGTTGTTTACTCTTCTCTATTTAGAAATAACATTGTAGGTAAAGGTATTATATGTGTGTGTGTTTTTATTATAAGCTTTATTTCCTATTTGGTTTTATCAAGCTTTTACATTTGGTTGAGATTACTTTATAAATATTAACTCTTTAATATTTATAATATACTTTAGTTTCGCCATCTTGGGTTATTTTGGTAAACTTAACTGTAATTCTTATTTCATTTTATATATATCTATATATCTTCTCTACAATTATATAACTTTGTGCATGTGAGTTCGTTCCTTATAGACTCCGAAACGGCTGAACAGATTTTCTTTAAAATTTATAGAACTTTAGTGTATAAGTCTGGGAGTTATCTTAGTTAAGTTTTGTCTCAGAATGCACCCCCCCCGATAATTACCGATAATTAATCGAAACCATTATTTTAATTTATCTATCATCAGTAAAGCCATTTTTTCCATGTAGTTGCTTAGCAACAATGATAGAACAACGGGCCGTGAAAATTCTACTCTGGATAAGTTGATAGCGTGTTTTGTTTGTTTTTTTTTGGGGGGGGGGTTGCATGACGTGGTCTGTAGGTTCAAACTCCGCACGTAAATTTCTTAATTTTTTTCATTAACTGCAAAGAATTTTATAAGACTTAAAAATTTACATGTTTTTTCGCAGTGCAAAAGTAAATTGTTTGTTTTTAAATGTCCATTGAACAAGCAACTGATCCTGAAGAAATTGCAAAGCAGTCTACACACATATTTACTGAAAATATGATTCAGAGGTTTCTTATGTCTGTTTAACAAAGCATAGGCCTCAACAACCAAGCACAAGTAGTATGCTCAGCAACACAAGATAAGGAAATTTTTGACACAATTGACTAATTGTAGAACTCTACAGCGACAACCACATAGATTCTTACAACAAATAGATAGTCGATGTTGATTTTTGTGGTTTCTTTTGCATACGGTTCAAGAAATTATGGCCCCCAAAACCTCACCAAGGTAGTTAGTTTTGATCTGGAAGAATAGCTGCTAAGGGGACGAATCAGAAATTAGATTGTTGCTGGTACGTTGCACCTACTGTGTGGGGGCTACGTTGATCAGTAAGGTGTTAATATAACCGAAATTTACTAAAATAATTTTAGTATTACAAAAAAAAAAAAAAGAAAATATTAGAATTACCAAAGATACAGATCAAAATAAGCATAAAAATGCATCAAAGTAACACCCAAGCAAGGCCAGGTAATACTGCTAGTATATATATATATATATAAGTGATAGTCTATCCATATAAAATATCAATGTTTATTGATAATTTGTTAGCACCACTAAAAATAAAGTTAGTGAAATAGAGTCGAGTATCTTAGAATATTCCAAGTGAAGAAGAAATTGTTTCAATTGTAAGAAAGGAGGAACTTTATTTGGGTAGTTTCAGTAAACGGAAGCAATAAATGTAAGATTACAATATTACATTTGGTAAGTGGTATATAGTAATCCGAAAGTGTACACCATCCTAGAAAGAGCAGGTGTGTTTGAATGCAGCATTGCATGAGAGAAAGAACTTTTCGATCTTTTTGCTAACTGAATGTTTTTCAGGAGCCATAATAGTAATAATGCAGTATAATATTTGATAAGTGGTATAAGTTAATCCAAATTGCTCAATATCATGCATAGAGCAGGTGTGCTTGCTCAGTGTTGCTCGGGAGTCATCAATATCCTAGATAGAGCAATCCTACATATAGCGGTGGTTTTTAAACACCGCATTTCAAGAGAGAAAAAATGTTGACTGTATTTTTTATACTATTGTATATCAAAAAAGGTACTCTGCATTGTAAGTGTTCGACATCCAGGATTGAGATGGTGCATGTAATAATGTGTGGTATATGCTTGATGGAGAAGAAGACATGAAACTCAGTGTTGCCCGGGAATACACTAAAACAAATATAGGTTTCATTATATGCTTGAGGGGGTGATGGGTAAGAAACTTGGTGTTGCCTGGGAGCAATAACTTTAAAAGCTGATGTGAATGGCTTACATTATTATTATTTTCAGGCCTGTCACTTCTAGGTAGTAACTGTTTGGCACACCCTATCCTGCCTTGATCAAAGTGTAGTATCTGTTCTGCAGATGCTGTACTTAAGTTAATTTGTCCCAGTCAATGGAGGGGAAACCCTCTATACTGGGACAATTACTATTTTTGGACCCAATCAGAGTGCCTCTTTTCCCTTTTTTTCGGGGAGCTGGTTTAACTCCGCTTTAAAAACGGCTTTGTGTCACATTTTGCTTTGGTGGGAAAGCAAATAAATACCAATAAAAACAAGAGAGGAATTGTCTGGGTAGAGGTGAAAGAGTGTGGGGGAGAGGAGTGTGGAAAATTTAAGCAATGAAGAAGGAGAAAAAGATGAAGACGGATTGGAATAGGTAGAGAGATAGGAGTTTTGGTATGATGGTCTTACACACAATTTTTAACAGCTTCTATTTTTGTGTATTCTTTATTTTTGCGGACTGCTATCCTCATCTTCATAGTTATTGTTGTTTTACTACCTCATCCTTATCCCTAGTAATTACTGCCTTGACAACAACTATGGAAGGCAGTAATTACTGAGGATGAGTTATGAGACTTAGCATTCCTATCCTGTTGTTGTTAATCACCTGAAGAAGGCCAGAGGAATAGTTGGCTGAAACGTGATGAAACAGCAACTATGAATATGAGGATAAGTCTGTAAATAAATAAATAAATAAATACACAAATTACTCATCTCAAAGGATTCCAATAATATATATATATATATATATATAACAACTATGTTATGTTGACAACAACTATGGAAGGCAGTAATTACTGGGGATACAGTTATGAGACTTAGCATTCCTATCCTGTTGTTGTCCTGAATCACCTGAAGAAGGCCAGAGGATGAATAGGTCAAAACGTGGTGAAACAACAACTATGAATATGAGGATAACAGTCGGACAAAAAGAATGGATGTAAAAATTATGAAGTCTCATCCCAAAGGATTCCAAAAATAAAATAAATAAATAAATAAGGCCACTATTTTATTTTTTATGGATCCTGGGCAACGCCAGTTAGATCTGCTAGTAACGAATAAATATAACACATAACCAAACACATCGACAACATTGTTACTCGATGATGCCATATTATTTGTCGTTTTAAAGTACAACACTGCAAAACTATACATTACATTAGCTTCCCCCTTAAGCATCAGGCTAGGGATTTTTATCCTCATCTCCTCGCTCCAATCAACAGAGATTAGACCATTCCTGTAATGACTTGGTCTTTGTTAATTGTGTTTTAATGCTGGTCCTGTACAGTTCTAGGAGGTCCACCCTCCCCAGGCTTTACCATCTCTCGTTGAGAAGGGAGTTAGTTTATTGATAATCATGTGAGGCGCCCTTATTGGAAAATGCCAACGGGGCTGCTCAGGCACTTTTTGCAGGTCAGAGTGCCCCTTCTTGGGGGCGATGTCTTCTCAATCCCACTTTCCGACCCTGGTGTCACAGTTCTTGCAGTGGGGGAGAACTAAATACCCACCCACCCCCTTTGCCAGCTCTCCAGGAAAATATGACTGCTAAAATTCTGATTCTCTCTCTTCTGATCTGGAGCACGTGGGGAAAAAGGTGATTGGTTAATTTTAATTCAGCTAAAACTATGCTTCTCTCTTTTCATCATAATCACTCTGACTCCCATCAAGCCCCAATTGAAATGAATGGCTCTCATCTTGGAGAAGCACCATATCTTGACAAGCTTCTGGGACTGACCTTCACTCCTGATCTAAAATGGAACACAGACATCAAATCGGTTGCCAAGATTGCTGGAAAAATGGTTGAATCATTCCACTGCTCTAGTAGGTATCTCACTGCCGATGCAATTCTCTATCTGTATAAGAGTCAAGCACATCCTAAAATGGAGTACTGTTGTCACATCTAGGCAGTAGCTGTTTGGCACACCTTATCCTGCCTTGATTAACTTCAAAACCAGCTTCAAAACTTAGTCGATGATGCACTTTTTCTTTCCTGCAGCCTCTTTCTCACAGAGGAAATATTATGAGCCTATCTCTGCTCTATCGTTATTTTCATGGCAAGTGCTCGTCTGAGCTCCAATCTATGCCCCCCTTGCCAAACTTTCACAAAAAGCACTTGACTAGCTAAAACCACTATGAACGGTTTTATTCACTCTCTATCTGTGGCTAAATGCAGTAGAACTGCTTGCCTGTGGAACACCGTTCCATTGGCCTGCTT
Organism: Euprymna scolopes; assembly: GCF_053919585.1. Lineage (NCBI taxonomy): Eukaryota > Metazoa > Mollusca > Cephalopoda > Sepiida > Sepiolidae > Euprymna > Euprymna scolopes. The sequence continues at coordinate 118,099,933 of NC_136489.1, read as the reverse complement.
CCTGGCCGACTACAGTATGGTAGCCTTCAAGTCTAATTTAAACAAGTTCTTGTTGAACCATTCCCTTAAATAATCAAATTGTACCCAACTTACACCATTACTGATTACTACTGTGCGGTTAAATACACCTAAAAAATGCATTCACTTCTTGTTCTAAAAAGAACAAATAAATAAATAAAGACACAATTATGTGCACAAACAAAAAAAGATAAATTTCAAAGGCGCAAAGATTTTTTTTAAAAATACGCACACGCAAATTCTATGGAGAACAAAACTTAAAATGCGTTTTGTTTGGCGGATGTAGTTGAAAGCATACCACGTGATAAAAGAGTGCACTTCTCAGCCAATCAACGCTCAGAGAAAGATTTAATTTTCAAAACCTTTTTTCTCACATCACCTGGAAGCCGATCGACAAATACTTAAATGAATCCCTCATTCACTCATTCTCTCTTGGCGCTCTGCACTCTGCGTTCCTCACTCTTCGCTCACTTCTCTATCCGCGTCAACAACGCCGTTGCTACATATTGTTCCACCAGCATGACAAAACACGATTATCCACATGCAGACACATGCACACACACACAGAAGCACTTATCCATATGCATGCACACACAACGCGAATAATACAGATATTCAGCCGCATGCAAGGACATTTACTTTCTTTATTTCTCCTAGCACACACAAAAATTAAGTCTGTTTTCTCGCTGAGAAAACAAAGGACACTTTCTGCCTTTTCTTGTCAAAATGACGAACAGTCTCAATAGCTTTCACATTTGCAAGAACTGTCTACCCAGACACACTTTCTGGACACAAAAAAAATGATTACTTGTTATTTTTGTGTATTCTTTATTATTGTGATTTTCTGTTATTTTATTTTATTTGTGGTGGAAAAGGGGATCTTATGAGACCTGAGTACCACTACACTACACTACACTACCACCTCATGTTTATTAACCCTTATCCGCGAGTGACCTCCAGGCCTTGATAGGTGGTGATTCCCTTATAAAAAAATATACTTTGTTTAGCTGTGTTTCTAAAGTGCAGTTTTACCAACACTTTAAGGTCACAAGTCGATTATTTAAAATGAAATATTTGTTTACACAAATTTTTTTTTGTTTTATTTTATAATCATGCCCTGTGTGTCATTACACTCGTGATTTGATTGCTTCATTTATTTTAAAACCTTTCAATATCATTGTTTATTCATATCAAATAAACTTCATTAAAACGATACCCCACATCCAAGCACTTTTACTGTTTTCATTTACTTGCTTTCTCACCAAAGTTAGGCACAAGGTCAGCTACAAATGTGAGTATTTTCAAGTTACTTAAAAGAGGCACTTCTGATCGGACAAAAAATAAAACTTATCTCTGGTGAGGTAAGTTTTATTTTCTCCCTCTGACCAAGAATAGAAAAGTTACTACATTCTGAATCTAGTCTATTGTGTCGGTATTATCTCCCCTTGGATATATATTTTTGGTGCGAACCCACACAGAGGATCCATTGTAGCATGAGGGTTTCTCATTCTGCTCATGTGTGTGATAGTATGAACCATTACCTCCCCTTAAAGAACTCTTCAGTAAAGAAGTCTCGGATATACCTTCACTTCCGTTGGACACGGAACTGGAGTTCAATAAAAAATGGAAACCGTATTCCGCTTCTCATGAATGAATCTCATGTTTTGGTATTCTTTTACATAATGTTTCATGGTGGCAAGCGGTGGTGTTTCCCATTTGGGAAACCTTACAAACAGGTCGTCCCTATTATATACACACGACAGTAAAAGAAATATAAAAAAAAAAATAAATAAATGAATAAAATTGGCCACGTTCAGACCGCATGGGAAAAATTAATACTTGGCGCCAAGCTTCAAACTGTGAGTAAGCATTGTTTTTCGTGTTTCGTGTTTCAAATGCAACGAAAATAAATAAATACATATATATATATATACATTACCGTCATAAAAAAAATATATATACATATATTAGGAAGTATATGTATAAGTTCTCAGACGTTTAAGTTTTCCATGGAAAACACATATACATGTACATTTGTTCTGTCAGTTTATTAAAAAAAATAAATAAATAAAAAAATAAAAATAAAATAAAATAAATAAACGGAAAACTGAATTTATATCGTCTGGAACTAAACGAAATAAATAAATACAATGGCTACAAACGAACTGTCAATGAATTGGTCGTCCACAGACCTAACTGAAGCATTTCGATTATTTAAGCAACGTTGTAATCTTTACTTCTCAGTTAAAAATATTTCGTTGGAAAAACAGGTCGACCACATCCTGCTACTGTCCGGAGAAGAAGGCCTTAAAAGATACAACAGTTGGTCATTCGAAAACGAGGCCGACAGGAATAATCCAGAAATAATTTGGCAAAATTTCGAGGAAAGAGTGCCGCTGCAATTAAACTTCCGAATCGCTCGTTTTTACCTGCACCAGTATAATCAAAAGGAATCAGAGAATTTCGATGACTTTCTGGCCCGGTGTAAATCGCAGGCATTGAAATGCAAGTTCCGGGATATCCAGGAAATGGAGGAACGCCTCATCAAGCAGGTTATATCAGGAACAAAGCACCCAGAACTCCAAAAGCAGCTTCTAGCGAAAGGTGAACAATTGACACTGCCAGAAGCTATAAACTGTGGTAGGACACATGAATTTTCCATAACCCACATGAGACAGTTGGCTGAACTAGAGCAGAATAAGCATGAAATAGATGCAATCAAGTACAAACAGCGTAACAGATGCGGAGGCTCCCATCCGAGGCAAAAATGTCCAGCATGGGGTACCACATGTTCCGCGTGTGGACAACAAAATCATTGGGCTAAGGTCTGCGCAAGTAAAAATAAAAACGCGGCAGGACGTTTTCCGACACGCACAACATGAAAAGATGGAGGTAATAAACCAGGACATGGAGAAGCACAAAGGGACCAGTACAAACACTGGAAACACGGCAACCATATGCACTCGGTAAATACCTCTCAGAAGGACAATGAAGGGATTTATAACAAGTTTGAACAAATGTCTTTCGACTCTATTCAAGAACAAGGTGACAGTCGGATGGAGATTTTCACAGACCTTGTAATCAAGCTTCCCAACCTCCCAGGCACCCATTTTCTGAAAGCTAAGGTTGACACAGGAGCCGAAGGCAACATACTTCCATTATGTACCTTCCGGAAGATGTTCTCACACCTAATAAGTGCAGCAGGACAGCTACCCAACATGGATCCGTTAAAATAGCTTGTTCACACAAAGGAATATGGAAGACCATCAAATTCTTTGTAGTGACAACAGAAGGGCCTACCATCATAAGACTACCTTCAATCAGAGACCTGAGACTGGTAACGTTACACTGTGCAATCCAGGAAACACCAGTCCCAGTATGTTCAACACAAGATCTGGTAAATATGTACCAAAACCGTTTTAACAATATTGGCAATTTTGAGGGTGAATATCACATTGTCCTGAAACCAGACAACTCCCCTGTCATACATGCACAAAGAAAATGTCCTATACATATGAGGGAGGAAATCCAGACCGAATTGGAAAATATGACAAAACAAGGCATCATACGGAAAGTAACCGAGCCTACCCCGTGGGTCAGCAGCTTGGTTTATGTGCGAAAAGGCAATGGAAAGCTCCGTCTGTGTTTAGATCCAAAAGATTTAAACAAGGCCATCATGAGATGCCATTACAAGACCCCAACAATGGAAGAACTTGCACATAAATTCTCTGGTGCCAAATATTTCTCCAAGTTGGATGCCAAGAATGGATATTGGTCCATCAAACTAGATGCAGCCTCACAACTGTTGATTACCTTCAACTCCCCTTTTGGAAGATTCTGTTTCCAGCAGATGCCTTTTGGTCTGGTGATGTCTCAGGATATGTTTGCCCAGAGGATGGACATGATTCTGGAGAAGTGCTCTGGCACCTTAGGGCTAGTTGACGATGTCATTGTCTTTGGAAAAACCGAAGAGGAGCATGATAGGAACCTCCACAATCTAATGAGAATTGCTCAAAAGGAAGTACTGTGCTTCAACCGTGAAAAGTGTGCCATCAATAAGAAACAAATTTGTTTTTTTGGTGCAATCTATGATCAGAATGGTATGCACCCTGATCCCAGCAAGGTAACAGAAATAAAAATGTTACCTAGCCCAGCAAACACTACCGACCTGCAGAGGGTGTTGGGAATCATCACATATATGGCACCTTTCATTCCACACCTGTCCGATCTCACAGCACCTTTGAGAGATCTCCTAAAGAAAGAAGTGGAATACCAGTGGACAGAAAGTCACCAGAGATCCCTCCAGCAAATCAAGGATCTAATTTGCAAAGACATGTTGCTATCATACTTCGACCCTTCTAAGCAAACTGTTATCCAAGTCGATGCATCAAGTAAAGGACTTGGCGCTACACTCCTGCAAGGAGGTAAACCCATAGCTTTTGCATTCAAGTCCTTAACAGAAACTGAACAACGCTATGCCAACATAGAGCGGGAGCTCCTTGCAGTTGTTTTCGGTTGCGAACGATTTCGGACTTATATCTATGGAAGTGCGTTCCAGGTGGAAAGTGATCATAAACTCTTGGAAATGATCAACTTAAAAAATTTGGTTGCAGCTCCACCTCGCCTCCAACGCATGCTACTACATTTGCAGGGGTATGATATGACAATTGTATATTGCCCTGGAAAAGATATGGCACTAGTAGATGGATTCTCAAGGTTACCAAATAAAAAAGCTAAAGAAGCTATTGACTTAGATCTGAGGGTGGATTTTGTTCAATTTTCAACCCAAAAGCTAGCTCAGCTAAACCAAGCAACATGTGAATTGAGGGACATTATTCTGAGAGGTTGGCCCGACATTATCAGAGAAATGGGCAAGAATATGAAACCTTATTGGCCCTATCAAGACAAACTGTCCATTGAAAACGGCATATTATTGAAAGCAAACAGAATAATAATACCTAAATCGATGCAACAAGAGGTATTACAGAAAATACATTATGGGCACCAAGGGATGGAGAAATGTAAACTCTGAGCCAAAAGTTGCGTTTTTTAGCACAACATTAACAAAGACATCGACAACATAGTACAACAATGTACCATTTGCCAGCAGCACCAAAAAATGCAGAGTGCTGAACCCCTGATGCCCCATGAGATTCCAGTGAGGCCATGGCAGATAGTGGCTACCGACTTATTTCACATTGAAGGTCTCAACTTTATGCTCATTGCGGACTATTATTCCAAGTTCCCATTTGTGCGAGTGTTGAAGGATTTCTCCAGTCAGGAAGTTATTAAACCGACAAAGCAAATATTTGGAGAACAAGGAATTCCAGAGAGAGTGCTAAGTGACAATGGCCCACACTTCAGCTCGATACATTTCAAGCAATTCGCAAAAGAATGGGGTTTTGAACACCACACATCCTCACCTAAGTTTCCGCAGTCAAATGGCTTTGGTGAATGCTGCATCCAGGGAGTGAAATCTGCATTCAAAAAAGCTGCCTCAAGCGGTCATGACTTGGATATGGTACTATTATGCTTGCGTTCGACTCCTTTAGATCATACCCTTCCCTCACCAGGTGAGCTTATATACCAAAGGAAGTTAGCAGGGAACATCCCAGTCAAATGCACCAACCAAAACGCTAACAAGGAGAAAATAATGGAACGACTGTATCAGAAGCAAGAAAAACAGAAGATGTACCATGATCAACATACAAAAGAGCTGCCCAGACTGCCCATCAGACAACCTGTACGTGTGTTAAATAAAGAAGCAGGTGAGTGGTCTCCTGCAGTTGTCACACAATTGAACCAAGAACCAAGGTCGTACATAGTACAGACCCCCTCCGGAAAAACTTTTCGTTCAAATCGACAGCATCTTAGAGTAATCCCCTCCAGAAGCATAGCACATCCAGAGATGCACTCCACTGAAATTCCTCAGGAACCTACCAGGGACGATTCATCGAGTATAGAGACGGACAGTACACAATGTTAACAGGCACCTTTCAAACGTACACCCCATGGAGTGCCAGACACGGGCACCTATAGCAACCATACAACAGTTCAAACCACCAGATCTGGACGTGTCGTCAGACCCCCCAAAAGATTCAGAGATGAGACAGTTACTAACTGACTTTTTATTTTTTTTTTTATTTCATCATTGTAAATAAATTCCTTTTTTTAAACTTTCCATTTCAATTATAAAAAAAAGAGGGATGTGATAGTATGAACCATTACCTCCCCTTAAAGAACTCTTCAGTAAAGAAGTCTCGGTTATACCTTCACTTCCGTTGGACACGGAACTGGAGTTCAATAAAAAATGGAGACCGTATTCCACTCCTCATAAATGAATCTCATGTTTTGGTATTCTTTTACATAATGTTTCAATGTGTGGAAAACTCAGAATGAAATTTTTCCACTTTCTGGCACAACTTTTAAAGCTCACCGATGTTTGTCTGCTGTTGCTCTTCTGTGCGCTTTACAGCATTTCATTTTTTTTTCTGACAAAGTCATGTGACTTTCAAATATTGGTCCAGAAAACATCCGATTTTTTCATACATGCTGCAATTAAAGTTAACCTGGTATTCTCCACCTATATTTCTATTTGTTTACTCTGCCAACAAAGTGCTCTGATTATGAAGGAATATTTTGTAACTACATCTGTGATTTTCACCTCCTTTTACGTTTTACCTTTGATAAACTGTTTTTTGAAATTTCTTTTTCAATTTTCCTATCAGTTTGTTCAAGCTGGGGATGGGGCATCCCAATTGATGCCAAACATTAACCCGCTATCTTATATATTCCAACCAAGAGATCTTTTTTTAAGATTCTGACCATCCCTTCAGGTGCAATTATTTGAATCTCTCTTGCACTTGGTTCACCGGGTATATCTGCCAGGTGTTTTTTTTTTTTAATTCTTTTTCATGAGTCCAGTTATTCCTATAATTACCTGAATGATAGAGATCTTCCTAAGATTCCAGTTTCTTTTCATGTCGTACATTAGACCTTGGTATTTCGTTATCTTTTCCCTCTCAGCCCTGCTTAACCCAGCATCATTGGGGACACTAACTTCTACTAAGGTTGCTTCTTTCTTCTTCTTGTCCCATATCACTATGTAAAGTTTTATGACTCCGTTTCCTAGGTACATAGTCATAGTGGATGGTATATGATTCATTTCTAAATATTCTTTCTGGTATTTGTTTCCAGGAGTTGCTGCTGAACTTGATATTCAACTTTTTACAGATCGTCCAGTGGAAATATTTACATACTCCGTTGTGTCACATCGTATAGTAGCCATGTCCAAGGATGGAGTACTGTTGCCACATCTGGGTAGGAGCTGCTAGAAAGGACTTATCCTGCCCTGATAGAGTTCAAAATAGACTTCATAGCCTCGTAGGAGATGTCCTTTTCTCTTCCCTGCAACCTCTTTCTCACAGAAGAGATGTTGCGAGTTTGTCTTTGCTTTATTGTTATTTTCATAGCAGGTTCTCGACTGAGCTCCAATCTATGTTCCCCCCTCGCCAAACTTTCACAAGAAACACCCGTCTAGCAGAAAACACTATCAATAATTCCCCCCACTCTTTATCTGTGCCTAAACCTAAACGTAGATTCAATGAACAAACCTTCTTTCTTAGAACTGCAAACCTATGGAATTGTCTTCCGTTTTCCTGCTTTCCAGCTGACTACAATATGGTTGTCTTCAAGTCTAACGTAAACAAGTTTTTTGATGAGCCGTTCCATATAAGTTTACAAATTTACCGAATTTCCATTACTAACGATTACTATATTATCCAAATTCTACTGTACACGCTTTAACTCTTGTCCTCGAGTGGTCTATTGGCCTTGATAAGTGGTGATGCCTATGTAAAAAAAAACAATTCCCAACAGAACCTTACAGGTGAATGCCAGGTGGCTTCCATGCTCTTATTCTATGTAGCAGAACCTGCACTTGTTGTGATTGCTTTTTAAAAGCATTGGTCATCAAGCCATGATCCTGGGCAGTCATTATAATCCTTTCCTGATCATATTGGAGAGATCCTCTTTTTAGCCATTCTATATAAAAATAAATGTATGTAAATTCAATCGTTTCTTTATCATGAATGAAGATGAAAGAAGACAACTTCTTTCATCTTCATTCTATTACTGCTAAGTAATGGGTAACACGTGCTGATGGGGCGATTCCAGTATTTTCCATGATTTTGATGCAATTACGGATTCTTTTCCAAAATTCCATATTTCACACAGAACCCTTTATTTAATCTAACTGGGTAGCATGTTCTCATTACATCAACCATGACCAGATAGAAGTTCCAAGTAATTCACAAGTGTATTCTGAGTTTGTGCATTAAAAAATAAATAATAATAATAATAATAATAATAATAATAATAATAATAATAATATCTAATATATAAAAGGCTATATATCTGTCTGTCTGTCTCTCTCCCTGTCTCCATATTTTCAAACAATATTTCTTCCGAAACTAAAAGTCACAGAGCAGCGCTAGGGGCCTCAAATGATTGGATTTTTTATGGACCGTTCTTTTATGGGTCTCTAGCCAGTTAAAATTGTTTTAAAGGAGGCAAAAAGGGGTCAAAATTGAAAAAATCGTTATACATTTTGTACATTCATCTTAGTTTATTTTTAATTTTTAATCAGTTCATATGTATGTCACGTTGGTACAGTGGTAACGTCAGCAGCTTGAAAGCCAAAGCTTTGCTTTCAGTTTCGATTCTAGCTGATGGCATTCAAATATTTTTTTTCTTTTACTTTTGAAATCGCGACTCTATAATAATATATACAAAATCTGAACAAATTAAAATATCATATTCAAACATATTTTACGACCAAGCAAAGCCGCCCCCACCTCTAGTAAATAATAATGTATTCTGAGTATCGTCTGCACTGAGGATTTGAACCTTTAAGAAGAGTTTCACTTGCAACTGAATTTTATCTCGTAATTTATCTGTTACGCCACATCTCCATTTGAAATTTCATGCAGATTCCTGAATTCAACTGAAAGATTCCTGAGTTTGACAAGATACACCTGAAAAAGGTCGGAGGTTACATCGGCCAAAACGTTGTGGAATTAAGATTAAATCTGGAAACAGTATTCTGACTAATCCAAATAATACGAAAATGCTCATTTTAAAAATTCAGAAACTTATATTTAAATTCGTTTCTTACTTATAACCTTTTTTCTTTTGTTAATTTTGAGCTGCGACCCTTGTGGGAAATCAAGAAGACACAATACACAAAATGGCGAGCGTGTGTCTTGGAAAGGAAGCATAAACACGTGGTCATGACATAACTATTGGTTTAATCAGAGCTTGTATTGATGCAACATTGCAGTTACATACAAACAAGAGGAAAGAAAAAAATAAAAATCGGGGTTACCATTTTTTTCTTTTTTCAACAAAAGCTTTTATTACCATTACTCTCCCGTCTCAACACCAATTAAAAAGTCTCTCACTTCCACATGTCCATCTAGCCTGGTTGGTGTTTCTCCTTCCTCCAACCGCATCCTGGCTACAGCCGGCCCATTCTTGTCCTCTTTACATGTTCATTCTCTTTGAGGCGCACTTTGCTTCTCCCAGCCACGTATGCACTTTTTCTCTCTTTTTTCCCTTTTTCTTCTTGTGTACACTTCCCAATTTGCATATCCACTCTTTTCAGCTGCTGCTACTGCTACTAATCTTTTTGCAAGCCAGCTATCCTTTGCTGCTGCTGATATTTTCCCATGCGCTCATATGCACTGTGTTACAATTGAGGTGGGGCTAATATAAACGGCCACGACCTTTGTGCTATCTGTAATCATTTCTCATACGGCCAACAATTTAATTTATGATTAAAAAAAAACATAAAAGTAGGAATCATTAGAAACGACAACAAAAAAAAATCATGTTATAAAAAGTAAAATGAACAAATAAAAACATCGTCAAAATCCGCTATGATGGATTAAAAATACATTAACTACATTAGCACAGGAAGCCATGTGGATTTACGCTCATAAACAGTCTAAATCAGTAATTGTGCGTTGTCTTGACATTATTCAAGTGTAATTAGCATCGTTCCATTAACCAACTTCAAAACTCGGAAAGCGAGTAGAGCACTTCTTTTTATGCTTATTGTTATTTATTGCTATCTAACTGGATATTTTTTGTGCATGCTTTAACTTATTTTAAAGCGTTTATTTAGTGGTGTCCAGTCTTGAGTTAGAAAAAGAAAAAATGTCTGACATTAGACGATCATCCGGGGAGTTTCAATAATCGCTCAAAAATCGAAAATCAAACCCACCAAACAAATGTCATTAAACAATTTAGATAACTAAAATACGAATTAATAATAACTAGGGCTGTGACAACAGTATATTCTTTTCGTTGTTTTGACTCTTGGGTATGTATCCATTAATATCTTATGTTTTTGTATAGATTGATGTGGTTCTCAGTTGATTGACTGTGTCTTATTGTGTCGGATATATACTTAAGAGTCAAAAGAATGAAAAGAATATTCTGTTGTCACAACCCTAATAATAACACACTAAGGTGTATTTGCAATTCCCCAGGAAAATGTTTTAGCATTTCTAGATGTTGTGACCTTGTAGCCGGTAATAATCAAGAGAATCACAGCGGTATGGTTAACAAAAAGTGTATTAACAAAAATATGTTACAAAAGTACACATCATGATTCTGGGGCCATAACTGCGACAAATTGCGATATTTACTCCCTTCCCATTGCAGGAAGATGTGACACAAATGTTGGAAGGTAGGAAGAGTCAAGCCAGCCCCCTTAAAAGAGGAGCACTCTGGCTTTTTAAAAAATTGCCCGAGAAACTCTGTAAGCATTCTCTGGTCAAGGTCGTAAACAATAAACTTACTTCACCCCAAAGAGAGGAAGCAAGTCCTGGGAGGGTGAATCTTTTAGACTACCCAGAATTAATACCTCTGTTCAACATTGAACTGGTAACCAAAATTGGCTCAATTTCTGCCAAACTGCTTGTCAAGATCAGAACCTTGACTGTCATGTGTTCACGATCACAACAGAGTGGTAAATGAATGCTACAACGTTTAGATGTAATTATGATGATTGTCCCTGGATAAGTCCATTTATTCCTTATCAGCTAACCCCCATAACATTAGGCATCCTTCACTTTATAATAAAGACAAATGTGTATAATTTATATAAATAAATGTATATCTGTCGCGTTACACAAGAGTTAGAAGATAAAAAAGTGCCTAGGAATCCATCACTCAAAAAAAAAAAAAGTAGTTTTGGGTATTAGTACAACCTTGGTATTGGTGAACCGAATAAAATCCAAACTTTTTTTTTCAACAATTTCTTCCACTCTCTATTTAAATCTAAATGCAGCTTCCATGAACAAAGCTCCTTTCCTAGAACCGCTCACCTGTGGAATAGTGTTCCACTGCCCTGGTTTCCAGCTGACTGCAACATGGTTGTCTTCAAGTTCAATGTAAACAAATTCCTGTTGAGCCGTCCTCTTAAATAATCAAATTATACCAAATTTATACAATTAATGATTACTATGCTGTTGTCCTGATGGCTACTGTACATTCATTAACTTATACTCAAGTGGCGTACGGGCCTTGATAAGTGGTGAATTCCTTATTAAAAAAAACTAACTCTAACATAACATTAAACTAATGCTAACCTAGTCAGTTTTTGTTCGTGATATGTCCCAGAAATAGATATATTTGTTTGAAGTAGATGAGTGATTTTGGTTACCGTAATCAAGTAATACAAACTAGTAAGTCACCTTAATAAATAGTTGTTTTTAGTCGTAGCTGGTAATATGTTTAAGCTTCAGGCTTTTAGTGTATCTTTTGATGACTCTCTCAGGCTCCTATTCCCGTCTGTATTTATGGCTTACACAAGCCAATCCAGTTCTTGCAAGGAAGAGCTGGGATGTATTCATATTCATATTTATTACATCAGTTCGGTTCAAAAGCTGCGCACAATTTTTTCTTTAGGTCATCAGAAATGATAATTATACTATAAGATTACACATAATAATAATTTACATTTGAAAAAAATTAAATTACTGATATAATTCTATGATTTTATTTGAATATTAAAAAACATAACATGGGACCGCAGCCGAGATTGAACTCACTACACGAGTTTGTAGTGTAATTCAAATCTTGTCCATAACATATTACTTGATGCTTCGCTAAGGCTATCAAGGGTATTTTTTATCATGATGCCTACCATGGCTTAAGAGAGGCCCATCTACCCTAGAGAGAAGGATAGACTGCGCCAGTTTCCCAACCTGATATTTTACTGCACGGTACATACAGCGCCTCACCTTTCCAAATGGTCACCCATCTGGTACTGGCCAGGCTTAACATTGCTTAACTTCGGTGATCTGGCAAGAACCGTGTGTCAACATGATTGTGCCATATATATATATGTGTGTGTGAATATTAGTGTGAACACTAGCGAAGCATAATTTTCTTTACACTGGTATTCATCATCATCAGCTAGTCGTGTTAGTGTTACAGATCCTCCTGACTGTTACGCCAGCTCACTTTTTCCTCCATCACACCTAATAGGCCTTCCTAGGTGCATTGCAAGTCTTCTGCTAGTTGTTTGATGTAAGTTCTGGGCGGCCTCTTCACTGAGACATATCAAAAATAAATCTTTGGTGATTTTATGGGATTTTGCTCACCAGTTTTAGAGATGTCAGTCCTTAGTTTTTAGAGTTGTTGATTATTAGTTTTTAAGAATATGTTCACACCAGTTTTGGGATATTACTTTATGGTGTTTGTAAGAAGAGCAATATTTTTAGGATGAACTGGATTCAGAGAAATATTTTCAGTGGACAAAGATTTGCAGGTTTTATAATCAAATGTTGGAAAAACGAGAAACATTGTCATACGATAAAGAAAACAAAATAATAAGTTAAGAAGGCATATATTCACAAAAAGAGATAATTTATATATATATGTTTAAAATGGAAGGTTTATAGCAATAGAAAAACAAAGAATGTTCATGAATAGTTTTAGAGTTCTTGTAAAAACAAGGGGGTTGATTAATTGAGATTAGAAAGAATTCTGGATCGATTAAGAGCCGTGAGTTTCAGGGGCCAGGAAAATCGCATTCAAAACTTCTCTGCTGAATTAAATAAATTATAATTCATTGAAAGTTCTTTATAAGAATCAATGTTTTTTTGTTTGTCATCTTAGAAAATAGTTCAGGGATAAAGTTTGGAAATATTTCAACGAATAAGGTTTAACAAATTAACAGACGATAATGTCGATGAGTTGTGTGTGTGTGTGTGTGTGTGTGTGTGTGTGTGTTAACGATTGTGCACATGTTAGTAGAGAGAAATGTTGCAAAGGTGAGCGCTCCTAGTGAGGTACCCAACGACACCAATCTGCAGATTCCTATCAACCGTATTCCACTGGTTTATTGAAGAAAAATCTGTCTTTTAAAGGATTTAGGTGGCTCCCAGAAAGACCATTTCAAATAAATTCAGAAAGTTTTCTGATTGGTTCAAAATATAATTATTTGTTTTTTATTTAGTGTATGCACATTTATGCATTTTGATTTTGTACGATTTTGTACGTCGATGTGTAAACATCAACTGCTACAATTTCATTCTTAGCTCTTACGACAGTGTCCAGCAAGCCTCGTTCTCCTCTTTCTAATCAAGGCTCAGATCTGAGAAAAATATTTGTATAGTTGCTCTTTCGTGCAGTGCTGCCTCCAGGAGTTGTTAAGAGAAGCTCTTAGCATTCTGATATACACACTATCAATTTTCTCCAACAGCCTTTTGGTGAAAGTTCAGGTGCCACTTCCACATACAAGAACTGATGTAACAATGCCTCCAAAAAAGTCACGTTTCATCTTGGTGGGAAAATTTGACTTGCAGATCGTTTTCATCTTGTCTAGTCCAGCCCAGGCCTTGTTGATTGACACCTTTACTTTCACTCTCTGTGGAATTTTAATCAATTCGACATTTTTTTAAAAATCAAATCCCACTTAGGAAAATGATATTTCCATGTTGGTTCAGTAGAATGTGCTAGTTTTAACCAAATAAAAAGAAAAAGTGGTACTTGTTTAGTTTAATCAAGACATTAAAAAAATGAAAATATTGAAAAAAAAAATTAGGTGTCGCTAGGGGAGAGAACTCTAGTCACCGCTTAAAGTTTGTCAAAATTTGACGAGATTATGGACAGAAAAAATACCAAGATAAATATTTTATTTTTTTCACGTATTTTACGTAGTTTCCCTGTCCTTTTTAAAAATCCTTTTTCATTTTGTCCCTTGGTAATCTCTTTTTCGTTTAAAGGCACCCCCTCCTCGTTATGCGAAATAAGCAAGATGGTTGCGACACGATCGATCTCATTGAAGTTTGATCATCCTAAGTAAAAAAAAATTACTCGATCAAATAAAGTGATATTTTGGTAAATTTTCAGATTAGGTCCATCTCCACAATGTTCTTCTAAATGACGATTTTATAATTGTTTTCGACTATGCTGAATACGGAAATCGCATTGAAATTTTGCAGAAATATGTAGTTATCGAGATATAAAAAATTGTATTATGTATTGTATTCTTTGGTGGCCATCTTTTTTACGCACGCGCGCCATAAACAAATTTACGCGCGTAACAAAGATGGCCGCAATACAATGCCTATTACAACTTTTATATCTCGATAACTATTTCTGCAACATTTCAATGCGATTATTCCCGTATTCAGCAAGTCGAAAACCTATAAAGCCGTAATTTAAAAGAAAATTGTGGAGGTGGACCTAATCTAAAAAAAAAATACCGATTTTTTGCACAAACACTTTATTCCATAACGAGTACGTACAACATAATTTTTTGTTTCAATATTTTCATTTTTTTAATGTCTTGAATAAAGTACCGAAAAAGTCTCAGAGTGACAAGGGTAAAAGTTTTAATACTGTTACGCGCGAGCGTGTAAATAGTTAGAATAAGAAATTAGAGTTATCTGCCCTTTATTATAATGTCTTACTTTTTTGCCGTTAGGTGGTGTGATAATTTGTGTTGAATTTCAAAAACAAATCGAAGTTCATCAAAAAGAAAGGAGAGTATTTCGCCGGTTAAAAATTCAATTTCTTTTGTTCGTAGTGAACTCGATTGAATTTATAACTGAAAACAATTTCGCATTACGTGCCTCTCTACGAGAGCAGACTTGCATCTTTACTTCTTAATTAATACACTAAATTATTTTTATAGTTTATAGTACTATTTTTAGTCTTGCAGTGTTTACATTTTTTTTTACGAAAACAAAACACGTTTTGTCTTATTTATTTTTGTATTTTTTTTAAATAACGGATTAAACGTTTGGATTTTTTTCTATATATATTAAATCCCATTAAAAAAAAAAAGAAGCTTTTATTTAAATAGTTATCTATTTTTATTATGACTTTTTAATTGTACTTAAAAAGAAAAACAAAATCCAACACGTGTTTTCCAGAGTTGCTAGTGAAACAATTTTTAATCTTTTAATGCTTTAAGAAAATTTGCAAAAAAAAAAAAAAAAAACTTATATATTTTTTTCCCAAAATGTATGACAGAAAACGTAAAAGTCCTTCTTTAAATCCAGGAGAAATATTATTTGCTCAATGTTCCACAGAAAAAAATCTTTTATATTCATTCTCGTCGGTAAGTTGATTTGTTTTTTTTTTATTCTTTAACTTGAAGCCTTTCTGTTTCTTATTTGATCAATCTGCACTGGTTGGTTGTCCAGACTGTAAAGGGTGTTTATTCCGAAAGGTATTTTCTTATTTTCAGCTTCCCGATGTTAAGAACGGACTTCGAAATAAACATCCTTTGTAGGTTGAACAATCAGTTCATAATTGACTTATTATTCTTCTACGTAATGTTCATCGGCACTGCGTTGAAATAATAACGTTATTTGGTTATCCTGACGCTCCGCACTTCTTTATTTACATTGGAAGTGACGTCACACAAATCTTATAATACGGATGGCTACAATTGTAAAAATAATTTTTCTTTTTCTTTCATTTTAAGCTTCTTTTTTCTCCCGTTTGTTTTTGTTTTCTACAATTAATAAACCAGTTTACAAGTAAAAAATAATTTGTTTTAGCGAATTTAATTATTTTTTTTTCTCTCCCATTTGTTATATTGGTATTTGAGCGGAGAATCTAACATTTCTTTTCGTTTTGAGAATTTGTTTTAGTTTTTAATTACTAACACAGCGGAGAATTTAACTTTTTTTTTCTTCCATTTCTTATTTTGAGCGGAGAATTTATTTTATTTTCATTTTGAGCTCTTTTTCCGATCCGGCGTTACCTTTTATAGGTACTGACTGTGCCACCTTACGACCCAAGCTATTTTTTAACGCTATTATTTAGAAACCTATTATTTAACATGGGGAAGGGAGGGTGTATTGTAACTATTCTGTACTTTCACCTAACAATTCAATTAAAAAAAAGGTAAATATGAAAAATTACTCCACCCTCAAATTCCTTTAAAATTACCATTCTTATAGGTTTTCGGGGTCGCTGAAAATGAAAATAACGTTTAAAATTACGGCAAACGAGTAGTTTCCAAGATTGAATTGACGGTAAATTGTTAGGTGAAAGTACAGAATATTGGGGTTTGTATTACTGCACACAGATTCGGAAAAAATTGTCAAAAGGCAAATAGAAATGTTATCAAAGACAAGATAAGCTACTTTTCTACCTAACTGGATAATTTTCTAGTGTTTTTATTTAATATAACATGTTTATTCAGCTCGAAAAACATAGTGTTTACCGATATATTGGAAAATTAAAAATGGCGCCCGACTCTCTCTTGACACGGTAAGTTTGGGAAAAGGAGTTGAAAATACTGTTAAAAACCCACCGATTATGTCAACCTATGTCACGATAACATATATTGAGTCAGTTTCTAACAGTATTTTGTCTAGTTTTATTTTTGGTGCTAGAATGATCCGCGCTATTTTTTAAATCGTATTTCCAAGTTTAATTGGTAAAATCCATTGAAAGCGGTCGGTGAGAAAATAAAGCTGGTTACGCATCATAAATGTTTCTTTTCTGTGTCTTATGTTATACATTAGTACATTAGGGGTCATTTCGAGTTAAAAGTTTATTTACTGCACTTATCTGGACTAGAGAAAATCATGATTTAAATGTGTATGTCTCGTCTAAATAACTAACGATGAATATCTAATATGGCCGACAAGACGGGTGATCAAAAAATCAGATCGAGCGTCGCGTACCGGAAAACGAAATGAGACCTCATTTGATCTCATTTCGGTTTCCGGTACGCTCGATCTGACTTTTTGATCACCCGTCTTGTCGGCCATATCAGAGAATTATCGTTAGTTATTTAGACGAGACATACACATTTAAATCATGATTTTCTCTAGTCCAGATGAGTGCAGTAAATAAACTTTTAACTCGAAATGACCCCTAATGTACTAATGTATAACATAAGACACAGAAAAGAAACATTTATAATGCGTACACAGCTTTATTTTCTTATAGAACCACCGACCGCTTTCAATGGATTTTACCCCCCTCCCCATGTTAAGAATCGCTTTTTAAATAACGTTATTATTTACGTCCGGATGACTGATCACTCTCTGCACTAGTACCAGTTTTTTAAACTCCTTTTCCCAAACTTACCGGGCGCAATTTTTACTTTTCTAATACATCGGTAAACACTGCATGTTTTTTGAGCTGAATAAACATGTTACATTTAATAAAAACACTACACGTGTTTTCGTCGGCCATGTTGAATGCCGGTTTATCTTACCAACTTAACACTACTTGTTTTTAGAAACGAAATCGCTTTTAAATGCGTTAAAACAAAACTTATCCATGGAGGTAGAAGAGTACATTTTTGGTAACATTTGTTTGTTATATATTTGAATTTTTGGTACTTATGCATTTTTTTTACCCTGATGAAATAACGTTATTTTGAAAGCCATTAACATGGGGAGGGGAGGATGTTTTATAACTATTCTGTGCTTCCACCTAACAATTTAATAGGTACTTGTACAGTTTAATCAAGACATTGAAAAAAATGAAAATATCGAAAAAAAGGTTATATTGTACGTATGTTTTGAACTGATCTCCGAAAAAAAAATTTCACTGAATTAGATCGATTTCTTTTTTTTTTTTTTTTTACAGCGGAAAAACACGTTTTTATGAGAGCACGTTGAAGGCAGACATCTTGGATTTTTTAAAATATTTGTTTGGAGTTTAGAACACGCCACGGGGAGATAACTCAATTTAAAACGCCGACACTCCCTCCCCATGTTTAATGTTAGCTTTTCTTCCTAAAAATCGAACCTTTTGCTCGGTATCATAAATTGTTTTTTTTTTTTTTTTTTTGCTGTAAAAAGAACACTACTTGAAATTAAGTGATTTTTTTTTTCTTTTCGGAGAACTTCATTCCATAACGGATACGTACAATATAACCTTTTTTTCGATATTTTCATTTTTTGGTACTTGTAGTTTATTCAAGTAGTTTATCCAAAAAATGAAAATATCGAAAAAGGGTTATATTGTACGTATCCGTTTTCGACTGAAGATCTCTGAAAAAAATTCACTTGATTTGATCGAGTATTTTAATTTTTACAGCGTTTTTTATGACAGCACGTTGGAATTTTTTGCACTCGCCACGGGGAGATAACTCCATTTAAAGCGAGACACTTCCTCCCCATCTTTAATACTAGCTTTTCTTCCTAAAAATCAAACCTTTTGCTCGGTATCATAATGTTTTTTCGCTGTAAAAAAATTAAAACAAAAAAACTACTTGATGAAATTAAGTGAATTTTTTTTTTTTTTTTTTTTTTCCGACTTTATTCCATAACGGACACATACAATATAACATTTTTTTTTCGTTTTCTTGGTTAAACTATACAAGTACCAAAAATATAAACAAAACAAAAACACTGATAATTTCATAAATATTGCCAAAACCAAAAGAGTAGCCGATTCAAAGTTATCAGCAAATTGTTTGGTCAGATTCACTTCCTGATATGATTCATCAGTAATATAACTTTCGGCGAGAGTTTCAATTTCTCAAAGTTTATTTATTTATTAAATTGTTAGGTGAAAGTACAGAATAATTAACAAAGAACTCATCTCTTCAGGTTCTGTAGATTATTTAGAAATCCATCCTTAGTTAGAGGCTCGATAATGGTTTAAAAGTAAAGATAAAACAAAATACCGTAAGAAACCCACCCAATAAATGCTACCATGACATTTATTGGGTGAATATCTACCAGATATTTTTTATTTTTAAGTCATTATCGAGACTCCAAAAATATAACCCTATCACGTCGGCTATTTTTTCTTGTTCTCACATAACGCTCGACACTTGTAATTTGTAAATCAACTTTACCAATTTCATAAAACTTGTCGAGAGCGCTCTGTTTTGGAATTGTTTTGAAAATGGAACAGAAATTTAAATTTCGTTCCGTATTGTCGAAAATTTAATTCCAACCATAGCTGGGCTGGATGGTCCGAGATGGAGCCGGTATAAAGGTTGCAAAATGATTGTTAATTTGCAACCCCAACTTGGGAGTCAGTTAACAGCTTGTAGAAGAAATACAATGCATTGACTCTCTGGTGAGATGTTGGACTAGCTCTGTAAAGAACCAACGACCCCCGCATTCCGCAGAAGCCCCCGTCCGCAGCATACTTCATACCATGCCCAGACTTGGGAAGGTGCATTTACGTCGGCAACAAAGTGCTCACTGAGGTACTGTTAGCAACCTACCGCGTCGCGCAACATCAATAGATGCAATATAAGCTCCACTAGCAAACAGGGAACACCACAGAACACGGATGACATCAGCACCCCTCAGAACTCTCGAATGAAGTAGCGTGCACCTCTGGCCCAAGGCATGTTCAATATATATATATATATATATATATATATATAAGTGAACGTGTGTGTGTGTACATTTCCCTATGCAATAACTCTGTCTATTTTAAGTCTACACACTCGAAATTTGATATACAGGGTACTAAGATTTGGGAAAATCTTTCTAATCCGTTTTCGGACAGAAATTTGGCTGTTAAGGGGTTAAAGTTCAGCGATTTGACCTTTGAGAACTCTACCTAACTCCTCCGACAATTTTGGGTATAAACACTTGAAATTTTAAATATCGGTTCCTTGGACATGGATCTAACTTAATAACTTGATTGGATCCCAAAACAATAAATGTTAAGGGGTCAAAGTTAAAAAAAAATTGACTGCTTTTTTTTTTTTTTTTTTTTTTTTTTTTTTTTTTTTGCTCAACATACACCTCCAAACACCCGGGCAACGCCAGGTGTAAATGCTAGTAATATATATATATATATATATATATATATATCTCCAAGGGCCAGCGCCTCCCACCACTCCTCCCAGTAACAATGTAAAATGGCAGTCAAAAATGTCTCGGGTAGAACCGACCTTCTCGGACCTCCACCCCTCCTTGGCATTGGTCCTTCCCTTATTTTTTCCAGTTTTAATCTTTTTTTTTTTTTATATATATAAATTGCGCATGCATCAACAAAATTAAAAACTCACCATTCATTCGAAATATAAACTTTTATAGGTTTTCGGATATGCTGACAAGGTTGGGGGGGTGTTTATTCTGAAAGCCGTTCTTAATATAGGGAGGTTGGGGGTGTTTATTCTGAAAGCCATTCTTTGTTGTCAGCTGTGAGAATTTTATTCCCTCACAACGTAGAACTTTGGCAGAGTGCAAAATTAAAAACACAAATTGAAAAGTGCACTTGATGGTTTACTTAAAGGTCGTTTTCTTTTCTTGTAAAATATGTTGCAAATCTTGCAGCCCTGCATAAGGTCACATCATGCCACCTTACATCTTCATAGTCGGCTTGAAAGTCAACACCAAAATGTACATAAATGTGCTGAAGAGTGTGGTGATCTGATGCAATCAGGTGGCTCCTGGCATACCCTGGGTGTGGCAACAGGACTCTGCGCCAACACACGTCCAAAGAGACCCAGGCTTGGCTTCAGAAAGTGCTACGACTTTGTACCCTTCTCTCACTGCCCCCTTCCCCCCCATACCTGAACCCACTTGACTACTTTGGTTATACATCAAGAACATCACCAACATGACCTCCCCAACACCAAAGCCAGCCTGATTGCCATCATCTGCCGAGTATTCGCCGAGCTCCCGCTGGCACTTTTTGAAAGGGTATGCTCCGAGTCCTCGACCGGTATCGAGGCGGTGATTGAGGCCAAAGATGGCTACATTAAATAGATGTCAGTTCTACTACATAATCAAGTTACCTGAATTAATTTTTTCAATGAGTTAAAATAAAACTAGTGTTTTCTTTAGGGCGAGATTTTTATCGTTCCACCCTGTACAAACTTATTGAAAGCACCTCATAACTAGGCCCAGTCGTACAATACGCTTAAGTATGATATTTAATTTGTGCAGATTATGCATTATTCTTATAATCAATCCTCTATTGTTTATTATATATTACGAGGAATAACTTGCCCGGTGAACTAATTCACAAAAAAAAATAATGGTAATGTTGTTCATCTAATTCCGTCTGTGTTTGTTTACAATATCACTTCAGCTGATATTTGGGCTTGACAATGAATACTCTGGAAAAGTCACTTCTGATTAATGTTTAGTTTTAAAATATGCAAACAAAGAAATGATTTGTGGCGATTTTAAATGGTACCTTTTCTTTTATCATAAATTGAACTCACAAGAAAAAATTAAAATAAAATGAGGTACACCCGGGGTTGAACAGAGGATTATTCTATCTGTAGTCAAATCCTCTACTACTAAGCTATATCTCCAGATAATAATAAATCCTTTTTGTTTTTTTTTTTAAAGAAGAAATGATTTGCTGAAATTTTATCTCCCCTTGGCCGGTGTAACGTAAAATATCCCCCTGTAAAATGATTCTTTTTTTTTTTTTATCTATAAGAGAGAAAAGCTATTTTTAAGATCGGATTTTTTTTCGATACATATCGGATGAATTTCTGTACAAAACATATCTAAGAACACTACCAGACATATAAATTAGCTTTGTATGAAATTCGCAAAAGATAGGCTCAGTCGTTTCGGAACCTATAACGAAGTAACTCTCTCACGCACACACACACACACACAAAATGACTTTTATATAATAGTAAATAGATATATACGTTGTTTAATTAAATAAATATGTTAATGAAATCATTGGCTGCTCAAACCTGAAACAAAACCTTGAATTTTTAGTTTTTCGGTCAAATGCTTAACCAATTCAAACTCTCAGGGTTAGGATAAGAAAAAGATAAAAAATTAATGTGCATATAGGTGTAATAAGGTGAAGACCCTGGAAAGAATTTTGTTTTGTTTTTTAAGAAAATACTACACACTATGCTCGTGAAGAGTGGAACCTAATCACCCCATATTTGTATTAAAAAATTTTTTATTTTTCAAGAAAACTTAAATTGTTTTAATTGCTGTGTTAAGAAGTAAACAGAAGATGTATGGGAAAGTTTGATTTAAAAATCGATTGTTTAAATTGGGAATGACCAAAATATGGAAGAAAAACAAAGTTTTTTTTTTTTTTTTAAACAAATTAAGATTTAGTAAAATCCATTATTCTTAAGCATTTTTTTTTTCCAGAAAGTTAAAAGCCTGAATTTTATATGAAAAACAGAATAATATAAAACTTTTTCTATTAATAGAATTTAACATTTAAAAAAAAAAAACACCATTCACCATCATTTTTGTCTCGATGGATAATATTTAAATATTTTTGAAACAATTAATTTTTTCTTTGTCTAAATAAGATTTAGGATGATTTGTTATAAGAATATGCAAAAATATAACATAAGTACCTGAATTTCAAATAATTCCATCTTCTATCTCACTCTATAGATTTTGCGTGACAAAATTAAAAAATCTAAAGATTGATAATAGTTTGGAAGAAACTATGGCAGCCTTTATAGGACTAAATGGACTTATTTAGTCCTGTAAATTTCCATGTATTTTTAACGTTTGTTTTGACGATTAAGTGAAGAATCAACTTTATAAGGGTTAATTCTATTTTCATGAGATATATATATATATATATATATATATATATATATATATATATAATTTGTTGCTTACATAATCCCCTGAAGTTAAGCAACAATGAGGCTCGCCAGTATCAGATGGGGGACCATTTTGGGAATGCTAGGCGCCTTATGTGTTGGAGACAACTCTAGCATCTATTATCACGCTTGGTCGTCTTGCTATCAGGACCCAAGTGTTTCTGTATGAGTGTGTGGTAGATGCAAGTCCCTCACACTTTAAACTAAATACAACGCAAATCGCAGCGAAAGGTAAAGAGGGAGATAACAACTGTTTGTAAATACGAACAAATGTTTGTAGGCCTTATGGTCTTCCATAGCTGAGGTAATATCACATAGCAACAAATTGCTGAAAGAAATTATCATATTTTTAGCAAAATGCGCAGTTATCTACCAATTTTTTTTTTTTTTTTTTTTTTGTATTGATTCTTCAAAGCATTTCCTATTTAATGGTATGTTAGCAATATTGGGCTCTAAGAAAATTAATTTACTGTTCAAAGATTTAAAAGTAGTGATTTTTGTAAAAATAATGTAAATATTGTTAATCTGAAAGATAATAATTAAACTATTCAACGAATATCACACTTCAAAACACAAAAGATGAAAAACGAAACACATTCAAAATTCGGGTTTTCAACCTTAAAATCTGATACGTGTGCAGTTGTTTTTTTTATCTACAATCTTCACACTCCCCACAATATAATATATGTTCAGTTTTGGCTGATTATTTTAAGCATATTTGTAATCACAAAGAAGGGGGTTTTGTAGGTAATATATATATATATATATATATATTTTTTTTTTTTTTTTACAGTGATCACCACATATCAAGGCCCGGAAGCCACTCAGGGATAAGAGTTATTGCAAGTACATTACGTTAGTGTGGAGATTTGATGAAGTGTTTACTAAAGGGGGTGGTTCATTAGGAATTTGTTAACGTTGGACTTGAAGACATCCAAGTTATAGTCCGGTGGGAAGCAGGCAGATGGAACAGTTTTCCACAGGCGTGCAGTTCTAAGAAAGAAGCTTTGTTCATGGAATCCACGTTTTGATTTAGGCACAGATATAGAGTGGGGGAAATTTTTCACAGTGGATTCAACTAGACGGGTGTTTTTTGTGAAAGATTGGCGAGGGGGGGACCAGAGATTGGAGTTCAGACGAGCACCTGCCATGGAACTAACGATAAAACAAGGATAGACTCGCAACGTCTCTTCTGTGGGAGAGAGGTTGCAGGGTAGAGAAAAGGGCATCCCCCCCACTAAGCCACAAAGTCTATTTTGTACTCTGTCAAGGCAGGATAGGCGGTTTTTAGCAGCTCCTGCCCAGATATGGCAACAGTATTCCATCCTTGGACGTGTATATATATATATATATATATATATATATATATATATATATATATATATATATATATATATCGATTATGAAAAAAAGTACACTGTTATAAAGTTCATTCTTCACTTAATAATCTGTAAAAATTTTGTATTGATTTGATAATTACTTGATTTTTTGGTAGATTTTTCAAGAGAGACTGAGTCACTCTTGAAAAATCTGAGACTCTGTCAAAAAAATACTTACACCCTCCTTCCGTTTTGGCCGTGCCTAATTTAAATAGAATATTATATTTGTATTTGAAAATAAAGAAAAAAAAGGTTTTAAAATTAGGGGAGATGGCAGATGTTGCTTTATTTGCTTAATATTTTATTTTCATAACTAGCATACCTGTCCCAGGACAGGTAAAATTAGTCAGAAGTTATTTTTTATTTTTTTACATAGGCACCACCACTTATCAAGGCATCACTTATGTCCTTATCATTATTAAAATCAAGATATAATGCTAGTAGACCTTATGTCTAGAATCCTTATTCCAATTTTTTTTATCAAAATCCATTATGATTTTGATTCTAGAAAATGTTTAAAATTCAAGGTTTTGACTTAAAGGGGTCTTGAAATTCAGAGAATCTTGCTTAATTGTTGTCTAATGCTTATGGACAAACTAAATGTAAATCTGAAAATTTTCAAATGGGGGATTGCCGCCATGTTATGCTCTCCTCTCCTTAAATCCGTTAACATATTCCAAAGAAACTGAGGTTTTAATATTTATTGATTGATGTCTAATGCCTATTTGCATAAAAACTAAATATCCCACATATTTACTGTTATAAGCGGAAATAAAGGGAAATAATCTCTGGTCCCCCCCCCCCGCCAATCTTTCACGAAAAACACCCGTCTAGCTGAATCCACTGTGAAAAATTTCCCCCACTCTATATCTGTGCCTAAATCAAAACACGGATTCCATGAACAAAGCTTCTTTCTTAGAACTACACGCCTGTGGAACTCTGTTCCGTCTGCCTGCTTCCCACCGGATTACAACTTGGATGTCTTCAAGTCCGTTAACAAATTCCTAATGAACCGCCCCCTTAAGTAAACACTTCATCAAATCTCCACACTAACGTAATGTACTTGCAATAACCCTTATCCCTGAGTGGCTTCCGGGCCTTGATAAGTGGTGATCACTGTGTAAAAAAAAAAAAAAAAAAAAAAAAAAAAAAAGTAAGGTTGTCTCCTTTAAAAGACAGTACAGACAAAAGCAAAATGGCGGACGCACATTAAAAACTATATCGTTCTTGTAAAGTTATCATTTTTTTTTCTGTCGTTAAGTTCCATGCTCATATGAAGTGTTCTTGCCAATTCTTATAACCAACAGCAAATGACACCATTCTCACGAACACAGCCTATAGTATAAACTATATAGCGCATATTACCACCTTTTATACCTTGCAGCTATGTGCTAAAAGTCATGATAGGTTAATTAGTTTGAGTGAATACTATACATACAAATATATGAATATATCTAATTTTATAAGAAATATCAATAAATTGTCAAATTTATTCAGTCATCTAATTAATGTTAAAAAATATTTAGTTAAATTTTCCTGCCCTGAAAAAATACTTAGCCGCACTGTAGAGTTTGACTCTATCCAAACCTCCTTCAAGTAAATTCCAGAATAACACAAACTTATTTATTTCTATTTTACTTTTATGATACCTGGATGGTGTTCTTGATTTGTTTGTTTTTTTGTTTATGCAATCACAATTTCTGTAGATTTTTAAAAGTCCTGTGTTAAATTCTATATGCTATAAAACTGAATTATGACCACCCGTTTCTGGATCAGCAAGTAAAACGCTTGCTTTCCTGGAAGTGAGCGGTCATATGTTAAATTCAACCAGTACAAATGAAATCTTGCCAGTACTATACTCAAAATTTAAAAAGAAATTATATTTATATATTCATGTGTTACAAAAGATCAGAACAACATTGTTACTGTCGGTTTCAAATCCAAACAAAGGGAACCAGAGACTGAAGAGAATTCAACATAGGCAACCAGACATTGATTCTTTTTATTTGGATTTGAAACCGACGGTGCTGATGTTTTTTGATCTTCTGTAATACAAATATATGAATAAATATTATGTTTTTATTTGTGAAATTTTCTTAATCATAAGTAGGGCTATGACAACAGCATATTTTTTTCCTTGTTTTGATTCACAGGTATATATCCATTGATATCTTATGTTTTTATGTACAGTGATGTGATAACCAGTTGATTGTGTGTGTCGGAGATATACTCAAGAGTAAAAACAATGAAAAGAATTTGCTGTTGTCATAGGCCTAATAATAACACATTTTCACTAACCATGCGTTTTTTCATATATATATATATATATATATATATTGTTACGATGTATCCCAATCCTACTGGGGACGGTAGAGATGGGTGACGTAACGAAATATATAAAAAAAATAAAGGTTCCCAGGTTCCTTGATAATGTGTTAAGGGAATGGGACAACCATCCTGAAGACAACAATAGAATGAAATGTACTGGACAACGAAATCACGTAAGAAATAACGAGGACAAATATCATCGAACAATTAACAAACTTATTTATATAAAAAAATAAAATAAAATTCAATTCAAGAAAAGAAAATTTAATATGCCTAACTAAATGAAATGAGTTAATGAATTCAAATCCTATCGAGAGAAAAATATATCAACAGTCAATGTTCACGTAAAACAAGAAATCGCCTGCTCAATTAGATACAGGATGAGAGAGAGAGAGAGAGATGTTGGAAAAATGAAAGTTTTGATTGAAAACTCACTTAGTGTCCTTGGAAATGCGACCTTTCTTTCGTCTCCTTTTTTTTTTATATAGATTTCTTTCATGTAACTTGTTTATGTTTGATTACACGCGCGTGCAGGTTAATTTTCATATTTTTGTCCTTCGGACGATTTGTTTTATCACGCGCGTGCGTGTTAATTACTCCAAGTATTTGTTTTCCGAAGCTCATCGAAGTCCTTGATTTACAGTAACAGTTTCACTGATCTATGATTCCTTCTTTCGCTGGGTTTATTCTTTTATTCGGTCAATATTCTAACTTTGACCGCTGATCATTTGACGTCGTTGATATTTACCTCCGCGACCCGCTACCACGTCGTCGCCTTTCGCTGGCTTCGCCAACCCGATCTTCGCTGACTTACGTCTTATCGCTTTGAAGCGCGAGGCTCCACTGCCTGTTGACAACTTTTTTCAGGCCCCTCTCTCTCTCTATACGATCTATCTCTCTCTTTCTCTACACAGTTTCTCTCTATATATACGGTTTATTTCTCTATCTTTCTTTTCTCTTTCCTTTTCCACTCTTTGCTCTTTGTTCACAGTATCTGTCTCTCCCTTCTCCTCCTGTTCGCAGGCCTCTTCCTCCCCTTTTTTCTTGTTTTGTTTACAAAATGTGACCGAGTAGACGTGAATTTGATCCTCTTGGCGCCAAAAATGGTCCAGTGAATAAAATATACTGAAAATATATCTCCTCTCGGCTAAAAATCAATATAATAATTTATTATACATTTTAATAAATGTGTCACAATATGTGTGTGTGTGTATATATATATATATATATATATATATATATACACACACACACTAGCAGGAGTGCTCAACAATCCCCAGTCATAAAATGTTTAAATATATTTTAATATGCACAGATTTCGTATTTATTATTATAGTCAATTATTTCATATATTGTACCTAATATATAGTCATGATTTAAAAAAAAAAAAAAAGAAAAAAAAAAAAGTGATTTAAGTGTCATCAGCTAGAATCGAAACCAAAACCTAAAACATATTTTCATGATTGCAACTATGTCTACAAAATAAGCAAAGACTGAAGTTTATTTGTACTCAATATGGTTGGACTGTGGAAAGGAGTTTGAATTATTAAATACAAGCTGGTTTCCATGACAGCAACGTTTTTGATAGAATAGATGCAAGCAAGGGCACTCAGACAGTCCAGAGTTTTATATATATATATATATATATATATATATATATATATATATATATTAGTTTTCAAAATGTAATTATCTACTGACATGTGTTTCATCATCTACAACTCATCAGAGTAGTTGAATCTAGCGAGGTTCGAAATCAGGACTTTATGGTAAAAAGCGCAAACCTCTACCACCAGGCTATCTTGCGCGACTGTTGAATATATCATGATTTACGTAGATGTTATTTTATTTGTTTTTGTTTTGCAATACGTTTTAGTGTATATTTAGGCAGCAAATTTTCATTTAAACATATTGTTGAAGAACACAGTTTCTGTTTAATGACTTTCTTTTTGATTTTTTTCCAATTTATGTATTAATCCTTTTGTAATATTATTGAATGTTTGTATGTAGGATCTATGCTATGTGTTGCTGCATTGTTTCCGCTAGCACTTTCTACTGAAACCTGTCATCTTCAGGCAGTTGTTTGTCTGCTAGGTTTAAAAACGTGTGACTATTTATAGAAAAGTATGTTTGGGCAGAAGTGGTCATGTGTTTAAGGCGTATCTAACTGGATGTATGTATAATATTTACATAAGTAATAAAATTACATTATGATAAAATTTACAATTTACATTCCCCCCCTACTTATCGTTAATTACATACCTAGACACTTTAAAATATTATGAATGGATTCGTAGACATTTATTGTCAGACGTTTTGTTTTTATATACAAAGCCTCTAGAATTTTCAGTCGTTTTATGTTCCTTCACCCTCAACTAAGCACTTTTCTACAAGGAGGGGGTTGCTTTTTTCGACAATATTTTTGAAAGTCCTCCCTTTTCGATGTACTAGCCTTAATTTAAACCTTCGCGACTTCCAGTTTGGTGATGGACGCAACAGCAAAGACGTCTAATTTTTTTTTTTTTTTTTTTTTTCACATTTCTTTCTTCCTTCGTGGTATGGGTTCGAGCCTGCCTGCTACCACTTTTCTTTTTTCTTTGCTCAACACACGCACCTAAACACCCAGGAAACGCCATGTATCCAGGCTAGTTTACTATAAAGGAGAAAAAACTTCCAACCTCGTCAACAATGTAATCTATCAATTTATTAGCCCTTTTGGAGAATGTCTTTCCAACAATTCCAGTAAAAATAGTTACATTCTTGTTTGGCTTCTAAATTTGTAACAATTTCAAATAGTCTGTATATTTCTCTCTTATAAAGTACTTAATTTCCTTCAATTCTAGTGTTAATTGCCAGTGGCCTTCAGATAAAAGATGTTAACCTACAATTCTATGGGTGGCTTTGTGACTGGGTTCGAATATCCTGACAAGCAGTAATTATTATTTTCCATGCTAATGATTGTGGAAGCATAAAACACTATTGTCTGTAGGTGTAAAAATTGTTAATATTTTCTTCCCAGAAACGACCATGCTTTCCAACGGCGCCACATTTAACAAATGATGTGAACTTTTCTTCCAACAAAAGAGTAGAAGCCATGGACACCAGTACGACTGGATGCTTACCTTATGAAAATATTAACTACAAACCACGAATGTGTCGCATGTGTGCTGCTGGGGATTCTGTAAGTATTTAACCCCCCTCTCTATCTCTCTCTGTTTACAAATTCAGCCATCTATTTTATTTTAGAAATAAAATATCGTACAAGTTGATAAAAAAAAAAAAAATTTCAGTTGTCTAGTGTCTATTTTTTTTATATTGGGATTTACCTTTTTTTTTTATATATAAGACAATTTGAAGTCTGCGTCAACTTCTCGTTTCTCTCTTCTACATGTCGACTAAATTGAAAATGTTTTAACTTTAATTACTTATCACCAAATATTTATCTAAAAATTTAACATGAAAGGAAACTTTTTTTTAAATTTTTTTTACTTATTTTTTACTTCTTTAAAATTTTTTTTACTTATTATTTTGCAGTTTACTCATCTGTGCATATTCGGCTTAAAATGTTTTCCATTTAATCAGATGCATTTATCAAATATATAATTTTGATCCGCCCCAAATGCATAAAAAGCCAGATCTTTCGTTCAAAAAAAAGTTTGAGTCAAAATTCACAACATTGTACAAGTCTCAACTCCTGCACACACGGCCATAAGCATGTGCACTCTGACACTAACACACACACAATGCATTAACTCTTTCAAACTGTTGTCTGCTCACTGAAAACAAATGTACAAACTTATTCATATAAATACTAACATTTCTCACTAAACTTTCTTTCTATTATGAAAACAAATGAACATTGACTCTTATTAATAACTTTTAATCAAATGTAATTTGTGTAATTGAGTGGGATGTTTTGCCTACGATTTTTAAGACCCATGGATAATTTATGGCCTTAAATATGTCTTCCTAAAAATATGCTCTTCCTCAACAATGGAAACCCTAAAAATCCTCCAAACTTATATGCTCTACCAGCAACTGAGGTGTGTTTTTAAGTTTAACTTTTTTTGGTTTTTATTTAGAATTTGGCTTAATTATAAAAAAAAACAATACGGACATATTTTTGATGTACATACCTGTCATGGAACAAAGATATTGTATTAAAAAAATCATGCAGATTGATCAAGTAATTTTGTGGGTTTTTTTTTTTTAATTAAGAAAGGAAAGAAAGAAACTGTGAGCTGGGAACCACCATATTGTTTTAGAATGTGTTAAAATTCAAGGGCAACGATTCAACTACTGAGATTTTGTTTATATTCAAAATTATTAAAACTTTAATCGCTAAAAATCTCCAATTTATTTTATTGCGGACTATTATACTCTTTTTTTTTTTTTTTAAATTTTAGTTGTTTCACAACGTTTCAGCCAACCGTTCCTCTGGCCTTCATCAGGTGGTAACCACGACGAGATAGGAACTCCGAATCTCCTAACTGCATTCTCAGCAATTACTGCCATCCATAGTTGTCGTCTCACCACATTTTGACCAAGTAAGTCTCTGGCTGGCTTTGGGTAAAATTGAAACAGCTATCTTCAGACAATGCTCACCTCGAACCATAGAGATTCAACATCTCTATCCACTGCACCATGGGCCCCGAAGGCTTACTTGGCCAAAACATAATGAGATGACAACTATGGAAAGGCAGTAATTGCTGAGAATGCAGTTAGGAGATTCGAAGTTCCTATCCCGTCGTGGTTATCACGTGACAAAGGCCAGAGGAATAGTTGGCCGAAACATTGTGAAACAACAACTAAAAAGAAAATAAATGAGGATAATAGTTCGCAATAAAATAAATGAATTCCAATTAAAATAATATATATAAAAAATCTCTAGTTTGAAAATTGATTTCAGTGAAGTTTGAAAGTTGTGTTCTGTCTCGCCTACAATCTTTTGAGTCAGCTTCAATAATCTTGATAATACACACGTCCGTTCGCATAACATGCTGTCTTTCAACTCACTGGTCGTTCCTTTTACTGCTTATTTTATGCATCTTGCATAATCTAATTTACATAGTTTGTGTTACTCACGTGATCGTCAAATACAAAAGCGACGTCGCCATTTTAACATTTCCTTCCTCGAATGAACACGACACCCACGCTTGTCAGGTAAGCTACAATTTTCCCTACAAAATCGTTAATTTTGATTTTTCTTGGTTGAAAGTAGTTCCTACTTGATCAATTTATGTAATTTTTGGAATATGATATCTTCATTCCGTGAAGGGCACATACATCGTAAATATTTTTCTGAATTTTTTTTTTTTGTATTATTAAATTGAATTCTAAATAAAAACATTTTATGATCAAATTGGACCATATGGTAAATAGAGGTATTTTAATAATAAAAAAAAAAAACTGGAAGAATTTTTTTTTTTCTTTTTTTATTTATCCTGAAGTCAATGTCCAATATTTATATTGTTATTTATCAATACTATGACAAAGAGCATGTTCTAATCTTCATTAGTCATTTTCATCTCAAATGGACAAGCTTAAGAATATTAATTTTTGCTTTGCCATTAAAATATACTTTGTCAATTCCTGGGGAGTCTCTTCTGTTGAAATTGAGAAATTCTATAGCCTAAACAAACCAAATCAATTGAATGGATCTTGGGACTTTAGCAGTAGGACAGAACATTTTTGAAGAAATTACTATTATATATGCCTATATATAAAGTGGTTTCACTGTTTTTTTTTTTTTTTTTTTTTTTTTTTTTTTTTTAATTTATTTTATTTATTTTTCAGGGTCACATCAATCATATTTTGAACTGAGAGTTTAAGATGCCTTTCATTTGATTGTTAATCTTAAAAACTACCCGGTGGATTCATTTGAAAAGCCAATCTCATCTGCCAAACAGATTCTATGAATTTGGGAAAAACCTTTCTCTTCTTTTCTACTGAAAAAGAAATCTGCTTGCATCAAAGAAGAAAGAACTTTTTTTCTACAAATATTCTGCTCTTCCCTCCTAAAAAAAGTCTGCTGTATTTGAATTACATTATGTTTCAGTCGATGCTCAGGTGTATTTTTTTTTTTTTTTTTCAGTTCGTCCAGAATTCCCTCATATTAAAAAAAAAAAAAAATATATATATATATATATATATATATATTCCAAAACTTGTGTAAATTAATGAAGTTTTTTGTTTTTTTTAAATCAAATTTGATGATTAATCGAGGAGAGACTGTATTCAAAATGGCAGGCAAGACAAACTCAAGACTCAATAATTCATATTTGCTAGATTTATGTTGTAAATGTCTATGAATTTGCATTAATCTTAATTATTTGAAAATGATTTGTCTTTATAAAAATAAAATTATTTGATCAATTTACATGAATTTTGGAATATATTTTCATTTCAACATGGATATATAAATCATACAGAATTTTTTTTTTTTTTTTTTAAATAGAGGGAGAATTCTGAAATGTTATAAATAAAACCAAGATGAGAATAGTGGCCTGATGAATACAAATTATCCAACCTCATCTCTAAAATACTAAAAATAAACTTCAATTTATCAAATGCAAATGTAATGAATTGTTTTTGTTAAAGTTTAAATCATGTACAAAATGGTTTGTTTCAAATCCATAACATGTAATAAGAGACTGATAAAATATTTCAAATATTAAATTCATCTTTTGCCATTTTTTTTTTCTTTTTACATTTTTAAAGAAAAAGCTATTCTTGTAAATTCTCATTTCACATTTAATTTTGTAAATAATCTTTTTTTGTATGTTTTTTTTTTATACTGAAAAATAAAATCCAATTGATTACCTTTCTTTGGCTTTTACTTTTATTTTCTTAAATAAATAAACAAAAAAAAAATCAAAGAAAATGCTTTTATTAATCAATCATTAAAGAATGCAACAAATTTCTTAGCCAAATTTTATTTACATACAACTTTTGATTGCATTCCAATCAGTTGGAAGAAAAAAATACCTGCAGTTAACAGGAAAGGATTTAAAAAAAAAAAATGATTAAACAGCTAAAATCTCCTTACATACAGTTTTAATGAATTTTTTTTCTAGAAAAATAGATACTATCTTTTTTAAGATCCTTAAAGTCAACATTTGTATTCCACATTGGAGGACACATTTGGTGTGGCCACATTTCAAGAGACAAGAAGCTATAAAAAGCTCTCATTTGCATGCTGTGAATCTTATGCCAGGATAGAGAAGCATTCCAAAATGGAACTGCTGTTATGAGAAAAAAAATAAAATGTTAAAGCCAATTAAATTGGACCATCTACATTTATAAATAAAGCTAAGACAAGTTTCATTTTCTCTACATGAAAAGCAAAAATACATTTGGAAATTACCATTAAATAATTTCCTTGCATAGAAATTTAAAAAAAAAAAAAAAAAAAAAATGCAATTTTAGAGAAATTATGCTCACCGGATTTTTATAAATGTCAATATCTTCAAATTGCAAATTTTTATCTTGTATTCAAACTTCAGTTCTTTTTCAATCAGAAAATTAATTCACAGTAATACTTTTTTTCTTAATTATATATATATAGTGATCGGAAAGGAACTTCATTTACTCAGTTTATTACTAAAATATAATTCTTACAAAAAAATGAAGTGGGGGGGGGGCATTTAATTTTTTTTCCTTTAGTCCTCATGAGTGATATATTTTTGACAATTGGAAAAAATGTTTTCTGGGCCAGTTGTTTTGAATATGTGATATGAGAGTATAAATCCCCTCATAATATTTATCACCATTCATCTATTAAACCTAATCTTCAAGTGTTTCTTTTTAACCTTTATGCATTGATTCATTAGTAAATGAAAGAAAAAAAAATTCCTTGTGAAATCAGTTGATGTGGTTCCCAGATGTCTTGAAAAGCTAGTGTTAATTGCTATACACTGTCTTGTAAGAATTATATTTCACTGATCAATTATAAGCTCTTAAAAATAGCAAGTTACATTCCAATCATCCTCTGTGTGTGTGTGTGTATATATATATATGTATGTCATTCACATACAGTACTGTTTCGTTGTATCACAACTCATCAGTGTGGCTAGACATACACCTTTCTCCAGCCGTGGATCGAACCTACAATCGGCAGCTCACTCCATCGGGCCATATATATATATACTGCATAATCACATCAATATGACGAGAACCGGTGTATCAAAGTTAAGCAACGTTGAGCCTGGCTAGTACCAGATGGGTGACTACTTGAGAATTCTAGGCGCTGTAGTTTCCAGTCCTCCTGAACCTCCACTTGCCACAAGAAATATACGCACAGGCCCTCTTACAATGGCTATCCCTAGTGTGCTGAGACTGAAGGAAGCTACCATATATATATATATATATATATATATATATACACACACAGATAAATTTGTGTTTCATATTCGATTGCATCTTAATAAAAATGTCTTATTACATAATACATAATTAGGAACTAAATGAAGTGAAGTTGAATGATCCAGAGACAGAATTTCTAAACAAAGGATGGGAGGGAGGAGGAGGGACTATATTTTTTTTAGCAACAAATTATGATCTGTAAGGAATGTCAATATTCAAAAGAAACAAATCTAAGAATTTGCTGATAACAAAATGTCAACATTGAAACGGGTTTGTACAGCCAGGAAAATTTTTAAACAAGAATTTGAAATCAAATTTACATAAAGTGCAATAATATGACAATCCCACCTTGGAGGTTTTGGATTTTACACATGAACAAATTTGGCAACAACTTATGAAAGACAAAATAAAGAGAGAAATGAACAATTCCTGGGCCAGTGAGGGAGGGGGTGGGGTCTTTATCTTTAGCAACAATAAAAAGGTGGACAGACCACCCTCTGCAACCATATAAATTATCAGAATTTTTATTTAATCCCCCCCCCCAAAGAAACATAATTAGAAATGGGAGCGAAGAAAAGTTTTATTAGTTCTAAATATTAATAAACCTTACTCCCACTCTTGCATATAAAATCAGATTAATTAAAAAATAAAAAAAAAAGTAAATGTTCGATGGATTGATTTTTTTTTTTTTTTTTTTAACTAAATAAAATAGCTACTTCCTTCAGCAGTAGTTGTCCCTTTTCACCTGCCATTTGGCCATAATATAAGGCCGCTTGTTTCAAACCCATGTTGATGAGGAGACGAGAAAATTCCAAAAAAATGGCCTCAATAAGTGGAGCTGCAAGTTTTAGTTAAGGAAGATGAATATTTATGAAAGCCTGAAAAATAAGGGTCTTTTTTTTTTTTCCTATGGACTTTTTACACGGAGATTCAATAATTTTTCCTTTTGTAAAGGTTTTTAAAAAAAAATGCATGATACATGTATGAGGCAAGCGATCGGAGAATTTCACATTTGACCCCACTCTAACCCCAACAAAATATCTCTCCATCATGAAGTGAACAAATTGTAACATTAACCCGTTTAGTGCAACTATTTCAAAATTGCAATAAGTCTAACACCTAGGTATTAGAGTAGACAATGCTACATGCAAAACTGGTTTTATCTCCATATATAATATTTTGATTGCAGAAATTCCTCTCAATACCAAAGTACTGTAGGTTTGCAACAACAGATGCCACATACAAATTTATTATGTCTAGACTATCTTATGTAATTTTAGACACTATTAGTCGTTATAATAAAATCCTACATTTCATCCTAAGAGCAACATCATCACAATCATCTTTAGAGGAAGTAGTTCTTATTTTTTCCCTCTAAATATCAAATCCTCCTACCACCCGTAGTCAATACCAGGAGGAAATATACACATTATACATATAACTGGATCATAAACTCATAGACATAACATAATCTTTCCCTTTTCCGATTCAAATAATAGTCTCCCAGATTAATTCTGATTCGCTGAGCTCTGACCATTCCTATATTCCGGATTAACTGTATTTGCTGTACTATATATGAAATAAATCTTGTAAAAGCTGAAACTAATTTTGAAGAAGAAAAAATTTATTTATTTATATATATATATATATATACATATATATATACACACACAACTTAGAAAAGCATTTCATCGAAGGCATGAAAATTGTTAAACAAAATGTTTTTACTATAGGTTTTAAAAATAAAGTTACAAGATTCAATTTGAAATTTATTTATTTTCAAAGTGCACTTTTATAAATTTTACAAAGTAAGGTATAAAAATTTCATTTAAATTGAATCAAAAACTCACCTTGGATTTATTTTATGTAATGTACATTCTGTTGCACTTTAAAAAAAAATTATTGAAAATTTTATATCTATGTCATTAATTGTTAGATGAAAGATAATGTTTTTAAATTGCAACAAAATGTACATTACATAAAACAAATCCAAGGTAATTTTTATACCTTACTTTGTAAAATTTATAAAAGCGCACTTTGAAGATAAATAAATTTCAAATTGAATCTTGTACCTTTATTTTTAAAGCCTACATTAAAAACATTTTGTTTAACAATTTTCATGCCTTGGATGAAATGCTTTTCTAACTTGTATCTGATCTTTTTAAGATTATATTTTAAAACTCTCCTTCTCTCTATTTCAGTTTGTATTTCTCCTCACACCACAACTCATTTTTGCAACCCCCTCTGTGTATCATTACAGGTCTGAATATTCTCTCTGTTTCAGTTTGTATTTTTCCAACCCCCTCTTTGTATTATTACAGGTCTGAATATTCTGTTTCAGTTTATATTTCTCCCTACACCACAACTCATTTTTTGCAACCCCTCTTTGTAATACAGGTCTAAATAATGAGAAAATCTGAATTTTTTTAACAAAAACTTTAAAATAACTTTTGTAGATTAAATTTTTTTTAAACTTCTTTCAGAATAGAAAATCTTTAAAATTTAATGAGGAACATATTCCATATAGGTTTCATTAACAAATATTCAGTACATAACAAGAAAAATAGAGATAAAAATTTCAAAAGAACTGTATAACTGGTTACGGTCAGTAGTAGTCCTCGCTAGCAAAAGTCTTTGTTATTGTTATTCTATTATTATTTAAAACATTTTGTGTCCTGCTCTTTCGGGCGAGGACTAATATATGCAAATTAGATCTTACTTAAAGAACAAATATGCGAAAGTTTTATAAAAATAAATGTATGCAAGATAAGTTTTATTCAGAGAAAACAAAAAATAGACTTATCTGTTTACTCTCCTGAATTTGTAAATAAAGCATTTGTGTGCCTGTAGATTAATTCTTAGTTTAGTTACAAAAATAGAGAACAAGACAACATTTTTTTTGTGTATATTAAAAATTAAGAAAATTCTTTTCCTTCATTTTTTATTATCAGTTGTTAAAATTAAACCTCTTTGTTACTCCTAAAAATAAATTTGCATCCTTCATTCTTGAAGTGAGCTGGATATATCGGTACGTTCACTTTTATTATTGGTACAAAAATAATGTCGTTTTTTTGACGTTCAGTTGAATGTCAAAAAACATTATTTTTGCACCAACCTAATTTATCAATTCTTATTTATTAAGATTTAACCTTCCCTTCTTTGCTTATAAAATTTAAAATCGTATATGTGATTATCTTTTCCTTCCTTTTTTTATTATTATCAGTTATTATTAAGATCAAGCCTCTCTTTCTTTAATCATGAAATTAAATTTGCATATTTGATCATTGAAGCAAGCTGAATACATGTACACTCACTTTTATTGTATAGATTATACCTCTTTGGATGTCTCTTATTTTAATCAATAATATCAATTTTAGAAAGACAAATTTTACGGAACAAATTCTAAAAATATTTCATACTAGCAGGGGGTTGCCCAGTCTTACCCAGTTGGAAAATTCACTTAAATATATTTTAATTCATGCAGATTTTGTATTTATTATTACAGAGACAATTGTCTATTATATCTAGTTCTGATTTTAAAAGTTTAAAAAGTGACTTGGGTGCCATAAACTAAAATCGAAACCAAAACATTTAGCACTCCAGCTACGTTCCCTACCGTTTGAGCTATCAATAGATAGATAAGAAAATTGTTTAATTAAACCACTTTAAGCTATGGATGAATTTGCGCGTACGCAGAAGTAATATAAATATGTCTGCAAGTTCAAATGAACATTTTGCATTTCAACTTGCCAACATATTTCTGTACATGTTAGTCATCCATCCAAACAAAGATTTTACTCGTCATAAAATGTGACCAGTAGTTTATTGGTTGAATATTTACACGCATACATCTACTGTTTTATTTATATAGATTGCCATCAAATATACATTTACTAATATTTTCAGATCATTCATAAATTCACTGAGAAAGGGCTTTTCTCTTAAGATCCAAAATGCCCCCCCCCTTCCAAAAAACAATCAAATTCGCTATTTTTCCAAACATTATAAAAGGATACCATTTTCTTCAGATTTGTCTATGAGGCCAAATTCCAGACAGGCTTCGATGAAACGAGCAGCTCGGTCGAAATAACGCATTCCATACAGGATTTCAGCGACTCGAACAAACTGACCAAGGGATAACATCGCTAACACAGCTTTGCTCTGAAAAAGATAGAAAGAAAAAATATATGCATTAAACAAAAGATTTTTAAAAAAAATACTTGGGAGCAATCTCTGTAGAAATTTAATTAATCTTGAAAACTAAAAATAATTACTGCAGTTTCATGGTAAATCTAATCATCAAAAGCAGATTATTATTATTATCCCATACATTTCACATCCAAATGTATATGGACATATCTATCTATCTACTATTATATAAAAGGAACTGTGAGTTCGTTCCCTATGGACTTTAAAACGGTTGAGCCAATTTTTATGAAATTTCACACAAAGGAACTTCATGTGCCTGGCAGTGTTCTTAGATAGGTGTTCTATCGGAATGTCTTTGATAAGTATCGATAATCGAAATAATCCAATGAAAGAAGGAACATCTTACACAGCCTAACATTACAAGGGCATTTGAGAAGTTTTATTACCACACAAGCCGAAAGGCTTGACATAAAATCAAGAGTAGGTTCTTTGATATGACGAGGGTACATTCAAAATGAATGTTTCTGTTTAGAGCACAACTGGAGTATGATACTTGATGTTTATATTTTAAACTTTAATTCAAGCCATTATGTATAAAAAAATAATTTTATAAAAACAGCAGGTTCTCTACACTGTAGACTACAATGTTTTGTGAAATAAGTTATAGTGAGAGGCATGTGAGCTTCCTCTCTGTGCATTGCAACAATGGATCCCCAACTAGAGCAGTAAAAAACAGCATGCCAGTTCATCTAAATTAAAATCTTTTGGCTCTTGGTCTTGACACAAGAATCACAGGTTGCTATAATGATATGCCTAAACATTACACAAAGAATCAGAAGGAGCACTTATTGTGATTTTTTTGTACACTTGTTGTGCCTTAATTTGTCACATATAATTAGTAAAACCCTGTTTTTGTTTTATTTTTTTTTAATGAAATGGTTTTTACAATTAGGTTTTGAAACTCGTTACAAAATTTAATTCATTTTAGATTTCTTTTGCTCCAATTAATGCATTAATTAATTCAAATATTATTATAATAATAATAGATCTTTATTTTTTATTTAATTTCTTTAATGGAATAAGTTTTGTTTTTTTTACTGCAAAGCCTTTATAAAGATATGTGCTCTGTGTTCAATGCTAATTTTTATTTAGATTAATCTTTATAAGTACAGCATAATCATGTTGACACACCAGTTCCCGTTATATCACTGAAGTTAAGCAATGCTGAGCCTGGTTATTACTAAAATGGGTGACCAATTTAGGAATTCCAGGCGCTGTATGTAGAAGGATGTTGACACCACTCTGCAAGAGTTGCAAAAACCTAACGTCGTCATCTCCCCTAACAGGGATATACATGGGACTGCTTGTAAATTTCACAATCCTGTGGAATTTCCTCCTTTGGAGGAAGCTGGTTAAACCCACATAGGGTTAGTGTCGTTTCCATTTTTCCATTCCATTTTTATCAATCTTTTGTTGTTGATGCTAGCCAGTTTTTCCCAGAAAAATTCCCATGTTTTTTTTGTTTTTTTTTCCAGAAATTAAAATTAAAACATGATACTTACTTTTTGACTGACTTGTGGTGAACACAAATGATCGGCCCATCTTTTCATGACTTCACTGTATTCAGAATAATTAAGTGTGGCCTACAAAAGAAAAACAGAAATTGGGCTTTTAAAGCAGAAGACTAGGTAACTAATGACAATGCACTACACCAGAAACACATTACCTGAAAGTACTTCTTTTAAACTCCTCGGCCTAACGTTCACAGGGAACATGAAGCAGATACATTGAGAGCATTGCCAAGGCTGCTGTGAAGAAGGTGGGCTCTCTCTACCGTGCTAGAAATCTACTCATGCATGAGAGCATCCTGTACTTCTATAAGGCCACAATTCGCCCATGTATGAAGTACTGTTGTCACATTTGGGCTGGTGCATCTGCTACTAGTCTCTCACTCCTGGACAGGGTTCAAAAAAGAGTCGCCAACCTGATAGGTCCTGAACTGTCATCTAAGCTTCAGCCTCTGTCCCATCGATGAGATGTTGCGTATCTCTGTCTGTTCTATAAATATTTTAATGGTGAATGCTCTGACAAACTACAAGCACTTGTACCTTCTTGATGTAATTATTCCCGACAAACCTGACAAGCAGCCAAATCCCACTCCTACACAGTAGAGATCCCTAGGTGTCAGAAAGCCTTCTACTCCAATAGTTTCTTCCCCAGAACTGCTAGACTTTGGAACTCCCTTCCAGGATTCTGTTTTCCCAATGTACTGACATGCAGAAGTTCAAGTGTAATGTGAACAGACATCTTGCTGCTCACCTCCCTTCATAAAATCCCTGCAACTTACTTCC
Source organism: Euprymna scolopes (assembly GCF_053919585.1). Lineage (NCBI taxonomy): Eukaryota > Metazoa > Mollusca > Cephalopoda > Sepiida > Sepiolidae > Euprymna > Euprymna scolopes. The sequence continues at coordinate 118,058,261 of NC_136489.1, read as the reverse complement.
CCAATAGTAGCCCCCTACTTCAAAGTGGCACTGTGCCTTGTTTGGGGTGAAGATTGAATAAAAAAAATAAATATAAAAGACGATGTGGATGATACTAAAATATTTTTAAAAAATACATAATCCAGAACACAGAAAGGCAAGATGCCTCTTCCAAAAAAGAACAGATGAATTTTGAGAAGCTTTGAACTGTAATTTACTGCCTTTTGAAATTTTTGAGCGCAAGATTGATTATTTGAACTACTTTTCTCATCTAGATTATTATATTCACAATGTTTCAGTTGATATAAACTTTTAATTGCCATTGATCTGTGGTGTAATGGCTAAAGGCATTTATTAACAATCAAAGTGACTGTCTTCTGGAGGTTGAAGGTTCAATCATTACTACAAGCAATAAAAACTAGAAACAAAAAATATTTAACACTTCTAACCAGTTATGGTTGATGGAGTGAAAACAATTTACCCACTTAGAATAAATATAGGGTTCAGTTTGAAATTCCAGAAAGATTCACAAGTTCAAAAAGATACACCTGAAGAAGGTCAGATCATCTGAAATGTTGTAATGAATGGAAAAAAAGGAAAAATGAGAAAAGTAATTCACTCCTTGTTAAATATAATTCATAATCTATTTTTCTTTTACTTACAAATTGAATTAAATTTAGGTTTTATTGTCATTTGTTTCAAGAATCTAAAGAAAATGAAATGACATTAATAAACAAATAATCCAAATAATATAATTTTTAATCTATAAAAATTCAAATTTTATCTATAACATAGAAAATATTCCATGATACAGATCGCATTTAATATTAACTGTAAACTTTGTTGTGACTACATGTAACTGTTATCACACCAGTGTTTGCATAACATTCTTCACTTTTCTTCTATCATCCCTTATAGTCCGATCTCAGATCAACCAGTTTCAGACTTTTTGATATGCCCAACAAGTTTTAGTACCTAGCTCTTGATTACTGGAATGACTGGTGTTAGAATTGTAATCTGATGGAATTCTTTTAATTGGGATATGATCTGCAAGTCTACTGTCAGCCATAAATCTCATTATACGATTTTAAAATATTTCTATTCTTAGCAGCAATGAAGCTATGCACTCCAGGTCATAAAGTACAACTCGGAGTAAATGTTATAAATTCGAGCTTTTATGTGGTATCATATTCTTTTTGAAGTTAATCATTTTTACCTGTATAAAAATAAATCTGTATCAATCAGAATGATATATCGTTTTGGTTGGAATTGGTGTATCCAATGCTTTTTTTTAAGAATGGTGTAATTACAGCAAAGATTTGATGAAGGTAAGTGAAAGTAATGATGACTGGATTTGAACTTGGCACGTTCCAGTCTTCACTCTGCAGTCTGAAACAATTTATTTTAAAACCGTCAGAACTTTTATCTGAAGATCACTATTGCTGTGTCAGCACAAACAATTAACAAGAACACGGAAAGTAAAGGTATACAATAATATATTAGGAAGAAAAGTTATGTACATATTTACATGTCTTCAGATATACTTCAGTTGGAGATATTCCGGCAGGTGGCATGTTGCATGTCTTACTGGAGGCAGCATAAGCGTCTTGCCTATTTGACAGTCGTTGCCGGATTCCCCTGGTATTGGTGATTGATACCTTTATATATCTCACTTACCCACCTATGTTAATTAGTGGCGTCTCCACAACTATTTTTTTTTTTTCAATTATTTTTTCTGTATTGCATTTCATCATCGGCAATCGGAGGATCTCATTAAAATAAAGCTGTTCAATTTATGCACTCCAAGCCATAAAGCACAACTGGGAGTATGTGAATGTTATAAATTTGAGCTTTTATGTAATATGGTATTCTTCTTGAAAGCAATAATAGTCTTTTTTTGTTGGTTTTTTTTTTCAAAAGGTTGCCCATCCTAGGTTTATTTAGTGTTTAACAGCTGCTAATCAATCATTAGTGGATGTTTGTTTGTGTCCAGCTAAGTTTAAATCAACTTATGTAATAAACAATTGGAATCAATAAAAAGTACTTTCTTATGTCAGTGCACAATCTGGTCCAACTGGAGACAGCGAAACAAACTGTAAAAATTTCCATTTTTCATATCTGAAAAAAAATTTTCCCATTATTTATTTTTTTTTTTTTACTAATTTTTTTCTCAATTTAAAAATGTCATTTTGTATTCTTGCGGATAACATTAAATATTTGTGCGTTTGGAAAGTAATTCACACCTTGTTAAATATAATTCATAATCTATTTTTATTTTACTTACAAATTGAATTAAATTTAGGTTCTATTGTCATTTGTTTCAAGAATTTAAAGAAAATGAAATGACATTAATAAACAGAATAACTAAAATATTGTCGGCCATGGAATCGTTAATAAAATTTACAATCCTTCCTGCAATCCAACCATATTTGCTGTCAACATATTTCAATCAAAGTTCATGAATGTCTAACAGTCTTTGTTATTACCGTCCCACAATATGCACATCTGGATAAAACGTATAAAATTGTCAAAAAAAAAAAAACTCTGACACTCTCCTCTTTTACCACTGCCATGATTTTGGCTGTGATGGCCTTTTTCAGTTCACAAATAGTCTGCGGTTTTTTGATAGATATTATATCTATGAGATAGTTGATAAAAATCTGGGTAGTTATAGTCCAGTGATTATGAAGCCCATCCAAGATCAACAAGATCAACAGCTATAAAACAAAGACTGTTGGATATTGATGATTGGAACTTGGAGGATAAATCAGGCATACACTGAAGTTTCTTTGTACCAATTATAGTTAGATTGCAGGAAGGATTTTAAGTTTTATTAATGGCAGTTATTTTGGAGATAGGTCACCCTGTAGTAAAAAAAATAAAAAATAAAATTTGTTCCCTCGGCACCAAAATCAACAAAGTCAAGACCATTTCTGAAATGGCTTTTGTTCCCTATTGCTTGCGGTATGATGCAGGTCTTGTGCAGTTCTAGGAGATCCACGCTTCGGAGCTTTGTCTTCTCTTTTTGAGAAGGGGTTAGAAGGGGTTAGTTTATTGCTAATCACCTGAGGCATCTCTACCAGAGAATGTTAACAAGGCTGTCTATATATTTCTTTGTAAGTCAGAATTCTTCTCCCTAGGAGTGCTGAAGAGCGCTCCTCCTCAAGGGCGCTGACTATCAAATTCCACTTTCCAACCCTTATGTTATATTTTTTATTGTGCGAGAGAGATAAATATCCTTTGAAATGCCATGGCCTAAATAAGTGCTTTTTTCTTTTTCCTTCTTAGTCTGATGATATAATAAAGTTTTATTTAACTTTGAATTCTCATCTTTTATCTTTTATTTGAATTGCTCCTCTTAACCAGCTGGACCTTTTACTATCTTGATAGGTCTTCATATATATATATATATATATAATTATGAACAATAGCATATAAATATTCAGACACACAATGGCTATTATAATATAAGAATAAAAAATAATCTTACTAAAGCAATATAGAATAGGATCTTTTTATCTTATAAAAATAGTAATTTATAAATGTACTAAATAAACTTTTAAGAGTGAAAATGATAAAACATAGCAACTAAAACATCATCACTATAGCAACTACTCACTAGAAAGAGAAAATAGTTGGGGTTTTTTAGGGGAGGGGTACAATCTTGAAGGAATATTTGTAGGAGTTTCACTTACTTTCGCTAGCCATACGGCCTGGTCCCAATCACCATATGTTTGCAGGTACCGGCAAGCATCTAGACCTTTATCAATTAAGCATAACAACTGAATTCCCTCTAAAAATAAAAATAAAGAAAATTTAAGAAAAACGGGAAAAAAAGTAATCAACTTCAAATTTTTAAAGTGTGGGGAGGGGGACTCAACTTTAAATTTAACAACAAGGGGTTTCAACTTTAATTTTACAAAGGGGTTCAACTGTGGCCACCATAACATAAACTAGGCCTTTGCACCAAAGTCATGTAACCTGCTGATATCATTGAATAAGGTATTAAGAGATAAACTATTTCTGTTTTAATTCTCAAAGATGTCTTGTGGTTGCATCCTACGAAGCTGTCAAGGAAATTAAATATGTCCAAAAGTGATTATTTTCTTTTTCTAAACACGAGAAATTATTTTCTATTTGGACACGTGCAATCATTTACTGATAAATACTTTTATGTGTATTTAATTAATGAATTACTTTAATTTTAGGTTAAAAATGCACTAATTTTTCAAATAAATTTTTAAATGAGATATTTTTACAATCATTTTTCTTAATACAGCAAACATTATGTTGAATTATTTTTCTTTTAACTTTTAGTGTCTAAAGAAAGTGCGTATATCTATTTTATTTTTTTTTAATTTTTAAACCTGTTAACCAATTAATTTTTATACAAGATATTTTTGAGTCTATTTTCTTAATAAATACAATTTTTCATTGAGTATCTGTCACATTTTTAATGAGTTGTCTATAAACTTGGCAAAATTTTAGCTTCGATTGTGACTTTACTGTAATAGTTTTAACTTCTTCATTTCTATTTTTTAAATCCATTAAAAGTTTTTTGTGTGTATAAATGTAAATGTTCTTTGTTTATTATTTCTGTCAGGAAGATTTTTGTTTTCCTGCTTTAAATGTACAAAATTTTATATAATACTTTTTTTTTCTTTAAATTTATATCGAATACAATTCAGCTTCAATATAAATTGTATTTTCTTTCTTTTTTTCTTTTATAACATGCAATTAAAGTAAATAATGAATGAAGTTTAGACTTTAAAATCCATGAAACAATGAAATGCTTATTTACTTTTAAGATAAAAACAACTTTTACTTTTTGAATTCTTTTTTTTTTTTTTTTTCAATTAATATTGAATAAGTTCAGTTTCAGTATAAATCATGTTTATTATTTTTCTCTTTTTCAATGTAATTTTTTATTTTAGTTTTCTAATGCTTTGTGTAAAAAGCTCTCATTCATTCAGTGTCGCTGTTCAACACATCTTACTTGTATCTCATGCATGAGATCATTTTTAGTGACATTAAGGTGATCACAGTTCACCTTTAAACTTAACAACAAGGGGGTTCAATTTCAAATGTAAAAATGTAGACTTTCAAATTAAGGATAAGTGAATTTCAAATTCAAATTGGTGGAAACAACCAATTGAAAGTCAAAATTACAGTGCTTGTCCAGAATTTCGCTTCCATCATGAAAAATAAAAAACAAAAATACAAGCCGAGTACGTGGGGTCCCCCCCCTCCACAAGGGAAAAATTTACTTTCACCATGACTAATGTTTGTGCAAAATTTTTTATAAATCTAGCGTGTGGTTACTGAGCAAAGTGCGAACAAATGAACGGCTGAATGGGAGTGAATCCCTCTTTTGTCAGTGGACCAAAAAATGTATAACCCACAATATGTAGACATATACGTAAATACAAATTATCCGGTGTCGCAAGACTGATTGGTAAACAAGAACAATCAGAGAGAAATCAGATTAACATCAATTTTCTTTTAATTGTATTTTTCAGGTTGGCAACTCTAATTAAAAATCAGCTGATTGATGTTAACCATGAGCCAGTTCGAAAATGTTTAGTTCATTTTCAGTTGAATTCTTCTGGATTATTATGTGTTCGAAAGACATGATACCCCTTTAGGGGCAGGGTTAGGGTTAGAGTATATAGGTTGAGAAGTGTCCACAGACACTCACATACACACACATTCTCACAACACAACAGCCTCTGTTCAGTCTCGAAAGACAAAGGATACCCCCTGTAAAGGCAACTGCGCATGTAATTATTATAAATGTGTTCGAAAGACATGATACCCCTTTAGGGGCAACTGCGCATGTAATTGTTAGGCAAGAGTTGCACAATTTCCAACCACACCTCTACTGAATCGGCACTGCTTGAGTCCAGTGGCAAGGAGAAGTCCAGGATGATTAGAAACAATGCCGATATAAGCGGAGAGCACATAAAATACCTGGAAGTCCCAAATGATCACCCATTTAGTACTGATCAGTTCAACATTGCTTAACTTCGGTGATCCAGCGGGAATCAGTGTGTTAATGTGATTATGATGTACTAATAATTAACTAATAAGCTAAGAGACATAGGTGTTAAATCAGCAAGAAAGTTAATAAAGGTGAAATTGGTTGTGTAGTGTCAACATTGTGCGAGCGAAAGAGAAAAGAGTGAATATTAATGAAGCACAAAATGATTTTTTTTTATAAAAGTTGTTTAAATTTCTCTATTAAAAGAAAACAAAAGTAAAGAAAAAATTGTATGATGTATTTATACATGACAGATAGAAAATATTCATTTATTCAAAAATCATTTTAATTGATTTTGTTTTATTTCAATAAAAATATATATATATATATTTTTAAATGAATTTGAGTTTTTTCCAGTGACCTCTTCTTCCCCATGTTATGCATGGCTTCTTAAAATCTTACAAGTTTGAATTATTTGGAGTTCCCTCCCTTGTTCTTTCAGCCTGTTTTCAAAGTGGTGTCACAAGACTGACAAAATCAAATTTTATGGCTAAAGGATGCATCCTTTAGCCATAAAATTTGATTTTTTTTTTTTATTTAAAAATAAAACTACTTGATCAATCTACATGATTTTTGGTGTATGATATTTGATTTTTGTCACAGGTATGCACATCATACAGATTTTTATTTTTTTTAGGAGGGAAAATTCTGAACAAGCACATTCCATTTTTTATTTTAATAAATATTCGATTAATACTAAATAAAATTATAATTCAAAGTTATGTTAACATGAAAAATGCATGAAATAATTTCTATTAATAAAAGAAGAAACAAACCTGATAATTTGCCATTTGCTATCAAATTAGTGGCAACAAGTTTAATGGTGCTTTGACTTGCCCCCGATGATCGGATGCTGGCCACGAGGCAGGCTCTACAAAAATGACAAAGAAATACACCAATTAGAAACCCATCCAGACTCTACAAACATTGATAAAACTTAGTAGGACCTTGTGGAAATTCCAGTGTTTTCTATAGGGTGAAACAATAAAATTGTTGGCCTAGAAAAGACGACATGATTCCATTTCCGTTTGATGAAAACCATTTTCTTTTTTTGTTGCAGACCTACTACTAGTTGACCAGTCGTGTACAAATCCCAAGAGTGGTAGGAGCCTTCTATCATGTCTTTATACAATTTATATATAATGTTAAATTGAATTTTTAAAAAATTCTTAAATGCTGCAATATTTTAAGTTATAAATTTATTATATTTTTCACTAGAATATCTTGTCTTTTTCTTTTCCAGTTTTAGCAACTAGTCCTTTTACTTTTCTAAGCTTAATCTTAATCATATTATTTTTCATGCTCGTATTTTTCTATGTAATCCATGATTTATTTAATAAATTTTTTATGCATATATATGCAAACACAATTACTTATTTCATATGGAATGTAATAGGAATATATAGATAAAATTCTTAAATATTTCATCAGATAGAACGTAAACATGTCCTTATAAGTTCATTTTTTCTATTATTTCTAAATTCATCCAGTTTATTCTTAAAAGTTTATATGTCAGAGCTATTTTTAACTTGATTAGGTAATTTATTAAAAAAAAAATATTACTTTTATAAAAAAATTTTTTTATAATCTTTGTTTTTGGAGTCAAAATGATTTACAAACAGGCCATGAGTTTAAAATTAGGTTCTACTTAAATTTATGATTCATGAGGGTTTTATTTATTTTTTAGGAGTGGGGGGGGGGGCAAAAAGCATTATGTAATATTAAATAGATACAGATTTTTTTTTTTAACACAATCTACTTGTGGATTGTTTTTTGTCATGCATATTGAAAATTTCCCATAATCAAATCGGATCCCATTAGATCAGAAGTAATCTTTAAATAGAGTTGACTAGAAAAATCTACAAAGTAAGTACATTCTGTTTAAAAAAATATTATGTCCATTTAATCTTACATACAGGCTTTAAAATAAAACAACAACAATAAATATAACAAAAATAAAACAATAAAAACTTACAAATCATGAATTTAACCAAAACTACATAGTTTTGAACTAAGGGTTGGTTTCATTTGTAAATCATTTTCACTGTTAATAGAAAAGACTACAAAAAATTTAATTGTGGTGACCTTTGTATTTCTATTATTTTTTATTCCTTTGTTCACCCCTTGTTTGGGGGTGGACAAAGGAATAAAAAATAATAGAAATACAAAGGTCACCACAATTAAATTTTTTGTATAAACCACTTGGACGTAAGGGACTACTATTTGGGATTATATGAGAAAATGAGTAAGATGTCTTTTCACATAGTATTTAAACTTTTTCATGTTAATAGAGCCAGGGAAGCAGGAAACTGAGGAAATTCCATAAGTCTATCAATCCGAAAAAAGAAACTATTAGAGTAGAAGGTTTCTGGGATCTATGAACTTGTACAGTGGAGGGGTGGGATTATATATTCATTACGGCCAGTCATCAAATGTGTTTTTCAGTCTATATAATTTCTAAAAAAAAAAACTTTTGTCATTGTCTCAATATATACACTTGGCAGCAAAATAAAAATACACAGCTGGTTATAAAATATTGTTTATTCAAAATAACCTTTTTTGTTTCAGAATGATAGTTATTACATTAATGATGGCACACGTATGGTAGGAGTTGGTGTGTTTTTTTTTTTTTTTTTGCAGTGGAGAAAAATGTACTGCTTCATTCGCCTGTCGTCGCCATTTCTCTCCTTTGTTGTTGTCTATTCCTCTATTTAATTGGCATAGATGATGTCAAACATTCCTCCACGCATTGTCTTGAAATGTTGATCAGTCTCGCTTACCAAATCTTCAAAGATTCTACATCTCCCACTTTGACTTCTTTGATGTCATTCCTGGGGGCACCTGCACCTAGGTCGTTCCCAAGCATCTGGATTATCTAGCACTTGACAGGTTAGTCAGGGTTATGTACGCCGAAGGAAGGGGGCACAAATGCAATGAGTTTGTCAGAGCATGTTCCTGTTCCATTAAATACTTGTAGAACAGGCACAGGGATTCACGATGGGATAGGGGCTGGAGTTTGGTTGATAGTACAAGTGTATATTAGATAGCACACTTTTTTTTTTTTTTTTTTTGGACCTTGTTTAAGAGGGAGAGACTCGCTCATGAATAGATGTCTAAATAAAGGGAAAAAGAAAAACTGAAAGTCAAAATAAACTTTAGCATTCATGAAAAATGAGTTTCTCATTTGTTCTCACCTCAGACTGTCCACATAGTAATTGTCATTGTCAGCTTCCGTTTCCAGTAAAAGCTGAACAGCTCGATCAGTTTGGCCGAGAAGAACATAATTTTCAGCACACTTTTTTGTGTTCTCATATGTAGCCCTTTTGCTGTCGTGGAGAGCAATTCGGTCCAACTGAGATTTCTAAAAAATAAAAGGAAATGATACAATTAAATATATGAACCATTCAATGCCAAAACGATACCTATTTTCCAAGATTACTTGTATACATTTAGTTGAACACAAGTGGTTATTTTTACCAATAGTTGATTGTACCTTTCTTTACAATATTAGTGTAGAAATGATCATAATATTTTCTGCTTGGCACGTATGTAAAAGTCAAATTCGTTCAAAGTATAAAAAATGCTGTGATAAATAATAATTCAAAAGAACTATATGATAGAAAAAAATCTGACCCATTGGGTCACCTATCTTATTTAAATGGGGATTTTGTCTGTCCACTAGGGCTCTGTCTTAAGCCCAGTTCTCTTCATCATTGTCATGGGAGTGCTATCATGCGAGTTCAACATTGGTTGCCCATGAGACATCCTCTATGCAGACGACCTGATCATCACTGCTGAAACCGTTGATAAACTTATGACTAGGCTGACTGCCTGAAAAAAGAAATCGAAGCTAAAGGTCTCTGTGTGAATATGGAAAAGATAAAAATCCTCAGCAATCGACATGATGCTCCGAAAAGAGCAAACATCCGTGTGGAGGGTGTCATCAACGCGTTGGTTTTAACTCAGTACGATATGCAATACGTAAACATTGAGTACATAAACATCATACTGTCAGGAAGGGTCAACTCGTAGTCAATCCCAGCTTCAGATGCAAGTGTTACCTGGATCTACCTACAGAAACCACTCCCTTTCTTATTCACTTAGAGTGGGATAAAGATTGAAGTTGTTAACTCGTTCTGTTATCTTGGTGATGTCATGGGAGAGAGAGGGCCTGTTATGATGGCCACAATTACAAGGATGAGGTTGGCATGGAAAAAGTTTAAAAGAGCTCCTCCCCATTCTTACATGCCGTGGCATCTCCCTGCACAACAGAGGTTACATCTACAATTCCTGTGTAAGGAGTGTTTTTCTCTACTCTAGTGAGACATGGCCTGTTACATTTAAGGATATAGCCAGATTAGCTCATAATGATCATGCCATGATCCACTGGATCTGTTCCTTGAAACTCTCTAACAGAGACCCTATACATTCGTTGACGCCTGGGTTTAGCCAGTGTCAAGGCAATTCTTTGGTGGAGCAGACTTCACCAGTACTATTGCCTGTAATGCATGGATTGTAGTGAGTGACCTAGAAAAACTAAGAGCATAGTCATTCCTAGCTCATATCTTTGATGCCACCTGTGGAAAAGATGGACTGACGGCATCAATAAGGATTTGAAGAGCATCGTCTTCAAACCTGAACAAGCAATGGATCAAGAGTAGTGGCAAATGAACATCAGACCTGGTCAACATGATAGAACTCCCAACCCTTGGACAAAAGGAAAAAAGGGAAGTAAAACTGACGACTATTTTTTTTTTTTTAACTAAACTAAATACATTGCGAAATTTGTCTCATTTTGAAGTATCAGAGATCTTAGCACTTCTTAGAAATTAGGAATATTGCACTGATAGCAAATAATAAATTCCCAACAAATTAAGCAAATATTTTTTTTAAATAATAAATGTCTGTCAAGGTCTGTACCATTAAGATTCTTTATTCTTCCATAAAAATAATCATCATTTTCAACTAAATATTCTTTACATAAACATTTTCAACATTGACGTTTTAGAGACAATTTCTTCTGATTGGCTGTTGGTTACTATAGCAATTTTTTTATCGTCAACACCTTCATAAATCATAAATTGCATTTACTTTTACTAAAAAAGAATTAAAAAATAAATTTCTAGTACCCAGCATTGCTCGGGTGTGGAGAGGTGGTATAGTAAGGCTATTGAGCAACCTAGCCCTAAAAAAATGTTTCAATCAAAATAGCAGTGAGTGCCTGTGCAAGCACAAAAAAAAAACAAACAAAAAAACAACAACAAAAAAACAACAAAATTAACCAACCCCCTATAAAAAAAAAATGAAAATAGTAGCGAGTACCTGTGCCAGCTCAAAAAAAAATTTAGCCACAGTAGCAAGGCTTGAACCTATAATGCTAAGAGGAAAAAGAGGTGAAAAAAAGCAAACAGTTTAGTCATCTCGCTCACGCGATATCACGGGCCTCCGAAATAACTCAAGATTGCAGGGCGTGAATGACTTTGCAAAAATGTTGACGCAAAAACTGACCCCTCCTTGAAAGAATGGCCCAGTTGATGATCAAAAAATTAATGTTTTTGACAATTTTTGGATATTTGTCATCCGAGAGATGGATCTTCCTAACAATACAGATTTTGTCAGTGTTCATTGCATGTGTTGAAAGTTCTTGAGCGACATACAAACACACATTTTGCTTTGTATATGTATAGATAACCAAAATCCACCCTGTCACTTCTCTCCAAAAAAGAGACAACAGTGCTTCTACACCACACAAACTGAACTAAACAAACTTTTGCCAAACTAAACCTAAAAATTAATTCAGGGTTAGAGTAAAAAATAAGTTTGTTAAATAATTTCTTTGCAAAAAGAAAATGAAAAGAAAAAATGTTAAGGACATGTTCAGTTTATTCAGTAAGGTTCACCAGTCTTGGAAGTCTCCAATAAAACTTACAATTTATGACGTCAGCACTGAAATTTTCTTGGATACTATTCCTAAAAAGTACTGACTTTCCTAGTGAATAATAAAGCATTTCCCCCAATGATGAAGTTCAACTTGATTAGTAGACAGATTTTTTTCTACAGAAACATGAAAATCATACAGACATTTGACAAAGTAATAATGCTTAGCTATCGTTCCTGTTCTTCGTGCAAAAGAATAAAAGACTAACCTGGAATGTAGCACTATCCTGTAGAACATCATAGCATTTCTCTAAAGGTTCATCTCTGTACTGTTGATACAATAAATCAGTGTCTTCATGTTCTGGGCTGTTGAACACAACAAGGTCGTGGGTTTCTTTGTTATTTGGAGTCAGTGGAATGAATAAATCTCCAGCTGCTCCTTCGGAAACACTACGGCTTACCGTCTGAAAAGAAACAAAACAGAATTATTCATATTTGGAGTGTAAGTGGGTGTTCTTATTTTTTTAGGTGAAGGGGCAAGATTAGAGCTAGATATAAAGTTAGTTTTAAAAAAAATCCAGACCCTCAAAAAGGGGCACTCCAGATTGAGACAAAAATACAAATTGCTTAAGTCTAGAAGAATATTTCTTTCACTGACCGAAGACAAAAAAAGATGAAGTGAAGTATCAGAACAGAGACTTTCTTGTGTTATTTTGATTAATTGGACTATTATTCTCATCTTGGGTGTTATTGGCACAACATTTGGTAAAAATAATAGTCCAATTAATCAACATAACACAAGCATTCACATCTCATCTCAAAAATTCAGAATTGTAGATACTTTCTAGCCAAAAGGATGGAGATTAGTAAAAGTTTTGAATTACTATACCATTTTTATAAATAACTACCTTGTTGAGAAATGTTATAATACCTTTTGAACAGACACTGGAAAATAAAGTTATTCTATACAAACTCTTTCATAACAGAAAATGGCCTCCTCAGGAATCATCACATTTTGGTACCAGAGATTAAAAATAATGAAACAAAATGAATATAACATAACATCTAATTATATATATATAGATAATTCAATGCTTCAAATCTGAAGTTATTTTCTTTGAGGCAAGATTTTCATTGGCTGAATGCCTTTCCTGGTACCTACCTAGTGGTTGATGGAGGAGCAGTGCTTTTATTGAGACACCATCCTTAAGTGATTATTTATAAACACTATAGAACGCTTCACCTGTCCTTTAGGGTTTTATTTTAATGGAAAAACCAAATAAAAATAAGTAGAATTATTTACTGCTTCTGTGCTCTACCACTCATCACAGAGTTCAATTTCCATTGGGAATATACCAAGAATGGAATTCCAATCGCCTTGCTTGTGAGGGAAATATGCCACCAGTATGCTTGCATCAAGTACAGTTTTGCGTCATCTAGATTTATCATTTTCTTTTATGATGAACTAGCCTGGGTGCCCGGCGTTGCGCGGGTGTTTGGAGGTGCGTATTGAGCAAAAAAAAAAAAAAAAGTGGTAGTAGGCAGGCGGGCTCGAACCCGTACCGTGAAGAAGGAAAATAAAGTTAAACAAAAAAAAAAAAAACGTGACACGTTAGGTGTTGCAATCATCACCAAACCGGAAGTGACGTAGGCTTAAATTAAGGCTAGACAATCGAAAAGAGGGAATGACTTTTGAAAATATCGGCTAAAAAAGCGACCCCTCCTTGTAGAAAAGTGCCCAGTTGAGGGTGAAGGAATTAATGTTTTGGGCCAATTTTTCAATATTTGTTGTCCGAAGGGCCGAGCTTCAAAATGATACTGATCTCGTGAAAATTTGTTGCCGCCATCGAAAGTTTTAGGCAGGCATACAAACATACATACATACATACACACTAACATACAGGTGAGATTTTTATAATAGACTTGCGGGGGGTACCCGGCATTGCCCGGGTGTTTGGAGGTGTGTGTGTTAAAAAGAGGTGTAAAAGAAAAAAAATGTTTTGGTTGGCAGGTAGGATTGAACCCTGAAGCCTTGACGCCAAGGTGGAAACAAAAGGGAAAAAAATCCAGTTACCTAACCATCTCGGCCACGAGAGAGAGGAACTGATAAGGGCGTTATATGAAGGTTTATGAAGCAAAATAAACAGGTGCAAGGAAGTGGCGTGGTGTCTGACCTAGGTTTTGCGCTGCAAGCCAGATCATTCGCTTTTGCTTTTCGAAGACGCGGCGAGCTGATAAAATTTGGGCAAATTAAATACACATGCGACTCCTGTTGTTAAGTCGTAGTTATTATGATTTAGACGCAATATAAAAAGTTTTAAGCATGAGCGAGCCTACCCAGAAGGCCTGGGAAAAAAGCCTTTCGCGGACATACACAAAAAGCGAACATACATACATACACACACACATTTTCGCTTTTATATTTATAGATGAAGATGTCTTTTCAAGTTGAAATTATGAACCATTATTATAAGCTAAACCTGCCTCTGAGATGATGAATTTTAACCCCAACTTTGACATTGTTCAGAACCTTAAATTGTTTATCCTCAGTTCCTTTTTTCTTGATTGGTGACAAGGTGATTGGAGAAGGATAGAAGCAGGATAACAAATAAGAATTATAATCTGAATGGTAACAAATGTAGGTAGATGTCATGTTTTGAATGTGATTGTTATGATGATTTCAAGGTTGGGACAAAAATGTAAAGATAAATATTTACTGTTTGTCTTTTGAAGTATGTGGATTGAAGAATTTTTGAAATTATTTATAAACTTAAATGCACTTTGGGAGAATGTAACTCCCATAATAATAAAGTTAACAGCTACATTAGCTTTACAATCATTACCCTCTCACTATGCATCTTACAAACGCTAGTTTAAATTACAAATATGTACAAAAACATGTTTCTCCTTGATTTAAAACAAATTCTAGTCAACACTAAAATCATACATTACAAAAACAATTTAAAAAAAATTTCTTTTTATTAAAACTCAGCAGCGCACAATTAATAAACAGTATTAGTTATGAAACCAGTCGCAACGTTTTAAAATGCTTAACATGTGATGTTAACTCCGACATCTCGGAATTCAAATGATTAACATTTTTCTTGGAAATAGCAGGTCCGTTCTTTTGAGTCTAACTGACTTTATTGATGCTGATTCAATGAAGAATTGAAAACGTTTATGATACATTACAGAAAATACATGAATTTTTTGGGTTTTAATACAAAAAAATCATTATAAAAATTGAAAAAATAAAAAAGATATAATTAAGCAGAAAAATACTGTTATTTTTAACAATGTTGTTTTTTTTTTTTACAAAGGAATCACCACTTATCAAGGGCCGGAGGCCACTCGAGGATAAACGTTAAAGAGCGCGCAGTGGCCAAAAGGACAATATCATAATAATTGTTAGAAGTGTAAATTTGGTAAATTGGATTACTAAAAGGGAACTTGAAGACGACCATATTGTAGTCAGCTGGAAAGCAAGTAAACGGAGTTTCACAAGTGTGCAGTTCTAAGAAAGAAGCTTTGTTCATGGAATCTACATTTAGGTTTCAGCACAGATAAATTATTTATAGTGTTTTCTGCTACACGAGTATTTCTCGTGAAAGTTTGGCGAAGAAGGACCATAAATTCGAGGTCAAACAAGCACTTGCCATGAAAATAATGATAAAACAGAGACTG
Source organism: Euprymna scolopes (assembly GCF_053919585.1). Taxonomy (NCBI): domain Eukaryota; kingdom Metazoa; phylum Mollusca; class Cephalopoda; order Sepiida; family Sepiolidae; genus Euprymna; species Euprymna scolopes. The sequence goes on along the minus strand of NC_136489.1, from coordinate 118,042,681 downwards.
GCTCGCAATGTCTCTTCTGTGAGAAAGAGGTTGCAGGGAAGAGAAAAGGGCCCCCCCCCCACTAGGCTATGAAGTTTATTTTGAACTCTGTCAAGGCAGGATAAGTTTTTCTAGCAGCTCCTGCCCAGATGTGGCAACAATACTCCATCCTTGGATATACCTGGATCTTATATAGGTATAGAATTGCATCTGAAGGTAGATATCTATTGGCTCGATAGAATGATCCCACCATTTTTCCAGAGACCTTGGCAACGGATTTGATGTATATGTTCCATTTCAGATCAGGAGTAAAGGTCAAGCCCAGAAGCTTGTCAGAACATGGAGCCTCCCCAAGACGAGAACCATTCTTTTCAATTGATTCCAGATGGGGATCAGAATGTTGATGATGTAAAGATAGAAGCTTGGTTTTAGATGCATTAAACGTAATCAGCCACTTTTTCCCCCATTGTACCACATGCTCAAGATCAGAGGAGAGAGAATCAGAGATAACCTGGTCATTTACGGCCTTTGATGTGCTGCCATAGATGGTCGTGTCATCAACAGAAATGTCTACGAATGATCTAAGAACGTGATTTAGAAGATCATTAATGTAAATCAGGAAGAGAGTTGAACCCAGGACGGACCCCGGAGGAACTCCAGCATTAATACTGTGAGCTTTTGATTTCTGCCCATCAACCACTACTTTTATGAACCTATCAGAGAGAAATGATTAAATAATTAAGACATTTCCAGCTATACCATAGCTGGAGATCTTGTGAAGTAGACCTTTATGCCGTACCCTATCAAAGGCCTTTGATATGTCAAGAGCAATTGCCCTAGAAAGGAAGGCTCTGTTGAGAGATTCGCTAATCCTATGTTTGCTTATATATGTGTGTGTGTAACATGTTTATCCATCATTTGATTTCTAAAAAATAAAAAAAATAAAAGCAATTCTGAAAATTCTGAAATATTAATGTCTTGTTCTCTAAATAATGGGTTACAGCATAAGGATACATACAATCTGAGTTCAGAATCAGAAAGAGCATACAATTTGACATACGAATGCCAAAGTCTATCAAAATTTCTCCAAAACTAAGGAAACAGTAAAGAAATTAATACATTCCTTATTATGAATTGGTCAGTGATTTTAAATATTTTTCCCATATAATGTTGTCAATTTCAAACCCCAAATTTCTCGGTTTTAAATTTCTCTTACTTTTAAGCCATTAGTGATATTTGCATAATTCAAACAATTTTGAACCCCATTTACTGATTTCTTTATAACTACTACGACTAAATAATAATCTAAAATAAAATAAAAAGTAATCAACCAGGAATGCTATTCTAATTAGGATGAAATCAAATATTTGCTTATGACATGTTTATTACTTATAACAGCTAGTCAAATAACTTTCTGTCACGAATACATCTAAAAGAATAAATGCTTTTTTATTAACCTTGGAAATGAAACAGATTAGTACTTACCTTACTCATAGGTGCAACCTTTTCTGATCTCATGTAGTGAAGAGCTACAGTCCAGAAATGGACTTCAGCTTCATCACCAAATAATCTGGAAAAAGAGACAAAGTAACAAAAATTAAATAAAATAATTATTAAAGAGAGAGAGAGAGAGGGCGGGTGGGGTGGAGTAAAAATCTTAGACACTGATTTTGGAAAACATGAAACCATGATTAATATCACCAACATGTATAAGTTGCTAAAGTTCTCTGACAATCATTCTTTTCTCTTTTCTAAGTTTTTAAAATTAATACTGAGATATTGTAACCTTCAAACAGCAACATAAAGATTGATCCAGATAACAAAAAAAAAAATTATTATGGGGGGGGGGGAGAATATTTAGATATTTGCAAAAGAACTATTTAGTTACTTACTTTGCAGCTAAGAGACAACGTTGGCCAACACCAAACTTAGATGAAGGAAGATAGGTCATGAGGTCACTGAAAAGATAATAAAAATGTTTATACATATTAGGTACACATACAAGATATTTAGATTTATTAAATCATTCAAATATTAGATAAAAAAAAACAACATATTAAAAAAAACATGCATATATATCTCATTCAAACACAGTAGTGTTTGAATATATGGTTAAGTGTTAGTTTTACTCATTTAAAACTGCTTTAAAGCTTCACTGGTCACTCATTTTGCGACCAAATTTCAAACAATTTTTACAGTTCATAGGTCACCTTATCAGCTATATTTTGAAATAAAAATTTTCAATTTCCGTTCATTAAAACAAAAATTATAATAAAATTACTGGTGTTCAAAAGTCTTCAGAATAAGTAAGGAACGTGAGAGATTCTTCTGATTGGCTGTTGGTTACCATAGCAACTTTTTTGTCATCAACACCTTCATAAATCATAGCGGGAATGTTGCTTGCATGCCATCTTATTTGAGTTGTATAGAGAGGTAACAAAAGTGATGCTCTTTGCCATGCTAGGGCTGATAATATTTTGCTTAAGACGTCACCCGTTAATTCTGTTTCTCTTTCTTTTGTCTCTTCTTTCTATCTATTTACTTATGTCTTTTATTTGATTTTTTTATTTAGTCGATTTAAGAAGTTTGTAATTTTTTTATGCGTATGATATTGAACACAAAAAAGAAAATATTATTTCAAAGTAAAACCTGGAAAAATCATGGATTACATAGAAAAATGCGAGCATGAAAAGTAATATGGTTAAGATTAAACATAGAAAAGTAAAAGGACTGGTTGTTAAAAGTGGAGAAGAAAAAGACAAGATATTCTAGTAAAAAATATAATAAATTTATAACTTAAAATATTTCAGCATTAAGAATTTATATATAATGTTAAATTGAATTTTTTTAAAAATTCTTAATGCTGCAGTATTTTAAGTTATAAATTTATTATATTTTTTACTAGAATATCTTGTCTCTTCTTTTCCAGTTTTAACAACTAGTCCTTTTACTTTTCTAAGCTTAATCTGAACCATATTACTTTTCATGCTCTCATTTTTCTATGTAATATATATATATATATATATATATATATATATATATATATATATGAAAATGAAAAAAGGAAACCAAATTAAACACAGAAATAAAAAAACAAGAGTTTTACCAGTTTCATTTAGATCAATGAAGGTCTTCTAAAAAAATCACTTTTTCTAAAGACATTTGTTGATCCTAACAAAACTATAAATCTCTTGTTTTTGATGAGTTCTTCCTGCATTTAATTTATTTTTCCTTTTATCATTTTCATACATCTTGTCTCCACAGTATTTCATTTTATGATGCATCATATTATTTTATCCACACCACATACACATATATATATAAAAGAATAATCAAAGCTAATCGCTCAGACATACTGATAAAGGATAATAACGAAAAGTGCTTTCTTATAGACATGGCAGTCTCTTTTTTTTTTTTTTAAATCATAACAATCTTGTAGAATAGAAATATCAAGAATGTGCAGATGAAAACATTAATAATTCTAGTGATAGGTTAAGGCATTGAAAATATCTCTAGCAGTCCACGTCTTAAAGAAATGTAAAATTGCAGTGCTAATCAACCAGCTATAAGAAACAAGAATAAAAAGAAAAGAAAACGATTTCTTATGGTATTTCCTGCAGACTACAATATAGTTTCTACCCCCCCCCCCAAAAAAAAAAAAAATAAATAAATAAATAAATAAAATATAAAGTAATTTAAAATGTAAATATAAAAAAATATGGCATGTGAAAATGATAATGATTCCAGTGCTAGTTTAGGCCACTGGGTTTAATTAGGAAAGTTCACTGAAACTATTTCTGGCAATCCAAATTTTGTTCATTTTTGTTGTTGGTGAAAAAAGAAGAATTGCTATTGCTGCTGCTTATGCAAACAGCAAACATTTTTGTTATCAGTGAAAAGAAGAAAATAATCCAGATCTTTCTACTCGAAATAATTTAGGCGACTGAAATAGGAACTAATTACCTAAATACATCTTTCAGTGATGTAAATTATAAATATATCTTTCAAAATAACGCATTATTTCTGACCTTTGGTTTCTGGAAGAGACTTGGACGGAAATGTGTATACAGCAGATGTCAAAGAAAAAAATGATGATGATAATTATAATGATGATAATAATAATAATAATTACCTGTTGATTAATTTTAATTGTTTGTTGACACTGTTTTGTATTTCTTGATCCTCATCCCTCATACCTGAAAGTTTGTACGTGTAATTCTCATTCCAGGGTTGATTTTGTAAAAAGGTTTTCATCAACAAAGACCCATGGCTGGGTAACAAGGCAGGGCAAAATATCTTTTCTGGATTTAAAACAAACAACAACAAAAAAAATGTACTTTAGAAAATTAAGGTAATCATTTTTTATAATATTTACAAAGAAAAAAAATGTTTCAATCATATAAAGTTGAGTTTTTATTGCACTAACAGTGAAATTAAAATGGATACTAAAAATAGAAGAACTTTAACTTTCTAATATACTGGACATGTCTATGCAATCAACATCCTAATGTTAACTAATAACTAGGGCTATGACAACAGTATATTCTTTTCATTGTTTTTACTCTCGAGTATATATCTGACACAGACACAATCTATCAATCGAGGATCACATCACTCTACATAAAAACATATAAAATATCAATGGATATATACCTGAAAATCAAAACAAGGAAAAAAATATGCTGTTGTTATAGCCCCATTAATAACACTTTGTAAAAAGACTCATTAATTCAGTATTCGTTCTTATCGTTTTCTAATTCAATGATCGATTTAATTTTATTATCAAACATAATTCTATTTATGCATTTTTATATATAATGTGTAGAAATTTGGCATTAAAGACTTCTGAGGGTGAAATCTAGTTCTACATCATAAATAATATGAAACTGGCTTCAAGCCATTTCACAGTTACCATTAAAGTTCTCTTCTTTTTCTCCAGCTTTTTTGTTCATTTGTTTTTTCAACTGAGGATGATTTAACAAAGAATCAAAAACGTTTGTGATATATATATAGAACTTATATTAATTTTCTTTTGATTTTAACACAGAAATAGATCATAAGAAAAATGGAAACAACATTTTTAAAAAAGGTATAATCAAACAAAAGTTTTCTGCTATTTTTAAGATGCTGCCTAAATACACACAATATATAATGACAAAAAACAAAAATTTAGCTCAGCTTTTCAACATAAAAACGTGGTGGATAACGATGTGAATAGATTTAACAGTTCAAAAAAGGATTGATATGATAGCAGAGTGTTTGTGGAAAATTTCCAGTTTGCTTTCTCTCTTTTTATTTCTTGGGGGCATTTCAATTTTAATTTGAAAAAAACTATCAGACATGTGTGATGACGTATGACAATAAAACCTGGCCAGTGGTTGCTTGGAGATATGAGAATGATACAATGGATGTGTAATGTGAGTTTTAGGAAAAAGCTTAGATCTGATGACCTCTGAAGAAGATTAAATTTGGACAGTTATTGGGAAATGTATGCAAATCAGGAGACTTTGTTAGTTTGGTCACATTGAAAGAATGAATGCAGCACAATTTAGGAAGCAGTTTTAGTCGTTAGAGGAAAGCCAAGGAAAACATGTGAGAAAGTAATAGGGATGGATTTGCAAAAAAGAAGGATAAATAAAGACCTGACCAGAGATAGAGATTAGTTTGAAGGTCATTTTCTAAAATGTTATCTAACACTTGCCAGCATGTAAAACAGAAATTAAAATGACTATGATAATGATGATAATTGCTTTATTAGTAAAAAAAATAAATAAATAAATAAATAAAAAAATAAGAAAATTGATAAAACATAAGGATGAATAATACAAACCTTCCAAGTCCCAGTCCACCATTGGAGAAGAAGCCTTTTTCATGGTAAGATCGAATATACGGATGCAACCATCAGACATAAGAACAACGGGTTTGTCTGATTGTCCCCATTCGGCATCAATAACCCGAGGAATATCTTTCGGGCATTTGAATGACACGATCATTTCTTCCTGAAATGGTTAAAACAAGAGAAAAAAAAAAAATTAATTGAAAAAAAAAAAAAAAAAAATCAACTTATAAACATTGCCTTCATTTACGAATAAATTATTTTCCAACTTGTTCAGATGACAGTCCAATCTCATTAAAACACTGGTTCCACCAAAGTACTTCAGTACTTAGATGGGTGACTACTTGAGAATACTGTATGTCATGTTTGGAACTGGAAGTAGCTGTCAAGTCAGTTTCTTTAAATAGATTTGAAATAGCTATGAATGTACCTCTCCTCTCCCTAACTATTGTTTATTTTGGTGTTTTTGACTAATGAATCAAATAATCAAGGCCAAAAGCCACTCAAGAAAAAGAGTTAATGAAATAAATGGACTGTCAGAGAAAAAAAAGCGAAAACATGCAACACTAAAAAGACTACAAAGTAAAACTAACATGTTTATATAAAAACAAATTCGTAGACAAAATATTAATTTTTACATATAAAAATCCTGCCTGATCGTTAGATAAAAATGATTATATTTGTATTCTCCTTTTAGTATATAAACATACACCATATCCAGAATATCAACTCATTAAATTGATATCCTGGATATGGTCTTAAAATACATCCAGTGGCGAAACCATGATTGGCAGTTTCTGAAAAGGGTAGTGACCCCTTTATACTCAGATTCATTCTGGCTTGAAACAGTAGTATCTGTCATTATACTCATCTATGGTCAAAATAGAATCCACAATCTAAAAAACTATTCACAAAATGTACGCCTGCAAAGAAAATAATTTACAAGCCATTCATATACAAAGCAAACATGCAGTTTCAGCATAAAATGGACAAATAAGAGTTGAAATGCCATATAAGCCAACAGGCAGATAGTTTGTTTTATCACTGTTCAATAATATTCAGGAACACTTTGGTGATCATCTCATCAGCAGAGTCGGTTGTCCTTATCGCTCTAAACACTTTCTCATACCTGGGACTATTCTCTATCTCTACAAATCTACTATCAGACCATGTATGGAGTACTGTTGTCATATTTGGGCTGGCGAATCTGTGTCCCATTACAGAAACGTATCCATAACTTGATTGGCTCCACCCCCACCCTTTCTTCTTCTCTGCAACCTGTCTCTCGTAGATATGATGTTGCTAGTCCCTATCTTATTTATAAATACTATTATGACGCGCGTTCTTTAGAATTGTCTGATCTATTCCCTGCTTTCTTTGTTTCAACTCGTTTGACTCATTAGTTTAATGGTTTCAACAAATCTGTTCTTCTGATACCTCATTGTAATACAGCTTCCTATTCCAGCAGCTTCTTTCCTAAAACTGCAGACTTGTGGAACTCTCTTCCTGCTGACTATTTTCCTCCTACCTGTAATCTTGGTCTTTTTGAAGACTAAAGCCAATAGACATCTCCTTTATTTGTAACTAGCCTGGGTGCCTGGCATTGCCTGGGTGTTTGGAGGTGTGTGTTGAGCAAAAGAAAAAAAAAAGTGGTAGTAGTTAGGCAGGCTTGAACCTGTGACATGAAGGCAGAAAAGAAAGTGAAAGAAAATCTGACGTCTTACCACTACTTCATGATGCGACCAGAAGTCTAAAGCATTCAAATTAAATGTAGACAATCAAAAATATCACTTTCAGAAATGTCATTGCTTTTAAACCTCCCACGAAGGTCGTTTTAATGTTGGGGAAAACCAGTCCCCCCCCCCAAAAAAAAAATGGTATTCAAATAAATAGTAATGGTTTCGGTATGAAGGGTTTTCCCTACATTGACCAAGGACCAATTACAGAACAGATACTACCCGGCCAGAAGGCCAGGCGCCAGGCGTTCATGTTTGAATAGTTTCGCTTTATTTATAAGAAAAAGACAAACAAACACCGGAGACGACAGCATGGTGGGAATTTTTTAAAACTTGATCAAAAAAAAGATAGAGACAATGTCCATTTGAGAATGCAAGATATTACGATCGGGGAAGAATGTGAAAACTTCTGGAATTTAACCGATGCAAGAACCCTGATGAAAAATGCATTTTGCCCTTTATATATTAGATAAGCATCTTTCATACTTGTTAGTTTCCTATATCAAGTGGCTTTACATCTTGTCCGGAGCGATTTAAAAAAAAAATAGGAGCCTTAACCTTCCAAGTTTTTATTTGTGGGGTTATATCAAAGATAATGTCTATCAAAACAATTCTCAGACTATTCTTGGCCTAAACTGGGCCATTACAACAAAAATCAATCATATCCAGATGTGTTTGCAACACACAGATGCACATGTGGAGTATATCATTGAACGGCGATAAAACAAAGATTATTGAAACAAGTCAGGCATAGACTGAAATATATTTGTATGGAATATGGTTGAATCACAGAAAGGATCGTGACTTATTAACAATTCCATGGGGAAAAGGAGCATTCTGGTGGGGGGGGTGACACCTTGTATAGCTGCAGTATATGACCAAATTAAATTCACATAAAGAAAAATAACAGTCACTGCCTTTTGAAAATTAGAACGAAGTATACATTCGGCACCTCAATTATGTTAGTAGTTGAAAAGACATCAAATCTGTAGCCAAGGTCGCTGGAAAAATGGTTGGAACATTCTACTGCTTCAGTAGATATCTTACTGCTGTAGCAATTCTCTACCTGTATAAAAGCCAAGTACATCCTAGGATTGAATGTTGTTGCCACATCTGGGCAGGAGCTGCTCAAAGCACCCTATTCTGCCTTGACAGACTTCGTAATCCAGTAGGCAATTCTCTTTTCTTTTCTCTGCAACCTTTCCAACAGAAGAAACATTGTGAGTCTGTCTCTGCTCTATCACTATTTTCATGGCAAGTGTTCAACTGAGCTCCAATCTATGGCCCTCCCTCACCAATCCTTCACAAAAAACACTCATCTAATCAAAATTACTATCAATAAATTCCTCCATTCTCTATCGTTGCTTAAACCTAAACATGGATTCCATGAACAAAGCTTTTTCTCTAGAACTGTGTGCTTGTGGAACTCTGTTCCACTGGTCTGCTTCCCAGTTGACTACAATATCATTATCTTCAAGTCCAATGTAAACAAGTTCTTGTTCAACTGTCTTCATAAATAATCTAATTATATCAAATTACTTCTACAAACGATTATTATGCATCGGTCTCAATGACTACAATACACACATTAACCCTTATCTTCGAGCGGCCTCCAAGCCTTGATATGTGGTGACCCCTTTATATTAAAAAAAAAAAAAAAAATAGCACTATACCTGAAGCCATTGAATCATCACACATTTCTAAATCTAAATAAAAAACAAATAATTTCAAGTTGACTTATTCCCAGAATAACATTTTTCTATTAAAACACAAAAACAGTGCATATATATAAGAAAATCAATTCAAAGTCTGTAAATTAGAATTTACAACAATTTATTATTCGATAATGAATACAAGTTGAAAACTTAAAATTTTCCTTATTTCAAGGAGTTTCAAAGAATGTTACTTATCCTCAGAGGAAACTAGTTAGCAAAATAATAATCAACGGCAAGCTATAATTATGCTGGTTAGCACATAAATTGAAAACTACAAATTCTGAGACAACTCATCTATAATATAAATCTCACTTGTCTGTTTAAATGTATGTATGTATGTATGTATGTATGTATGTATGCCTGTATATCTCACAAAAACTTTCAACAGAGGCGACGGATTTTCATGAGATCAGTATCATTTTGAAGCTGGACCCTTTGGACGACAAATATCAAGAAATTGGACAAAAACATTAATTCCTTCACCCTCAACTGGGCACTTTTCTACAGGGAGGGGTCGCTTTTTTTGCTGATATTTTCAAAAGTCATCGGCTCTTTTGTTTGTCTAGCCTTAATTTAAACCTACATCACTTCCGGTTTGGTGATGGATGCCACAGCAAACCCGTCATGTCTGTTTTTTTCACTTTCTTTTCCTCCTTCGTGGTACGGGTTCGAGCCTGCCTGCCTGCCTGCTACCACTTTATCCTTTTTTTTTTTTTTTTGCTTAACCAACAACCTTACACACACACCTCCACTTTTTTCCGCCTTTGCGTCACAGGTTTGAGCCTGCCTTCTTACTACAACTTTTTTTTTTATTGCTCAACACACACCTCCAAACACCCAGGCAACACCAGGCACCCATGCTAGTATTTGTAAAAAAGTTGATCATAATGCAGAAATGCATAGGTTTAAAGGTTATTCCAAATGAAGTTCAAGCTCGATGAAGAAAAAGTTGAAAAATGTGGTCCAATCCAAAGAAAATGTTGATTGGTTAGATGTAGAAATGCAAGTGAAATAGTCCAATAACAATTGTAATCATCCAAGTGATTGACTGGTAAACATGAGCAAATTCCAGATATGAAGATGCAGCAGCAGATTTTATTATAGAAAAAGATTCTAAATGAAAAAGAAGATATTGGCTTCACAATGAGAGAGAAAGAAAAACCATTTGCTCCCATTAGCTGAGAAAATTTAAAATAGTATTGAATAAAGTTTACAGAATTATTCAGTTTGTAAACTTGAACTTTTGGAATGGGTGTTGATTGAAAAACACCGGTCAGTACTCAGTGACCATAGCAAATGTTTTTAATTTACAGACTGTAAGACAAAAATACTAAATTCTCAAGTACCTTATGCCATAAAAACCAAAAGATGGGATGGATAGAGAGAAATGAAAAAAAAGATGTTTATTATCTTCAAAGACCTCACTTGTCCTCTCACCGAGTTATGACTCCCACCCAGGTTACATTCTAACTTTACAAACGAAATAGGAAAATGTTTTTTGATTGAAATATCAGTTTTTGACGGTAATTCTTGGCCTGAAGACGTAATCCCCCAATGCGGGTGATGACAGAAACATGTATGCACATATGTAGCCATTAATGTTTGTATAAATAAATTTAATTATATATATATATATATATATATATATATATATATATATATATATATATACACACACACACACACTTCAGAATAATGTAATGCAATAGATCTACTGGTATGGAAATCCAGTGATTATCGGTCTTACAAAATATTATTGCTGTAATATTTTATAAAGACAATCCCAGCTAAATAAAAATTGCTCAATATAACAGATAGAGCAAATAAATAAAAATTTTTCTATCTTTCCTTGTTCCTTGTCATTTCTTCTTTTTCTCCCACCACTACCTTTTTTAAATTTTAGAATAAGATTTCAATTAGACACATTTTTCACTTGTGCTAATTTATAAGTATAATCTTTAAGCAATTTCCTTTCTTTTATTCATTTATTTCATTTCATTTTGCTTTGTCTGTCTACAGAAACTGTTTTATTCACAAATTGAAATTAATTTGGAGTGGACTTTGAAACTCATATATTATAATTAAAAAAATATATTAAATTATATCAAGAATTATATGTTTATTAAAAAACAGCTTCACGGGACTTTTATAATAATATATTTACTATATATTTACTAGACTCATCATCTAAACAAAGAAGAAACCAAGGAATTATGCTTACTTCGGATTGTGACCTTGTGCCGTGGAAGATTCAAAATACGGATTGGATCCCTTTAACTCACTGCTACAAAAGACTTTTACTTTGGAATTTGGATATGAAATTCAATATCCTTTTAATTTTGAACCAATATATAATTTCCCTTGCTCTATGATTTAAAAACTTTAAAAACTTTTAATTATGATTTTCTTTGTTTATTTTATTTACCAAATTAGGTATGAACCATTATAATTTACTAATATTTTCTCCTCTGAGGAGATGGGTAGACATTGAAAACCTATAGGTTAAGGAGATATACTTATTGAAATGTATTCTTTGTCATATAATAAAAATTCTAGATTTGAAATTTAATCATTTCACATCATAAAATTAAAATTACTAAATTATGAGATATATATATATATATCTGTGGAAATATGTTGTTGTTTTTTTCAATTTCAACTTTTATTTATACCAATCCTTAATTTATGAAGCTCAATGTAATTACAGAGCATATAACAAATATGGCATAAGAAAAAAACAAAAGGTAATTGCAACCTCTTCCAATTTTCAGATTTTGTAATCATGTGCAAATACATTTTTTTTTCTTTTAATGGGTTGTTAGGTGCTATTTCTTCTGGGGAGGTGAAGGCAGAATAGATTCATTGATTGATATAATTAAATGAATGATTTTGTGCTATGTAACAGTTGCTGTCAAGAATTGTGAATGGCAACATACTTAAAGGAATAAATTGCAAGATTGTCAACATCATGAAATTTGGAATATAGACTTGTCATATATATATAAATATATATATATATATATATTTGGTAAAACTGTTAATTAGTAAAAACCTGAAGAGAGTGCTCAATACTATTGCAGAGCAAATATGTGTTTTATTTTTATTTATTTTTTTATTACCATTTTATATATTTGGTTACATATGTTTCAGATGTTGGACGATGTTTACAATCCAACAGCCTCGTCAGACCTTACAGAAATGGTTATTAGTATTTATATATATATATATATATATATATATATATATATATATATATATGTGTGTGTGTGTGTGTGTATTTATATATCTATAATATAAAGCTGAACATCTGTGTGTGTGTCTGGTCATGAATAGGCTCCTATATGGTTGACTATTATAGAAAATTGATCACATACATGATAGAAGATGTATCGAGCCACAGGAATGGGTATGTTTGATCTGGCATAATGATGATTCATTAAAATTGTGGGGTCTGCGTACGCGCCTGGTCCACAAAGTATGGAAATAAAAAATGTAAAAATTAAAAAAACGTTTACAAGTGTTTTTGATATAGATGTACATAATAATACTTTGATAAGTATGTTTTAACTTAAATAGGGATGGTGTAATAAAATTTTGGTGTCTGTGTTCTCTCCTGGCCTCCATAGAATGGAAATAGGCACAAACTTTAATAAAGACTTTTCATATCTATCTGCGTAAGTATAGTTTTATAATTATGTTTCAGTTTAAAGAAATATGGTATAATAAAATTATGGGGTGTTCATTCGCACCTGACCTCCATAGAAGAGAAATATGTCACAAAGTTTAACAAGGTTTTTTAATATAGATCCACAGAATATTGTGATAAGTGTTTCAGTGTGAACAGGTATGGTATAATAAATTATGGTGTTTATCTATTTTATTTTTACTTTCATCATATTTTTCTTTGGTTTTGATACCCCCAAATTCGAAGCTATCTCTTTATAACCCTTCCTTTTCATAACCTATTGTACTTTTATAAATCAGAGTCCATTTTCTGTAGGCTGCTTTTGAACCCAGTCAACGACAGGTATTTTTGCTAGTATATATATATACATATATACATATAGAGAGAGAGAAAGAGAGAGGGAGAGAGAGAGACCCATTTACAAAAAAAATCTAATAATGAAAGAAATTGGTAATTTTAAAACCAATGAAGAACAATGAAACTATATACATATAAAATATTAAAAATAATACGAGAATTGAGTAAATATTTGCTTTTATTTTTGCATGCATGGGAGAAATGACTCATTCTGCATTGTTACCTTTTTATGCTGTGCTCATTATATCTTTAACTCTGCCAAATAAAAGACTTCCAAATCAATATAGAACAATAATTGGTATAGCAGATAAAATCACAATAAAACCCATTCTATTCTTTTTACTTTTTAAATAAATAAAACTTTTATTCGCTTTTTCTTTTCATATTAATAAATGGCATATGTCATAAGTAAACCAAACTATGCATTCCACTTTCAGTTTTTTTCACTTGATAAATTTATTTCTGGCATGCCCGGTGTTGCCTTGGTACTTGGAGGTGTGTGTTGATCAAAAAAAAAAAAGTTGCAGTAGGCAGGCAGGCTCGAACCCGTGATGTGAAGGTGGAAAAGAAAAAAAAAAAATGATGTGTTAGCTGCTGCACCCATCACCAAACAAAGTGACGTAGGTTTAAATTAAGGCTAGACAATCGAAAAGAGGCAATGACTTTTGAAAATATCAGCAAAAAAAAGCGACCCCTCCCTGTAGAAAAGTGCCCAGTTGAGGATGAAGGGATGAATGTTTTTGTCCAATTTTTCGGTATTTGTCATCTGAAGGATCGAGCTTCAAAATGATACTGATCTTGGGAAAATCCGTTGCCTCTGTCAAAAGTTTTAGGCAGACATACAAACATACATACATAGATTTAAACAGACAGGTGAGATTTATATTATAGACCAGCTGGGCTACCCGGGACTGTATAAACAATGAGAAAATTGAAGTTGATTTGGAACATATTTGTTATTCTTAGGATGGAGGAATTTTTAATGTCTATGTATCATTTGCTATTTTGAGCAAAAGAATATTTTACCTACCCTAGGACGCATATTACACATGTATGAGATAATTGTACCTTCCCTAGGATAGGTAATTTACAGCATGTATATGAAATAATTTTACCTTTGCGAGGATGGGTAATGTACAACACATTTAATGGAAAAGATTACCTATTATTCTGTATTTTTCCTAATAATTTTGTGGATAGTTATTTCTATTTTCATTGAATTAAATTGAAATAGCCTATTTATTTCTTTTAAGTAAGTAAACATAAATATATATTTTGTACAAAAGTAAATAAAAATAATTTTGGATTTTATGGAAGATATGTTATTCTGAGACCAATTTGAGGCATGCTATTTTGATGAATGTATACTTGGTTAGAAAATTATGTGAAAAACAAGATAAAAAACATGAATCATATGTAATTGAATAAAGAACATAAAATAATTGTTTTTTTATCTTCATTGCATGTTTGTATGTGGATGGACGAATGGCAAGACATGAATGAAACATTTCTTCAGAATGATTTCATTAAATTAGCTTTTCTGTGCAGACAAATATTTACAACAATATAGAAAGCAACAAACTTAAAACAATTTTAATACGATTTTTTTTTAAGAGTAGAAAATCATTTAGAGTTGGAAAACATTCAAGAAACAAAAATTAAAAAGCATTGCCTTCAAGTTATGAGTAGGGCTAGGACAACAGCATATTCTTTTCCTTGTTTTGACTTTCAGGTATATATCCATTGATATCTTATGTTTTTATGTAGAGTGATGTGGTTCTCGGTTGATTGTGTCTAACTGTATCAGATGTATACTCGAGAGTAAAAACAATGAAAAGAATATTCTGTTGTCCTAGCCCTAGTTGTGAGTAACTTTGTTTTTAACAACAAAAATATATGACAGCTGATTTTAAAATGATTCTTAAAATATGAATGGAAATCATAAATAACTATGCAATTTCATTACAAATTTAAAAATAAAAAAAAGGTTAAATAATCTCTATTATTTGGACTATTTAAACTACTGCTCTCATCTTAAGTGCTATTTTCACAAAGGTTTAGCCAATATAATCGTCAACCCTCTTTAGGTGCACTTTTTTCAAATTCAGAAATAATTTTATCAAACTTGAGCTCCAGAGTTTTAACAGATGCAATTGAATAAGGCCAAAGCGTTTTGAAAATAACAATCAAGATAAGAACAGTAGTCTAAATAATACAAATTATCAATCCACATATCGAAAATTCTGGAAAAAAATAAAAATAAATAAATAAATAAAAAATAAATAAATAAGTAAGTAAATAAATAAATAAAATTAAAAACTATTGACTTTTATTTTTGCACGCACAGTAGACTGGCCTGCTATTCTGCATTGTTAGCTTTTTATGCTGTGCTCATATCTTAAATCAGCCAACTAAAAGATGGATTAGTATAGAACAATAATTGATAAAGCAGATAACATTGCATTAAAATCAATTCTGTTTTCATTATTTTGTTGTTATGGAAGTAAAAATTTTACTTGTTAAATCCAATAATGGAATTATAAAAAGCATATTCTTTTTTCTATAATCTAACACTATAGGACATCGAATTAGTTAGAATTGGATGAAATCACAATTGTTGCAAATAATGCTAACATTTTCCAGAAGTATTGCATCTATAGGTCTGAAGAACATTAGGTACATAGATGTTATGAAGTAGATCACTAGAACACTTGCATAATTTTAAAATCACTGTTAAGATAAACTTCCTAGATTATCTCCCTTTAAACAGAACTCTTTAAAAGTATTCGCACAACTCGAGTAGCATTATTAATAATATTAGGTTGGTGCAAAGATAATTTTTTTTTTTATGTTGAACTTATAGATAAAAAAACGACATTTTTGCACCAACCCAATTGTAATAATAATAACAGCACTGTAATTTATTAAATAAGGCAGAATATTGGAAGTTTGTCATCAATATATTTTCTCCTAAAAGATAGATTCCAGTTTAGTTTCATCATGATGACTTCAAAACAGAATTATTACTTTATAATAAATAATATTCAAGATTTTTCTATTCAATGACTACATTAAATCACTAAAAAAATGGTACTTGTCTATAATTCCCTCTATATAAAAACAAAAATAGAGCAAAATCTGTATGATGTATGTATCCGTAACAAAACAAAAAATATCATATTCCAAAGTAGTTTTATTTTTAACTAAGAAAATCAAATTTTATTAGTAACAAGAGTTGCTATCTTGCCTGCCATTGTGGGAAATGTGGATTGGCATGGTAACCAATCTATAGTTGGAATCCATCAATATTAGAGATCATGGTTGTAGGTGCAGGGATATCTATAAGGTGAAAATGGCAGAGTATCACTGGGGCTGTTAAAAGATAACTTTAGCGAGATCTCCAATTTACAGAAGGGTTCTACAGGGTCACATCTACATCCACATAAATATTAAAAGGCGTGAATAACTTTGGAAAAATAACGACACTCGAATAAGAACTCTAGACCGCTGTACTGGGATAAAATAACATTTATTAGCCTGTTTAAGAAAAAGTAATTCAAATTATTTCAACTTCAAGGTTTTGGAACAAGAGTTCATTAGACAGTCTTTGTTAAGGAATGTCTTGTAGAAAAGGCAAAAAGTCTATGATTACAGATTTTCATGTTGAAAGGAAATATGTATAGTTATTTTCTGGAGAGAAAAGAAAAGCATTAATTGCTTAAGTGACATGTGTGTATGTGTGTGTTCAATACGTATGCAAACAACAGTTCTAAATAACTTGTTGAAAAGAATTAATTCTCATTTGATATGGTATTTTCCATGCTGAGAATTTAGGTGTATGATGCGTGCGAAGTCATGTTGGTGATTTTACGTCCCACAAAACGGAGTCAAGCAGCGATGTTGTTATTCGTAGAATCGCATCTTAGACTGGTTTGATTTACATGCACAAAAGCTTATATAGGAGAGTTCTAGAAAGTTTCAGACTATTTGTTGTATCACTGCATGCGAAGTGTAATGTAGTGTGTGTGGATGGGTAAATTCCAACGTTGTGTCTTTAGACGTTCTGAAATCTGTGGGTGTCGACACTGTGATTGCTATGAGAATGCCTTGCAAGATTAATGTGGTAATACCTATGAATTCTCATTAATCATTTAAAAATGATTTTCTGTATAAAAATAAAACTACTTGATCAATTTACATAATTTTTGGAATATGATATTTTTGTTTTGTTACCGATATATATCATACAAATGTTTCTTTACTTTTGTTTTTTTAATATAAGGGTAATTCTGGACAAGAACAAAACAATAAAAAGAATTTAAAGGAAATTACGATCCCGGGCAACACCAGGTAGCCCTATTATTGTGTGATAATGCTTAATATTAATTCATCACAATTATTATAAACTTCAACTCCATTAAGTACATGTATATACATTGAACATACCTTAAGTTAACTCAAATAATTACAAAATGGAAAGAAGGAAAGAAAAGAAAAAGAAAAAAGACGTTGACTGTTATACAGCATAATTACATACAAAAAGCAGATTCAAATGTGCCAATACGATAAATATAGCAAAAGGTTTATAATAATGGGAAAACAAGAAGCAAAAGTGTCTAACTAATAAAAAATTATATAAGGTTAAAAGTTGAGCTTATTTAAAGTCACAACAATGGATCTAAGCAATTCTATAAAAAAAAGGTTAAAAAAAAAAATTTTTTTTTTTTTGTTTTTCATATATTTTTAACATTCCAAAGAATGAAACATTTCTTGTCTGACATATAAATTCAGATTAAAATCATAATTTAACTCTGACCCATAAGCTTGAAATTGCAAACAACGAAGCTATGCAAAGAAAACTGCTCAGCTTACAAGGCTTTGCAAAAGTGAGTGCTCTCTTTTTATGGCCTTGTGTCAGATAAAACAACATAATTACAAGAAAAAAGATGCGAGAAATATTGTTTTCTTTTTCTCTGCTTTCTTCAATGTTAACAAATCTGTATTGCACAATGCAAAATAAAAATTGGTGTCAACTTTGTGCAACAAAACCGTGCAAATTTTGAAATACCTTTGTACGCTGCGCAAGGACAAATGATAAAGAAGAACATGTTAATAAAAAGATGGATGCTGCCACAGAAACTGGGATGGACTACAATTAGGGTGGAATTTTAGATCACAATCTATTTCTTTAGAATTGGTAATTATTTATGCTTAGAATAAATACAAAATTAATCTAAAGTGGAATGGGGATCTTATTTCCCCCAAAGACATTAATATATAAAAAAAATCCTTTAATGATGAAAATAAATAAATAAAAATCGATTGCAAGTATGAGACTATTATATATGATGTATCATACTGCGAAAACATTTCTAAAACAAAAATCAATAAAATTACTCGTGTTCTTTCCTATCAATTTATATAATATTCTGCTTCTTCCTTTTTTAGTTATTCTGTGCATTAAACTTAGAAAAAGACCAAATACAATTTTGAAAACCAAACTGCTCCAAAATAGACCAAATTCACAAAATTTGGCTTTAGAAAGAGTGCCCCCCCCTTCATGTAACCTCGTTTTCAAATATTATTATAATATATGATCATTGTTGTAATGATGTAAGAAAGGAACATGTAGTAATTTTTATGTGCAGTGGTTCTTCACCAAAGGAACAAGTCAGGGAAACATTACGTAAAAAAAGGGAACATTCGAAAGTAACAGAGCAAAAAAAAAAAAAGAACTTTGGGCAAATGCGTAGTTTAGTGGCATAAATTATTTGACAGACAAAACTTTGTAAATACTATTTATTTTATAAAAAAATACATTATTAGACCCTAAGGCTGAAATAAAGCCAGAAAAAATTTCATTTTTATTATTTTTTTTTCATCATTTTTATTAGACTAAATGTACGAAATTCGAGGCCGCCGAAATATTGCTTTTAAAATTTGGCCTTTCTAAGGTTTGACAGATTGGCCTTTTTAAGGCCTAATTTGGCCTTTCTTACGTTTTTTCATGAACTATATTTTTGACTGCCATATTCTTTTTGGCCTAAAAAGGCCAATCTGTCAAACCTTAGAAAGGCCAAATTTTAAAAGCAATACAGGGGCCTCGATTATCGTACATTTAGTCTAATAAAAAATGATGAAAAAAAATAATAAAAATTAAATTTTTTCTGGTTTTATTTCAGCCTTTGGGTCTTTTTCTATGTGTTTTATATAAAATAGCTTTTATAAATTTTTGTTTGTCAAATAATTTACGCTGCTAAACTACACATTTACCGAACTTTGTCTGCCAAAAGGTGCTGGATTGAAGGAGTAAATTAAAGATTGTCTCTTACAATTTAATTCTATTATTTGTATTGAACTATATAGCACAATATTACTTTCTGAGTATTTATTAATATTTATTAATTTATCTCATTGGTCAATTCTATATTCAAAATATGATGAGCATTATTTTCATAGAAATGTTAATAAACTCATATTTGCTACATGTTTTTGGTTTTTCTGTTCCAAAAACACATTTTTTACACTATCCAGAAAAATATCAGCTTTATCAAAGTATATTCATGGATTAAATATATTACTTACTCTGTGAAATTCCCACGGGTCCTGCTAGTATGTAATAATATGTGAAGACTATAAAAAGTCTTCTCTTCAAAATAAATTTTGTGACTAAAAACGAATTACTGCTAACTGCTTCACACTTTCTAACTTATTTACATAACAAATCAAGAGACCAGCACAAGAAATTATATGCAAATTAGTTGCTAGAGTCGGACACTGTTTGGGAAAGTGTAGAATAGTTTACAATTAATAATTTCACTACACCCAATCATTCTCACACTGCAAACAAACTTAGCAAAGGGAGATAGTTTGCATTAAATCTAATTTTGCAAATAACGTTAATGAGTTAACAGTTCAAGTACTTACTAAGATTAAAAGTAAGAAGATATAAAAACTTTAAACGATAATGATGCTTGAAAATGAAACAATAACTTGAAATGAGACTGTGTGGACTGATAGAATCACATTTAATAACTAGTACAAAGGTATACAATCATTTATACAAACATGCAGTTAATTAAAACATGCAAAGAAATTATCTTTGAATAAATAGTGGAAGGGAAAGAATTGTTAACATATGGTTAAGATTAACTTTTTATTGTATTCATGTGGTTAGTTCGTGAGTGCTTACTCAAGAAAAAAAACTTTTTCTTACTCATTAGAAAATAATTTACTCCCCTCTCCCTCCAAAAAAGACCGTTTGGGCCAAAAACAGGTACAAAGGGTATTTATTTGATAACAATCAGGTCAGAATGTGTCTGGCAAACATCAGATACTCAAGTTGGTTGGAAAAAAAAAAAATCTAACTTTTTTACATATATCATAATGTTAATTTAGTTTTCTTTAGTGCTTTTAAGTGATAAAAAGTCAGAATTTAAACTGTTTGTTAAGAAAGAAACTATTTTTTTAAATTTTGAATTAAAAATAAAAATAAAATAAAAAAGCAGAAAAGATTATTCATCCATATTAAGCCTACTTTACAAAAAAAAAAAAAAAAATAGTTTTCAAGCTGTGGTATCTAACAGGTAAATTTTTACACAGACACCTAAACTTGTTCTATCGCAATGTTTCTTGTTTTATTAAGATACATTTCATTTTCAGACAAATAAAATTGAGAATGTGTGTCAAACAGTAGTGTTTCAATATTTTTAGCAATGTGCAAGACAAAAGAAACACAGTAAACAGGCATACAGATCAACAACTATACTCTTTCTAACTGAGAAGGGCCCTGAAATGCCAATGATAGATGTGTAAATTAATATGAAACTGTTTTGGAAATAATGTTTTGGACGAATTTACTCATTCCCTCTAAAAAAAAACACAATAGATGAAAACAAGTTAACTCACCCATGTTCCTATTTCCTATTTACAATGCCTCCCCACGGGACAGAGTTAGATGCCAGGGTCGTTTTTTTAACGTGGAGAAAAGGAACAAAAAGTAAAAATTGTCTCAGTCGTGAAGGATTTCTCCTCCACTGACAGAGAACAAGAAATTGAAGTGCAGCATCTGAAGAACAGATACTATACTGTGATCTTGCCCCGAAGGCCAAGTACGGTGTAATGGGTTAAATTATCAAAACTTAGCTGTAGTTCATAATACTGCCAGGATATCAAATCTCATTTATAAAATTTACTATGTCTGTCTGTCTGTCTCCATATTTCCAAACTATCTCTTTTGAAATTAAAAGTTGCAGAGTGGTGCTAATGGCCTCAAATGATTGGATTTTTTAAGGACTGTTCTTTTATGGGTATTTAGCCGGTTAAAATAGTTTTAAAAGGGGGGTCAAAAAGGGGTCAAAATTGAAAAAAATCGTTATATATTTTGTACATTCATCTTAATTTATTTTTAATCAGTTCATACGTGTGTCAAGTTGGTACAGTGGTAACGCCACAAGCTTTGAATGCTACAGTTTTGCTTTCAGTTCCAATTCTAGTTTATGGAACTCAAATACTTTTTTTTTTTTTTTTTTTTAAATCACAACTCTGTAATTATATATACGAAAGCTAAACAAATCCAAATATCAGATTTAAGTGTATTTTATGACCGGGCAAAGCCGAGTGCACCCCCACCCCCACTAGCGAAATATAGAGATGTATAAATTCATTTATTTAAAAATTATTGTTACAAGTAGTCAACCAAGCAAATAGAATAATTTTTTTATTTTATTTTATTTTAAATTAAGAAAATAAAAAGCAGAATATCATGTATACACAGTAAACTTAATAAAAGGGGGGGGGGATCAAATTGTGGCACCTAGCAGGTAAAGTTCGCCCTCATTGACTTTCTTCACTTTTGCTCCCAATGTCTTGGATTTTTATAATATATAATTTTGTAACAGTTGCATTTCTTTAATATACAGTTTAAATCGACAACTATTTTCTTTAAGTGTAGATTTAGCAACTATTGGTTATTTTGAGTTCAACTTGAATGGCAGTTCATCATGAAGAGACTGACACCCAAGCAACGTTTGCAAATTGTGCAAATTTATTTTGAAAATTATTTTGAAACATCTGATGAACACATAATTTCATGAAATGGACCTGTCAACAGGCCACCTCGTTTGTGTGATTTAATCCCATTAGATTATTTTCTTTGATGATATGTAAAGTCTCGTTTATGTTCATAAACTAGGCATAATAGACAACTTGAAAGATAATATTCTCTGCATTATTGCTGACATACAACCTAATTTAATGTACAGATCTTGTAAAAATTGGACCTCTAGATCACACCATATGCCTGTGAGCTGCAAAATTGTATTTAAATTATAAATGTCAAAAATTGTTCTTTGGAATAAACTAAATGTTAGTATATTCAAAATATTTTTCTGTGATTTATTTTAAAGTTTGGCACCTCTATACAGCATAATCACGTTAAGACACCGGTTCCCACTGGATCACCAAAGTTAAGCACCATTAAACCTGGTCAGTCCTAAATGGGTGACCATTTAGGACTTCCAGATGCTGTATGTGATCTCTGCTTATCAGCATAGCATTGTTTCCAGTCATCTTGGACTTCTCCTTGCCATTGGACTCAAACAGTGCCAATTCAGGAGAGGTTGGAAATTGTGCAATCCTTGTCATACAATTAAAAGCACAGCTGTCCTTACAGGGAGTATCCATTGTCTTCCAAGACTGTATAGAGGTATCGACAGTTCAGCACCTCTAAAAAAAACAAAAACTATATACACGTGTTTGATAGATTCTTCTCCTGTTTGAGAGTGGTAACGCTATGCTGATTAATAATGAAAATACTATTTTAATTTCGACAACATTTTTGATAAAGACATTCAAGTGTAGTGAATCTGCTGTAAACACTTAACTTCCATGAAAGGAAAACAGTTGAAACAAATGATACATGTTGAACTATTAATCATTTTTATCAAAGAGATTGCATATACAATGACTGACTAGACTACAAGAGAAGAAAACTTGGCATTCAAATATTTCTAAGGTACTAATATTATGTATTACCCAAAAGTTATGCTTCTTTAGGGTAATTGTTAATACTCAAAAGATTTTTTTTAAGTTTTGAAAAGTAACTGTATACATAATGTTATTTTTGTATATACAGTGATTGTATATATAGTGTTGACTTTATTCTATTTTATTCAAAGTCCTGAAATATCTTGGCCAGTCATCTCCCAACCCCTCCTCGGAAATCAGAGAAAAATTCTTTTTATTATTACAAAAAACAAAAAAAGGAAGGGTGAGATGTGATAGAAACAATAAAATAAAAAGAGGACAACATCTATTCATTTATTTAAAAATAAATAAAAAAAACTAAAAAGATGAAACAAATAATGTGCACACACACATGAAAAGTAAGAAACAACAAAGAGGCTAACTTACATCTGGGAGGGTTGTCGTTTTCCCGATCTTCTGAGTCTCCTGCCAAAGTGTGAGATGGGGTGATGAACAATAGCAACAATCACAGCACACATACACAAAAAACAACCAACAAAGACACAAATTCACATATGGCCTTCAATTTAAAAAATGTTTTATGTTAAAGTTGTACACTTTTACTTTTGGTCCCAATATCTTTTGGTCCCAATATCTTGGATTGAAATATAAATATTATTTTGTAAAATTTGAATTTCTTTTCTTTACACAGGGTGTCTAAAAAAATCTACTCACTTTAACTGTCATCAGCATTATCTGGATAATAAGGGTAATCAATTTGAACATTTGCAAACATGATTCTTGAATTACATTTGTCTTCTGTATTTGAAGCTATTCTATTTCACTCTCTCTTCATAAATGAAGGTTTTATCAGCATTCGAAATGAGAGTACATATGTACATATTTAGGCACCTGATATATATATATATATAGGGTAGGAATTAGCAAAATATATATATATATATATATATTGCTAATTCCTACCCTCTAATGAGAAGGAAAGTATTTCTTCGAAACTCCGCGGATGAAGGACTATCCACTTATCAAGCGTTTCCTTTTCAGATTAAATATGTTTTTAACTTTTTTTCAAAGTGTTTTTTAACATGTTTTATTAACTGTTTGCTCTTATTATAAGCTCTATCTCCTATTTGGTTTTATCGAGCTTTTACATCTGGTTGAGATTACTTTATAAAAATTATTCTTTTATATTTATAATATACTTTAGTTTTACCATCTTGGATCATTTTGGTGAATTTAATTGTAATTTTTATTTTATTTTATATATATATATATATATATATATATATATATATATATATATATATATTACAATAGAAAAATGCGAGCAAGAAAAGTAATATGGTTAAGCTTAAACATGGAAAAGTAAAGGACTTGTTGTTAAAACTGGAAAAGAAAAGGTTAAGATATTCTAGTAAAAAATATAATAAATTTATAACTTAAAATATTGCAGCATTAAGAATTAAAAAAAAAATTCAATTTAGCATTATATAATCAATTCTTAATGCTGCAATATTTTAAGTTATAAATTTATTATATT
This sequence comes from Euprymna scolopes, assembly GCF_053919585.1. Lineage (NCBI taxonomy): Eukaryota > Metazoa > Mollusca > Cephalopoda > Sepiida > Sepiolidae > Euprymna > Euprymna scolopes. The sequence continues at coordinate 118,017,849 of NC_136489.1, read as the reverse complement.
TTTTACTAGAATATCTTGTCCTTTTCTTTTCCAGTTTTAATTAGTCCTTTATGTTTCCATGTTACTTTTCATGCTCGCATTTTTCTATTGTAATCCATGATTTTTCCAGGTTTCCAATTAATTCACTTGCTCTTTGTTTAACTTCAGTCTTATTTTTTTGCCCCCATAAACATAACATACACACATGTGTAATAACAATGTATGGCACTCGTCTGCTTTCAATAAAATACCTCCAATTATCTCCCTTTCATGCTTTCATTCTCTTTGTTTCACTTGATACATCTCTTTTCGTGAGAGTGGTGAATTGGTAGCAACAGTGGTTGCTTAAGCAACGTGGTTGCTCTGGAAATCAGTCATAAAATTGTCACTCACCTCCTTATGAATTTTATGATTTTGAACACCATTAAATTCATTATAACTTTTGTTTTACTAAACGAAAATTGAAAATATTTTTTCATGATATAGCTGAGAACGTGATCTATAAACTAATAATTGTTTGAAATTTGGTAAAAAAATGAGTGAGCGGTGAAACTTTAAAGCAGTTTTAAATGACTAAAACTGCCACTTAACCATATATTCAAACATGGTAGTGTTTGAATGATATATATTAGTCAAATGAAACATTAAAAAAAATTTCTTTTATATAGTTTCAAATGTTAAAAAAAACTTCTAAAATATATATATATATATATATATATATGTATGTATGCCAGCCCCTTTAAGAACTCGATTCTTGTTATTGAGCACTCTAAGTTGAAGTTAAGTCGGTTACTTAAGCTTACATGCACACATCATGAGGTCATAATCATTAGATCACTATCACCGTCTTGACATTTAATAAATATTTAAATTTTCATTGTATTTCTTGCGGTTAAAGGTAGCTGTATGAAATTGTTCCTTGCTGACAGAGTCAGAGATGGCTTCATTGCCAGGTTCAAATCTCCCGACCGGCAGTAATTGTGACACCCTGCACTGATGATTCACGAAAGGATAAAATAAAACACTAGTGTCTGTAGATGTTAAAAAAAATAATTATAGTGATAATTATATATATATATATATATATATATATACACACACATCACACACTATTAGTTATTACTCCAAATGCCAAAAGATAGAATCAATCAACACTTATAAATTTATATTATTTGTTTTTAGGCAGACATCTAAATTTTCATTGTATTACATCTTACACATGTTCCATTGTATAGCAAAAAAAATCACTAAACAACTCTCAAGAATATATTATTATATATATATATATATATATATATTATTTGCCATTTAAATTAATTTATGACCAAACTAAACATTAGCAGAATGTATGATTTCAACAAAGGAATTAGTAGGATATCATAATAGATGAATGTTTAGCAGGGGATGACACTGGCTAAGTGGTTAACGATGCAGACTGAAAACCTGTGTGCGCCAAGTTCGAATCCATTTCGCGCCACAGAATCACTTATCAGAGAAGCTGTTCAAGATGTGCAAAATTTTTATCTGCATTTTTAGCCGAGATTTTTGTTATTGTCTTTTTCTCCAGACTCTTGTCCTCGTCAACGTTTGATATTTGCTAAACCATTTCTAATCCATCGGGTCAATATTATTAACATAATGGATCACGGGTAGTCTAACAAAATCAGTATTACTGACTCAACAGATCTATTAATATACTTGTTGAGCCGTGTTTATCACATACCAAGTCTCAGAATTACAACAGTACCCAATGCCAGAGGTTTGATCTATTTATTTAGGTATCTTATTTGCATATCATGCTATACGTCTTCCTGAATCTGTGAGGTTTGACATGAATTTGACCTCTCACTCCTGACTACTACTCCTGATTATTACTCTGACTACACTTCATAGCATCTTATCCATGTTTCTACAGGTTCTGAATTGTCTCGTGTGTTCACACATCCTATTGGTGATGCCATTGTTGTGCTATGTTAATCTCGTATCAAGTCTCAAGATTACAGCAGTACCCAATGCCAGAGGTTTAATCCATTTATTTAGGTATCTCGTTTGAATATAACATGCTATGTGGTGTAGTAACTATTTTTGCCACCCAGAGCGGTTTAAAAATTTGCCCCAGCCCACAGGCCATTGATAATCTGTTAACCTTCAAAATTCCAGAAAGTTCTCAAAAATTTACTTTAATGGAATTACAATCATTTTTTTTTTTTTTTTTTTTTTTTTTTTTACATGGAGGTCACCACTTATCAAGGCTCAGAGGCCACTCGAAGATAAGGGTTAATGGGTATACATTAGTCATTGTGATTTTAGCATAGTAAACATAAGTAGTGGGAATTTTGTAACTTGGATTACTTAGGGGGACAGTTCATCAAGAACTTGTTAACGTTGGACTTGAAGACAATCAGATTGTAGTCAGCTGGAAAGCAGGCAAACGGAATAGAGTTCCACAGGTGTGCACTTCTAAAAAAGAAGCTTTGTTCATGGAATCTACATTTAGGTTTAGGCACGGATAAAGAGTGTGGGAAATTGTTGATAGTGGTTCTGGCTAGATGAGTGTTTCTCGTGAAAGTCTGGCGAGGGGGGACCATAGATTGAAGTTCAGATGAGCACCTGCCATGAAAATAACGATAAAGCAGGGACAGGCTCGCTACGTCTCTTCTGTGGGAAAGGGTTGCCGAGAAGAGAAAAGGGCATCCCCCACTAAGCTACAAAGTCTATTTTGAACTCTGTCAAGACAGGATAAGCTGCTTCTAGCAGCTTCTGCCCAGATGTGGCAACAGTACTCCATCATTGGCCGAACCTGGCTTTTATATAGGTAGATAATTGCATCAGGAGTGAGATATCTACTATCTAGAAGGATTCCACCATTTTTCCAGCGACTTTGACAATGGATTTGATATACGTGTTCCATTTCAGATCAGGAATAAAGGTCTAGCCTAGAAGCTCGTCAAAACATGAAGCCTCCCCAAGATGAGAGCCATTCATTTCGATTGATGGCTGCTGGGCAACAGAGCATTGATGATGTAAAGATAGAAGCTTGGTTTTAGATGCATTAAAAGTAACCAGCCACTTTTTCCCCATTGTACCACATGCTCAAGATAAGAGGAGAGAGTCAGAGAGAACTTGGTTGTTTATGGTCTTCGAAGTGCTACCATAGATGGTAGTGTCGTCAGCATAAATGTCTACGAATGATCTAAGGATGTGGTCTGGAAGATCATTGAAGTAGACCAGGAAGAGAGTTGGACCCAGGATGGACCCCTGAGAGACTTCAGTATTAATACTGAGAGCCTCTGATTTCTGCCCATCAACCACTACTCTTAAGAACCTATCAGAGAGAAAAGATTTAATAGTTGAGAAGACATTTCCAGCTATACCATGATTGGAGATCTTGTGAAGTAGACTTTTATGCCATACCTTATCAAAGGCCTTTGATATGTCAAGAGCAATTGCCTAGAGAGGAAGCATCCGTCGAGGGATTCGCCAATCCTATGAGATATAACTGTAAGCACGTCTGCTGTAGATCTAGCAGAACTGAAACCATATTGCACGTCACTAAGAAGGTTATTTTTGCTGAGATGGTTGACTACTTCCAATCAAGGATGTAAAATCTGTCTCAAAACAGTATTAAACACAAAAACATATTACAACCTTAAAAATCATTTTAGTATAAAATTTAAGATGTTTTGTTAGCTTTTTATTATTTGAAATTTTTTTGATTTTCTATTTTTACCGCCTCAAAGTGCCGCCCAGGCGGACCGCACCTCCCACCCACTCCTTTGCTACTCCACTGAGTATGCTGCAATACTTAAACAGAGTTAAGTTTTGTTTCCCTAAGGTGTTTTTCTGATATATTTTAATCACACAAAATATGTGCTAATATATTCTTTAGTTTTAAGATTATGTTAGGTTTGAAAAAAAAAAAAAATCCATTTTAATTGTTCTAGTTAGCCATAGTTAGCAATCATCTCATCAAGTGATTGAATCTCATACGAAGTGTCTATCATTTCCTTTCATTGTAGTCTTGTTTGGTCACCTTCTCTTATTTTATACTACATCTATCACTCTCACTTATCACTCTCACTACAAACCAATTAGTCTCCTGTGCATCATGAGCAAGTTGCTGGAATATTTATTAAATAAAGAAGTGGTCAACCACCTCAGCAAAAATAATCTAATCAGTGACAGGCAATATAGTTTCTGTTCTGTTATAGTTGATGTGATCAATGCAATATCACACAAAATTAGTGAATCTCCCGATGGGGGCTTCATTTCTAGAGCAAGTGCTCTTGACATGTCAAAAGCTTTTGATATGGTATGGCATAAAGGGCTACTTTACCAGATTGCCAGCTACGCAATAGCTGGAGATGCCCTCTAAAGTAATAAAGCTATTCTCTCTGAGAGGTTTATAAGAGTAGTAGTTGATGGCCAGAAATCAGAAGCTAATAGTGTCAACGCTGGCGTCCTTCAGGGTTTCAATCTGGGCTCAACTCTCTTTTTGATTTTCATCAATGATCTCTCAAATCACATTCTTAGATCATATGTAAATATTTATGCAGGAGACACTACTATTTACGGCAACACTTCAAAGGTCAGAAATGACTAAGGTCTCTGATTTTCTCTTGTTTGATCTAGTGCACGTGGTGCAAAGGAAGATAATAACAGACAAATTTATAAAGGAAGCTAAAAAGAAAAAAGAAAAAGCTAAGTGTTGAGAAAAAGCTATAGTCGAGGGTGTCCCGACTAAGACCAAAAAAATGTGGGATTAAATTACTCCTTGGATGGTCAAACAAACAGGCTTCGAGTGCTTGAAGAGAGGAGGGGTGATTGAACAAATAAGATGGCCATGAAAACATACAATTGACCCTAACATCCAGAAGACAGACAAGAATGTGTAGAATCTAAAGTAGATTAAAAAGGAATCATTCTTTTTTTTTTTTTGCTTTTTCTATGGCCTTCTGGGAAAATTATTATTTTTTTTTTTTTTTTGCTGACAACAAAATTTACTTGCACTTCTAATGAAACATGAAAATGTTGAAATGCTGACTGATCCGTGTAAACACCTAACAATGATTATGTAATTTTATTAAAACAGCTCTACACTTGTATTAAGCACTTTTCCAAAAAATATTGGTTTTTGGTTCATGTTAATATATCTGAACTTAATTAATCAATTTATATATATATATATATATACATATACACAGAGAGACAGAGAGAGAGAGATAGATAGATAGATAGATAGAGAATTTAGAAACATATTAATAAAAAAACATTGCCATTTTAGCTGTCTCCCATTTAAAACTGTGCTTTCCAATCATGGAAGCCCTACTCATTCGCATAAAAAAACAACCATCAATCAGGCTCAATATGAGGGAGAAGGCACGCTTAAGTGCTTTTAATGATTTTAGATGACTTTTCAATAAATTCACTAAACATTTTTTATTTCATCACTCGCCTGATGAATGACTCATGAAAGTCAAAAACGTTTGCAACTATAGCAAATTTCTTTTTACACTCCAACAGAATATTCAAACATTGACCCACCAAATGGAAAAAATGAATCGCAAAAGAAACAAACAGGAATTATCCCTGCTGTTCAATGAAACAGGCATAAGAGAAAAAATGCTGCCCAAATATACTTATATATATATATATATATATATCATGAATGCAATATTTCAACTTTCTGTTGTTGAATATGTGGGAATTGAAATTCTCAAGCTAACTCGATTGTCGCCCTTTAACTCTGATAACTGGAGAGCGACACAGCCACGTCACTCCCTGTTTCTTATATTTCTCCCTCTTTTCCGTTGAACTCTCGACCAGTCAAGATGTGACAGAGCCCGCTCCTGGTTGGCTTGGTCATGCCAACCAACTCTCCTGACTAACCCATCAGCTTCAACCGCAAGTAACGTTTCTCAACGAACTCTTATTCATACTATCTATATCCTTATTATTTCTCATGTATATTTATGTAAATAAATCTACATTCTTTCACTAATATATATCGGTATGTTTTCATCATCATTATGCAACTTTTTGCCTTTCAATCAGTACCATTCATTAAACAACGTGGAGGATGTGATCCCAATTACACAATCAGGCCATCCTGTCCCCACCCACATATACTTTCTTTGACTGTTTACTGTGAAGTCTGCCGATATGGCATTTATTTTATAAGTACTTAATTTCCTTGAATTCTTGCGGTAATTACAAGTTGGAAACAGGAGGAAAAATGCTACCCTATAAAATCAAGGGTGGTTTTGTGATTGGGTTCGGATCTCCCAACCAGCAGTAATTGTCACTTTCTACACTGATGATTGCATAAGCATGAAACACTAGTATGTATAGGTATAAAAGTAATTGTTAATATTTATTCGAAGAATATTACATCTTTATATATATATATATATATATATATATATATATATATATATATATATATATAATAGGACAATATGAGTATGAAATGAAGACACAAAACTATATATTGGTAGATATAGAATGGATCATTTATTGAATAATGGAATACAAGCAAGATTTGGGGGATAGAAGGGACTCTTTATGCCAGGGCATTTCGAAGCCTAATGCTTCTCATCAGAAGAGTAGAGAAGGTGCTAGGTAGCATGGGGAAGATGCGGCGTCTAGCATAAGGTTCATTAGGGACGAGAAAGATGAATAGAAATTATAGAATGTTGGGGGAAGCTTTATTGAATTCTAAATAAATAAGGAGAAGCTTTTTATATATAGTACAATATATAAGATTATATACTGTCTTTAATATAGTGTTGAGATTAAGGGGTATATGTATTAGGGTTAAATTGGGGGTGTATTGTTGCTGCGTGGTAATTTATTTTAACGGTTTGTGGGGTGTCTATTTTCTATGGAGTGGTAATTTTGATTGGTGCCACCTAAACGGCAAATGGTGGCTATAAAATCGATTATAATTTGGGGGGAGTGGGGTATGCAAGATTGTAAAACTGAAAGGTAATATGCGGCAATATATTTATAAGTTTCTTCTGTTATGACATAGGGAGTATGATTATAAGGGGGCGGTCAGAGATTAGGATGGCAATGACTAGGAGTGCGTTTAACTTGATGCAAAAGGTTAAGGATACATATAGATGACAAGGTGGAGGAGTAAGAAAACCATTACTACTTATGAGAGTGTTAAAAATATACCAAATAATACTAGCGTAATTATAATAGTACGAAAGATAATAATAATGAAAATTATAATAATAGTAGAATAATAAAGATGAAAATAAAATAGAAGTAAAATTGAAGATAAAAATAAAAATAAAGATAAAGACAAAATTAAAGATAAACATTAAAAATAAACATTAAAGATAATATTACCAATAGTTGTGATAAAAGTAAAGTTAATGTTAATAACAGTGAAAATGAAGATAATGGTAACAGTTATGGTAGCAATGACGGGAATAATAACGAGGATAATAATAATAAAGCCTCTCTCTGTGGAATTGAACTTTCTCTTTTCCTCTTACACATTAAGCTATATATATATGTATATATATATATATTATATATGGAGAGAGAGATTGTGCTTACTAATGTAATAATTTGAACAAATTATGGAGGTCTAATTGTTTTATTTTCAAATACATATATATATATAAGCAACAGTTTTTGCATAGACTTTATGATATACCTATGACAGAAAAAAGAATTCACTAAGATTTTATCTACAATCACAAAATATTAAATATTTGTGACTTGAGTTCCATACTAGCTTGTAGGTGAATGTTTACATAAACAATATAAAATATAAAAACTTTCTATCATGAATCACTTTTAATAAAATATTTTGAAAATATTAATGTGATATACGTCATGTTACTGCAATAGAAAATGTTTAAGCAATACAAAATTAGAGAGTGGACATAAAAATGTGTTAATTCAACCAATCAAAATGTAGGTTTTAAATATGTGACTTGCAAAGCAAAATAACTTTTTTTGTATTATAATAATAAAAAAAAATCGTCTTTCCAGAAAACCTTTTATTTTGTTTTATAAACAAAATTTTGTCATGCAGTACGAATTTTCTTCATGCAATAATTAATCAAATCAAATAAAAACGGTAAATATGACAAAAGAAAAAAAAAAATTAAAACAAGTGGGGAATATTTTTAAAACAAGCAAAATATTATGTGAACAATTTGAAAAAGCCATTTATCCAGTCTTCTCTTAAATATAAAAATAGATGTAATTTACAATGATATGAAAAACAACAACAAAAAGTTTTATTATTTTTTAATGGGCCAATTTAAAATAGGCAAGTAATTCTAGAGGCATAAACTCTTAAAATCTAAGTTTATTTCAATAAACAAGTAGTTTTTTTTAAAGCTAACTGTACCTACCAGTGTTGCCTGGGAACTTTGGTATTTCTTTTTTCACATTTTATTTTTTAAACCAGGCTCTTTGTTTTACCAAAGTATTTTTAGAAATAGATTATGAAATCGTGTAACAAATAGAAAGACTGACACCATTTAATATTACTATAATCAATTTACTTATTGTAAAGAAAGAATCAAAACTATTTGTAAATGAAAAAAAAAATCAATGCGAATACTATGGAAGCCTAGAGGAAAAATAATTATTTTTACAATTGCTTCAACAATTAAATGGAAATCAATTCAAACAGGTTTGATTAAACAATAACTTTTGCCTTTTGATCATTTTATTCAATTTCTTTTTCAATTCTTCTGATGGGTCTTTTTATGCCAAGATGGCCGATAACAACCAAAGTGCTTGATTTTAAAACAAAAGAACAGAATGCTTATTATTTACATACTACATACTTAAGCATCCATTTTACATATTTTTCCAGAAGCTACGTTCATGAATGGCTGATGAATGCCAAGGGTCCTCTTTAATCAAAATCTTTCAAAAATCTCCACCAAATCACATGCAGGAAACCTTGGTACCTTAAATGGATGCTTAAGTGTATAATATGAAAATAATGAATGCATTATGTAATAATTAAAACAGAAAATATTCTAGATTTGATCCAAAAGCATTTTATTATTATCAGACAATTGTTTCTGCCCATTATGAAAAAATATATTTTCACGATATACAAAATATCAAAAAGCACTTACAGAAAGGCTTTATCAGTGTACATTAACCACAATCAGGCCAAAGAAAAAAATATATAAATTATTTTTATTTCAACAATTCAAAATAATGTGTCAAAATAAATATTTATTTTTATCTTACATCCGTTTCATCAAGAACTATAGAAACAGAGTCCAAGTTAGAAAAAGTTGTAAGATGACTATTTTGATTATTTTCACACGATTTGGAATTGTTGGAATTGCAAATGATTTATCTCTACCTTCGAAACACTCTATTGTACGAATAAAATGATTTATTCAATATTTTTTAAACTAAAATTTGGAAAATTATTAACCTAATTGCATAAAAGTTTAACTTGGTTGAAATTCAATTACATGTTCAAATAGTAATATATAATTTAAAAAAAGAAAAAAAACAATAACCAAAATTGTAGCCTACTCTCATAAATTATTTTAACTCAATAGGACCTATTCAAATGAGAAAGCTGGTTAAGAGTTATTGCCCAGCTATACCTTAAGCTCTCCCACTTAAGATTTCCTATTGAAAAAAATCACTCTATTCATTACAGACATAATATTATATTCGCCCATGTATGGAGTATTGCTGTCACATTTGGGCTGGTGCATCTGCTACTAGTCTCTTGCTCCTTGACAAGGTTAAAAAAAGAGTCGCAAACCTGATAGGCCCTGAACTGGCATCTAAGCTTCAGCCTCTGTCCCATCGACGAAATGTTGCATCCCTCTGCCTGTTCTACAAGTATTTTAGTGGTGAATGCTCTGACGAACTGCAATCACTTGTGCCCCCACGACGTGAGCATCCTCGACAAACCCGACAGACTGCTAAATCCCACCCCCACACTGTAGAGATCCCTAGATGTAAAAGATCTTTCTACTCCAATAGTTTCTTCCCCAGAACCGCTAGACTTTGGAATTCCATTCCAGGTCCCTGCTTCCCCAACAGTACTGACGTGCAGAAGTTCAAGTGTAACGTGAACCAACATCTTGCTGCTCAAATCCCTACATAGTACCCCAGTAGTTGTTGCCCTTGATAGTAGCCCCCTACACCAAAGTGGCAATTTGCCTTGTTTGGGGTGAAAATGTAATAAAAAAAAAAAAAAAGAAGGTCTTTATTTATCCTTCTTTTTCTCAAATCCATCCCTATTACTTTCTCACATGTTTTCCTTGGCTTTCCTCTAACGACTAAAACTGCTTCCTAAATTGTGCTGCATTCATTCTTTCAATGTGACCAAACTAACAAAGTCTCCTGATTTGCATACATTTCCCAATAACTGTCCAAATTTAATCTTCTTCAGAGGTCATCAGATCTAAGCTTTTTTCTAAAACTCACATTACACATCCATTGTATCATTCTCATATCTCCAGGCAACCACTGGCCAGGTTTTATTTTCATACATCATCATAGTATGCACACATTTGGGGTGAAAATAAGAAAGTTCTTGCATCATTTTTAATTTTGATTTCAAATGATATATTTTCAAATAAGTCTTTGTTATAATACCTTTATTTTTTATATCATTTTAAAGAGCGTTTTTCACTTTACCTACTCATTTAAATTACAATTGTTTTAAAACAATTATGTATTCTTTTCAGAATATTGAATACGAGATGGAAAAAAGCAAATTCGCACAATTTTCTTATTTCAATTCTTACTGGGCTGAAAAGCTGCTTGTGATATCAACAAAGCATTTGGCCCAGGAACCAATACTGAACTCACAGCACAAGTCTAAGAAATTTTGTGGCGGCGACAAGAGTCTTGAAGATGATAAGTGTAGTGGTCGGCTATAAGATGTTGATGATGATCAATTAAGAGCCTTAGTCGAAGCCAATCCACGCACAACTGTTTGAGAACTTGCTTCTGAATTAGACATAACGTATACGATGATTTCCAACTACTTGAGAGACTGGAAAGACAAAAAACTTGATAAATGGGTACCTCACGAATTGAACGACAACCAAAAAACAAAAACGCTGTTATAAATGTCATCTTCTTTTTTTTTATGAAACAAGAATGACCCGTTTCTTGACCGGGTTGTGACTTGCGATGAAAAGTGGGTTCTTTACGACAACCAGCGCCACTCAACTCAGTGGTTAAGATGTCAGCAAAGCTTCATAACACTTCCCGAAGCCAGAGTAATACCAAAAGAAAGTCATGTTGACTATTTGGTGATCTGCAACCAGTTTCATCCATTACAGTTCTTTGAATGCAGACAAAACCATTATGGCAGGGAAGTACTGTCAACAAACGGATGAATGCACAAGAAACTTTGACAGCAACACCCAGCATTAGTCAACAGAAAAGGCCCAATTCTCCTCCACAACAATGCCTAATCGCATGTTGTTAAACCAACCCTGTAGAAGTTGAACAAATTGGGCTATAAAACTCTGCCTCATCCGCCATACTCTCCAGACTGCTCACCTACAGACTACCACTTTTTCAAACATCTCAATAACTTTCTGCATGAGAAATGCTTTAAAAACCCAAGCAATATCAAAAATGCCTTCATCGCCACCAGAACGCAAGATTTTTATGTTACTGGCATAAATACACTTGTTTTGCGTTGACAAAAGTGTGTTCATTCTGATGGTGCTTATTTTGATCAATAAATTTTCGTTTGAGCCGAGATATGTTCATCTGAATTTAAAAATTAAAAAAACCACAAGAAGATCTTTGTGAACCTGATATATATATATATATATATATATATATATATATATATATATCAGGTTCTCTTGCATAATTTGACCCGAATTCTCATGATTTCCCATCAAGCCCGGATCCAGCGAGACCGGCAATCATCGGTGTCAGCCGAGCGTTGTTCAAATGTTGAAACGCTAATTTGACTTTAAAAAGTTTTTAATTTTTTTTTTAATGCTTTTAGTAATTTTTTATTTTATGATTAGTTATTTTTAATGATGTATTTAATTTGAATATTTCTTTTGTACTTCAATTTCTGGGATTTTGCTTAGCCAATGAAAAAGCGATATGCAAATGAAAGCAGATGACATTCGAATTGGAAGAAATCGACTGAACCCCCAAAAAAAGCTGACAAACAACTATATTTTCAGACTCGCCAAAGAGAAAAAAATGACAGGCAAGGAAATAAATCTGTGCATGCTAGAAAAACAAATGGAAACGCCGATGCAGACAATCTCATATTGTCAGGAAACGATTGCTTTCCAGGGAGCTTCTGTGTACATATTTACTTGAATTTATGTGGAGACAAAAATTTGGAAACGATCCTTTTGTCTCCATCATAAATCACATTTCTGAAAGCTACCCGGTTGGGGGGGGGGGCTCTCTTCCATTTCCTCTACTCCATCACCTCCCTCTTTGCTGTCGATATGGCCGATGAACAGTCGATCAAAGTAAAAGATTCCTAAGGAAATATGCTCATCTCAAGAAAGTTCTTCCGCCGGCAATTAGCAACCGTTAAAAAAAAAAAAAAAAAAAAAAAAAAAAAATCACTATTCATTGAAAAAAATGTTTTTCTATTTCTGTAATCCCCCCCCCCACCTGAAAAAAAACAACCTGACTGAACAAAAAGTCTGGAAAATAAAATAAAAAACAAGAAAAATAAATATGTTAAAGAAAAACAAAACAATATTGTACTAACACCTAACATTTATACGGGTAAACAACCTTTTCTTGAAGATAACAATATTTATATAACTTGCTGTTGATAAATATTTTGCAAAAAAAAAAAAAAATAAATAAATACTAAAATAAATTAAATAAACATATTTGCTTTTTTCAAGGTAGGTTTTTGTTATTTTTTGATAATTTGCATTTGTATTTCTTTTTTTCGGTTTGTGTTGCTTTTTTCCTTAGTCTGCATCTATTACGCCGCTCGGCTGACACTGATGATCGTCGGTCTCGCCCGATCCGGGCTTGACGGGAAATCACGAGAATTCGGGTCAAATTATGCAAGAGTACCATATATATATATATATATATATATATATATATAGTCATCCACATACAGTACTGTTTTGCTGTTTCACAGATCATCAGTGTGGCTAGACAAGCAACTACCTCAAGTCAGAATCGAAACCCGACTGCCCAAACTACAGTCGGAGCTTCTAACCGTTGTGCCGTTCGGCTGCAGCTATAGGGCAGTGCATTAACAATGTTTTGACATTGTCCAAATACCTAAGCTCAATTTGTTTACACAAAGAGTATCACTTAATATGCAAATGGTAATTTGTATATCATTTCTCAATATGCTCAACCCAATATAGAGCATTATAGTCATCCACATACAGTACTGTTTCACAGTTCATCAGTGCAGCTATATACATATCCACAAATTAGATTTTATAAGAATAGGATGAAAAATAATTAGATATTTTTTATTAAGTCAACAAGAAGGAAGAAAGTATTTGTTAAAAAGAAAAGGGTACTCATGCACTTATTAATCTGTGCTGAAATAATAATATTACTTAAAAAGCCATTCTTAACATGGCGAGGGAAGGGTGTTTTGTACCTATTCTGTACTTTAACCTTACAATTGAATAAAAAAAAAACATATCATAAAACTTTAATTAAACTTGGAAATACGATTTAAAAAATAGCACGGATCAGTAAGTGCATTAGAACCAAGAAAAGAATAAAAAAATTTTTTTTTTTTTTTTTTTTTTACACAGTGATCACCACTTATCAAGGCCCGGAAGCCACTCAGGGATAAGGGTTATTGCAAGTACATTACGTTAGTGTGGAGATTTGATGAAGTGTTTACTTAAGGGGGTGGTTCATTAGGAATTTGTTAACATTGGACTTGAAGACATCCAAGTTGTAGTCCGGTGGGAAGCAGGCAGACAGCCCTTCACCTGTAGTAAGTGTTTCATACAAAACTAAATTTGAGATTTTATTTATTTATTTACTATTTAAAAAAAAATAGTCAATGAAATGTTTGATTGCAATGATTTGTTTGACATGCTAAATTCATTCTCAATGCAAAAAAAATGTAAAAATAAAAATAATACTTTCAGATTTAGTCTCATATGAAATCAATATCAGAGATGAATGAACATTTTGGTTCTTCCTTTATTAAAACAAAATAATTTGTGCTTTGTCTTGTCAATTTAATGCAAAATATTATTTTTCAGTTTTCATTGTGACCTCATGAAAACAGAGTCAATTTCAGAATGACACTGACCTTTTGATCTTTGATTTCAAAAATATCCAATCCATCGTTGTAGACAAGGAAAAATTTGAGGTTAGCCTTCCCTGGCCCAAACCGGATTTTCTTTATAACAGATCTGTGTGTGGATACGGATCTGTCAAGTGAAAAGATTTGAAAAGAAATTTTTTTTTTAAATAAATAAATACATGATTTATGAATCTTAAAATAATAGTTAACTAGCAGGACCTGTGGAAATTTCACAGGAGACTCATATGTAATATATTGATGTTGGCATTCTATAGATATTCAGCATAAATGGAGATGCTCTGATATTATTATAGCTCTTTTGTTAAAACTGAAAAAGTATTTATCCAAGCTAGCAAGGGCGCCCGGTATAGCCAAGTCATAAAATATGCTTAAATATGATATTTTAATTCTTGCAGATTTCGTATATATTATTATAGAGTTAATGTTCTATCGATTTTTATATATTATAAAGTTGGGATTTCAAAAATAAAAAATATATCTATATGACTTAGGTTCATCAGCTTGAATCGAAACCAAATCCCAAACTTATGAATATATAACTGTTAACGACAGTTGCAAATGACGATGAAAATCCTGCCACTAATTAATGCCAAGAAATTGAAGAGAAAACCTGTCAAATAGACATAATAGACGTCATATCTACCCCTTGATATAAAGGGAATATGTGTATTCTTTTATACCATGTTTAACATCCGGAGAAACTAATTGTCATGCCCAGGATGTAAAAACCCTTCCAGAGACGTTCCCACAGTGTGGAAAAAACAAGCTACTCTGTCTGATAAACGATTGTGCCGTATAATTTATTGTTATATGATCTATTAATTAACACCCGGAGAGCTAGTTGACGTGCCCAGGATTTAACAGCCATTACAGAAACGTCCTCACCGTGTAGACTAACCAATGCTGTTGTCACTAATTTGTCACTGATCTAAGGGAGATAAGTTCATTTTACTAAACGATCCAATCATTTTTTTTCATATGAGAATTTGAGACGCTAAAACCAATGCAAAACATTTAACATCATAAAAACAATAATGACAAAAATAGAGCTGATATTTTGGCTTGATGATGAATGTCCTGAAAAAGTAATTTCTGATTAATTTAAAAAAATGCGCTTTAAAATTCACTTCTGATTAATTGTAAGAAAAAAAAAAAAATGATTTGTTTTTTCAACTACTTTATTTAATGTAACAAAGTTAACATTTTTGTAATGTTAAATGCTTTGCGTTGGTTTTAGCGTCCCGAATTCTCGTATGAAAAATGAATGGAGTTATCCAAAAGCACTGACCAACCAAGTTACTCCCCAGCAAGCAATCAGGTTATAGATGAACAAATGAAGACAAAATGGACAGTGTACATGTGGGAATGAGCGGCTCAGATTATTGTTTAATTTAAGAAAAGATAAAAAAAACAAATAAAAAGTCAACAAATTTTAGGCAGGATCAAATCTTTTAATATGAACTGTAAATTCTACTACCTACCTTGAAATTCGTCCCTTTAGATCCCAAATGCATAATATACCATCCATGTCCCCAAATGCTAAATGGTCATTCTTCCATGCCAAAGATGTAATCACACTCAAACCACTCTGCAAGAAAGAAGGAATAAATTCAAAGGTCAGCCTATGATTGATCTTATCCTATTTTAACACAAGCAGTGGCATGAAAGGGATGGGTGGTTATTCAATCATATTCAAGCGAGTTATTCTCCTTTTTTCAGAATATTTCTCAATATTAGGACTTATGCTTGAGTTTTTAGAGTATACAATTAAGGAGTTGGTCCCGAATATCACTAAGCATCTGCATGGCATTGAGCAAAAGGCTATTGGCTCTGAGCACTCCACTCTAGATGCATTAACATATTTAGTAGTGTTAAATATCTAGGCTATGTGTACAGATAAATCATTTTAATAAAAGTGTGCACCTTGCAACAAATGCAAGAAACAACATGAAATAATTATCAAAAGGTCATTTAAATAAAAATTATGAACCTGACACCAGGCACCTGCACTGGAAAGAAACAACAAATTTGATCAATTGTCAAAAAAAAGTTAAATATATGATAGTTGAAAGGTTATTTTTGGCAAAAGGTTACGCAGGTGTACTCAAATCAAACTAAAGTCAGTTCAATTCAGTGAAAAGAAAATGGCTGAATAAAGTGCTCTTGGGCTGTGTTTACAGTAACAAAGTCATCCCAAGTGGGTGTTTCAGGTGATTACAAATGGATATATAATAACAACCAAAAAGGATATTTGAGTTGATTGACGATTTGGACTCAAGAAAAATCCATCCATCAAACTTTCATGCATGCATCTCTCTCCTAACAACCAACCATTCATCAAAGTCACCGACAATAAAGATATATTGTTATATTTTCATATATTAGTGTGTTGTGATTCTTTTGAACACAGTAGAAATACAACAGTATTCCACATGCAGCATTTGTTGTTGTTTAAATTTAATGTTGACGATTTCATCTGATGATGAGGATTAACCAAAAAATGTCTCTTTGGAAAAAAAAAAAAAAAACTTTAAAAAATTTTTTTTTTTTTTTTTAAATCAAATGAATCTATCAATCAAAGTTTTTATAAAATTTTGAATAAAAAGATTTTTCTTATATTTTTAATAAAATCATAGGAGTCAGATAATAAGGATTTTTTTTTTTTTTTTTTTTTTTTATTACATTTTTACCCCAAACAAGGCAAATTGCCACTTTGGTGTAGGATCAGGGGCAACAACTACTGGGGTACTATGTAGGGATTTGGGCAGCAAGGTGTCGGTTCACGTTACACTTGAACTTCTTCACGTCAGTACTGTTGGGGAAGCAGGGACCTGGAATGGAATTCCAGAGTCTAGCGGTTCTGGGGAAGAAACTATTGGAGTAAAAAGATCTTTTACATCTAGGGATCTCTACAGTGTGGGGGTGGGATTTAGCAGCCTGTCGGGTTTGTCGAGGGTGCACACGTCGTGGGGGCACAAGTGATTGCAGTTCGTCAGAGCATTCACCACTAAAATACTTGTAGAAAAGGCAGAGGGATGCAACATTTCGTCGATGGGACAGAGGCTGAAGCTTAGATGCCAGTTCAGGGCCTATCAGGTTTGCGACTCTCTTTTGAACCTTGTCAAGGAGCGAGAGACTAGTAGCAGATGCACCAGCCCAGATGTGGCAGCAATACTCCATACATGGGCGAATGGTGGCCTTATAGAGGTACAGGATACTTTCGGGTGTTAGTAGTTTTCTAGCACGGTAGAGAGAACCCACCTTTCTTGCAGCGGCCCTGGCAATGCCTTCAATGTAATTCTTCCAACTCATGTTTCCTGTGAACGTTAGGCCAAGAAGTTTGAAAGATGGACTCTCAGATAAAGAGTCGTTGGCCATTGCTATGGGTGGTAGAGAGGGTTTCTTGTAATTATTGAATGAAACTAGTTTAGTCTTGGCAGCATTGAACGCGACCAACCACTTTTGTCCCCATTCCACTACAGATTGGAGGTCATCCTCTAGTGTTTCTGCCATTTCTTTAGAAATGTGTTTATTCGTCTTCCTGTCGTGCCTGCCATAGAGTGTAGTGTCATCAGCATATATACCCATCTCAGAGGCAATGTTGTCGGGGAGGTCATTTATGAATATCAGGAACAATAGAGGTCCAAGGATAGAACCCTGGGGCACCCCCGCATTTATATCATATTGTTTAG
The DNA here is from genome assembly GCF_053919585.1 of Euprymna scolopes. Classification (NCBI taxonomy): domain Eukaryota; kingdom Metazoa; phylum Mollusca; class Cephalopoda; order Sepiida; family Sepiolidae; genus Euprymna; species Euprymna scolopes. The sequence continues at coordinate 117,999,888 of NC_136489.1, read as the reverse complement.
ATGTACGACCGTCGAGGACAACCTGGATTTTTCTCTTATCTAAGAAGGATTTAATTATGTTAAGTATTCTACCAGTGATACCGTATGATCTGATTTTACTGAGGAGACCCTCATGCCATACCCTGTCAAAAGCCTTAGATATATCTAGAGCTACCGCTCTGCCCTCCCCCGCGTTGTCCAGTGAATGGTATATACGTTCAGAGATCACAGTTAGGATGTCTGCTGTGGAACGGGCTTGTCTAAATCCATATTGTTTGTCAGTCAGTAGTTTAGCATCTGTAAGATGATGGACTAGAGCGTGATTAATTATGGTCTCAAATATTTTGGCAAAAAGTGGGAGGAGGCTAATGGGGCGATAATTTGATGGGTCTGTCCTTTCGCCAGAATTCTTGAATACTGGTATAACAGAAGCAGTTTTCCAACAGACCGGAAAGCAAGCTTCATTAAGGCATTTGTTGTAGAGTTTGGAGAGAACTGAAGCTACTTCGGCTGAGCACTTTTTTAATAGCACAGCTGGGATAAGATCGGGTCCACATGCTTTTGAGGTATCAAGGTTTTTTATGATAGCATGCACCTGAGCAGGGGTGGTTTTCAGATCGTCTAGTGTGGCGTCTGCCCGCATAGGAAAGTCAGGTAGGGGGTGGTTGGAAGGGTCCAGTGTGGAGTTTGAGGCAAACCGACTGGCAAGCATGTTAGCCTTGTCGGTTGCTGAGGAGACAACCTCGTGATTGTTGGTTAGTGGGGGAATTGTTGATTGCCCATTATTTACTACACTGTTGTGGATTTTCCAGAAGTCTCGAGTTCCTAGATTTTGTGCTTCGATGAGCTTTTTAGTGGTTTCCATAAATTGTCTCTTAGCTGTCGCTATTTCTTTCTTAACGTTATTTCTAGCTTCTATATACTTCAGTCTGTTTGAACTGGGCTTATGTCGGTTAAACCTACGGTATGCATGCTTTGGGGAGAGTGGGGCTTACTATAAAATTTCCGCATGGGAACATGCGCTTCGATTGCAGTTTTGAACCAGTCAGTGGTCTCATTTGCACATTGTTCAGCAGAGAGAGAGAAAATATTTTTCCATGGAGCATCTCTAATTAGTTCCCTGATGGCTTCCCAGTCAGCCTTATTATAATATCTCGTTGTTTTGAGCACTGGCTCTTCAGTTTTGGGTCTAGAGTTTAGGGCGATTTCAACCATTATCACTGCATGATCAGCATTCCCGAGTGGGCTGTGGGCCTTCGTTATGCAGTCATCGGGAACTGTGGTCAAAAACAGATCTAGAAGTGATGCGTGTTGTTCTTCCTGGTCAGGGAAACGGGTTGGAAACGTAACAATTTGTGATAGGGAGTGAGATATAGCGAAGCTATGGGTTGTGCTGCCCGCTGCATCTGTGTGAGTAGAGAATCCAAGCCAGTTTTTGTGGTGGACATTAAAGTCACCAAACACATGTATTTGTGCGCTAGTGTCGAGGGTCAGTGCCGTGTCTATGCTGTCAGATACTTTGTTTATTATGGAGCAGTCCTGAGTCGAGGGAGAGCGGTAGAGAAAATAATAGTAGCTAATATTGTGTTGCATGTTTAGTCTAAAGCACATAAAGGCTTGATCATCTGTTTCTAGGTTTGTTTCTCTAGTCAAGGGAAGGGTATTACGAATGTAAACTCCAAGTCCGTGCATATGTCTGTCAGAGTCCTTACGGCAGAGTGGGAGATATCCAGGCATGTTAAAGTGGTTAGAGGGAATGGAGGAGTGTAGGTTAGTCTCACTTAGTGCTAAGATATCCGGGGTTAAGTTAGTTCTAAGCCCACGGATATTTGTGAAAGAGAGCCTCAAGGGAGGAGGCAAGTTGAATTTGTTTGTCCCTAATCCTGGTTTAAGCTTATTTTTAGATTGTACTGTCGTCATATTTTTTTTTTAAGAGTTTCGGTAAGGGGGAGCTAAACAAGAGGTTATGCGGAGCTTCAGACATGCATCACAAGTAGACCATCAGCTGACCTTTCTCTAATTAGGATTGTGGCCTCAGGAAAGCCCACCGGGGATGAGTGCAGGGTCCCTTTCCATGCGCGTCATGGCACTACAAACAACCCGATATTATTCAACTGTTGATGGAGCAGCCGCTCTAAGCGCTACCAAAGAGTTAGGGCTCCTGTACTACCAGTCGGGAACAACAGCCAGGAACTGTCAATCCGGTACCCTCAACCCTTTAGAAGAAGGTCAACCCAATCTAATCGCTCAGTCATATCTTATACTCCAGCACTCCCAAATGTTCAGTTTTAGGGGTGGGGCGTGCTGGGAATGGGGAAGAACGGCGTTCATTGCCCTAGCCAGGAAACAAGATCTACCGCTGGGTGTTTCTGTCGAATCACTGAGATAGTGTCTCTGCGCTTGACTAATAGGCAAAGAAGGAGTATGGAAGCCGGGCGATAGACAGAGCCCATCTATTCCTTAAGCAATTTAGGTTTGCAAACCGGTGAATTTGTTTGAGTCACCAGCTCTAGGAAGGTTGTCATCCAAGACTGAAGAGGCCTCTCTCCCCTTTGGTTTAGTTTCAGAGTTTCCATTAAGATAAAATATTGCTGCCACGTCTGCAGAGGTGCCACTCAAAGCACGTTTTCTTGCCTTGACAGAGTTCAAAATTGACTTTGCAATCTAGTAAAAAAAAAAAATCTTTTCTATCCTCTACAGTCTCTTTCTCACAAGAGACGTTGCCAGTTTTTCTCTACGCTATCATTATTTCCACCAAAAGTGCTCACTCATGACATTCACTGCAAGAACTCACTTTGCTACCAAAATGCAAAAGAAATTTTCTGTCTCTTCCATGTATCTATCATCAGGCAGATTTCCCATGACCAGAGTTTCTTTCCAAGAACTTTCTATTCATGGAACACATTATGACAGAGCTGCTTCACTACTTCCATGATCATCTTTAAATCCAATGCTAAGAAATACTCGCCATAATCTGTCCCCATAAGTAATCAAACTTTGTTTAATTACTTTTAATCTTCTCATAATATTCGTCATCATTCATCTGACAATCTATTCATATCATTAACTATTATCCACAAGTGGTTTTTAGCCTTGATATTAGTAAAACAAATAAATAAAAAATGCTGAGTAAAGCTACCCATGTCTAATATAAGTTTAATCATGATGGCATTAATCTTTGTAGAAAATACAACACACCTCTGCCTGTAAAAGAAGGCAAAAGAAAGTGCAGATCTTGTCAAGAATTCACCTTATATTAAAAAAACAAAAAGAAAAATTTGTATGATGTATGCAACTGTCACAAAACGAAAATATCATATTCCAAAAATTACAAAAAATGATCAAGTAGTTTTATTTTTATAAAGAAAATAATTTTGAAGCGAAGAAATGGAAATTTCTAGGCATTACAACTTAAATCTTGCAAGTTTGAATGGCACTTCTACACTATTGGGACAAGATTTTGTAGTCGATAAATGGAGTTTTCAGATAATAACAATGGTTTCAACTGATATTTTTTTGTCAATTCTAACAAGTTACAATGGCAGCTTCCAAATTATGCAGTTGGAATTACCTGAATATTACTGAATTACTTAAAAAAAACAAAACAAAAAAAAAACAACTTTAATTGTGGTAGCAGGTGAAAAATTGGCGCTATCTTGTTTAAATCAAAACAGAAAATTACCTTCCTTTTGAACTCTCCTGTGTCTTATGATTGTTTTCATCAAATTCTTTTCTTTTTTTTTTTGATTAATAAATAATTTTCTACCTTATCAATTTTCGTAATTTTTGGATATATTCATCTTAAAAATATGAGAAATATGTAGATACCATTGTTTTGATGTGAAATTTAGTATTACGATTTCCGAAATTTTGTCCTAATAGTGTAGAAGCACCATTTGAATTGTAAAGTTATCTCCCTTTGTTTTTTAGCTTGTTTACAAAATGGCAGACCATACTGCCACTTTTCTGTTACTTATGAAATTCGTTTTTTTTATTTAAAAAAATAAAACTACTTCAAGTTATGTGATTTTTGGTGTATGATATTTTCATTTTGTCACATGTAGTTATATTATACAGATTTTTCTTTAGTTTTGTTTTTTTTTAATATGAGGTGAATTCTTGACGAAAACTGCACTTTCTTTTGGCCTTCTTTCACTGGTAGAAGTGTGTTGTATTTTAATATAGGGTGAAAAACCAGTATTGCTGATAGTGATCGTCTTAAAATATCAGTTGCAAGATGTAGTGACAAACACAGGAACAATCCATTAAAATGGCTGCTCATGATTGTCAGTTGATAAATGTCTAGAAGGAGACAAAACTTGAAACTTACTTCAACTGGAATCTTGGAGACATCTGTGAAAGTACTCCCTTCAATGACAAAATGGTATAACGTGCTTTCTTGATCAGTGAATACAAGGTGTTCTTTGCCAACAACTTTAGGATTTGGTTTGTTGTCCCTGTGAATTTGAAAAAAAAAAATATTTTACCAAAGAAATGAGACAATAGTATTCGACATTGAAATTCATTTACATTATTTAAAAGAATCAAACATAACAGAAACTGAACAATTCACATGTATATCATGAAAAAACATTTATATGGTACTTATGCAATGTAAGGACTGTGTTATTGTCGGAATCGTCCAGGTGGTTTACAGAAAATGCCAGACACCAAAACGATGAGTACCTTTACTCGAATACAAAAAAATAATGAAGAAAATATTTGTTGCTATCATTGGTTTATTATAAATTAAAAAAACAAAACAAATCTAAATATTTATCTTGATTTGAACAGAAAGATATTTTTAAATCATAATTTTTTTTGTTTGGTATCAGTTGTTTGTTATTCAAAACAAAGCTAACAAATATTTATTCATGAAACTTACCCAACAATGAATGTCTTTTTTAAAATAAAAAAGTAAAAGTTTCATAAAAATAAGTTTCATAAAAATTGTCCAGTAATTATTTAAGAATATTATTTTCATTTTTCAATTAATCTTTTTTATTTAATTAGCTTCGTACTGACAGAAATAAAAATTGAAAAAATGTGTTTGGCACATTCCAACATTTTCTGTAAATTGCAGACAATGGCATGGCCCTCATCCTGCATAAGTGCCATTCAAATTACTGCACAAATCATTATATTTTTACTGTTTATGTTTTTTTTTTTTTCCAGTTATCCTTGGCGTGTGTTATATCAAATAATTCTTAAGTATCAACTAAGATTTTTTATTTAACTATATATATTCTCAATTTATCTTCATTTACTGAGTTGCTGAAGAATTGCAATGGATCCAAAGGATTTTTCTAACCCAGAAAAGGCCTGTCTGTAACAACGAAACCCTGATTTGCTTACACAAATTGTAATGTATAGTTGTTAATTTAAAAATTTATATTAGCTCTTACAAAAATTTACGACCAAGGACTTTAGTAATTTTTTATCACAAACTTTGATACAACTTACACAGACAGAAAACGTTGCTTTATGTATACAATAAATGTATTTTTAAACTTTGAGAAAATTAGAATAAAAACTTGAAAATTATGATTTCAATTGTCTTTTTCAAGAAAAATCAATCCGTTTTGGGCCATTTAATGGTGAAATACAATACCTATTTTCAACAATTATTTGTATACTATTAGTCAAACAAAAGCTACTATTTTACTCATAGCTGGTTAGAGGGGGCATAATACATTTCCCAGTAATAATAGCAATGATAGTAACTAAAACCATAGTCTGCTGCAGTATTTATTAGATTAATCAAGCACCCAACATTTAAAATATAATCACACATACACAAAAGCAAATAAAAATCAAACAAAAGACTAATTAGTGCATTTCAGGATGAAAAAGGGAGACAATAAAATAAACTTCAGAAAAAAATATGTGCATATATCTCTGAAAAATCACTTTATTTGAAAATCTGCCCATTAAAACTCTTTGAAGTGAGCATACAATAATGTATGTGTGCATTGGAAAGGGAAAGAAGGTGTGTTATGCAATGAACTCCTGGTAGTTGATTGCTTTAAGCATCTATTCAGCAAAATTTAGCAAGAAGAACTATAAAATTCATAACAAAAGAAATTGATAGAAATACATTTTCTATATATTCTTTTTCTTTAATATACAGGGAAAACGTCTGTGTGTATGTTAATGTTTTCCTAAAACTTGAAAAATACTCAGCAAACCTCTATAAAGTTTTTTTTTTTTTAATTGACATAACCCCCGGAAAAATAATATCTAAAATTTAGAAAAAAAACAAAAAAACATTCATTCTTTGTGGGTCAAATGTCTTTATATCATTTAATGTTATCAAGAAGTAAACACGATTTTTAATGTTATGTAAAGGAAAGTTACTCTGAGTTATGTGTGTGTTTGTGTGTGTCCAGAGAGAGGAATGGAAAGAAGAAAAAGGGGGGGGGGTGAAGAGGGGGAATTGAGAGAGATAGAGAGAGTTATAGAAGTTATGTTACACTTTTGCCCCAGGCAATGCCGAATAGCTCTACTAGTTCTTTATAAATGATAATTTATATAATAAATGACAACTTTTAACCAAAATCTATTGAATTTTATTTGATGAAGAGATAGTTTATGGTTTCTCCATGATTACACCCATATGAAATATCGTGCTAAGGATAATTTCATGAAATATTTTCAACTGAAAAATATTAGCGGACTGCTAAATTTACGTGGGAAAAAGGCTGCAGGGAAGAAAAAAGTACATCACATATTAGGTTTCGAAGTCAGTTTTGAACTCTATCAAGGCAGGATAATAGGGTTCGTACAGACTTTGAATGTCCATTTTCAAGGATTTTTCGAAGTTTTTCAAGGCCTTCTTCAGACAAAATTCAAGTTTTTAAAACAAAATATGGTGTTTTACAATCCACAGCAATTCGAAAAAGTGGTAAAAAAAAATCAAATATACGACAAATAAATGTTACCATAGCCAATAAAAATTACTTTGCAACCTACTTGCATCATTTTCTGGTGTTTTTAACCAGTTTTAAATGCTTTTTATTTCATCTCAAATAATAACTCTCTTTACGGCTTTTAATTTCCAACCAAGATGGCTGCTATCTTGTCCATTTTTTCTCCTTTTGGTCTAGCCTGCCTAATTTTAAATTATCACAATTTTTTTTTTGGGGGGGGGGCATATATTGGAGCATCCCAGAAAGCATTTTTTAAAGAAAGGGGTTATTTTATTTATGCCGGTTGCCACTACTCCTCTATCCTTATGCCCCCCCCTCCAAAAAAATTAAATTATAAAGAACAAAAATAGACGGTGATTTGAATCATTACCATGAAACTACCAGATGTAGTTTTGTGATAAAGGGACGTAACTCTTGTATCCACAACAATATTACTATGCAATTTCAGAACAATGTATTTTCATTATATTTTTCAATATTTAAAAAATATTTTAATCATATTTTTATTAATACTTAAAAAAAATAATTTAATAGTATTTATTTTTATTTTATTTTTAATATTCCGACACAAATTTTTAAAGGACATAAAAAATACCATTTTCAAGGCCTTTTCAAGAAATTTTCAAGCCATTTTTCATATTTTCAAAGATTTTTCAAGGTAATAATACAAATAAGGCCTTTTCAAGTCAAAAGTCAAGGACTTTTCAAGTCTGTACGAATCCTGGATAGGGCGTGCTCAGCAGCTCCTGCCCAGATGTGGTAACAGTATTCCATTTTAGAACGTAATTGGCTCTTATACAGATAGAGGATTGTATCGGCAGTGAGATACTTACTGGAGTGATAGAATGATCCAACCATTTTTCTGGTGATCTTGGCAACTGATTTGATGTATTTAGATCAATATGGCTAATAAACTTACACAGACACAGCTTGTAGTATAACACACAGCTTCTTTATATCGCATTCTCTATCACAGACAGTTACATTTTCAACCTGTCTCCCAGATCGACAAGATCAACAAGCCTCACTTCTAGATCTATTTCTGACCACAGTTCCTGATGATTGTGTAATGAATGCCCACAGCCCACTCGGGAATGATGAGCATGCTGCGATAATGGTAGAAATCACCCTAAACTCTCAACCTAAAGCTGAAGAGCCATTGCTCAAAATGACAAGATACTATAAGAAGGCTGACTAAGAAGCCATCGGGGATTTCATCGGAGATGCCCCATGGGGAAATATATTTTCTCTTCCTGCAGAACAGTGCGCAAATGAGACCACTGAATGGTTCAAAGTGGCAGCTGAAGCACATGTTCTCACATGGAAGTTCTATAGCAAACCCCACTCTCCCCAATGGTTTACTTCTACTTGTGCAGCTGCCATTGCAGATTTATCCGACATAAGTCCAGTACAAACAGACAAAAGAATATAGAAGCTAGAATTGTGAGAAAGAAATAGTGACAACTAAGAGAGAATACACTGAAACCACCAGAACATGCATTGAAACGCAGAAATTAGAAACTCATGATTTCCGAAAAATCTACAACAGTGTAGTAAATAATGGGCAATCACCCCACTATCCAAAAATGATGAGGTTGCTTGCACAGCAACCAATAAGGCTAATATGCTTACCAGTCAGTTTGCCTCAAACTCTATTGGACCCAACAAACAACTACCTCCCAGATTTTCCTTTGCAGACAGAAACCATACTAGATGATCTGAAAATCACTCAAGTGCATGATATAAAAAACCTAGACACCTCAAAAGCATGTGAACCTGACCTCATTTCGGCTGTACTATTAAAAAAATGCTTCACTGAGGTTGCTCCAGTTCTCTCCAAACTTTTCAACAAATGCCTTTACGAATCTCACTTTCTTGAATGCTAGAAAACTGTTTCTGTGGTACCAGTTTACAAGAATTCTGGCAAAAGAACTGAGCCATTAAATTATCGCCCCATTAACTTCCTCCCTCTTTTTGCCAAAATATTTGAGTCCTTAATTAATCAAACTCTAGTCCACCACCTTACAGTTGCTAAACTTCTGTCCAACCAACAATATATATTTAGGCAAACCCGTTCTACTGTAGATATCCTAAATGTAACCTCTGAATGTATATACCATGCACTGGATAAAGCAGAGAAAGGCAGGGCAGTAGAGCTAGATATATCTAAGGCTTTTGACAGAGTATGGCACGATGGTCTTCTCAAGAAAATCAGATCATTACTGGACGAATACTTAACATAATTAAATTATTCTTAAGTAAAGGAAGAATCCAGGTTGTCCTCGATGTTCGTACGTCAAAACAATATGATATAAATGTGGGTATATCTCAAGGGCTGATCCTTGAACCTTTATTATTCCTGATATTACTAAACGACCTCCCTGATAAAATTGTCTCTGAGATAGGTATATTTGCTGATGACACCCCCCCCCTCTATAACATGCATGAGAGGAAAACAAATGAGCACATATCTAAGGCAATGGTGGAAACACTAGAGGAAGACCACCAATCTGTAGTTGAATGGGGATAAAAATGGATGTTAACATTCAATACTGCCAAGACTAAGCTTGTTTCCTTTAAGAAACTTTCTCAACCACCAATAGCTATGGCTAATGATACATTACCTGAAAGTACTTTGTTCAAACTCCTTGGCAACGTTCACAGGGAACATGAGTTAGAACAGATACATCGAGAGCATTGCCGTGGCTGCTGCAAGGAAGGTGGGCTCTCTCTACCGTGCTAGAAAGTTACTTACGCCTGAAAGTATCCTGTACCTCTACAAGGCCACAATTCGCCCATGTATGGAGTATTGCTGTCACATTTGGGATGGCGCCTCTGCTACTAGTCTCTCACTCCTGGACAGGTATTCAAAAGAGAGTCACCAACCTAATAGGTCCCGAACTGTCAGCTAGGCTTCAGCCTCTCTCCCATCAACGAAATGTTGCATCCATTTGCATGTTTTACAAGTATTTTAATGGTAAATGCTTCGATGAACTACAAGCCCTTGTACTCCCTCGACATAAATACACCCGATAAACCCGGCAAGCAGCAAAATCCCACCCCTATACAGTAGAGATCCCCAGATGCCAGAAAACCATCTACTCTAATAGTTTCTTCCCCAGAACTGCTAGACTTTAGAATTCCCTTCCAGGTTCCTGCTTCCCCAACTGTACTGACATGCAGAAGTTCAAGTGTAATGTAAACAGACATCTTGCTGCTCAACTCCCTATATAGTATTCCTGCAATTATGTCTCAGATAGAAGCTAACTACATCAATGTGGCACTGTGCCTTGTTTGAGGTGAAAATGCAAAAAAAAAGAAAAAATTAAAAAAGAACAGATTTTGCAAATCATTTTTCTACTGTTTTAAATGAAGAAAATGTAATGTTTAAAGGTCACGGTCAGATAAGAACCAAAGAAAAACTTTTGTATGGGCTACAAATAGTTTTATGGTGTTGCTTTTGTTATATATTACTAAATGAGGAATCATTTTCATTTAAAATCGATTTAGTATTATACATGTAAAACTGAGCAACAAACATGTGAATAAGTTAAATCAAAACAAAATGGTCACCAAATTTGATGTGATGTGCTTATCTAAAAACGAAACGCAAATTTTTGCTCTAAATGATTCCTCGTTTAATAGTAGTAACAAATACACAACTTCATCAATTATTTAATTTTTATTTTATATGAATATCTAATAAAATGTTATTTAGTGGTGAATTTTGCTTGACTGTATTAAAAAGAAAACAATTGCATGCTAAATCAGGAATTGAAAAAAAAAAAAAAATCAAAACTTTTTGGTGTAAGAGAATCAGAAAAATTGTAACCTAATTTCCAAAATAATTAAAAAGATTTTTTTTCTTAATTTAAAACCTAATTTTTTTATTGCTGGTAATAGTGAGAAAATGATCAACTAAAATTTATAGATCATAACAAATTTATGTAAAAAAAAAAAAAAAAAAAAAAAAAAAAGAAAATGGCACTAAAAAAAACAAAAATTGACACCAAAAACAAAAAATGACACCAAAAACAACAAAAAAATGGCATCAAAAACAACAAAAAAATGGCATCAAAAACAACAAAAAAAATGGCACCAAAAACAACAAAAAAATGGCACCAAAAACAACAAAAAAATGGCACCAAAAACAACAAAAAAATGGCACCAAAAACAACAAAAAAATGGCACCAAAAACAACAAAAAAATGGCACCAAAAACAACAAAAAAAATGGCACCAAAAACAAAAAAAATGGCACCAAAAACAAAAAAAATGGCACCAAAAACAAAAAAGAATGGCACCAAAAACAAAACAAAAAAATAGTCAGATAAAAATACACAAGTGAAAAATATAAATGAAATCTCACACTGAATTTATCAAATATAAAAAGTTTGTTAAATTAAAAAATAAAATTATGTCTAAATTTGAAGGTAGGAGACGACTTTCCACTACTCCCTTCTCCAAAACAAAAAGAAAATTCTACCTTTAGGTGATTATGTGATTTTAGAATCGGAAATTTATTGGAATTTAGAATTTTGAACAGAGTTGGTAAGTGTATTGGAATCAGGAAAAATATTGGAATCATTGCATCACTAGTATGCATACAGTAATAATTATGTAACTATTGTCAAATTATATCAATATTTATTTTTATATCCATGGAAATTACTTGACTGAACTTCAATCTCTACTCATCTTCTACTATAACTTTCCTTTTTCCTTCTATATGCTTAACATTAGGTAAATTTTCCATGAACATTTTTTTTCCAAGAACTTCATCTGTGAAACATTATCACAGGATTTTTTTCCTGCAAGCCACAACATGGTCATCTTCAAACCCAACATCAATAAATACTGTTCTCATAAATAATTAAAGTTTGCTTATTCTATTCATCATCATTTCAATCCTCTCATATTATTCTTCATAATTCAATTGACAATCTATCTGTTTCATTAACCATTATCCCCATGTGGCTTTTTAGCCTTGATGAGTGGTGAATCATTAGTAACAAAACAAAGACATATTTTCTAGGATATAACGTTAATTATTACATTTGTTAGGGAAACAAAAATGTTGGGGCTTATTAAAAACTCCCTCTCCACACTCCATGAAAAGAATAAAAAAATAAAAATAATCCATATGATGCACATACAGACTGAAAGAAAATATTGCACACCAAAAATCATGTAGTTTTATTCTTAAAGAAAATCATTTTTAAGTGAATTTCAGTTTTTCCAATGCCCTCATGTTAAGAATGGCTTTCTAAAATCTTGCAAAAGTTTGAATTATTTGGAGTTATTTCCCTTGTTCCTTTATATGTTTTCAAGTCACTGTTTGTTTAGCCACAAAATTTGATTTATTTTTATTTAAAAATAAACCTACTTATCAATTTATGTGATTTTTGATATATGGTATTTTCTTTTCAGCAACAGCAGGAACATACATCATACAGTTTTCTTTATTTTTATTTTTTTTCATGAAGATGGCGGGTGGAGATAGTTCTGAACAAACATCAAAATGTTAACAAGGCTACATGCAGCACCAAACTTTCAGTCGGAAATCCACCTCAATTGACACGCATCGTACACACACTTACATATACGAGTGCAGAGCAGACAGAGTTTCAACAACATCAGCGTTTGAGGAATCTTCAGAACTAGCGTCGTCAAAAAGAACACAAATTATTCAATAAAAACAAGAGGTGACGATTGATTATTTGAATTCTTCGGACTACTGTTCTCATCTTTAATGTTATTCGCACAATGTTTCGGCCGATGTAACCTTCAACCTTCTTTAGGTGTATCTTACTGAACTCTGGGATCTTTCTGTCGAACACAGAATTGCGAATGAACCCTCTAATTCAATCCACAAGGATCGATTGCTCTTGTTCTGTCAGTCTTAATTAATTTGCAATTATATTCTTAGTATCACCCACACTGAAGACTGAACCTTCAACTTTCAGAAGAGGGTCACTTATATCTGAATTTTATTTAATATTTTATCCATTATGCCATGATTTCCTGCAACTCTCAATGTGAGTGATACTAAGAATGCAATTGCAAATTAATTAAAACTTCTACCCGATCATAATTAGGGCCGTGACAACAGAATATTCTTTTTATTGCTTCGACTCTTGAGTATATATCTGTTAATATCTTATGTTTTTATATAGACTGATGCGGTTCTCGATTGATTAGTTGCATCTATCTTGAGAATGAAAAGAATATGCTGTTGTCACAGCCCTAGTCATAATTGGCTGAGCAAGAGCATGCTGCCTTTATGGATTAAATAAAGGGTACTATTTGAAATTCCGTGCAGATTCCAGAGTTTGACAAGATACACCTAAAGAACGGCAAAGGTTACATCAGCTGAAACGTTGTGAGGATAACACTCAAGATGAGAACAGTAGTCCAAATAATTCAAAAAATTTTCAAATACAAAAACAAAAGAATTCTTACACTAACACAAATAAAAAATAAAGACAAATATAATCCAATACAAATAGGATGTTAGATTTGCATATAAATATAGTAAAAAGACAAAAGGATTAGACTCAAATAAATTCTAATTATCTGTAGGACATTATCTTGACTGTTTAAAATGAACTTGACCCATGGAGTTCAGTATACACGATCTCACAATTCCATTCTTTGTGCAGCCATTAAGAGACACCTTTCTGACATTCAATAACGGTTAAACTTGACCTGTTGCCACATCCAGCCCAAGTTGGAGGCTGTTAAGTTGGAGTTGAGTGACAGTAGCTGGCTTTCAGGCTAGGATAAAATTAATTTGAAGTGATTGAGGATATTTTAAGTAAAGTAGTCCAAAGAGTAAATGTCGCATTTTGGTAATTGCTTAAGTGAAAATGATGGCAAAATGGTGAAAAACAATGAATTTAATTTTTTTATTATTTAGTTTTAGCTGGGGATGGGACATCCTACAGATGCCAGACATTCACACTCTATTTCAGACTTTTCAACTGAGAGATTTTAAAATTTTAACTGTCTCGATAAGTACAATTGTTAGTATTACTCCTGCACTTGGTTCACTGAGTATATTTGCTAGATACTTTTTGAAATTTTTTTTTATGTGTCCGGTTGCTCCTATAATTACTGAATTGGTGGGGATCTTCCTAAGATTCCAGTTTCTTTTCATGGCATATTTGGTATTTCATTATTTTTTCCTGTCAGCTCTTTAACTCTGCAACACTTAACTTCTTCGGTTGCTTCTTTCTCTCTTGTCCCATATCACTATAGTTTTTTAGGTATGTAGTTGTAGAAATTGTATAGCCATAATCGATGATGTATAACTTATTTCTAACTGTTCTTTCTGGTATATGTTCCCTTGTATAAAAATGTGCCTACTGAAGAGTAGGATTGACAGAGGATGACCACTCTCCATACTTTTTTGATGACCCTGTACATAAATGATATATATTTTTTTTATATATTATTTGCAAATAAATAATTGAAAATGAAGTATCTGTTCTGAGTGATATTTTTTAAGGTGCTGTATTTTCCCACATTGATCGAAGCTAATTGTTCTGGACGTCCCGGCACGAAAGGCCAGGAAGATGCCTTTGCTGTCGATTTAATTTCACTTTTATATGAAAAAGTTAAAAAAACATGTGAGAGTAAGGAATAGTATAAATTTTATAAAAGTCGATCAAAATAAATGTAGAGACAACGTCCGTTTGCAAATCGCAGATATTATAATCTAGGGAGTATATAAAAAGTTCTAAAGAATAGTACCCCTCCTCCAGAAACCACGGCGAAAAAAGTCTTTGCTTGACATACAAAAATGCGTGTGGCCGTTTTTTCTTTTATATATATATATATATATATAGACTAGCGAGGGGTACCCAGCGTTGCCCAGGTGTTTGGAGGTGTGTGTGGAAACTCCGGGGGGGGGGGGGGTAAAAAAAAAAAAAAAGAAGAAAACTAAGTATGAGGATCGAACCCGAATCCTTGAGGCAAAGTTGTAAATTAAAGTGTGAAAAAAAAAAAACGTGCGACGTTAACCATTGCCCCACTGCGAGCTGCTAACGGAAACACGTTTTAATTTATTTAATTACTTGGATTTGGCAGGTGCCCGTTTTAATGAGTTAATGAGGTCAAGTTTGACTGCGGGATAGTATTTCATTTACTGTGGAACGCTTTTTTTCCCCAAGATGTGATAGGAAAAAGACTAACCCACATGTGGCGAGCGACAAATGTTGAATATTTATCTTCCCAAAATCGAGCAAATTAAATAGACAGGCGAGCTTTGTTGTTAACTGTGAGATATTACGATTTATATGTGATATAAAAAGTTTTAAAAAGTTGTAAAGCGACCGACCGCTTCTCTGAATAAAGCCTTTTGTAGACATACAGAAAAAGTGAACACACACACATACATTTTCGCTTTTATATTTATAGATGACCATGTTTAAAGTCAACGTACAAGAGCCTGATTAACACTTATCAAGCGATTGCTTTGCTTAAATAGTATATTTTGTCATCAGAAAGCAATGCTCATCACACACATGAAATTCAGATTTTTCAATCATCTGAAAATAGCTTCACAAAAAATAAATAAATAAAGAAAACTAATTTCTAAACTAACAAGCCGAGCATGCGAGGTCCCTCTCCATGAGCGAAAAATTTATTTTCACTATGACTAATTTTTGTGCAAAATGTTTTTTAAATTCAAGGAGTCATTATTGAGAAAAATGCAAACAAATGAATATATGAACGATTTGGGGGCAATTTTGCACCTATAATTTCAGGATAACTCTGATTGCCCCTGGGGGAGGAGGGGGGGCAATCAGAGTTATTCTGGAAAATCCATTCTGGCCAAAATTTACTTTCACCGCGACTAATATTTGTGCAAAATTTCAAAATCCAATGCGTGGTTATTGAGAAAAGTGCAAACAAATGAACGGACGAACAGGAGTGAATTACTAAGTCCAATCCTTCCTTTGTCAAGGGACCAAGAAACTAATTAATAAACTAATCATCTGATGAAACTCTAATTTTGACATGTGCCATTTAAAGGTTAATACTTAATAAAAAAAATCATATGGATTTTTTATTATTATTACTGGTGTCATCTATGTTAAGCCTGGAACTTATTGAGTGATGTATTACAAGGTCCGTCAAGTTGGCCTATCTACACGAGTGATTTGTTGCAGTTAGCCATTGATGTATATATATAACTAGCCTGGGTGCCTGGTGTCGCCCAGGTGTTTGCAGGTGTGTGCTGAGCAAAAAGAAAAGTGGTAGTAGGCAGGTAGACTCGAACTCATACTGCGAAGGACGAAAAGAATGTAGAAAAATAAAATAAAAGTGATGTCTTTGCCGTTGCGTCCATTTCCAAAACGGAAGTGGCGAAGATTTAAATTAAGGCTAGTCAATTGAAAAGAGGGGATGACTTTCGAATATATCAGCAAAAAAAGGAACCCCTACTTGTAGAAAAGTGCCCAGCTGAGGGTGAAGGAATTCATGTTTTTGGCCAATTTTCAATATTTGTTGTCCGAAGGGTTGAGCTTCAAAACGATACTGATCTTGTGAAAATCAGTCATCTCTGTTGAAAGTTTTAGGCAGGCATATATACATTTAAACAGACAGGTGAGATTTATATTATAAACTAGCAGAGGTACCCGGTGTTGCCCAGGTATTGGCATTTTTCATTGAGTAATGTATACCACAGCACATTACCCCCACCCCACCACCCTACTTGAATAAAAGGAGGAGATGAAGTCTGGGAGGACTGGTTAATTAAACAGTGAAAATCAATCAGTGTGATGATAATCTCGAGTTGTTCCTAATTAAAACCATAATTTGATGAGGAATGACGTCATCACCAGAATTTACCCCTTTGCTTATCTCCCCCCACCCCTCCATACTGGAATACACAGGAGGAGATAATGTCTGAGAGAATTATCTCATTTAAACATTGCCCAAACCATACATACATACATTTAAACAGACAGGTGAGATTAATATTATAGATGACTAAGAACAAGTTCATTTTCTTCTGGAATTAAGAAGTTTCAAGACAAGAGAAAGGTCAGTCAAAACAAAACAAAAATAACTTTCATGTTGAGATAAAGAACTGCGATGAATTAACAAGAGACAAAAAAGTTACATCATTTGCCAATGCCATACTCAAAGTTTTTTATCAATAAAATCCTTTAATTTTAAAAACTGAAAACCAAAAGGATGCAATTTTAAAATTAATAAAATCATTCATTATTATTATTATCATTCACTCACTAGGAGTTTTCCCACAAGTCATCATCAAAGATTTCTCTTTGAGAACAGACTGTGGTATTCCTTGAAGTCTAAGTGACATCAAGTCTCTCCAGATTTCCAGTACTTTACACCTCTTTTGAAAACATTTGCAAATTAATTTGTGTTATGGCAACAGCCGTTTGCCATTGATTTCTTGTTGGTAGTGACCATTGGTCTTCACTAAAATTTGGGTGGCAATAAGCCTCCCAATGCTCCCAGTTCCCATCCGTACTCATCCAGTGGAGTGCTTTCTCTCCTAAATCTTTCCATCCTCCTTGACCCTTCTCACTTATTTGCGTGGTATCAGTTGATGCCATCACTTGTTTTGGAAGGGGGAGGGGGTAATTTACAATTATACAGTTTCAGTTTTCTTGATTCTATGTAGTATTTCTTTATATCTGACTTCTGTAGTAGTTTCTATATGTCTGACTAACATCTGTGGCTCATGTGTATTAGCCTCTACATTCAAGGGTTTTCCTTAATATTTCAACCATTTTCATTATTGTTATCCGTTGCATCTTCTCAACCATTCCTCCGATTCCAATTGTGTATCATTAGCCATGGCAATCAGTGGTTGAGAAGGTTTCTTGTAATTATTAAAGGAAATAAGTTTAGTCATGGCAACATTAAATGTTACCATCCAGTTTCAGCCCCATTTCATTACAGACTGAAGATCTTCCTCTAGAGTTTTAGCCATTTCCTTAGATACATATTCATTCATTCATTTTCCCCTCCAGTCTGTTATAGAGCATAGTGCTGTCAAAAAATATACCTAATTTCATCAGGTAGGTCATTTATGAATATCAGGAATAATAATGGTTTGAGGATTGACCCCTGTGGCACATCCGCATTTGTCATGTTTCTTAGATGTACGACCATTAAGGACAACCTGCTTCTATTAGTTAATTTTACAAAAGAAAAACTGTAAACAATGATTGAAATCTACAATTCTTACCCTGAGGAACTTTCCAAACTTGCCAATGAGGATGTAGAAAGACTGTCGGCATTAAGATTTCCTGGATTCTCAGTTTCCTTATTTTCTGAATTCAATTTCCTTTTCAATGTGCGGATGTTGGAAGCGGGAAACCATTCCTGATAAACAAAATGGAAGAAAAATGTTGATACAAAAAGCTTCTCTTTGGATTTTTATCAAAAAGATCTAGTAAAAATTACTACTTTGTGAGCCGGATAGAAAATATGGTCAAGTTTGACTGGAAACATTTTGTGTACGTATGTTTTGTATACAAAATGTTTTATATGTGGTTCTAGGTAGGCTTGAAAGATTTGCAATGTTTATACAAGTTCTCAGAAACTGTTTACTAAAATTAGAAAGATTTTTGAATTTTTGTTCTTAATTTATGATTTGCCTTTATCTAATACCTTAACGCTTAACTTCGGTAATCTGGCGAGAACTGGTGTGTCAACATGATTGTGGCGTATCCGAAGTTAAGCAACATTGAGCCTGGCCAGTACCAGATGGGTGACCATTTGGGAAAGCGAGGCGCTGTATGTACCGCGAGGTAAAATACAAATTGAGAAACCGGCGCGGTTTATCCTTCTCTCAAGGGTAGATGGGACTCTTAAGCCGTGGTAGGCACCTCATCTAGTAATGGCGTCATGATAAAAAATATCCTTGATAACCCTGATGAAGCATCAAGTATTCAGCTACCGACAAGATTTGAATTTCACTACAAACTTGTGTAGTGAGTTTAATCTCGGCTATGGCTGTGCTGGATAGATAAAATACCTTAATCCGTGAAATTTGAAGAAATAGAATCAGTGCTTTTGTAGTATAATGAATGCATCTTAGGTAAAAAACTATTACGTACTTACACGTCATATTGAAATTAGTAAAAATTCAAAATTTACGAAAAATGACCGAGCAGAAAAATAATTACAAGAAAAAATAAAATTTATCAAATAATACAGATTTATCTGTTTTTTTCTGTACTTATTTAAAATTACACTTATTAAAAAAAAAAAAAAAAATCTTTATGGTGCACATACTCATCACGGAACGAAGATGTCATGTTCCAAAAACCTGCATAAATTGATCAAGTAAATTTTTTTTTTAAACTAAGGAAATCAAATTTCATGACTAAGTGAGACTGATTTTTGGTCAGCCATGAGTTATAATTCAGCATAAATAGAAGAGACAACTCAATTCGAAGTATCGAGATCAAAAGCAGCCTTATAATGAATACATTTAGTATTAGAATCACTAAAAATCCTAAATTTTTATTTTCTTAGTTAAAAAAATTCTTGATCAATTTACCTGCATTTTAAGAATATAACATCCTTGTTCTGTCACGAGTACGTACATCAAAGATTTTTCTGTACTTTTGATTTTTTAATAAGAGTAATACTAAATAAACACTGTTTCTTCTATTTCATAAAACAAACTGCCTTGTTTTCAGTTAATTTTTACTTTTTCAAACTGGAAAATGGCTGATCAAAAATATACAATACTAACAATGTTATTAGTAGATCTTCTATTTGATCATTTTTCATGGTTTTTGTATTTTTTAGTAATTTTGTCAGACGTAATTACATAATAGTGTTTTTACGTAAAATGCATTTTTTTATATCCAATTATGATGAACAAACACCAGAATCCTAAAAGTACAATTTTTTTTATGCATTTCAATAAAATAAAAATGTATAATGAATTTCTTTTCAAAGACGAAAATTTATTTTAAAATTTACACTTACAACAGCTGTCATTCGTGCTGTGCTTTTCCTTACATCTCGTAATAAAGACAGATTCTTAAGATCCCATAATTCAAAAGGTTTGTCTTTAAATGTAATGACAAAATATTGCCTGAAAAAAAAAAAAAAATTTAATTTATTAAAAAAAAATACAAGTTAAAAACTAAATAAATGAAAGAAGGTGGGTTCCCTCTACCATGCTAGAAAATCACAACAGAAAGTATTTTATATCCTTACAAAACTACAATTCACCCATGCAAAGAGTATTATTGCCAAATCTGGGCTGATGCATCCACCACTAGTCTCTCACTCTTAGACAGGGTCCAAATATGAGTCTCAAATCTAATAGGTCTTATATACTGTGGGCCAATCTCCAACCTCTGTCTCAGTGCTGGAATTTTGCATACCTGTGCCTGTTTTACAAAGTACTTTAATAGAATATACTCTGATGTACTTGTGTTCCCTCGAGGTACATACCTCTGACTAACTTGAATAGCAGCAAAATCTCACCCCTTCCCCACTGAGGTTCCTAGATGCCGGAAAACCTTCTACTCTAACAGTTTCTTCCTCCAGACTGCTAGACTTTGGAACTCCCTCCCTTTTTCCTGCTTCCCTAATTGTACTAACATGCGGAAGTTTAAATGTAATGTAAACAGACATCATCGCTGGTCAACTCTCCGCATAATACCCTGTAGACCTGATCCTTACATCCAAGCGGCAATATGCCTTCTTTGGAGTAAATAAGATAAAAAGATAAATAACACTTCAGGAACTATTCCATAAAGTCATGCAGCTTGTTATTCTTTATTTTATCTAAAGCATTCTCTATAATGTCTAACTTGATCTGTGGTGCTGGGCCCCACCGGTTGTTCTTTTATTAGATGATCCAGTTCCAGAAGAATGCAATGTTAACTTTAATGAATTAATGCGTGATTTTTTTGTGCTCTTTGTCATCATATAGCATGGTAGGAGATGGAGCCAACCTTAGTTTACTTGTACTATTTGCTAGCAGAGGGACCCGACGTTGCTTGGGATTGAATGAGGATCAACGAATGGTCTACACTTCCAATATTTTTATTGTCATGAAAATTTGTGAAATTCTACATTCGTCAATCAAATCAATTGATTGCCTACTCTATTTGGGAACCTGCCACGGTACCCCCCCCCAAGAGGAAGCTCACATGCTTTCCCGCAGTGACAGTCTACAATACATTGTAGTCTACATTGAACTGTAGAAAATCTAATGTTAATTTTATGAAATTATTTTTATACAATGACTTGAATTAAAGTTTAAAATGCAAAAGTCAAGTATCATGGCTCAATCGTGTTCTAAACAGAAACATTCATTTCAAACGCACCCTTGTCTTATCAAAACAAACTAATGTCGATTTTATATGCCGTGCCTTTCTACAACAATAAAACTTGTCAAATGCATTTGTAATGTTAGGCTGTATAAAAGTGTTAACTTTGATTAAAATCCGACTGTTTCTTCTCTAACTGGATTTTTCTGATTATTGATTTTCAATACTTATCAGATGTATTTCAATACAACACCTATCAAAGAACACGCCCAGGAATAAATTGTATTTATGTTAGATTTAAAAAATAACTTTTTTTTTTAAATCGGCCTAGCTGTTTTGAATTAAACCTCCACCCCTGCTAATATACAACAGAAGATAACCCAATCACTAATAGATTTAAATCATGTAAAAAAAAAAAGTTGCATTTAATAACTTTTATAAATTATTAAAATTTTCTTAGTACCTCATTGGTGACACACGTAATGCATGAATCGGGGATTCCTCATCTCTTCGTACACGAACTTGAGTCTCATTTCCTGAAAGGAAAGAAAATAATATTTACTAAAAAATATTTTTTAACAAAAACCAAGAAACTTACTCTGAGAAGAATACATCATTTTAACTATCAATTAGAATTACTAAAACAGAAAACAAACACTAAAACTTATTAGAACAGACTGGCATTAGCAGTAGAGATTAATGTCCACCTATCCTCTCTCATATTTATGATATGGAAGATTCTCTTCCATAACAAATAACCAATATTTGTTTATTAACATTTTTTTATAAAAAATAAACAAAAAAGTTTTATCTGATTTTAATTACATTTTTACTAGTTATTTAACAATTCCTTTTTTTTTTACAAATTTAACATTATAATTTTCAAAATGGTGAAACTTAGAACAAACAAAAAAAGTCAAATTAGAACTTCATAACTCCATTTAACTTGATCAAATGAAGTCAAGAGAAATATAGCTGATCCCATAGTCTGCAATAATATCCATCAGGCTAACCCCCCGCCCCAATTATTATTTGTTTACAAATCAACCCAGAGTTTGTATACGTTAATAGTAGAAAAACTAAATTCATACGAATCAACATAGTATAACTTTGTTGATTGGCTCGATTCTGTTGCTGACATTTTTGTAGGAGGGACAATGTGAAGGTTGCCAACACCCATAAGTGAAAATGGTATTATGAAACCAACTGGAGTTGAACTTTGCACACCCAGGTCATCAGTCTGTGTCATTATCAACTTAACCACTGTCACCTTTTTAATGTATTAATAAAAGCAGCAGTTCATTTAAATAATGATGAAGTCTGCCATTTTAGTAGCAAATCATAAAACAAAAATCAGAATGAAGAAACTTTTTCACTAGTTGCATTTAATCTACTTGTTTTATTTATGAAGGTTAGCTCATAAACAAATGGGTACTTATGCAGAATAAGGACCATGCTATTGTCAGAATTTTCTGGGCAATTTACAACGGCTATTCTAAAAATAAGCCTCCTATTTTTTTTTTTTTTTTTTCATTAGAATTGATCAGACAAGATTGCAAATTACATGGTTATGATGACTAAATTTATACATTCATGACTTGAAAGTTTCATCCCTCTGTTGTAAATATTGACAGTGTGAGACTCTAAGAAAGCAACCCCTGTTATGGAGATGCATCAAAAGCAAAGATGGGCCACTGAATTCTCAGAAAAAGTGCATTGAGAATGGTGGTGAATGTGTAGAAAAATAAATTCTGGAACACAAAAAGTCACTTGCTTTCATGGTACCACCCCAGTCTTCAATTGAGTTAACAAAAAAAAAAAAAAAAATAGGAGGTTGTACTCATATGTAAAACGCTGGAAGTTGCCAAATGAATGTTTTGCGTTTTTTTTTTTAGGGGAGCACAAATGCTGGCCAATTTTTTTCAATGAAAAATATGTTATTTCTGTTATTATAAGGATAATTTGATGAAAAATTAATTGAAAAATGAAAACAATATTTTTTTTTTGTTACAAAGAAATACATTTAATAATTATTCAACAATTTTTATGAAACTTTAAAATTAAAAAAAAAAACACTTATTGTAAGGTAATTTTGATTTTTGAATAACAAGCGACTGATAGCAAACAAGAAAAAATGTTTGATATTTGATTTGTTTTCTTTTAATGTTTTTTATTCACATTAAGATAAATATTTAGTTTTATTTTATAATAAACCAGTGATAGCAAACAAATGTTTTTTTAAATGATGTTCACTGCGATGATATCATTGATTCAGCATTACAGAACATTTTGGCATTTTACATAAACTGCACAGAAAATTCTGATGATAGCATGGTCCTTATTCTGCATAAGTAGCAACAAATTATAGTGTAACAGAATTTTTGATGCTCAGAGGGGTCATTTTGATATCCCCATTTTGAAAATGACCCATCTACCCCATAGGGGCAGCAAAACTTTGTATGCTCAAATCAAATCAAAAAGATTTTGTCTGTAAATTTTTATCTATTCATTTCCATGTTGTTCTCTTCATTCCTTCTTCTGGAGACTTCTTCTCAACCTTCAGTTTTTTTTCTGCTATTTTTCTATCTAATGTATTAAAACCTCTTCCAGAATCACTTATTTAAAAGTTGTTCTTGCTGATCCATTATTAGACTAAGCTAGGAAAGATGAATAATAAAAAAAAAAGTAACAGGTTATTTGGACCACCCATAACTATAAAAGTCTGATTTTCATGAAAAAAAAAAATGCTTAGAGAGGGCAAATGTACCAACCTTTAAATTCAAAGGTAACCAATATAATCCCTTCCAAAATGAAAGATACCAGTTTCCACAAATCTAATCTATGAACGAAATTTCCATGAGCAAAGTTTCTTTCCAAGAGGTACCCATTTGTGGAACATAATACCATGGGGCTGCTTATCAGCTAACTATTTGTGGTAACAGTGAGAAGAGCCATAGTAACAAGCACTCACGGTTTACTTGTGCTCGCTGTAGAGAAGCACTGGTACTCAAACTTGGAACCCTTCCGATATATACAAGTATGCAAATTTAGGCGCTGTTAAAAGTTTAAGGTGGCAGCATAAATAGATGGATTTTATTGCTCAAAGCAAGTCTTTCATTTTTTGATGTTGTCTCGTTCTTGTGCGAGTTTATTGTCAGTCGAGAAAGAAAGAAGAAAAGCACTGCCACTGCAGCTTAGGTGAATAAGCGAACACTCCATCATGGGAGAAAGAAAGACAAAATAATCTGACGCGAGTGAGTGAGTGTGTTTGCTTAATGGTATTTCAACCTCTAGGGGGCTATTTAATACCAAGAAAAGGCTTATTGACATAGGGACTTTTAAATTTCTTAAAAAGTTTATTTTAAAGATACTTTAAATTTTCCAAAAAGTTTGTTTTCAAATGTAAAGAGTTTGTTTTTCTAGAATAGAATGTTATTGATTATTTTACAGGAGTGTAAATAAATTTGTTTCTTTAAAATATTTTAAAATCTGCTGAGGCTCCACTTCCTGGAATACTTTCTGTTCCGAAATATCTCTCTTGGATGTGTTTATATCTACTACACTCCATCAGTAGATGTTTTATGGTTATTTGTTAGTTGCACAGTGTGCAGTATAGAGCTTCCTCTACTTTGATTAAGTAAGAATGGGTTAGTTTTGTGCGTCCAATTCTTATTCAGTCTAGTGCAATCTCCTCCCTTCTTCCCTTCAAGGCTTTTGTTTTTTATTTTTGATTCTAGGCTGATGTTCACAGTTTGTTTTGTGTGCATCTATTCCAATCTTCTTGCCACCTGTTTTCCATTAACTTTTCTTTTTAGGTCTGTTTGTGGAATTTTAATCTTTTTAATGGTTTGATGTTTTGTGGCTTCTCAAGCCAGTTTATCGGCCCTTTCATTTCCTGGAATGCCAACATGGCTTGACATCCAGGCCATTACAATTGTTTTGCCCTCCTGAACTATTTGATTGTATTCTTGTATGATAATCTGACTTGAGTAAGTGTTTTGTTTTCAACTTGAAAGAATTTATGCAACTGAAGAAAATGGGAATTAATTCCTTAAAAATATTGTCACAATAAACTACAGGCACTATTCTATGGTCAGTTTCAAGTCCAAACAAATTCTTATTGGGCTGTCCATTTTAAATAATCTAATACTGACCAGTTTCAACCATAGTATTTAATCCTCAAGGTGTTTGCCTCATTGTCCATCTGACAAATTCATTAACTTAACTCTTATCTTTGAGTAGCCTTCGGGTTTTGGTAAGCAGTGATTCATTACTACATAATAAAAAATAAATAAAAATGAAGACAATATATCTAACATTACAGATCATGGTTGCTGCTTCTAAACAAAGACTTGCTTTATTGAATCTTACCTGAAATTATATCCACCAGTAAAATTTCATTTTTCACCAATCCGTTGGCATTTGGATCAGGGTAGGCATAAGACATGAAGGATTGTAATCCAGCCCATTCTATTCCTCTGAAAAACCAACATTTGAAAAAATTAAAAATTATTTTGATTTCTACAGATAAAAAGATATTTTACTAAATTGTAACCATATTCGGCAAGCATATGTAAATACAGTGTTAAAAATAGAAATCTCCATATAAGGTTAAAATATGTTAGCAAAAAGGAATTTACGATAAGTTGGTGGTTAGGCTGGCATGTACAAGAAGTTGTCATGAGAGGAAGTATGTAGTAAAGAAGTAGGAATTTTGATGTTTGTTATATTCCTGCATATATGCTTAAACTAATGGATCAAGTAAAGAATAGATACCCTGTAGCAGATGACGACGACTAGTGACAACCGGCGCACATTTCAATTGACACCGGTGATTCGACCTTGACATTGGCACAAGCACATGGTGTCGGTTGTTTGTAAACGCGTCAAATAGCAGACATAAGCGAATATTCGCAAACAAGATTTTTTAAAAATATATTTACAAAACTTTTGAAGATTTAAAAGAAAAATATATATTTACAAAACATTTTTTTTAAGTAACAAAACGAATGTATTTAAATAAAAGATATTTAAATAAATGGGTGCCTTTCTGAGTGCGCCGGTTGTCACTAGTTGTCGTCATCTACTATAGGGTATCTATTCTTTACTTGAACCAAACTAATAATAAAAAACGATTAATCGGGTTGAGTGTCTCCGACCGCCCGTCTAGCTGAAGCAAGGGCCAAAGTGGAGCGTTGCAGGCTCACAGCCACTTGGATCTGAATAATGCGGTGTTCAGCCACCAGGGTTGCCTCCATGGCCAACAGGTGGCCCCATTGAGGGACTTTTACCTTTTGCAGGGGGGTAGTCTGTGTGTTCTGGAGCCCCACTGACAGGGCCGTTAATTGTGTAAAGTTTCTATGTTTCAAGTTCTTCAAGCATTTATTTGCGATGTTTGGTTTAGTCTTTTTGTTTCATGGAATATCAACCTCTTTGAGTTATTCATGTTGCATCCACTTATTTTGTAGAAGGTTTTTATTTTTCAAGCTCTTTGTATCTTCAATCGCTAGTTTGTAGTGTTTGGTTGTCTTGTAGTCGACTTTATTGTTTCTGTTCCCTGCCCTGCAGAACAGGAGTTTTGTAATGGGAGAGGAAAAAGGGTTATAGCATTAATATTTGGTACATTTTAAGATAGAAAACCAGTCATAAAGTAGGGAAGGGAAGATGAAAAGGGGGAGAGGGAGATGGGCCGTTTTTTGTCTTTGGTTTTGCAGAACATAATTAAGTTTTGCAAAAGGGAATGGAACAAAAAACATGTCTCAGGAAGCCAATATCTTCAGATAGCCTGATCTGGTAGCACCAGAATTTGGTGGAAACTGAACTGTTTTAATACTACTATTAATACCACATTGAGTTTGGATGAATTATATCCTTTTAATCTAGCATATATATATTGGCAGCATTAAGGTTGCAATTACGGACAACCACAACAACAGCAGCAGCATCAGTAGCGACTCCTCGTGGTTTACATTAGTTTGAATTATCTTTTAGTTTATAAGCTCAGTGATGATTAGTGCAACCATTCAACTTCTCTTCTCGCTTGTTCATTCAGAGATCATCTCACAGGCGAGCAGTTCATAAAAGGGATTAAGCACACAGCTATTCCCTCTTTTCTTGATCAGGCTATGGTATCAAAAAGAACTCTGCATGACTGGGACCAACTTCTAAACTTCTCTCTTGGGGTGCAACAGAAATTTCCCAAGCCTGAACTCATTCCTCCTCAAGCAAAAGTTCTTAACGTTTTTGCCTTTGCTTATACTCATGGACTTATTCTATTACTAACCCTCTTCTTTTCTATTCCTCTTTTACTTCACAAAAATAACCAATAAAGTTGTTTTTAAATGTTAGAATGAGACTGTCTTTCTATTCTACATGCTAACTAATGGAAAGAAACAAGCAATGTTGTTATATAGATGGAAATAATCTCACCTGACTGTACTGGAATGAAGGCTAAATTCTTTTTCTAATTGTCCACTGCACAAGTTAAAAATCTGTATAGAACCAGAATGATTACCTGAAATTATAAATATTAGTCAACAAGTTAGACACTGACCACTAAGTGCAAGGTGACTCTCCGCCACCTCAACAAATGCCACCAACGGAATTATTAATGCCACCAACGGAATTATTAATAAAATTCACATTTTTTTTTGTAATCAAACCATATTTGTTATAAATGAACTTCAGTTTAGCCAGAGTTTTCCACCAACATTCAGTCATAAATATCAAACATTCTTTTCTTTATCGTCATTCATTCATATCTTTGGTGATCATCTCATCAATAGAAGAACGAACATTACACTAACAGGATCTTATCAACCCCCCACCATTTTTATCTTTAGAGTTATCTCAAAGATAATGTGTGTGGCCGAACTACTCCTGAATTGAAGAGAGCCATTACAGCCCCAATTTTTTTTTATTATTATTTTATTTTAATTTGGAAATTTAGAAAACTGAATGTCATAAGTTTTTTTTATTAAATGATTAAATTCATTTATCATTTTTTAATCTTTTTTCTGAGGCTTTTGTTGTGAAAACAAATTATTCATAGAAAAAGACTTAGTGTTTTTTTTAATTTATTTTATTCGTCATATTAACCTGAGGGGTCAGCCTCTTATGGAGAGAGAAATTTGCGCTAAACATGCAACCCACATCGATTCATACTTATGACAACAGCCAACAGCACCACACATATCTTTCTCTTTTCATAAGGAGCCGACCTCTCGGGTTAATACCACCAACAAAATGAAGAGAGAAAAAAAAAACGCTAAGTCTTCTTTTATGAATAGGTTGTTTTGACAGCAGAAGTCTCATGATTGAAATTTGGACAAGTTAATTTATTTTTACCAAATATGGTTGGGTTGCGAAAAGAATTGGTAATTTTATTACCAATTCCATAGGTGACATCTTTTTTGGTCACCCTGTGGAAGGCAGATATCTTGATAAGATAAATCAACAATTAAAAAGAAGAATGGAATAAACTGTTAGTACTTACCGACTGCCAAAAGAGGTTTGTATACAGATGCATTCTTTTGTGTTAAAGGTGGAGACATTCTTATAACAGAAACAGGAGATGCAATGCCACTGAGAAGGCCAGTCAGCATGAATTTAAGAGCTATGCCATGATTCGACAATCGACAAGGGGAACCAGCATCAAAGGTGCCACCAGCTGCTAACTGGGGCTGACCAATCAGGTCAAATAGGGTGTTCCGTGGATAAGGGACATCACTTGAAAGTGGAAACTGGTTGGCTCCATCACAATACACAGTGTTAGTAAAACTGACCAATGGGTCAAGAGAATAACCAGGAGTATACAATGGTGACGTCAATTGCATAGGATAATTGCAGCCAACCTGAGAAACAAGAAAAACATATATTTTTTTTTAATTTGATTACATAAAGATTTAAGTAAATATACACAAAATAAATGGAAATAGAATGAAAAAGCACAATAACAAAAGCACAATGGAAAGATGGGATAAAAAAGAAATAAATGAAAAATATGCAGGAAAAAAATAATATCCAAATATTTAATCAAAAAGATACAAAAAAAAAAATCAAAGCAAAATTGAGAAAGAAAAAATAGGCAAATTGAAAAAAGTGAAACTAGAAACAATACAAGCAAAAACTATTTATAAAAATAATAAAAACAGAAAAGAAAAACAAACAAAAAACGAAAATACAGAAACAAAATTATACAAACAGAAAAAAAAAATTCAACCTTAAAAAATATCAAGATACAAACAGCAAAAACAAAAGAAAAACAAGAAAGACAGAAAAATGGAAAAATATAAAATACGATTATAAAATGAAAAAAAAAAAAAACAGGAAAGAAAAATGGAGCCACATTCTGCTAGCAACCAATCAGAAAACGAAATTGCTCCATAAAAAATATTGAATCTTTTAGCATTCTCGCACATAATCTTTTTCATGTCCACACACGAGAAAGATCTTTGCTCTTTGCCTGCAAAATTTTAAAGTCTGAGACTTATACGAAACAGCTACCCACCGAAAACACTTTCATCTCGAGGACTTGTACAGAGTAGCTACCCATTGGAAACTCTTTTGAAATTAAACATGGCTTTCAATTCAAAATGCTACATGGCATATTTTACTGGTGCATACAAATGGCAGCTTTGCAGGTGATAGATGCTTAGCTTAAGAACAAGAGGAGGAGGGTGCACAGAGAAGTCCAACAATCCAGGAGATATTTTCTTTTAGAAAAGTAAGTGCCTCATTTAATGGGAAAATCATGCTGGAAATTTTCCTAGATGTCTACAGATAAAACCCTATGAATAGAGACCATCTAGTTGTTATCAATCTCTAGGTGGTTGAAATAGTGATCACTAACAAAAGCCAAAATCGGTCAGAAAAGGGAGAGATGGAGTTGAATGTTTGACAGGGTAGTTGATTTTCTTGAGAGCTGGAAGGCAGTTTGGTTAGTGTGCCTCTCCAGACAAGTTAAGGCCTTTGATTGAGAGCCTGTGTAATGGGTCTAATGTATTTCAACTTGGTCACATAAAACTCATTCTGCATGTCTGCTATTCAATTTTGGGAAAACGAGTCTAAATTGCAGTATTCAAAAGAATAAAAAAAATAAAATAAACATTATTATTTGTTTATAACCCAGGCTTGCCATTTTTGCTTTGGAGTGAGAATTTTTTTGCTGACAGGGTCAGATAACTTTGGACCAGCACAACAAATGGGGCAATAGACTCTACTCTTAATCAACAGCTGTAATGCTACACTGCTAGTATATATATATATATATATATTACTACTTACCTTGAATTCTGTGGCTTTTAATTCAATGAAGAGAACTCTGCTATCACTCATGATAAGAGAGAGCAATCGTTCAGACACAGAGCACATGGCTATCCCGTAGACCTTACTGTGACGGGTAATCCTTAGCGGATCTGACTGACAACGTAGATCATAAGAAACATCCAGGGTTGGGTTGGGAGGACCATCATCTGAAAAATTACAAATTAAATTTATAAAAAGAAACATGTCTCTTATGAAAAATGTTTATACAAAATGAATTCTTTAAAAATAATTTTTTTTTAATTTTAAAAAAGGAAGTTTGGTACAAATCCATACCTCCATCTGATATCTCCCCAGAAAGGAGTATATTTGTCTGAAATAGCTGAATGATCTTAGCTACAGTATTTGACTAATACAATTTAGTAAGTTGCCTTATTGGACGGTTGTTTGTAGTTGAAACTGGTAATATGCTTAAGCTTTAGGCTTTCAGCATATCTTTCAAGGTCATTCTCAAACTGCTATACTTGTCTATATTTATGGCTTACACTAGCCAATCATACTCTTATATCATCCCTCAAAAAAATAAAAATAAAGAAAATTCTTTATAATGTATGCATCCATCGCGTAAAGAAAATAGTGTACATAAAAAATCATGTAAATTGATCAAATAGTTTCATTTTTATAAAAAAACAAAATCAGTTTTAAGCAATTAATGGAAATTAGTAGACATTAAAATAATGTACAAAGCTGATTCTTAACTATTTCTGAAGAGCTATTTTAAGAGGGAGTTAACCAGTGATGAATTTGAATTTTTCCAATGCCCCTCTCCCCTGTTCATATTAAGAATGGCTTTCTAAAATCTTGCAAAAGTTCAAATTATTTGAAATTATTTTCCTTGTTCTTGAAACTTTGCAAAATATAATTGATTGTCATTTAGCCATGAAATTTGATTCTATCGTTTTTAAAATAAAAATTGCTTGGTCAATTTATGTGATTTTTGGTGTATAATATTTTAATTTTGTCATAGGCATGCCCACTATAAACATTTTTCTTTATTTTTTTTTTTTTTTTTTTTGGGGGGGGGTACTATAGACCTGCATAAAAAGTGGTTCTTTTTAATTTTTTAAATTTCAATTTTTTGCTATAGCGAAAACATTTTAAAATTAAAATTAATGTAAATAAATAAAACCAAATGTTTTTCTGCTATGAACTCAGCGGGAGATGATGGTGATGAAAAGGATAACAATACAAACTGATGATGTTCATGTGTCAAGTTCTAATCCAGTCAGTTTCATAGCACCATTTTCATTTGGTAACATTTTCTTTGGCCTTTTGGCTAAGAGCAAAGTGTAGAATCTGTTCTGATACTGCATTTTTTTCTGTCCTTGGTCTGTGGAGGAGAGAGAGACTTCTAGACTGAGACAATTTTAATTTTTGTTCCTATCCAATGTACCCCTTTTGGGGGAACTAGATTTTCTCCCCCTTAAAAACCGACCTTGTGTCTAACTCTGCCTTCATGGGGAGGCAAGTAAACAAGAACACTTTCTTTAGCCTTTTGGTATCTGTTCTGATACTACACTTCATATTTTCTGTCCTCGTTCAGTGGAGGAAGAATCCTTCTTGACTGAGACAATTTTTATTTTTTTTCCTACCCAGAGTGCCCCTTTTTGGGGAGCTGAATTTTTCCCACATTTAAAATCAAACCTTGTGTCTAACTGTGCCCTCATGGGGAGGCAAGTAAATAGAAACATTCATGTGGTACGCGTTTCTATAAAGAACCAAGAAATATAACCAAGTTGGTCTAAAAACATGCACTATGCTGTTTCATATAAATTTACATTTTTGATTTTTGATTCAGAAACTACTGAATAGATTACAACCAAATTTGACATGTAGATAAACAATGACCACAAGGTTCACAGAAGTCAATTATAAGATTGTGAATTATATATATATATATATATATATAGTAGTTGCAGGAATTCCCCTCTGGACAAAAGTATCGTAGGTTTGCAACAAGATTGCACATACAAATTCAATATAGCTAAGCTAATAGTCACTATCTTACGTAGCTTTCGGTCACCATAACAGACACATTCAGTCATGATAATATAATACTACATTGCATCCTATGAGTAAAACCATCACCATATCATTAGAGGAAGGAGTCCTTATTTTCTCTCTAAATATTTAGTCCTACCACTGTTATCAGTAGTCATCGGGAGGAATTCTGTGATTACATCGACTGTAACTGACATAGATCTAACATAATCTTTCCAATTTCTGATTCATAAATAATAAAGTCCATTCTGATTGGCTGAGTTCTGATAATTCTCATATTCCGGAATCCAGTTCTTTACTTTATAAACGAACGATTACTAACATTAAAATATAGCATCACCAAGATACATAACATTTCGCCCAACGTCAAGTTCATTTAATGCATAGGTCATTTTAGTCATGTAAGATTGAAAATTACAAGACAGAGAACAGCATTAAATGTACAATAACCAGTTCACTTGCTTTCTTTTACAAAGTTTAAAACTATCACCTATAAGAATCTCCATCATCTTTGTCGTCAAAACAACAACAAAATAATTACACAGCCCTTGCGATCGAGTTTTTTTTACCATTGAACACATTTCGTAATGCAGACTGGTATTCCATTTTCCTTATTTGTTTCTTTACTCCAGTTTACATACTGTCTTTCGCAAATTTTAATATTATGCTTTCTTTTAAAACCTTTACATTACACACTATCCATTACAGCACCCTCCTGTGTGTAAGTGTGTGCGTGCACCTTTGAACTTGAAAAAAAAACAAAACAAAAAAAAAAAACACACACACACATACGTCCAATATCTCTCTTTCTCCCTCTCTCTAACACACACACATAATTTCTTGAATGTTTACTTTAAGAGATAAAAACAATAAACTAAATAATGATGGATAAATATATAAATCACATCACTTTTGTAAACCGTGTTGCCTTTGTTTTTAAAACCTCTCTTTTTTTACCATTTACTTTTTAAAATTTATTTTTATAGTAAGTTACATTTTTTAGATGTTAGCCTATTTTTAAAGTATATGTAATATCCGACTGCAGCCTATGCCCTGCAAAATCTGTAATATATGCAAACACATGCATATATATATATATATATATATATATATATATATATATATATATATACACATATACACACAGGGTGACCAAAAAAAAACATAGAAAGTATATCTAGAACATATGCTGTAGAACGGAGAAAAAAGGCCAAATACCCTAGTGTTTTGATGTGATGTTTTGAATATAATAAACTAGTTATGACCAAAGTTTCATTTCATTCGGACAAAACACTAAGAAACGAGGCCTAATTAGAGTTGGGACCCATTTTTTTTTTTAGGGGGGAGGTCACCCTGTATGAGGAATATTAATTCGTCTCTGAAGAGTGGTTTAGACATTAAAATAATTCAATGAAATGCATATCAGATATAATATTCAATTTGCTGCATAAAAAATATGAGTATGAAATAATTCCATCATTTGGCTTTAGGAATGATAGTATGGTATATATAAGATAAGAATAGCTCAACACTATTAAGAGGAGCAAGCAATAATATTAAATGAAAGACGAGGACTAAAAGTTATATATAACCTTATATTATCAGAACAATAAGGAAAAGTTAAGGGGAAAGTTAAATTTAAAAAAAATCTCTTTAGGCCATGGCATTTCGAAGCTAAATGCTTCTCATCAGAAGAGGAGAAGGGCCAGAATTATACAAAATGCAAATATAAAAAACTGGCTTAATGACATTTAGAGATGAAATGAGAATGAAGGAATAAGATAATATTTACCATATTATCCTTTCCTTCATTTTAAAATAAACACTATATTTTGTTTACTTTTATGGTCCTGACCAACACCGGGTATATATACGAGTGTATTATGTGTCAGAATTTGGACACATGCCCCATGGTGTAATGGATAAAGGTGTTGATTAACCATCAGTTCTAAGTAACAGTCTTCTGATGACTATAATAACTAAGAATAACAATAATTACAACTTCTATCAAGTAATGCAGACAGAACAAAAACAATATACTCCCATAATTTAAATAAAGGGTTCAGTTTGAAATTCCATATGGGTTTTAAAATTTGGCAAAGATTCTCACATTCGAAAAGATGCGTCTGAAGAAGGTTGCAGGTTACATTATCTGAAACATGAAAATAACAACCAAGATGAAAATTGTAATACAAATAATACATTACTAGCGAGACCTGTGGAAATTCCACAGCGCACTCTTTCATATGTAATATATTGATGTTGGCATTCTGTGGATTTTCAACCTAAGTGGAGATGCCCTGATATTATTGTAGCTCTTTTGTTAAAACTGCAAAAGTATTTATCTAAGCTAGCAGGGACGCTCAGCGTAGCCCTATAGTAAAATGCGCTTACATATGATATTTTAATTTATGCAGATTTCGTATATATAATTACAGAATCGATTTGTTATTGATTCTCATATTTTTTAAGTTGTGATTTCAAAAATAAATAAATATATCTATATGACTTGTGTGCATCAGCTTAAATCGAAATCAAAGCCTAAACTTATGAAGAAAAAAAAAAAACAATGTATGTATATATATATAACTTGAGTTCCTTCAACTGTAATCGAAACCAAAACCAAAACCTATGAAGAATTTTTGGTGAAACTATTTATTACAAAAAATGGAAAGTCATAACATTAAACGACAGTCACTCGGAAGAAAAAAGATGTAAGCGTGACACACAAAATAACACACAAACTATCCTATTAATATGTAGATGTGTATCATATATTGCTGCAATATTTTGGGTATGTGAAGAGGGTATGACCACAAACACTGGGACAATTGCATTTTAACCATGGGTCAATAAGAACATACCAACCAGATGCCAAATCGTTTTATAAAATATATTAAATCTCTTTGAATTCTTCAGTGAAAACTTTCTATCTTGACACGTGAAGACCAATATGCATTCCATCCAAATCTTTGTGGTCATACACTTTTCATATGTCAAAAGTATTTTAACATATACTATGCTGATTTTTGGTTGGCGCTCATGTTTCTGTGGACAATAACCTTCAAATATCATTAAATGTTATTCTTAGTATCATCTATAGTGAAAATTGAACCGTCAAGCTCCCAAAGAACTGATTTTTATTTAACATCTTTATCCGTTACACTAGGTGTCCATGTCTTTATACATTATAAGAAAGCAATATTTCAAGTTAGAAATGTTAAATAACTTTATCATAGAACCCTGCAAAAGAAAATGTTTTCAAAATTTGAAATTAAAAAAAAATATGTGATAAAAAAGTTACCAAAAGCTCCAGTTCCTTCCGAGGCTGGTGTACTAATAATGTTGGTTTTGCGACGAACACGAACGGTAACGCTTCCATTCTCATGCAAACACATTAGTACATCTCTCTGACGACAGGATAAAACCTAAAAATAAACAATGTCATTTAAAGATTGGATTTTTACATAATCAAATTAAGAAATCTAACATTTTACGTTGTCTGATGAAACAGTTTTAGCGATTCACAAATGTTTGTAAACTGGGATTATTTTTTAAGATATAATTTTAAAATTAAGTGTAGATATTAAAGGAGGTTGGATGTAAGAACGGAACATTAATTTATCATTAGGCAATTTTCTTTTCATTATAACCCGCAAGAAGTGTAAGACAATGATTTCCATTGTAAGTATGTTTTTCATTACAGTAACCATGGTTTCTTGAAGGTGGTATTCATTGACAACTTGTAATTGTAAGCTTATTTGAAGTTTAAGCTAGTTAAATGTTGATCTTTGGTTTTCTGCGAGTCTTGTTTACTGTACTATGGGAATCGAGTTACAGTGTCTTGATTCAGTTTTATTTATTATTGCACTAGCAGGGATACCTACCATTACTCGGGGCTATATAAAATTAAATAGAAATGAAATTAGGTATGTAACATCTTTATATTAAAATCTGTCTCTCTCTCCTTCCCTCTCTATAGCTATTTGTATCTTTCTCTCTTTCCCCATTCTCCTTTTACCACCTTTCTACGTAACTGTTACTTTATCCTTCACCCAACTTATTCCTCTTTTCTTTCCCTGTGCTGGAATAAAAAATGTAATTAGGATTTAAAAAAATTTTTTTATTACATTTTCACCCCAAGCGAGGCACATTGCCACTTTGGTGTAGGGGGCTACTATCAGGGGCAACAACTACTGGGATACTATGTTGGGATTTGGGCAGCAAGATGTCAGTTCATGTTACACTTGAACTTCTGCATGTCAGTACAGTTGGGGAAGCAGTGGCCTGGAATGGAATTCCAGAGTTTAGCGGTTCTGGGAAAGAAACTACTGGAGTAGAAAGATCTTTTATATCTAGGGATCTCTATTGTGTGGGGGTGGGATTTAGCTGCCTGTCGGGTTTGTCGAGGGTGTCTACGTCATGGGGGCACAAGTGTCTGCAGTTCCCCAGAGCATTCACCATTAAAATACTTGTAGAACAGGCAGAGGGATGCAACATTATGTCGATGGGACAGAGGCTGAAGCTTAGATATTGGAGCTATCCCTTTTAAATGTAATACTGTAATCTCATATTTATTGTTCCTGGGCAACATCAAAGAATAGAACAAAACAATGATATTCTTAAATCCCCCACTTTCACAATTATATAAAGGAAAATAAAAAATGAATAGAAATATGAATGAAAACAAATGAAAAAAAATGAACAAATGAAAAGTGAATGAAAAACGGATTGGAAAAAAAAAATGAATGAAGGAAATAAAGGAAAAAGAATGAAAAAATAATTCAGTTTCATATATTATTGCATTATACTCATTTTTATTATGTTCTTTTTCAAATTAGTAGATAATAACATTAAAAAAAACGGATACAAAACCTACCTTCTATCAAAACTGGGACTAGTTTATCCTCAAAAAATAATTTTTTTTTTTCTAAAGTTTAGATATTATACATCTAGGGCAACGCCAATCAATAAAATACAAACTTTGTAGGGTTTGGTTTTGTATTTTCTAGTTTTAGAAGGACATATACACACTTCATTATCTTATAATGGATAAAATAATGAACTAAAAATACCTGTACAAAAGGGGAGCCAGTTCTTTCCATGGGAATAATTCCAACAGTTTGGTTGATTTTGAGATCAAGAATAAGGACCTCCCGTGGATAAAGAAGAATTAGATGATGCCGGCATGAATTATGGTAAGCCAACTGTAAACACTCATTCAATGTTAGGTTCTCTTCTTCATTGAGATTTGACCTGAAAATAAATGTATAAACTGGTCATCAGATGAGAAAGCAAAGAGAAATGAAGAAAACATTTTATTAGAAAAGTTTATAAAACAGCAGGTTTGTATTATAGATTCGAAAAAGTTGTCAAAAAACAAATATATAACAAATAAATGTTATCAAAGGCAGGATAAGTTACTTTCCTACCTAACTGGACAATTTTTTTGTGTTTTTATTTAATGTAACCTGTTTATTTAGCTCGGAAAACATACAGTGTTTACTGATGTATTGGAAAATTTAAAATGGCACCCAACCCTCTGTTGAACATGGTAAGTTTAGGAAAATGAGTTAAAATTAAAAAAATATACAAAATACTGTTAAAAACCCACCAAATATATTCAGTGAGTTTCTAACAGTATTTTGTATATTTTTTTTTTTTAACTCATTATCCCAAACTTACTGTGTTCAGCAGAAAGTTTGCCGCCATTTAAAATTTTCCAATACATCGGTAAACACTGTATGTTTTTCGAGCTAAATAAACATGTTACATTAAATAAAAATACAAAAAAATTATCCAATTAGATAGAAAAGATTGTTGGGAGGGTATTTCACTCTTGGCGATTATCAAAGTTTTCCTTTCAGTGATTACAGCATAATTGACGATTTGCCTCATGCACAGTGATCTTAAACTATAGGGGACTGCCTGTGAATTTAATATTCCCTTGAGGTCTCCTCCTTTGGAGGAAATTGGTTCAATTTATCTAGAGTTAATGCCGTAAAACAAACAAACAGTTCCTTTGTCAATCTTAATATCCATGATGTCATGCGGTATGTCAACTGATGTCTCTTTTTTTTACTATTTGAGCTCATATAACCTTACACAACATCTCTTCCTGTTCATCTTTCATGGGAATTAATTTATTTTCTAAACTTTGTGTCACTTCGATTTGTACTTAGTTTGACCCTTGTCAAAATTAATATTAGCTGATATAATCGCCATTCAACAATGGGACACTCATTATGTAATACTGCCATGCCATAGTTGTATATAGCTTTAAATAGCATATATATACACAGGGTGCATTAGATATTTGAGGATGCTTATATTTTTGTACTTTAAATTAAAAATATACTAATAAAAAAATTGCCAGTGATGATTTTCAGTGTTGTTAGCTGTGTAGAGCACATCATGCCGCCTCATTTTTTTCCACAGAGCCTTAGAGTCAATGCAGATACCTATGACGAGATTCTTCAAACAACATTTAAGCATTGGATACACAACGTAATAAAAATGGAAAAAATGGTGTAATAAAATAAAATTAAAAAAAAAAAGAAGATAATTGCGCATTCTCTCTCAATTTTCAAATATGCATTTATTTTATTTTAAAATTGATAACTGCTTTTTTTCTGATAAGCGCAGAATAAATTCATTGATTTATATGCTCTGTAATTACATTGAGCTTCATAAATTAAAGGATTGGTATAACTAAAAGGTGATATATAATTAAAGAAACATTTCTACATAAATACACACATTATATATATATAAATATGTATGTATACACAACTATGACAAAAAAAAACAAAAAAAAACTCTTACTGAAATGTGAGGATGTATCTAAAAACAGTTTAGAAAAATTAGAAAAAAAAAAAAATATATAAATTACTTACTTTACTTTGCTTTCACCAACCAGAACTTTTGACATTCTCTTTGCCAAATTGCGGGAAGACTTTTTATCCAGGGAATCACTGTTGGAAGATCGTCCACTGCCACCTGAAAAAGAAAAGATAATTACACTCAGGAGAAAAATTGCATTTTCTTTTAATTTCTAGAACCTTTTCTTCCTCTAGTGTTAGACTAGCAGGGGGGGGGATACCCGGCATTGTCCGAATGTTTGGAGGTGTGTGTGGTTGGACGGGGGTGTTAATGAAAACCTAAGAATAAGCGAAGTAAAAAAAAAGCAAAAAAAAGAAAACAGAAAAACGAACGTTAAAATTTATCTGAAAAATAAAGCGGGGGAGGGGGAGGGGGTACCTGGGCGGTAGAGGGGGGAGGGAGTAATCAAAACATAAGAATAAGTGAAGTAAAAAAAAAAAAACACAAAAAAAACTAACGTAAGGCAAACGAACGATGTTAAATGTAAAAATCGGAAAAACAAAAACAAAAAAGAAAACAGAAAAACGACCGCTAAAACTTCTGAAAAATACCCCCCCCAAAAAAAAACACGTGAAAAATGGCTTAAATAAGCCTGTTTCAATATTAAAATTCAAAAAATCGGTGGGTACCCGGCGTTGGCCAGGTGTTTTTGGGTGTGTGTGGTCATCGGGGTGGGGGTGTTAATGAAAACCTAAGAATAAGCGAAGTAAAAAAAAAAAAACCCAGAAAAACGAACGTTACGTGAAAAATGGCTTAAATAACCCTGCTTTAATATTAAAATTTAAAAAATCGAAAAAAAAAAAAAAGAAAAAGAAATCTCACACCACGATTCGAAACCAAAACATTTAGATAATGACCCAACACTCTAACCAACTGAGCTAACACGACGTACATGAAATTGTGTCAGTTCTTCAAATATTTAAACTAAATCAGGTTATGATGTCGTCTGACGCATGCGTAGAACCGATCTCGTCATGAGAGGACGGTTTTTGCTGACCTCCCCCTGTAAATAAGTGCTGATTTCAGGGTGAAAAAATTAACGTTTTTGGCCAATTTTTCAATATTTGTCGGGCGAAGGATGGGGCTTTCATATGAGTTCATTTTTATTCAGTCTGTCAAAAGTTTTTAGCAGACATACAAACACACATACATATATACATTTTCGCTTTTCGCTTTTATATATATACTAGCGGGGGGTACCCGGCGATGCCCAGGTGTCTTGAGGTAAATCAAAACTCCGGGGGGGGGGGGGGGGGTAAATAATAGAAAAAAAATGTTTTGGTAGGTAAGTATGAGAATCGAACCCGTACCCTTGAGTTGGAAAATGTGTGAAAAAAAAAAGTGCTACGTTAACCATTGAGCCACGGCAACAGACAACATTAAGCAGGTTATTTAACTATAAAAACAGGTTTGCGCAATAAAACTCTGCTGCTTCCATTTGACCTAATTAAGAAGGTCAAATCGAAGTCACGCAGCGTTTGGGTTTGTTTACCCAAATTTAACTGTTTCTTACCCCAACAGATGTTGGGGAGGGGGAAAGCAGCTCCCACAACTGTCTGATCAAAGCTGATTGCTTCTGGACGTTTTTCCCGGCGCAATGCCAAAGACGTCGTTTGAGTTTAGTTTCACTTTATTTATACTAAAAAGCCCAATCAACACGCGAGAAACCAAAATGGCAATAATTTTTTAAAAATCGACGTAAATAAATCTATACGCTACGCGGTTTCCTAATTCCTAGATATTATTATATAGGACCTATATTCACAGTTTTAAGCGATAGTAACGAACCCGGGAGCGTGTGCGAGAAAAACCTTTGCCAGACATACACGAAATGATCACACACATTATGCCTTTTATATATATAGATAGACTAGCGAGGGGTACCCGGCGTTGCCCGGGTGTTTGTAGGTGTGTGTGGAAACTCCGGGGGTGGGGGGTGGTGGTAAAAAAATGTTTTGGTAGGTAAGGATCGAACCCGAACCGTTGAGGCAAAGTTGTAAATTAAAGTGTGGAAAAAAAAAAAAAAAAAAAAACGTGCGACGTTAACCATTGCTTCACCGCGAGATGCTAACGGAAAAAAGTTTGTATTTATTTAATTACTTGGATTTGGCAGGTGCCCGTTTTAATGAGTTAATGAGGTCAAGTTTGACTGCGGGGCGGGAACGCTTCCCAAGATGTTATAGGAAAAAGACTAACCCACATGCGGCGAGCGACAAATGTTGAATATTTATCTTCCCGAAATCGAGCAAATTAAATAGACAGGTGAGCATCGTTGTTAACTGTGAGATATTACGATTTATATGTGATATAAAAAGTTTTAAAAAGTTGTGGAGCAAGCGACCACTTCTCTGAAAGAAGCCTTTTGTAGACATACAGAAAAAGCGAACACACATACATACATTTTCGCTTTTATATATATAGATAATAAAGGAAGGGAGCCGAGAGATACTAAAAACTCTAATCAGTTGTTAGGAGAGAAGAGTATTTTGAAAGAGCTAGAATCAAGTAGTCAGTGAGTAGCTGGAGTGGCCGCTATCCTCAGAATGAGAGCATCATACCCGCATGGATTAAATAAAGGGTTTCATTCGAAATTCTGTACAGATCTCGGAATTCAACAGAAAGATTTCTGAGTTCAACAAGATATATCGGAAGATGGTTGGAGATTACATCAATTGAAACGACGTGAAAATAACACTGAAGTTGAGAACAGTAATCTGAATGATCCAAATTATCAATCCTCATCTCAAAAAAAAATAAAAAACCATAGATTAGAATATGTAAGAATTAAGAATTTAATAAACAGGCTCAACTTCTTGGAAACGACAGAGAGTAAAAACGAATACTGATAGCAATAAAAGTAAGTAACATGAAATCCATTTTGTTTGAGAGTCTTTATATGTGATCAAACTTGCAGACGAAAATATGATTCTTATTTACATTGGTGATCTTTTAAACCAACTCATTTCAGGTGAAAACATTAGATACTTATTTCCAAAAATTATAAAAAACAGTCCAGTAAAAAAAATACTAATAGAATTTATGGAATTGAGTTTTATCATATGTTTTAATGTGGAAGAGATGTGTGACCAATTCAGTATGACAAACAAGGGAGATAACCCTTGACTTAAATGACTGGTCTGTTATCTTTAAACACAATATATGGGAACGTAATTGTGGCCGTTTTTTTTTTTTTTTTTTTTTTTTTTAAATACTTCTAGCACATCTACTGGATCATTTTTCGTAATTTATACAAATTTCGCCATGACACATAAGTACGTACCAATGTTTTCACCCGAAATGTGTTGGTTTAAAAAGAACAATGTAAACAAACACTGATATACTTCTGGAAATGCTAGACGAAACTAAATGCAAAAAAGTTTGGATTTTCAGTTTTATCCATTCTAGTGTCCTTAATGAAGACAATGGTTAGTTTCAGGAACATTAAATAAAGATTCCTAATGTGGCGGCTATAAAGAATATATAGAGGTTACAATGTTATATCAGGTTGATAAGAAAGTTCTTGCGGTTTTTAACTTCAAATCCAAATGAACATATCTCGGCTCATACAAAAATTTATTGATTGCAATAAACACCATCAGAATCAACACACTTTTGACAACATAAAACAAGTGTATTTATGCCAGTAACATAAAAATATTGCGTTCTGGTTGGGGTGAAGTCGCTAAAGGTGTTTTTGATATTGCTTAGGTTTTTGAAGCATTTTTCACACAGAAAGTTGTTGAAATTCTTGAAAAAGTGATAGTCGGTAGAGGAAAGGTCTGGAGAGTATGGCGGATGAGAGAGAGTTTCGTAGCCCAATTCGTTCAACTTCTGCAGGGTCAGTTTAGCAACGTGCAGTCAGACATTGATGTGGAGGAGAATTGGGCCTTTTCTGTTGACCAATGCTGGGTGTTGTTGTCGAAGTTTCTGATGCATTTCATCCATTTGTTGACAGTACTTCTTCGTTATAATGGTTTCGCCTGCATTCAAAAAACTAATGGAAGAGACCGGTCGCAGACCAGCAAACAGTCAGCAGGACTCTCTTTTTGGTGCAACTCTGATTTCAAGAAGTGCCGTAGAGCTTCGTCAGCATCTAACCACTGAACTAAGTGTCACCAGTTGTCATAAAGAACCCACTTTTCATCACAAATGGCAACTCGGTCGAGAAACGGGTCGTCCTTGTTGCGTAAAAGAAGGGACGATGGCACTTCATAACATTGTTTCTTTTGGTTGTCATTCAATTCGAGAGGCACCCATTTATAAAGTTATTTTGTCTTTCCAATCTCTCTCAAATGGTTGAAAATTGTTGTATATACATTATGTCTAATTCAGAATTAAGTTCTCAAACAATTGTGCATGAATTGGCTTCACATAAGGCTCTTAATTGATTGTCAACATCCGACAGTAAACCACTACACTCATCATCTTCAAGACTCATCGCTGCTACAAAATGTCTTAAACCACCATTGACCATTGTGCTGTGCATTCAGTAGTGGTTCCTAGGCCAA
This sequence comes from Euprymna scolopes, assembly GCF_053919585.1. Taxonomy (NCBI): domain Eukaryota; kingdom Metazoa; phylum Mollusca; class Cephalopoda; order Sepiida; family Sepiolidae; genus Euprymna; species Euprymna scolopes. Next base: position 117,955,979 of record NC_136489.1, on the reverse strand, counting down.
ACACTCCATTGACATTGCAAACTGTTTTAGCAGCTTTTCAGCCCAGTTTGAATTGAAATAAGAAAATTGCATGAATTTGTTTTTTCCATCTTGTATTCAATGTTCTGAAAAGAATACATAATTGTTGCAAAACGATTGTAACTTAAATGGTTAGTGTGAAAAACGCTCTTTAAAATGATATACAAAGATGCAGCGGGCAGCACAACTCATAGCTTCTCTATATCTCACTCCCTATCACAAATTGTTACGTTTCCAACCCGTTTCCCTGACCAGGAAGAACAACACGCATCACTTCTAGATCTGTTTTTGACCACAGTTCCCGATGATTGTATAACGAATGCTGACAGCCCACTTGGGAACGCTGATTATGCAATGATAATGGTTGAAATTGACCTAAACTCCTAAACTCTAGAGCCAAAACTGAAGAGCCAGTGCTCAAAACAACAAGATATTATAAAAAGGCCGACTGGGAAGCAATCAGAGATCTTATCAGAGATGCTCCATGGAGAAATATTTTTTCTCTTCCTGCTGAACAGTGCGCAAATGAGACCACTGAATGGTTCAAAATTGCAATCGAAGCGCATGTTCCCATGCGGAAATTTTATAGCAAGCCCCACTCTCCCCAATGTTTTATTCGACTTGCGCAACTGTCATTGCTCAAAGGCAGCATGCATACCGCAGATTTAACCGACATAAGTCCAATTCAAACAGACAGAAGTACATAGAAGCTAGACGTAACGTTAAGAAAGAAATAGTGACAGCTAAGAGAGAATTTACTGAAACCACTAAAAAACGCATCGAGCACAAAAACTAGGAACTCGTGACTTCTGGAAAATCTACAACTGTGTAGTAAATAATGGGCAATCAACAATTCCCTCACTAACTAAAAATCACGAGGTTGTTTGCTCGGCAACCAAGAAGGCTAACATGCTTGCCAATCGGTTTGCCTCAAACTCCACACTGGACCCTTCCAACCACCACCTACCTGAATTTCCTATGCGGACAGACGCCACGCTAGACGATCTAAAAATCACCCCTGCTCAGGTGCATGCTATCATAAAAAACCTTGACACTTCAAAAGCATGTGGACCCGATCTCATCCCAGCTGTGCTATTAAAAAAGTGCTCAGCTGAAGTAGCTCCAGTTCTCTCCAAACTCTACAACAAACGCCTTAATGAATCTTGCTTTCCGGGCTGTTTGTAAACTGCTTCTGTGGTACCAGTATTCAAGAATTCTGGTGAAAGAACCGACCCATTAAATTATCGCCCCATTAGCCTCCTCCCACTTTTTGCCAAAATATTTGAGACCTTAATTAACCATGCTCTAGATGCTAAACTTCTGACTGACCAACAATATGGATTTAGACAAGCCCGTTCCACAGCAGACATCCTAACTAATCTCTGAACGTATATACCATTCACTGGACAAAGCAGGGGAGGGCAGAGCGGTAGCTCTAGATATATCTAAGGCTTTTGACAGGGTATGGCATGAGGGTCTCCTCAGGAAAATTAGATCATACGGTATCACTGGTAGAATACTTAACATAATTAAATCCTTCTTAGATAAGAGAAAAATCCAGGTTGTCCTCGACAGTCGTACATCTAAACAATATGATAAAATGCGGGAGTGCCCCAGGGGTCTATCCTTGGACCTCTACTGTTCCTAATATTCATAAATGACCTCCCCGACAAAATTGCCTCTGAGATGGGTATATATGCTGATGACACCACACTCTATAACAGGCATGACAGGAAAACAAATGAACACATATCTAAAGAAATGGCAGAAACACTAGAGGATGACCTCCAATCTGTAGTGGAATGGGGACAAAAATGGATGGTCACGTTCAATGCCACCAAGACTAAACTAGTTTCATTCAATAATTACAAGAAACCTTCTCTACCACCTATAGCAATGGCCAACGACTCTTTATCTGAGAGTACATATTTCAAGCTCCTTGGCTTAACGTACACAGGAAACATGAGTTGGAACAATTACATTGAAGGCATTGCCAGGGCCGCTGCAAGGAAGGTGATCTCTCTCTACCGTGCTAGAAAACTACTAACACCCGAAAGTATCCTGTACTTCTATAAGGCCACCATTCGCCCATGTATGGAGTATTGCTGTCACATCTGGGCTGGTGCATCTGCTACTAGTCTCTCGCTCCTTGACAAGGTTCAAAAGAGAGTCGCAAACCTGATAGGCCCTGAGCTAGCATCTAAGCTTCAGCTTCTGTCCCATCAATGAAACGTTGCATCCCTCTGCCTGTTCTACAAGTATTTTAATGGTGAATGCTCTGACGAACTGCAAGCACTTGTGCCCCCACGACGTGAACACCCTCGACAAACCTGACAGGCTGCTAAATCCCACCCCCACACTGTAGAGATCCCTAGATGTAAAAGATCTTTCTACTCCACTACTCCAGTAGCTTCTTTCCCAGAACCGCTAGACTTTGGAATTCCATTTCAGGTCCCTGCTTCCCCAACTGTACTGACGTGCAGAAGTTCAAGTGTAATGTGAACCAACATCTTGCTGCCCAAATCCCTACATAGTACCTCAGTAGTTGTTGCGCCTGATAGTAGCCCCTTACACCAAAGTGGCAATGTGCCTTGTTTGGGGTGAAAATGTAATAATAATAAATATATATATATATATATATATATATATATATATATATATATAAGTAAAGGTATTTTAACGAAAACTTGTTTGAAAATACATCATTTGAAATCAAAATGAAAAATTCCGCAAGTACTTACTTTTCAACCTAATAAATAGTACAAATATTCAACATTGTTCATCTTATTTATTCATCTTTAGCCAGCTTCCAACTAAGATGAAATAAAAATCAAGAAACTTGTGCTTGATTTATTTAGTTTTGCTTTTGTTTTCTTATTAGAGGAAAATTGATTTTTTTGTAATTTTGCAAAACATGACTGAGTTTATTTGGAATTTTCATATTATTTGGAATTTTCGAACTACTATTCTCATCTTAAGTGTCATTTTCATAACAATCTCTGATCTTCTTCAGGTGCAAGAACTCATGGTTCAATGGTTAGAGTATTTGGAAAATCAATTGTAAAAGTGATATTCTCCTGAAGCCTGAAGGTTCAGTTCTCAGTGTGGGCAACTGAAAAATATAATTGCCAATTACTTAGGGCCTCTATCCAGTCATGCCTGATGGAAGAAGATTATGCTATCCTGCGAAGTAAATAAAGGGTTCTGTTCGAAATTCCATCCAAGTTCCCAAGTTCTGCAGAAATATTCCAGAATTCGGCAAGATATACCTGAAGAAGGTTGGAGGTTACATCGATCAAAATGTTGTAAAAATGACACTCAAGATGAGAACAGTAGTCCGAAGATTCCAAATAATATGAAAAACCAATTCTCACCTCAAAAATTCAGAAATGTAATGATTGAGTTTTGCAAAGAGAAAGAAAAAAAAAATAACTTTAATGTTTGGTGCATTTTTGGTCTATCTTTAGATAGCCTGATCCCTTTCTATTTCTACCTTTTAATATTTCTTGCGTCGTTTTCTTTGCTAACTCGAATAATCTCAAGACATAGTTGAACCATTTAAATTTGTTTTGTGTTCTGAACAATTTTTCATAGATTCTAATAATTACAAAAGACAGATGATTACCTTGAGCCGAAGGACTAGATATGTAGAATTTCTTTCCATTACTAGATGGGACTTTGGTTACTGAGAAATCATCCACAAAGATGATGCAATCTTGTCCAAGAACTAAAATGTTGAAAGCAAAATAAAAAAAAAAGCACATTCATCAATACAAACAAATTCATAATCATATATTTCACTAAAATTCAGCATTTATCATTTTTGCAATGAGATTGAAATTTAAATTAAAAATAAAAAAAAATAAAAAATAAAAAAAACATGAAAAAGTTCATTTTTTTTAGCTTCGTTGGTATAGACACCTTAAGTCCTTGAATGGTACTGCAATAATTTGAGATTTGGAAGTCCTCGGTATGTTGGGGGGGGGGTTGATCTAAGTTACCTTGAAAAGAACTGCTGTAGAGAGATCACATAGCAAGAAAACTCTCTGAAGTTCATCCTCATGATAGAGTTTCTGAGAAGTGTGAAATTAGATTTTCTATACAGCTACTTGGAGGGGTGATATCCATGTAGATGATGCCCCTCAATCTGCATGTTAATAAAAAAAAAACAAAAAAAACAAAACAATTGATGATGAAACATAATTAATTTATATCCAGATAATGGTCCAAACATAATGAGCGATCATTTACAATGCTCCCCACCAGATCCAAGATCGATATTGATTGCCTTCACGTTGGGCCTTATAATATCCTTGTATCAAAGTTGGGGGCAGCTGGTGGACTTCTTCCCATATGCAAGCTCTCCATGCAGCATGTTCTTTGGAACAAACAAATCTTGCATGTAGTGGGCACGGTCCAGCCACTGTGGTCCAAATATAATGACTTCCAAAGAACACAGATACTAGGGATATCACCCTCTCCACAAAAAGAAAGTGTTAGGAAGTGAAAAATAAAAGTAAAAAAAATAGTTGATCAACAGAACAAAAGTATAGGAAGTGGGATTAGTAGAAAAGACAATGGAATAGGGGAGTGGTTCACAATATAAATGGGATGTTTAATCATGGTGTAGCAGTAACTTGGACAAAACAACTGAACAAAGACATCAATACACTTAGAGTTAGTTTACAGGCAGTTTTAGGGGTGGAAGTAAGTTTTGTGACAATTTGCAGACAGTCTTCAGTTTTCGACAGTTGAGGACAGTTTTCAGTTTGACACAGCTGAAAGCAAGTTGAGGCTTGGAGCAGATGGGGAGATTAATTGATCCACCAACTGACAAATATGACTTTGATAGACAATTAAGATATGGACATTAGTGTTTAGAGGGTCATTTTTCGTGATGGTGTCATACACACACCCAGAACCCAAATGATATCTGTATGTGTTGAAGTTTGTGTTTCCTGTGTTTTGGGTTGTTTAATTTTTATACTTGTGAACTAGTGCTCATCCTCGGCAATCCAATGACATGTCCAGAATGAGTAAAGAAATGATGTAAATGAGTAAAGAAGTAATGTGACAGAGAAGAAAATCATGATACACACAGCGTTGGGGTCAGTGATTGGTGTCAAGCAGGGAAGCATGTTGTTACACAATATCTCAGATTCTTAGCTGGCAAAAATCTGGACACTAGTCCATACCAATAAATGCTTCATTGTTTCATTTCTTAATTTTGTTCTATCTTGAGACACATATAAAATTCCTGTCTTTTCAAAATTTTCCAGAGATTCACTCCATCTTTCTTCCACCCACAATATTCAGAATTCCATTTCTGAGTATCAGGACAAATTCTAAGCAAGCCAAGAATTTATTGCTCCAACAATAAAATGCACACACATTTGTTGTGTTTACATGACATCATATTTTGGTTTAGTTTTGTTTTATGGCATACTAGCCTGTGTGCCCGGCGTTGCCTGGGTCTTTGGAGGTGTGTGCTGAGCAAAAGAAAAGTGCTAGTAGGCAGACAGGCTCGAACCCATGACGTGAAGGCAGAAGAGAAAGTGAAAAAAAAAAAACATGTCTTACCACTACTCCTTGACGCAACCAGAAGTTAGGAATGTTGAAATTAAGTAAAGTCATACCAACCGATACAATGACTTGCAAAAATGGCAACGCAAAACAACCGACCCTGCCTGTAGAAAACTACTAAGTTGAGGGTGAAGGAATTAATGTTTTAGCCAATTTTCCAATATTCTTCATCCGAAGGATTGAGCTTCAAAACGATACCAATCTCATGAAAATCCGTCACCTCTGTCAAAAGTTTTAGACATACATACATACATACATATATTTAAACAGACAGGTGAGAGTTATATTATAGATTAACACTTTTTGGGTTATTTAATGTTGAAATCAGTAATTTGGAGAAAAGTTGCTTTTTGTTTTTATACAGGCGTCACCACTTACCAAGGCCCAGAGACTACTCGAGGATAAGGGTTAAAGAGTGTACAGTAGTCAATATGACAATATCATAGTCATCGTTAGTAGTGTTCATGTTTCAAGTTCTTTATATTTTCAAATATTTATTCATAGTTTGGTTGAGGAAAATTGTTTTTGATTTTGCAGAACATGCTTGAGTTTTGCAAAGGGAAAGAAGAAAAGCAATGATATCAATGTTTGGTGTATTTTAAAGTTAGAAGCCAGTATCTTCAGGCAGACTGATCTGGTAGCACCAAAATGTTTATTTTAATGTGTAATATAATTAATCAATAAAATTAAAAACTTTTCAATAGCATATTATGAAACCCTATTTTGTGGCACTAGGGGTAAAGTACTTCCTAAGCCACCAAGACTGTGCTGTCACTTGATTGGTGGCTGATGAAAACAAGATATTGCATGCATATCATTAAGCACATCAAAAAACATATCATTTAAATAATTTATGATAATTAGGTTAACAAAAATGAAAAATAATAATAGTAATAATAACTTCTTAAAGTTTAAAATTGTTAGTTTGGAAATATTTGTTATTCAAACATTAATGCCATACTGACCTTACATCAGATTGCAAGTAAAAAGATTATTTTTTATGTCCAAATTTCAAACGGAAAGTTATCATCATAATTGCTATCAAAGAGATTATGCTTTTAGTCAAGTTTGTTGGTTTATCACTATGTGTGTTTGTGTAGAACCTAACATTCACATCACTTGACTAATTGTAACCAAACTTGATCAAAATATTGGTTACAGTGCAATTTAATTTGGGGATATCTAGATCAAAGGTCAAGATCAAGATCAAAGTCATGGAAAAGGTCAAAGTCACGCTTCAGAGATAACCAGTTTTCTTCATCAGAGACTCACTACTTAGTCCAACCAAGTCCTACATCTTACATAACTTTATAAAATTCGGCCAAGCTCAAAATTAACAGATTTTTAACTTCCATTTTCTTCAAAATTTGACAGATGTATCTGATGTCTCTTCCTATAAGTAATCACCATACAACATTTCAACCTGATCAGATAAATAGTTTTTGAGTTAGCAATGTTTCTATGGCATAACTCTGGGAATACTTAATACAATATAGAAGTTCAGATAAAACTTTGGTCCATCTTTATGTTGTCAGAGAGAGGTAATGTAGTTTCATGATTGACTTATGTTCTTTTTTTATATAATGCGATTAAAAGAAAAAAAAAATTGTAAATTATACATTTACTTTCTGATTCTTCTAACAAACAAAAGACTCACATGCAATATTTCTCGTTTCAAATGGATCAAATGCAAATGATACGAGGGGTTCAGTGTAGGATTTTTTCCAGAGTTTTGTGCCAGTCTCAGCATTCCAAAGAACTAAAGAATAAGGCGGATGTAGAGCTACCAAAAAGCTGTGTCCTGTGTCCTGACAAGATAGCCATTCCATGTCTGCAAGAACAAAAGAATTCATTTAAGTAAATAATTAGCGTTAAAAGATACTTTGTATTGTTTTTGTTTTTTGCCTGTTTGCGTGTTTCGGTCATGTATTTTCATCATATTTAAAAATACAAATATATTTAAAAAAAAAAAAAAAAAAAAAAAAAAAGGAAAATTCAAAATCATATCAAGTGATAAAGATGATTATCTAGTGTGTGTATCTCTCTCTCTCTCTCTCTATATATATATATATAATGAGTAAAACTTGAAAAAGTGCTCAATACTACTGTAGAGCAAATATTTAATGAGTAAAACATGAAAAAAAGTGCTCAATACTACTGTAGAGCAAAATATATTTTTAATCTGCCAAGTTACATATGTTTCCACTACCGGAATCGAATTAACGATCCGATAGTTTCATCAGACTTTACAGACTCTGGTAGTGGAAACATGTACCTATTTACAATGCCTCCCCACGGGACAGAGTTAAACACCAGGGTCGTTTTTTAACGTGGAGAACATGTAACTAAGCAGATTAAAAATGGTAATAAAAAAAAAATAGATAGATAGATAGATATTTGAATAACGAGATGAATTAGATCACAGATTAATCAATTTTGTGGTTTCAAGTCTTACGAGTTATTTCCTGGGAGGGAATATTTTTATATAAGACAATCCCAGCCAAATAAAATTGCTCAATATACTACATAAAGCAAATTAAAAATTGTGGGTTGTATATTTAAATTTCTTTCACAAAATATAAATTTCCAAACAAAAATTTATTGTTTGAATAAGGAATACAACATTTAAAATACTTTCCTTAATCCATGGATTTTCGATGTAGGCTCATCTCCTCAGAGGGAAGTCATTAGCAAAATATTTGTTCTGGATTGATATCATTTTGTTATTTAGCACATACATTGAAAATATATTAAAGATTAAAATCTTTTAAAAGGGACACAGAAAAGGACAACAGGAAAAATTGATTGAAACAATAAAAGGATATTGGGTTCAGGTATCCGATTAGAGTGAAGCAGTGTTTTTTTTTCTATTCCATTTATTCTTATTCAATTATTATTATCATTCAATTATAAGCATATCTAAATATAGTGTGCAAAATTATCAGTAACTTTGACAGACTCCTCTCTGAGAATAGTTTAGGGATTGTCTTGATAGACATTATCTTTCACATAATCCCAGATTTTTACCCGGAGGTTAAAGTTCAGTGAGTGTGAAGCCACATCAAGATCACTGTTACTACTGATGAGATGATCATCAAAGTGTTGTTCATATCATTGAATGGTAAAAACAAAAACTGCTGGACATTTATGACTGAAACTTGGTAAGCAATTCAAACATAGACTTAACTTCGATTGAATTACAGAAAGGGTTCTGAATTTTATTAATTATACCATAAGTAGCATTTTTGAAGGTTCACTCTGTTAGAGTCTAGAAATTATCACTCAAAGGAGAGAATATGTTTCACATGGCAGGGTGGGCATGTATTTCATATAAAAAGTTGAGTGCTATGTGTCTATTGTGACAGTAAGGGAGGATGGGGTTGTTTGGGTACATTACTGCGAATCAATTAAATAAAGCATAATCATGTTGACACACCAGTTCCCATTAGATCAACAAAGTTAAGCAACATTGAGCCTGGCCAATACTAAAATGGATAACTATTTGGTAATGCCAGTGCTGTATGTGCTTGGAGCCTGAAGAGGGATGGGCACCGCCAGGCTATTTTTGCCCAATACATGCTGCATGAAATAATGCAGCGCCCCACGACTTTGGAGGATTAACGGACACGTCTGTGAATCAATTAGGTTTTAAGTTTTTGATTGATTGATTGATTGGTTTTACGGCATATCAACCTATGTGGTCATTTAATGCCGGAGTCCTTTTTTTTTTTTAACTTTTTTTATTGGGAGGGGGGGAATGACTTTTTCAGCCTTTCCTCCCTTTTTTTATAAAATTGAACTAAGAAATTAAATGTATTTATACATGGATGTGTATATTTGGGTGACTTTAAATTTCCTTAAATTTTCTTATATAAATTTACTTTCCTTAGGTATGCTAGAATATTTGCTGAGTTGACCTTTTCAAAAAGGTCTTCCATATTGCTTTCTGTATAATATAATTTTCTAGTTGGGGCAAGGTCATCACACCCAACTAGGATATGTTTTACTGTGAGTGTCTCCTGGCATGGGATGCACTCTGGCGCCGATTCTCCATTTAGTATATAAGAATGAGTAAAGTTGGTGTGTCCTATGCGCAGCCGAGTCAGTATCACATCTTCTCGGCGTGATCTCTTGATGTCCGGACATCGTTCCTTAAGTTCAGGTTTGATTGAGTATAATTTGTTGCCCTCTTGCTGACTCCACCGCAGTTGTCATTTTTCCTGTATGTATGCTTTTATCTGGGGTCTAAGATCAGTATGTGGAATCTTAAAATTGTCAGTTGGAAGGTGAGAAGATCTTTTTGCAGCTGTATCTGCCCTGTCATTGCCTTTGATCCCCACATGGCTGGGGATCCAGACAAGAATAATGTTTTTAGTAGTTGAAAGGATATTGATTTTTTCTATTAATTTTGTTGTTAGTGGATTTTCTTGTTTTTGATTTTGTATAGATAATAGGACTGATAGAGAATCTGTGAGAATGATGAAGTTTTTGGTGGTTTCCTCTGAAATTATGTTGAGTGCTAGATCGATAGCTATAGTCTCTGCAGTGAATATAGATGCTTCATTTTGAAGATTTCTCTTCATTGTGGTTTTATGGTACGTTGCTGCACATCCAGTGTGATTGTTGCTTTTAGACCCGTCTGTGTAGATAAAGGTGTAGTCTGAATATTGTAATTTTAAATGTTGAAGTTCGTCGTGGTATTCAATAGGGTTTGTGGTAGATTTGGACTTTTTGTTTAGGTTGAGTTTTATTTCAACTTGTTTCATGGTCCATGGGGGTGTTTTAGGCAGTATGAAGTTGTGAATGCTGGAGATTGGAATTTTCGATTCTTCAATGCTTTCCTTCATTCGGAGCCCGAACGTTTTGATAGTTTTTCTTCTCATGTTAAAGAGTTCTTCATATTTAGGATAGAAGGTACATTGGTATGCAGGGTTGTTTGGGCAAGACTTCAGTTCCAGTAAATATTGAAGGGCTAACTTTTCTCGCCTTAGATCTAGTGGGGGTTCGTGTGCTTCCGTGTTATAGACTGTTCACGGGGAAAGTTCTGTATGCTCCTAGAGCCAATCTTAGGCCAGTATGGTGAATAGGGTCTAGGCTTTTTATATATGATGTTCGGGTTGATCCATATATGAAACAACCGTAGTCTAGCTTTGAGCGGACTAGTGCTCTGTAAAGTTTAAGGAGTGTTTCCCTGTCTGCACCCCAATCGGTATGTGCTACCACTCTCAAAAGATTTACAGCTTTGTTACATTTTTTTTTCAGATAGTTTATGTGTGGGATGAATGTTAACTTTTTGTCAAATAAAATCCCTAAGAATTTGTACTGGTCAGTAACGGGTATGGGCATTCCTTCCATGGTTAGGACAGGATCATTATGCATGTTCTTTAGTTTGCAGAAATGCATGCATTTCGTTTTTCTTTTGGAGAATCTAAATCCATTCTCTTCCGTCCATCTCATTACTTTGTTTAAGCACAATTGAAGCTTCCTTTCTATTATAGATATATATCTAGATCTACAGCATATTAGGAAGTCATCCACATATAGGGAGCAATCTACCCCAGGGTTAAGGTTTTTTACAATGTTGTTAATTTGGATACTGAACAGGGTCACTGACAGTATACTCCCTTGAGGTACTCCATTCTCTTGTTCTTTCAAGTCCGAGAGAGCTGTGCCAACCTTTATTCTGAACCGTCTATTTTTTTAAAATTTTTCAATAAAAATTGGCATTCTGCCTTTTAGTCCAAGCGCCTTCAGATCCCTTGTAACACTGTACTTCCACACAGTATCGTAGGCTTTTTCCATGTCAAAAAACACTGCTGTTAAATGTTCCTTCCTTACAAAGGCTTCTCTGATGAAGGTTTCAAGTCTAACTATGTGGTCTATTGAACTTCGGTTTTTCCTGAATCCTGTTTGAAATTCTGTAATAAGATTCTCTGTTTCCAGGAACCAGATTAGTCTTTTGTTTATAATCCTTTCCATGGTCTTACAAATGCAGCTTGTTAGAGCTATTGGCCTGAAATTCAATGGATCTGAGACGTTACTTGATTGGGATTGGATGTTTGAGTTTTCAGATTTGGGGATTGGTATTATTGTGGCCTCTTTCCAGGTCTCGGGTACGTTTCCACTGGACCATATAATATTGAAAATTTCAAGTAGGTATTTCATTGAGGCTTCTGGAAGTTTTTTGAGGATTTCATATGGAATTTCATCGGGCCCTGTAGCTGTGTCATGGGATTTGGTTAGCGATTCTTTTAATTCAGGCAAGGTAAGAGGTTGGTTGTATTTTTCAGTATTTTGTGATTTAAATAGAATTTTCTTTTTCTCTTCCTTTTCTCTAATCTTTTTGAATTTCTCTGTTTGTCTGTCACATGATGAAATTTTTGATAAATTATCTGCCAGGTTATTGGAAATGTCTTTTTGATCGGTGTATATTTTGTTGCCTTTAGAGATGTGGGATATTGGTGTACTACTACACTTTCCTTCTATTTTCCTCATCATGTTCCAAACTGTTTTCGCCTTGGTATTCACATTAATTTTGGATATATAATTTCTCCAGGTTGTTCTTTTGGATTCCTTTATGATTCGTCTGGCTTTTGCTCTGTTGTTTTTGAAGAAATCCAGATTTTCGCTTGTTGGATACTTTTCGAATTTTCTCAAGGCAGCTCGTCGAGCTCTGATGGCTTTTCTGCATTCTTTTGTGAACCAAGGTTTGTTGTGATTGTTGGTTTTGGTTTTGGTTGTTTTCGGTATGGTATTATTTGCTATGTTTGTGAGTGTTTTAATGAAGTAGTTCAAATGGTCATCTTCATCATTCTTTTCGATAATTAATTGGTTTTTGCACTGTTCCTGGAAGTCTTCCCAATCCGCTTTATGTAGGTTCCATTTGGGTGTTTTTTGTTCAGTGCTAGTACTTAGACTTTCCAGGATGATTGGGAAATGATCACTCCCACAGGTGTCATTGTGTACTTTCCAGTCATAGTCCATATATATGGAAGGATCACATAAGGTAAGGTCAATGACGGTGAAAGTACCTGTTGCTGGGTACATATAGGTGTAGTTTTGATTATTAAGGAGGCATAGATTATTTTTATTTATTATGTTTTCTATTTCTTTTCCTTTTTTATTTGTTTCTTTACTTCCCCATATTACATTGTGACTGTTGAGATCTCCTAGTAGAAAAAAGGGTTTAGGGAGTTGTTTTATTAATTGAGTTATCTCAGTTTCGTTGATTGTATCTTTTGGAGGGATGTATATTGAGCAAAGTGTTATAGTTCTATGTAGAGTCACTGAAACTGCAATTGCTTGCAAGTTTGTGTTTATATTTATTTGTCTTTGAGGGACTTCATTCTTCACAAGTATTGATGTGCCTCCAGAAGCTCTGTCCGTATCTTTATTTATGTAGTTGTAAGATGTGTAGTGTTTTATGTTGATGGTATTATTTTCTTTCAGAAAGGTCTCCTGTAGACAGACAAGTGCTGGGCTCATATTTGTTATTAATAATGTGAGTTCATTTTGGTTTGCTTTTATCCCTCTGATATTCCATTGTAATATTTTGTTCATCATTTGGAATTGTGTTCAACTTCCATCGTCTCCAATCCCTCAAATCTATTTTCTGTCGGAGTCCCTGTTCGGGATATAGATCGGGATCTTTCTTTTCCTGTTTTTGTTTGTTTTTTTTTTTTGTCTGGGGGGATTTTTGATTCTTTTCTGGCTTGTGATGTGTTTGATGGTTGTTCGGTTGTTTTTGTAGAAATGGTTTGTGGTTTTGTTTCTTTTTGTGGTTCAGTAGTGTCTTTACTTAATATTATCCTTGGATTGGTTGCAGACATTGCACTATTCATTTTCCTCATTTCTTCTAATAGTTCTTTCATTTCCTTTATTAGTTTGCTTAGGACATCAATTTTCTTGTCAGTTGTATCCGTTACATGTATATGACCATTTTGATTGTTGATTGGATTAGTTTTTTTTGTTGCATCTGCATATGTTTTAGTTTCGATGATTTTCCTGGCCTCTGGGTAGGATATATTCTTTATATGTTTTAGTTTGGTCACTTCTTTTTCTCTTTTCCATATTTCGCAATATCTAGAGCCAGCGCCATGGTTTCCCAGGCAGTTGGCACACTTGAAATCTTTTCTGCAGTCAATGTGTGGGCCACTTTCTCCACATCTTCCACACACTGGTAATCGTGTGCACCGATCTTGATGGTGTCCAAACTTCTGGCACTTGAAGCATTGGAGGGGGTTTGGAATATAAATTTCTACATTTATTTTCATATATCCGACTTTCACTTCTTTGGGTATGGTGAGGGAATCGAAAGTTAGTATATATGTATTGATATCGATTTTCTCACCGTTTTTTTTTAATTTGAACTCTGCGAACATCTAACACATTCTGTTTCTGTAAGTTTGTCCGGATTTCCTCCAAGGGACAAAGTGCAAGTTCGTGGCTTTTCACTACTCCTTTGCAGGTATTTAGGGTTGGATGTCTGTAGCATTTGACTTTGATGTTTTCAAATAATTTTAGTTTCAATATTTCTTTAGTTTGTTCTTTGTTATGGGTTTCTATTAGTAGGCTGCCGTTAAATTGTTTTTTAATAGACTTTGGTTTTAGAGTTTTAAGATTTTTTTCAATTTTAAAAGGTGATAGTTTGCTCAAAGGAGTTTCCTCCATTGATTCTATTACTACGAATGTTGACTTCCTTGGTTTTATCGTCTCTTCGTCAGAGCTACTGATGTCAGAGACATCAGAGTGGGTTCTCTTTGGGTGGTTGGGTGGTTTTTGGGAGGAATAAGCCATATATTTTGTTTTCTTTTTTCGTCATCTTTGTTCCCCACCCACCTCGGAGTCCTATTTGGGAAGAGCCTGGGGGGAAACCCATTCGCCCAGCCTCTACAGGGATACAATGATGATATAACCGACTTTGGTGGTATCATAATGATTATCTGTTCTCTCTTGATATTGCTATGGGATCTGTAGCAATCCTGAGGGGTTTACAGCCTCGTCATCGATATTCACACCTAATCGATTGACCCTCAGCCACCGCTTTCCATCATATATTAGGGAGTAGGGTTATTTGTGGGAGAGGGGGGATGTGTTGTATTAGTAGTGGGTTTTTGGAATGGGCAATATATGGTGGGGCTTGGCGTGACTGGCCGATTGGTCGGATCGGGCCTCTCCGACCGCCCGTCTAATCGAAGTAAGGGCCAAAGTAATGTGTTGCGGTGCCTAAACTTCTATGTATCCTGGTTTAGGTTCGCTCAATCACCAGGATCACGTCCTAAGACTTTACGGGTAGCAACCCACGGCTAACTGGTTGCCCCATTGAGGGATTTTTACCCTCTGCAGGGGGACAGTCGGTTTGTTCTCATGCCCTACCGACAGGGCAAAAAAATAAATAAATAAATAGATAATTTAATAGAATATATTTGTTTTCTTTTTCTTTCTTTTTTTGTTGTTTCTTTTCCTTTTTAAAATCTGTTTCTATTTAACCCATAGTTGGGACCCTAATAGGTACTACCACTCCGGGTCAGGGTGGACCTGGGAGCAATGGCAATTAAGAGGTGGCTCCACACTCCCCAAGCCCGTAAGCTGGACCTCACCATCGGATGTAGTTTAAGGTCATATCCAGGACCGGGAGTAAGGTAGGAAAAAATAAAATAAAAAGGGGGGGGGAAGGCTGTTGTTTTTGTTTTTGGTTTTGCAGAACATAATTAAGTTTTACAAAAAAGATCAGAAAACAAAAAAACGTCAATGTAGGTGCATTTCGTCTCAGGAAGCCACAGGGCAGCCTGATCTGGTAGCACCAGTTAGGTTTTAAGGATACCAGAAAATAAGCAAAACGAACAAGATGACTTTGGATCTATACCAGTTTCTTCTCGTTGATCTATGTACACTATAAACAAATAGATAGGAAACCTCAGTTGTTTTGTTTTTTTTGTCATAAGGTCGATTTTTGTATATAGGAAAAGATATATTTTGAGAAAAAAAAAAATGGAGGGATACTAAATGCTTATTTGGTGTGCGTTTTTTTTTGGTTTTGTTTTGTTTTTAAATAAAATGTTTTAGTAAACAAATGAATCATGTCCCTATTTGTCAAGACTATATTTTTCAGGTTGTGTATGTTTCAAGCATCCTAAACTGACCTTGTAATAGAAAAAAAAAAAACCAACTCAGTTTATTATCCATTTGTTTACGGTGTACATAACTCATCTAGACCAGATGTCGTCTCTTTCATTTTGCTTATTTTCTGGAATTCTTAAAACTTGATCCATTACTTTACTATAAATTCATACCTCCGAAGTTAATATTTTCTCTCTCCCTTTAAAATCTTTTATTTAATTAAAAAGATAAAAAAATCTTTGAATTGATGAAGCACCAAATTCATATTTTTAAATTAAAGGAATTTTCTAGAATCAAAATCATGTCATAGATTTTTATCAAAATTAGAATAAGGATTCTAGACATCAGGTTTAGTATCCTTATATCTTGATTTTAATCTTTGTAAAGAGGCATAAAAGTGGTGCAAGACTGTTCTTTTTGGAGAATTAATGTTACACATCCTGGGATGGGTATGCTTCTAGTTCTTTATTAAAATAAGGAAATCTTTACCTTGAATTGTTTTGTTGCCATCTGAAAATTCTGCTTTTACTTCCCCTTGTACAACATCCCATAATATGATTGTGCCAGATGCGTCAGCAGAGGCCAGTTGAAGAGTGTATGGATTTGCAGCATCATGGTGGTAATTTTCACGGGCCCACTTTACCTGTTGAAAAAAAAAAAAAAAATAGTTTTGTTGAAACTAAAAATTTGCCAAAAATAACTGCAAAAAGACACATAAAACATGATAGACAAAAGTGGGTGCAGATCAGAGGTGTGTTGGGATGATTAATCAGAAAATTTGTGCCTATTTTCTGATATCAAAAACAATTCTTTTTTTTTTTTTTTTTTTTAAACTTTAATTTATCATTGCTAGTATTAATTATAAAATGATAAATATTGATTTGAAACTACCGCTAAAATTAAAATCTATAGCTCAACTTTACATAAATATATTTTTATATTTGCAAAAATATATGCATATATCACATGGGTTTCAATGTAATCCGATAAAAAAAAAAAAAATTAAAAAAAAGCAGCACCAACAACTCTGTAGCTAAATCTTTAGAGTTTTTAATAGAATCGAAATCAGTAATTGTATCAGAATCAGGGAAAATATTGGAATCGTCCCATCACTAGTAATTACTAAATGTAATTTTATGTACAAGACTAACTCCAAAAGTAAAGCCTCCAAAGTTTTTTTTTTTACTCAAAAAGAAGAGCTACGAAGATAGAAGTACCATTAAAGCAAGCAACCTTTTGTGCTCCAGAATTTATTTTTTCTGCATAGTAGCCATTCTCAATGCAATTTTATCAGGAATCTAATGATACATTTCTACTTCTGACACACATCTATGACAGGGCTACTTTCTTAGAGTCTCACACTATCAATATCTGTAACAGTGAGATTAAACTTTCAGGTCATGAATGCATGTTGTCATCATAGCAATGCAATTTGCAATTCCCTCTGATCCATTCAGGCGGAAGAAAAATAAGAGGTATTACTTTTGGAACGCCTCTCGTAAATGTCCCATCCACAATCAAAATAAACATGAATTGCCAAGGTAAACAATTTATAGAGAGAATGCATGGGGATTGTAAAGTAAATATGATTTACTTTGATATTATTTGGAAATTATTCTGGGATTAATAAATGTAATAATAATAGTTGTAATCTGTAATAGGATGCCTGGCAATAAATGCATCAGAATTATGAAAACCATGTAAAAATGATGTACAGCTCAGCCAGGCATGTTTGACTAACAGCAAACCCAATGCCAGAAAGAGAACAAGTCTGATTTAGAATCTATGAAGCAAGTCCCTTGAATATCACGGTTGATAGGGATCAAGACCACCCATGATATTCGAAAATCCACAAAGTAGGACAAAACCATTATTTTTATCTTATTTAATTGTTTATAGGCTGTTTAAAACCATCTCTGTATTGTTTGTAACCCACCCTTTACTATATTAATAGCAATAGAAAGATTGTAACACTTCTTAAGTTGTACAGTACACTATTACAGTTCAGTACTGTACATAAATACACCTGTTGCACTAGAGAATTAAGCAAGTACATACGCAATGTTAATATATTGGAAAACATGTAAAGTAGCCAATCCGTGATAAGTGAACCGTGAAGTAGTGAGGGGTTACTGTAGTTCTTTCTCCTGTTTCTCAGTATAATTTAAGGAAGATAACTTTAATATGGTTCAAGGGAAATAGATCCTCAATATACAAAGATGACAAAGCGGACACAAGTACAAAGAGTTTTAAAATAATTACAATGAACTGGTGGAAGTTGGGGGTGGGAAGATCTTATGTTGAAGCAGTTTATACAATTTATGTTATTTTCTTCATTGTCAGTCTTTTTTTTTTTGCGGGGGGGGGGGGGTCCAATGTTTTGTAGTAGATGGAGACAATATCAAAAATAATGACAAAGTCTATCCATACACAAATATATCAACTTTATCAACTTGCCAGAATAATCAAAAGTAAAGAGTTAAGAGGAACGTAGATACCCTCAACTAATCCAACAGACTGCAAAATCTCACAGCTTCACTGTAGAGGTCCCCCAATCTTGGAGAGCCTTCCACTCTGAAAGTATCTTTTCTCAGACTGCTAAACCTCCCTCCATCCTGCTCCCCGACTATACTAACATGCAGAAGTTTAAATGTAATGAGAACAGACATGCTGCTGCACAACTCCCTACTTGTGGTGTCTCTAAGGGCATGGAAATATGGTACAATCACATTGACACACCTGTTCTCACCAGATCACCAAAGTTAAGCAATGTTGAGCCTGGCCAGTACCAGATGGGTAACCATTTAGATAGGCATTGTATGTACCGCAAGGTAAAATACCAGGTTGGGAAACTGGTGCGGTCTATTTTTCTCTCGAGGGTAGATGGACCTCTCTTAAGCTGTGGGAGGCAGCCCATCTAGTGATGGCGTCATGATAAAAAAATACCCTTGATAGCCCTGGTGAAGCATCAAGTATTCAGCTATGGACAAGATTTGAATTACACTACAAACTTGTGTAGTGAGTTCAATCTCGCCTGCGGCTGCATGTTATGTTTTTTTTAGGGGCATGGTTTCTAATTTACAGTAACCCTTTATGTTTCAGTGGCAATTTGTTTTTTTGAGATGAGCATGATTAAAACAGAGTAAAAAAAAGTTGAAGAGAATGTTATTTGCCAGGATGGCATTTGGAATAGAAAGGGGTGGGGCATCACTCTATAAAAAGAGAAATATGAAAGTAAAATTACCTTTACAACGTTTGCTTTGTGTTTTTCCAAAACTTGGAAAACCTGGAAAAGATTAAAAAAAAAAAAAAAAAAGAAAGAAAAATCAACCATTAAAATTAAACAATATTTAATAGTGTTGTATATTATCTTAATAGGTGCTATTGTTTGTCTTTTAAAATTCAAGTAGGCTGTTTTTGTCTAAACATTATTACATAATTTTTATTATGTATAATTTTATAATTAACATTATTACATAATTTTATTTTAATACTAGCGGGGGTACCCGGCGTTGCCCGAGTGTTTGTTTCCGGGACGGGGGGGGGTAGTTTTAAAAAATGTTATGGTAGGTAAGTAGGAAGGATCAAACCCGGAGTCATGAGTAAAAGTAGGAAAATAAAGTGTGAAAAAAAACAAAAAAAACATCTGCAACGTTAACAGTCCGGCCACCAAGAAAAGTCCATTCCAGTTGTTTAGGAAAAAAAACAAAAAAAAACGACTACGGTAGGTCGGCGCGAACGTGAAAATATAATGTGAATTGTCCAGCACGCTAACCACTACGCCACAGAGCACTGCAGCTTAGTTTAGTGATTTTAAATAACTTCACATGAAAGAACTACGAAGCCAAACCGGTGTTCTCTTCTCAACTGTTCCTTGTGAACGATCCCCAAACGGTGTTAAGTGGTGGCAGGGGGAGGAGGAATTTATTAGCGAGAAAATATTTTACCACTTCCATTGATCTTAACCGATTTTGGCCGTGACTTCTCAGCAGAAAAAGTATAGAAATCTAAGATTATCAAGAAATTTGAGAAATAATAAGCCTATAACACACCTCAGATATTGTTCTGCCGTTTGTGCATATTATATTTGCATGAAATATCTTGATTTTTAATCCTATTAATGTCAAAATCAGACAGGAAAAAATGAGTTCATTTTATATAGAGAAGATAGAGAAGAGATATGTAATTGAAATAAATGTAATTTCTTGAAAACTAAATTTGTATTATTTGAACAACTGTTTTCATCTTGCATGTTTTATAACATTGCATCTGCTGTAACCTCCAACCTTCTTCAGGTGTCTTGTATCGAATTCAGAAATCTGCATGGAATTTCAAAAAAAGGAACCTTTTATTTGATCCACAAAGTATAACATGCTCTCATTTCATCAGCCATGACCAGGTAAAAGTCTTATATTGTTTAACTTAAAACAATTACAACTTTGGATTTTTTTTATTTTTTTAGCTAAACCATACTGCAAATGCATGCTGATAGAGTTTTTTTTTTTTTTTTTTTTTAATTATTCTTTTTAAATTATGACTTTTGCTAGATTTAAATAAATTTCATTAAAATATCTTTTTGGTCATTCTAAGAAAGTTACGACTTAATGGTTCATTTTAAAATAGACAAAACAAAATCTTAGACTTATAATCTTCAGGTGCCTTTTTAGTTAATGTCAACTCACCTGTACAGTACGAGGATCAATGACAGTGATGAAGCTATGGCAGGCATGAGCCAAGAAACCCTGCCAACCCCTGAAATATAAAATAAATAAAACTTTATGAAAATAAAAACAAACAAAAAAAAAACTTTGTCTTAAAGTAATTATTATAGTTCATTTTTGTAGAAAATAAGAAATTTTATATCGGAGTTGAAAAATTAGAAAGGTGAAATTAAGTATTTTAGGTATTTATTTGCTTCCCCACAAAAGCAAATTAGACACAAGGTCATTTTTAATGTTGGGGGGGGGGGGGAAACCAGCTCCCCTAATACAAGAGCAAAAAGGGGGCACTCTGGCAGTATCCCAAAAAATAGTAATTGTCTCAGTATGAGGGGTTTCCCTTACATTGACCAAGAACCAATTAACTTAAATGAAGCATCAGAACAGATACTACACTTTGATCCTGGCCCGATTTTAACTTGACATTTCTTTTATGTATATCGTGATTGTCACTTCTTTACAGAAGACCAGGTGCTTGTGTAGAGTGGTGATCTTTTAAACCAACAGATTTCACGTGAAAACATGTACTTACATGTCATGTCAAAATTAGTATAAATTCCAGAAAAATGATCCAGTATGTGCTAGATGTATTTTTTAACAAACAATATATATATATATATATATATATATATATATATCCACAAGTACATTCTGAGACTTTTTTTTTTTTTTTTTTTTTTACAAGGGTGTCACCACTTATCAAGGCCCAGAGGCCACTCGAGGATAAGGGTTAATAGGTATACATTAGTCATTGTGATTTTAGCATGGTAAACAGTGGGAATTTTGAAACTTGGATTACTTAGGGGGACGATTCAATTAGAACTTGTTCACATTGGACTTTTTTTTCTTTTTTTTTTACATAGGCATCACCACATTATCAAGGCCAAGAGGCCACTCAAGGATAAGGGTTAAAGAGTGTACAGTAGAAATTGGACAATATAGTAATCATTAGTAATGAAAATTCGGTAAATTGGATAACTTATATGGAACGGCTCATCAAGAACTTATTTACGTTAGACTTGAAGACAACCATATTGTAGTCAGCCGGAAAGCAGGAAAACGGAAGACAATTCCACAGGCGTGCAGTTCTAAGAAAGAAGCTCTGTTCATGGAATCTACGTTTAGGTTTAGGCACAGATAAAGAGTGGAAGGAATTATTGATAGTGTTTTCAGCTAGACGAGTGTTTCTTGTGAAAGTTTGGCGAGGGGGGACCATAGACTGAAGCTCAGTCGAACGCTTTCCATGAAAATAGCGATACATCAGAGACAAGCTCGCAACATCTCTTCTGTGAGATAGAGGTTGCAGGGAAGAGAAAAGGACATCTCCTACGAGGCTACAAAGTCTATTTTGAACTCTATCAAGGCAGGACAAGTCCTTTCTAGCAGCTCCTGCCCAGATGTGGCAACAGTATTCCATCCTTGGACGTATCTGCCTCTTATATAGATAGAGAATAGCATCAGCAGTGAGATATCTACCGGATCGATAGAAAGATCCCACCATTTTTCCAGCGGCCTTGACAACAGATTTGATGTACGTGTTCCATTTAAGATCAGGAGTAATGGTCAAGCCAAGAAGTTTGTCAAAACTTGAGGCCTCCTGAAGACGAGAGCCATTCATTTCAATTGATGTCAGATGTGGATCAGAATGTTGATGATGTAAAGAGAGAAGCTTGGTTTTAGATGTATTAAAAGTAACCAGCCATTCTTTACCCCATTGTACTACTTGCTCAAGATCAGAGGAGAGAGAATTGGAGAGAACTTGGTCGTTTACTGTCTTAGATGTGCTACCATAAATGGTAGTGTCGTCAGCATAGATGTCTACAAATGATGTAAGGATGTGATTTGGAAGATCATTAATGTAGATCAGGAAAAGAGTTGGGCCCAGGATGGACCCCTGAGGGACACTGGCATTAATACTGTGGGCTTCTGATTTTTGCCCCTCAACTACTACTCTTATGAACCTATCAGAAAGAAATGATTTAATAATTGAGAAGACATTTCCAGCTATACCATAGCTAGAGATCTTATGAAGTAAACCTTTATGCCATACCCTATCAAAGGCCTTAGATATGTCAAGAGCAATTGCCCTAGAAAGGTTGCCTCCGTCGAGAGATTTGCTAATCCTATGAGATATAACTGTAAGCACATCTGCTGTAGATCTAGCAGAACGGAAACCATATTGAGTGTCACTAAGAAGGTTATTTTTGTTGAGATGGTTGATTACTTCTGTATTTAACACAGATTCCAGCAACTTACTCATGACGCACAGGAGACTTATTGGCCTGTACTGAGAGGGGGATGTGCGATCACCTGAATTCTTAAATACAGGGCATACAGATGAAATTTTCCAGGGAGATGGGAAACTATTCTCCTTAAGACAACGTTTAAATAGTTTTGTAAGTATGGGCGCTAGTTCAGGTTGAAGTTTTTTGAGTACTATAATTGGAATACCGTCCGGGCCAGTTGCTTTACTGGAATCAAGGTTTTTGATTAGCTTGGCAACATCACGTACAGATATACGTATATCACATAGTGTGTTTTCAGATACAGGAGGAAATATTGGGGGTTGGCGGCCTTGATCGCAAAAGGTAGAATTAGCTGTAAAGTTCTTGACAAAGAGTTTGGCTTTGTCTGATGCTGACGAGATTACCTCAGGTCCATTGATGATAGTTGGAATGGAGCGCACACTTTCTGTTCAGAATTCTGTTTGCTATTTGCCAAAACTGGTGGGAACCAAGCCGCTGCTCAGCTACTTTGGACTTAACAGATTGAGCATACAACCATCTTGCGCTCTTTATTACTTTCTTACAATGGCTGCTGGCAGTCCTGAAAGCGGCTTTAGTTTCCATACATCTATTACGTTGGAAACAGTGGAAAAAGTGATTTCTGTGCGCAATGGCAGCAGCACATTCTGGAGAGAACCATGGCTGGCTGTTAGGTTTTTGCTGAAAGTTTTTCGAGGGTATGAAACGATCAATACCTACAATTAACCATTCCGTCAGGTCTAATACTATAGAGGACACATCCTTTTTAAATATGGAATGCAGAGGTAGATCAGTTATAAATGTACGGAAGCTATCCCAGTCAGCCATAGTGTATCGATATACTGTATGATGGAGAGGTACGTCTGGGGACTTATTACATTTCATTTTTATCTTAATTGATACAACAGAGTGGTCGGAAGATCCAAGAGGCGACAGAACAGAAACTGAACATAGTTCAGGGCAAGCTGTGAGAAAAAGGTCTAGTAGGCTCGCATACTGGCCGTCATTGTTGGGCACACGGGTGGGTTCCTGAACAATCTGAGTGAGGTCATAGGCAATGGAGAAATCATGACAGAACCTCCCCTCATCATCGGTCTTGTTTGAGTGGGTCAACCATTCGACGTTGTGAACATTGAAATCTCCACATACGTGAATGTTAGCTGAAGGATAAGCAGATAGGACTTGGTCAATTTTCTCAGATATGCTTTTAAATATAGTAACTCCGCTGTTGTGGGGGCGATAGAGAGTAAATAAAAATGCCGTAGTGTGAGCTAAAGCAACCCGGAAGCACATATAGAGTAAGTTAGGATCTTCCCTGGAGATGTCCCTACCACATGGAAAGCTATCTTTAATATAGGCACATATTCCATGCCCATGGCGATCTTGGGGGTCAGATTTAGAGGTTAAGTTAGAGTATCCTTTAATTGCGAACTCTTCTAGGGAAATAGCCTGTCCAATGCCAGTTTCACTTAAAAATAAAAGGTCTGGTTTAGTCTCCTGTAATTGGGTTTCAACCTCTGGAAGGTTAGAACGTAGACCCCTGATGTTGGAGAAGGAGACATGGTAGTAGGGGTCTACGTTGGAAGTTGGAGAACTGGGTTTAATCGTGTATTTTCTCTTGAAACTTGTCATGATGAAATTTTGAAATTTGTGGACTAGGTCGTCAGATTTACTTAGAGCAGGACAGAGAGGGGAAATTAAGAGAGAAAAAGAAACGAAGAATTTTTTTTTTTTTTTTTTTTTAAACTCTTAAGTCAATTTAAATCAATGGTTATCTACCTTATTTGTCATACTGAATCAGTTGCATAACTCTTCCACATTAATCTTCTATATATATAAAAGCGAAAATGTATGTATGTATGTATGTACGCTTTTCCTCGATGTCTACAAAAGGCTTCTTTCAGAGAAGCGCTTGCTCGGTTCACAACTTCTTAAAACTTTTATATCATCTATAAATTGTAATATCTCAGAGTTACCCACGGAGCTCGCCTGTCTATTTAATTTTATTGACTTTTAAACGTTAATTATTCGACATTTCCCGCATCAGCACGCATTACATTCGGTTTTCGGTATAAAAAAAAGCGAAACTCGACTCTAATCACAGGCAGAAAGCCAGTTGTCTCAAGAGAGCTAAGTAACGTTTGTTCAATGTCGACTTCGTCATATCAGACTGTAGCTTTCATTTCGCTCCTCCTAATAAACAGGGAGCGGGTTTTTAAAAACAAACAAACCGATTTATTCACCTCATTCAAAACTGTCCCACACAAAATGCTAACTGCTGAATACCTATCGCCATCACGTCAATCAAAAACGCGCACCTGTTCTTTTTTAAACACTTTACTATTTTCCAACTGTGCGTCGTGAAGGCTTCGTTTTTTTTTCACGGGCACCTGTTTTTTTTTTCACATTTTCGGTTTTTTTTCACATACTCCGAAAAACACCCGGGCAACGCCAGGTACCCCTCGCTAGTATATGATAAAACTCAATAATTTGATAAATTCTATAACTTGAAATCATTTTCTACTGCATTATCTATGCTAATTTTGATATGAGACATAAGTATGTAATAATGTTTTCACCTGAAATGCAAAAAAATAAAACTTATTTTCACCTGTAAACTGTTTGCTACATTTCCCTTGCATCTTTTACCTAATCGTGATGCTAAGAGGACTAGCAGAGCTATCCGATATTGCTGGTTGGAAGGTTTCTCAGGAAAAACACTTTCAAATAGGGTCATGTTTACAATCTTTGCATAAAAAATATCAAAATAACATTTTGGAGATAAGGCATGATGGTGTTTTCACAAAAAATAAAAAAATAAAAAAACTGGTTGAAAATAATTTCAAATAAGATGATGTTAAAATTTTTACTTTGAAAGAAAAGTTAAAAATAACATTTGGAATAGTTGTTAAGCAATAAAGAAAAAAATTAGGAAAGACCTACATCGTGTGTTTTTCAATATTCTTTTTTTTTTCCCCCCAATATTTCATGTTTCCTCTTTCTAGGAAAATTTCTGGTTTTCTGATGAGTATATGTCTGAAAGATTTGATATTAACATAAATATATCTCATTGTTCTACGTAGAAGATACCAGAATTCTATTAACTGTGGGAAAGATTGTTAGAGATTAATAAAACCTTGGAACTTGGAAAATAGTAAATTTGTCTTTTATTCATTCTGTTGTTCTGTTGTTAAATTTCTAAACAGAAAAGGATTTGTATACACAAACAGTGAAAGAAAATTGCTATAGCGATTTCTTTCCTAATAATAAACACACACATATATAAAAGCGATCAGTAAAGATTAAGTTTAGAAAAATTCTGTAAACTTAGAGGAAATGTAAATATTAATTAGTTGCGACGATTAATCGGAATCGGGAATCGGAAAAATTGGAGCTTTTGAGGTTATCGGAATCAGTATCAGGAAAATGTGAGCCTATTTTCCAATGCCAAAACCGATTCTTTTAATCATATATTTTGTTTTGTTTTTATAAAACGTCTTTCATTGCTTGTAGTAATAATAAAATAATAAATATTTATTGACTTAAACTTCCAATAAAATCTCTAGATCACCCCCTCACAAGTGTGTTTTTACGTTTGAGAAAATACATGCACATTTAACATGTGTTTTTACAGTAATCGGGACAAAATAACAACTTTATAGTAAAATATTTAGAGATTTATAAAGAATCAGAATCAGTAATTGTATCGGAATCAGGAAAAATATTGGAATTGTTTCATCACTAATATTAATATCTATATAGTAATCCCAACCAAATAAAAAAGCTCAATACAACCAAGGTAGGAAATAGAGCTTGTTAAAGAAGAATACAAATTTAAGACAGTAAAAATATATTTTACATGAATTTATTGTTTGAGAGGATACTCAAATAAGATGTATTGAAATTTCCTAAACTGGATTTGCTTGCTATGACGTCACAAAATTCACTACTTCAAATACTTGGGACCAACATTTTAAATCAGCATTTCATTCAGAAGTTTGTTTTTTTTGGAAACACAAGACTAAAATTTCCACATTATTCATAAAGAGATATACATTAACATTTTCATAACTTTGATACAAATTCATTTATCTTTTAAAAAAGACAAAATGAAATCAAAAGAAAGAAATCAGTTCGCCTAAGTGATGGTGTGTGAGAGGAGGTGGGGTTCTTTTTTAATTTGAAATTTAGTAAAACATGGCAAATTGTTGAAAATCAAGTTAGGCCACAAACAGGACGCAAGGAAACGTTTAAACATGGATGTGAAATATTAGGATTAAAATAAGCATGGAATAAAAAAAAAAAAAATGATCATCGCTAATGGAAGAGGATGATTAAGTAAACCAGGAACCCTCTTCCTCCTATTTTTGTGAGCACTGTTGGTTTAAGAGTGTTTTAGTAATTTATATATTTTTTTATTAAATCACTTTAATTACTCTTAATATAAAGGAAACTATTGTATGTATATATATATATGGAATTTTGTTGTCCTATTATTACTATATATATATATATATATATACTAGCAAAAGTACCCGTCGTTGACTGGGTTCAAAAACAGCCTACAGAAAATGGACTCTGATTTATGAAAGTATGATAGGTTATGAAAAGGAAGGATTGTAAAGAGACAGCTTCAAATTTGGGGGTATCAAAACCAAAGCAAAACATGAAAGTAAAAATAAAATAGATAAACCCCATAATTTATTATACCATACCTGTTCACACTGAAACACTTATCACAATATTCTGTGGATCTATATTAAAAAACCTTGTTAAACTTTGTGACATATTTCCATTCTATGGAGGTCAGGCGCGAACGAACACCCCATAATTTTATTATACCATATTTCTTCAAACTGATACATAATTATCAAAGTATACTTACGCAGATAGATATGAAAAGTCTTTATTAAAGTTTGTGCCTATTTCCATTCTATGGAGGCCAGGTGCGAACACAGACCCCACAATTTTATTATACCATCCCTATTTAAATTAAAACATACTTATCAAAGTATTATTATGTACATCTATATCAAAAACACTTGTAAATGTTTGTTTTAATTTTTTATTTCCATACTTTGTGGACCAGGTGCGTATGCAGATCCCACAATTTTAATGAATCATTATTATGCCAGATCAAACATGCCCATTCCTGTGTCTCGATACATCTTCTATCATTATATGTGATCAGTTTTCTATAATAGTCAACCATATAGGAGTCTATTCATGACCAGACACACACACAGACGTTCAGCTTTATATTATAGATATAGTAACATTAGGACAACAAAATTCCAAATTAATAACACTAAAAATTAATTCATTATGAATTATTCCAAAATTAGTTATGCAAATTAGGTATTTGAAGAGATGTCTTTTAATCGTTCATATATACACAGTACATTAAATTATATTATGTTGTATTATTCATTTAAATAACAGCAACATGTTTTGATTGCAATATAAGAAGAAAATGAAGAAAATACTTTTACATTTATTCATTTAGATATTATTAGATGTACCTGGTGTTGCCCGGTATTAAACATAAACGTTAAATTCCTTAAAAAAAAAAAAAAGTGAAAGGAAATTGTGACATCATTATGCGAGTATTACGGTTTTTTTTCTAAATAGTTCACTACTTGTAAATGAAAAAAAATACTCGAGCAGCAAAAAAAATGACAGACGACAAAATTTGATTTGAACATGGGGAAGGTTGGGCATTACAGAGAAATGTGACAAAAAACTATTTTTCCCTTTCTTTTTGTAACTGCGTCTTCCTTTTTATTTTTAATTTTGTTACCATTTTTTTTTATAAGAGTTTTTTTGTTTCTTTTATTATTTAATGGTTTTACAGTAGTGTCTCATTTGCAATAGTAAAAGCGTTTTTAAAATGTTTTTGAATGCAGAATGTTGTTTAGCATTCGTCGGTAACCAAATCTGTAGAGTGACCTCTGATAATTTGTCCAAGTGTTCGAATGTCGATAGGTCATCAATCTTGTAGAGAACGGATCACGTTGGACATCCTTTTAGTGGGATGAATAGTGCCTGCTATTGTTAGGTATGGTCTCCTTTTGCCATGAAATGAAGACACACAAAATCTGCCGATATTAATATTACAACTAAAGTAAATTTATTTACATCATAGATACAGGTATTAAATTGTAAAAATTCATAGAGAAAGATGTATGAGTAACTTTACTTGTGTTTAGGCCTCAAGATTCTTTGTTGAGAGTTCAAACGACAGTCTCACCGTTTGCCAAAACCGGAAGTGTTTTTCATCATATCTGCACTGTCTTGATGTCCAGCAAAAAGAAAGTGAATGATACAAACTGGAAGTGAAGGTGACTGTATCGCCCCCTTGTGGCCAAGAATGATATTACCAGAGTTAAAAGGCGATAATCGTGTTTGTCATCCATTTGTGTTTGTGTGCTCGCTTGTGTGGAAAACTACTTGGTTCCCATAAGCATCTAAGATACTGCAAATAATAGTTGTTTACCTTAAGTTTAAAAATGTGCAAATAAATAAAAATTAAAATGATTTCACTGTATCCTGAGCAACACCAGTTAAGTAGAGTTCCTATGTACAATGCCTCCCCACGGGACAGAGTTAGACACCAGGGTCGTTTTTTAACGTGGAGAAAAGGAACAAAAATAAAAATTGTCTCAGTCGTGAAAGATTTCTCCTCCACTAACAGAGAACAAGAAATTGAAGTGCAGCATCTGAAGAACAGATACTACACTTTGATCTTGTCCCGAAAGAGTTAGTCTATTATAAAATTATGTGCTTTATATATCTTTATATTTTGTCTGTATCATTCCATTAATTTAAAAAACAAAAAATAAAACTGATATTCATTTTTGTTTTCAAGCACTAAATAAAACCCCAACCCTTATGAGGAGAAATTAGAAACCTAGGTCATTAGACTACTTGTATTAATAGAAAACTGTACACATAAAGCAAAACTTTTCTTGTATAATTATTTTTCCAGCTTTACTAATACTATTTCCTATCAATTTAAAATGCATTAATTTTTCATTAAACTTTTCTTTTTTTTTTTTTTTAACTTCTACAAACTAAAGTGTGACTCTTTGAAGGAATGTATTTAAGCATCATAGTTGTACTTAACCTTATTATATTTAGCATTTCATGAACTCTTTAAGCTAAATTTAGTGCAATTCTGACAAGTAACATCGAAGGTTGTAAGTAATTATGAGTAGAAGTAATGTGGTAATAATTAACCCAAACGAGGAGGAATCTAAAATATTAAAACTTTTGAGTATCAGAATCGGAAAAACGTTAGCCTTATTTTCAATGCCCCAAAAGATTCTTTTAATTTTTTCTTTTTATTTGAACTAAATTTTCTTTTGCTGGTACTAATGATGAAGGGATGAATATTTATTTATTTTAAACTACTAATAAAACTCAAATCTATAAACATTTTAATAACATCTAAATCTGATGTAAATTTATAACCTGTGTCAAGGTGGAGATGATATTTTCAATCAAGTTTGTTTTTTGTCAAGCTTAGTATCCACATCACTTGACCAATCATCACCAAACTTGGTGTAAATATTGGTCATGGTATAACTGATTTTTCAAAGGTCCAGGACATAGAAAAGAAAAAAAAAATTACTTTTGGCGATGATTCGTTTTATATATATTATTCCTTAATTGGAATTCATTTTTTGAGATGAGCATTATATATATCAATTTATTTTTATTTCGGACTATTAGTCTCATCTTTATTAGTTGTTGTTTTTCATCTTTTTATTGGATTGTTTATTCACAACGTTTCAGCCAACTAATTCCTCTGGCCTTCGTCAGGTGGTAACCGCGATGGATAGGAACTTCGAATCTCCTAACTGCATTCTCAGCCATCACTGCCATCCGTAGTTGTTGTCGGCTCACCACATTTTTGGCCAATTAACCTCTGGCACGCTTTGGGTGGGATTGAAACCGCTATCTTCAGACAAAGGCCAGAGGAATTAGTTGGCCGAAACGTTGTGAATAAACAATCCAATAAAAAGATGAAACTAATAAAGATGAGACTAATAGTCCGATGATTCGTTTTGTTCATCGTAAAACTCATCACATGTCTCATATCTTATTAGGAAATCTCATATCTTATTAGTGTGACCTTAACATTTGGCCTTGACCTGGAAAATTTTGGTCATGGTTGAAATTTTGACAAATTCCAGACTATACACGCCCTCCCATTTTTCAAAATTTGACACTGCACACTCCACTTTCTGGTTGGATCTTTTTTACCAGCATTGTATAAATTGACACTTCTTTTCAATAAAAATTAAAGACTGAAATATTGGTGCTTTAAACATTATTTTTAACGGGTTTGTTTCATGCTTATCTAATCATTATGTATTCTAACTATTTCATAATTAGTTTATGATATGAATGTGGTTTCTGTCATTCTACCCAGGGATGAAATTGAAAAAAAAAAAGAAACTCTATACCAAGATCTAAAAATTTTTGTTGGATGAAATTTTACAAGAAATTCTATGACGGCATTCATTTTCTATCATTTTTTTTTTTTTTTAACAATAATATTGTAAGTTGGCATTCACAACAAACAGATTTAACTTAATTTTTTTTAAATAGAAATTAAGAAAAAAAGAGTCATCATTTATTCCCGGGCAATACCAAGAGTAACTACTAATTATCAATAAGTGATTGTTTTTTGACTGGAACTGTAACACAATGTATTATCTGCATCTCGAGTGTTATTTGCACAACATTTTGGCTGATGTAACCTTGTGGATCCATGGCGTAATCAATAAAGTATGAGGTAAAATTCATAAGTAAACAACACTCTTCTAGAGGTTGAAGGTTCATCCGTCAGTGCAAGCAATACTAAGAATACAACTGCAAATTACTTAAGTCTTTTACTCAGTTATGGTTGACTGAACCTCCGTGGATTAAATAAAAGGTTCCATTCGAAATTCTGTGGAGATTCTAGAGTTTAACAAAAAGATTCCTTGTGTTCGACAAGATACACTTGAAGAAAGTTTGAAGTTGTATCTGCTGAAACACTGTGTGAATATCATTCAAGATGAGAACAGTAGTCAGAATAATTCAAATGAGAATTGATAATTATCAATTCTCATCTACAAAATTCAGAAACATAAAATTGTAACATTTCTCATTTGATTTTTTATTCTTTTTTTTCTTTGTTGTAAATCTTAATCCTACGATAAATTGATCACAAAAATCAATTTTAGAAGTTGATTTCTTTTTTCAAGCTGGTATAAATGCAATTGGGTGGCATTTTGATACGAGACAAAAGTAAATGAATCAAATGATAATGTTGAAGAATTCAAGAATTTTTAATTAGATTTTTATTTACCAATGTAGTTTAACTAATCAGAATTGTATGGTATGCACTTAAATTCTTCATTTTCGAGGCATACCTTCTTTTCGATAAAAAATTTCCACTTAATCTGGAGAGTGTTTTTTACCTGGAAGCCAGAAAGAATTATGGGATGCATTTTGTAGCAGTTTCACATAAATTAACATATTTACCATTTAATTATTATTTGTTGTAAATGTTTATTGATACTGGCAAGGGGTGTGGGCACCCAGATTTGCACGGTCGTAAAATACGTTTAAAATATATTTTAATTTGTCCAGATTTTATATATACATTACTAGTGGAGGGGGTAGGGTGGGGTGTTTTGGCTTTACCCGGTCTTAAAAAAAATGCTTAAATATATTTTTATTTGTCCAGATTTTGTATATATTATTATAGAGTTGTGATTTCCAAAGTAAAAAAAAAAAACAAAGAAAAAAAAAGTATTTGGGTACCATCAGCAAAACTGTAACATTAAAAGCTGGTGACGTTACCACTCTACCAACATGACACACATAGATGAACTGATTAAAAATTTAAAATAAACTAAGATGAATGTACAAAATGTATAACGATTTTTTCAATTTTGACCCATTTTTGACCCCTTAAAAACTATTTTAATTGGCTAAAGACCCATAAAAGAACAGTCCATAAAAAATCCAATTATTTTAGGCCCCTAGCACCGCTCTGCGACTTTTAGTTTCAGAAGAGATAGAGTTTGAAAATATGGAGACAGACAGGCATATAGCCTTTCATATATTAGATTTCCTGGTTGAGTATAACTAAAATTATTACATCAAATCAGTTTTTGTTGAAATGATATTAGATATGGATACAATTACACTATAATAGTGAATTTAAAAAAAAAAATTGATTAAATAGAAAAACAAAAAAAAATACAATGGGATCTACTGACGTTTTGTGTCAATTTCAACTAAAAACAATGATATCTACTTAATTGGCGTGTCAAAAGTACTTGAATATTACCGCATTTAAAAAAAAACAAAAAAAAAAAACACAAGTTTTCAATCTTTATCATAAAAAACGATCGCCTTATTTCTTTGGGAAAATGTGATATAATAACAAGTAATTCAGTTATGCTAAAGTAAGGCAAAACGCAAAATTTATTTAAAAACTTAGCAATAATTACAGCTATTTACCTCCCTTAGGAATTCTTAGGTGTTATTTCAGCAAAACATTTTGTAATTTTCGTCTAAAAATTTTTTCCTTAATAATTTTTTTTCTACCTTAACATTTTTTGTAATTTTTGGATATATTCATTACTGTAACATGACAATTATATAGAGACCATTAATTTGCCTTGAAATTCAATATTTCAATTTCGAATTTTGCTATTATAGTGTAGTTGCACCTAGATATGTTTTGTTTTTCACTCGATCAATTCCATGAATATTTTAATGGCATTTTTTTTTTTATCTTTAAAGGTTTCAGTCATTGTAAGAAGTTTGGTGTTATTCATGGAAAATGGTGATGCTTTTCTTATTTCATATTCTATATCAGTCAGATGCAGCAAGATAGAACAGACTCTACTTTCTTCATCCTGACGTCCTTCAAAACATCTTTCAACTAATAAAGTAACAAGCCACTATAAATCATGTACTGGCGACTCTCAGAAAACTTATTTTCACACCAAAACCCACCCAACAATATGTGAAATTAGAAAAAAAGATTAATTCTGTGGTAGTTAACTGGACCACTTTTTGGAAGGGGGAGGGGCTCATTTTCGCAAGTCACACATGCATGATTCACTAAAACTATGTTTTAAAACCTTATATCGCAAGGCAGAGAGAAGGCACAGTCTAAGAGAATAGGTCTCTTTGAACTTCATAGGACCAGCAATGTACTGCAGTCAACAGGGGGGGGGGAAAAAACTTTTTAATAATGGCCCATACTCTTAATTAACTGGCAAATAGACAAGACGTGAAGCCGCTTTATATAAGAAACTAAGAACAAAAGATGATTAGTGCAAAGACAGGAGATGCCTATTGACTTTAGTCATGAAAAGACCAAGGTTGTAGGTAGCAAGAAAAGAGTCAGCAGGAAGAGAGTTCCACAAGCATGTAGTTCTTGGAAAGAAGCTACTGGTATAGGAAGCTGTAGGGTATCCAAACAGCAACGAACTGATGGAAAGCACTAGACTAACAAGCTAAAGGAAATGGACCAATGGAAGCAAAGCATATGTTGGTTGTATTGCTGTCGTATAGTTAAATTAATTAATCTGAAACAATTGATAGGTTCATAAGAGTAGTAGTTGAGGGGCAAAAATCAGAAGCTCACAGTATTAATGCTGGTGTCCCTCAGGGGTCCATCCTGGGCCCAACTCTTTTCCTGATCCACATTAATGATCTTCCAAATCACATCCTTACATCATTTGTAGACATTTATGCTGACGACACTACCATTTATGGTAGCACATCTAAGACAGTAAATGACCAAGTTCTCTCCGATTCTCTCTCCTCTGATCTTGAGCACGTAGTACAATGGGGAAAGGAGTGGCTGGTTACTTTTAATGCATCTAAAACCAAACTTCTCTCTTTACATCATCAACATTCTGATCCACAGTTGTCATCAATTGAAATGAATGGCTCTCGTCTTCAGAAGGCCTCAAGTTTTGACAAGCTTCTGGGCTTGACCATTACTCCTGATCTTAAATGGAACATGTACATCAAATCTGTTGACAATGCTGCTGGAAAAAT
Organism: Euprymna scolopes; assembly: GCF_053919585.1. Lineage (NCBI taxonomy): Eukaryota > Metazoa > Mollusca > Cephalopoda > Sepiida > Sepiolidae > Euprymna > Euprymna scolopes. The sequence goes on along the minus strand of NC_136489.1, from coordinate 117,921,196 downwards.
GGTGGGATCTTTCTATCGATCCGGTAGATATCTCACTGCTGATGCAATTCTCTATCTATATAAGAGGCAGGTACGTCCAAGGATGGAATGCTGTTGCCACATCTGGGCAGGACCTGCTAGAAATGACTTGTCCTGCCTTGATAGAGTTCAAAATAGACTTTGTAGCCTCGTAGGAGATGTCCTTTTCTCTTCCCTGCGACCTCTATCTCACAGAAGAGATGTTGCAAGCTTGTCTCTGATGTATCGCTATTTTCATGGAAAGCGTTCGACGGAGCTTCAGTCTATGGTCCCCCCCCCGCCAAACTTTCACAAGAAACACCCGTCTAGCTGAAAACACTATCAATAATTCCCCCCCACTCTTTATCTGTGCCTAAACCTAAACGTAGATTCCATGAACAGAGCTTCTTTCTTAGAACTGCACGCCTGTGGAATTGTCTTCCGTTTTCCTGCTTTCCGGCTGACTACAATATGGTTGTCTTCAAGTCTAACGTCAAAAGTTCTTGATGAGCCATTCCATATAAGTTATCCAATTTACCGAATTTTCATTACTAATGATTACTATATTGTCCAATTTCTACTGTACACTCTTTAACCCTTATCCTTGAGTGGCCTCTTGGCCTTAATAATGTGGTGATGCCTGCATAAAAAAAAAAAAAAAAAATTACTTCACAAGCATAAATTATGTCTAATGATTAACTAGAGAGAACCCAAGTACAAATATACACATTTATTAACACACTGACAAATGCAATACGGACAAGTAACACAACATCACAGAGCAATACAAATATTTATAGCTCACCCGTCCTACCCTATGCCTGTTAATTAAGAGTCTTTTTTTTCATCCTCACTGAATTGTTGTTGCCAAGGCTGCTGGAAAAATGTTGTTCTTTTTCTAATATTAAAGTTAGCAAAACAAAGTATTAACTTCTTAAAAAATAATAGACAGTTAAACAAGAAAGTTGCTGGAATCTGTTAAATAGAGAAGTAGTCAACCACCTCAGCAAAAATAATCTCCTTAGTGACATGTAATACGGTTTCCGTTCTGCTAGGTCTACAGCAGATGTGCTAACAGTTATATCTCATAGGATTAGCAAATCTCTCAATGGAGGCTTCCTTTCTAGGGCAATTGCCCTTGACATATCAAAGGCCTTTGATAGGGTATGGCATAAAGGTTATCTCCAAAATATCTCAAGCTGTGGTACAGCTGGAAATGCCTTTTAATTATTAAATCATTTCTCTCTGATAGATTCATAAGAGTAGTGGTTGATGGGCAGAAATCAGAAGCTCGCAGTATTAATGCTGGAATCACTTAGGTTCATCCTGGGTCCAACTCTCTAACTGATCTACATAATTGATCTGCCAAATCACATCCTAAGATAATTCGTAGACATTTATGTTGACAACATCACTATCTATGGCAACACTTCAAAAGCTGTAAATGACCAAGTTCTCTCTGATTCTCTCTCCTCTGATCTTGATCACGTGGTACAATGAGGAAAGAGGTGACTGGTTAATTTTAATACATCTAAAACCAAACTTCTATCTTTCCATCATCAACGCTCTGATCCCCGTCTGACATCAATCGAAATGAACAGCTCTCGTTTTGGTTAGGCTCAATGTTTCGACAAGCTTTTAGGTCTGACCGTTACTCCTGATCTGAGATGAAAGACATACATCAAATCTGTTGCCAAGGCTGCTGGAAAAATGGTGGGATTGTTCTACTGCTCCAGTAGATATCTTAGTGCTGATGCAATTCTTTACCTGTATAAGAGCAAACTATTGTTACCACATCTGGGCAGGAGCTCGTAAAAGCAGCTTATCTGGCCTTGGCAGAGTTCAAAATAGACTTTGTAGCCTAGTGGGGGATGCTCTTTTCTTCCCCGCAACCTCTTTCCCACAGAAGAGATGTTGTGAGCCTGACTCCTCTTTATCGTTATTTTCATGGCAAGTGCTCGTCTGAGCTCCAATCTATGCCCCCCCCTCTCGGCCTGACTTTCACGAAAAACACTTGTCTGGCTGAAATCACTATCAATAATTTCCCCCACTCTTTATCTGTGGCTAAACATAAAACGTAGATTCCATGAACAAAGCTTTTTTCTTAGAACTGCACGCCTGTGGAACTCTCTTCCGTTATCCTATTGATTACAATATGGTCGTCTTCAAATCCAACGTGAGCAAATTTTTGAGGAGCCATCACCACCTAAGTAATAACGAATACTACGACTTGTCCCCTTTGACCACTGTACTGACTGTACTACTATACATTCATCAACCCTTATCCCTGAGTGGCTTCCGGGCCTTGATAAGTGGTGATCACTGTGTAAAAAAAAAAAAAAAAAAAAAAAAAATCCAATCTGCCAAATTTCCACTAATAACGAATACTACGACTTGTCCCCTTTGACCACTGTACTGACTGTACTACTATACATTCATCAACCCTTATCCTCGAGTGGTACCTGGGTCTTCATAAGTGGCGACTCCTTTGTAAATAAATAAATAAACAATAGATATTTGTTACTACATCCTAAATTGCAATGTAATTCTAAAACTATAAACGAACAATCGTATTGAATGAGATCTTTTTAAAAGGAAATTTAGGACGCTGAAAACGTAAACAAGCAGAAGCACATAAGAAACGGAAATGTCGTTTAATTGTTCATAAGTGGAAGAATATAAATTTATGCACGTGGGATTTTTAGAATATGGAAGTTGAAATCTAGGGGAAAAGAAAAATCATTGCATTTTTATTGATTCAAAATTATTTAAAGTGATAAAAATACGCGGTACTTGTGCACTTTTGGCACCGTGCTGAAATAATAACGTTATTATTTTGGAAGCCATTCTTAACATAGGGAGGGTGTAACTATTCTGCTTCCACATAACAATTTAATAATAATAATAATAAAAAGATATCGTGAAGCTTAAATTTAACCCCACAAAAACTATTTACAAGTAGCGCGATGGCACAAGTGCACAAGCACTAAATATGCTACGTTCGGTCACAGTTTGGCTAGCATATACAAAGTGTTGTTTGACAATTAAGAACCGATTGTGACAATTTCTTTATGAAGTACACTACTACACTACCCTCCCCCTCCAACATCCACCCTTCATAAAAATGGTGGTAGTAATGTCTGGGAGACAACAACAACAGAGACACTTGTGCTTGTGCACTTTAACATTCTTGTGGAATTAATTGTTGCGTCCGCGCAAGGAAATATTTAACAAAGGTCCCCCTCCCTATGTTACGAATGGCTTCCTAAATGTATCGGGATTTTAAAATGCGCGAATGTCACAGATAATACCCCCCCCACACACACACACAAAAAAAAAGGCGGAGGTAGTGTCAGAGGATGAAGAACGAAAACAGACTCCCAAATGAGGAAATAATGCATGGGAGGATGGTCTTACTCTTATAGTAATAGAACAGATACTACATTAACCCCCTCCCCCGCCCCCTACTCCCGAATTGATTATTTAAGAAAAAAATAAAATAAAAATAGTGCAATAGTAGAGATATATTTTCGGCTTCACACAGACAGATACCTAATTTCCATTAACCAGTGAACGAAACTTGTTTTTGTTCTGTTTTTACTATAGTAAGTGACGTAAAAATGTGGGGATTTGGCCACGGCCACCGAGAGTAAGAACTAAAGAAAAAGTAATTTATAAAATATATTTTTGTATTAAAAGCAATTAAATATTTCAGTTTAACTACGTATTTACTGCATTTATCTAGGTTTAAACGATATTTTTATTTTTATCTTTGGTACTTCTACAGAATTTGAACCGATGTTTTATTATGGTATTTTTTTACAACCTGCCTCAGCTTAGTATAAACACCCTCGACCTCCGCATGTTAAGAACAGCTTTCGCAATAAACACCGCCAACCTCCCCGTGTTAAGAACGGCTTTCGAGATTGGAGATGTTTATCCCGAAAGCTGGGGTGTTTATACTACGCTGGCGCAAATCGTAAAAAAAAAAAACAAAAAAAAACACTGGTTCAAATTCTGTAGAAGCACATTAGACGTTTCAGAATTTTTTTTTTTTTGGTGTTCATTTCTGACAGCGACCTTTAAACATTACCATCTGGGTGAAGATATATTGCCGCGTTAGACAAAATTTAAGATATTGTCACGCTTATAATTTTCTTTTAAATATATATATAACGTTTTGGCTTTTCTCATTTGATTTCAATAATTGATTCACAGTAAAGAAAAACGAAACAAAAACAATGCATTCGTCAAAAGTGCGCATAGGCGAGAATTACACATACACAGGAAATCTTGTTCGATAGATTCGTTAATACAAGAAAGAGATTAAAACTAAAATAATTATTTTAAAATTAAAAACTCCATTTGCTAAAATCTCATGACCAAAAGAAAAATTGCGAGTGATCTCCCTTGATTACTAGAACTCTTCAATTATCAATACCGAACGTACACAAATGTAAATAGTCAATTTACTCTATATAAATAAAAATGGAAATCGTAGACTTAAATTGAAATTTTTGATAATAAATACACTTAAAAAAAAACATATAAGTCAATCAAGAGTGGAGAAAATAAAAATGCTGTATGCGACAACCACAATAAACATAATAGATCACAAGTTAAAGAGAGAAACCACCCACCAGTCGCAAGCGTTTTTATTCTGGAAATTTAAAACTCCAGTTAACACTTTGGGTGAGACAAGAAGCTTCCATAGATTTCTGTAAATATTGCTGTTGTCTTTTATGGCCGCAGCATTAGTTTGATTGTCCTGCTGTAGTTGTGGTTCCATTTTGTGAACACTGCGTTTACACAGGCAGCAGGAAACCTGCTGCAGTGCGAGCGTGTGTGTATGTTAAAAACCTTTGCCGACTGCTGGAGTGTGGAGCTTGATTCGTAGCTGCTGCTGATACTTTTCTTGGTTGGTGTAAATTTTACCCTTTGCCCCCATGCTGTGAGTGAAAACTTACAAATGTAATTTTGTATTTATTACATATCAACCCCCTAAAAGTATCTTAAATTTTATTTATACCTTCAGATTAGGGGGTTCACTTTACTATATAAATATGATGTAAAATGATCATCTACCAACCGACCAAAAAGTATTATTGATTACTCAGTATTTGACTACATTGCATAGGATAGAACGAGTAACCATTTTTTTACATTACCAAAATAATTACAATTTCTCTCTCTCTCTCTCTCTCTCTCTCTCTATATATATATATATATATATATATATATATATATATATATATATATATATATATATATAAATTGTAATTCAATGAATTTCAAAAAACTCTCATTGAAATGAAATGAAGTGGTTGAGTTTCATATCAAAGAATTTTTATTATTCTAAGCAAGACAAAGAATGTTTTAGAAAATTAATCTCCTTAACCTATAGGGTTTCGATCTACCATCTCATCAGAGAAGAGAAAATATTAGCAAATAGTTATAAAGGTATGCACCCTATTTGCTAAAGTCAGTGAGACATGGAAAGTCAAAGTGAAATAATACATTTATCAGAAGTCCTGTAGCAGGAGGATTTGTAGAAAAAGGATATGAATGTTTTTGTTGATCCAACTTGCTTGGTAAAATCCATATTATACGTTCTTTACATCCGTTTGGTAATAATTTCCAAGCTATATACTGGGTAATCCGCATAGCTGTGTATATATCCGAATCGGGCAAGTGCTTGTTTAAATTTGTTTTGGGTCCAGCGATAATAAATTCACCCCCACCCCAACCCACCTGTAAAAAAATAAATGAAACTATGGTTGTTAGTGGGGAGCCGTTGCCGGCCAAGCAAAATAGTGAGCACTGGTGCTCGTGGCCAAAATGAATGTAGTATGCCGAAGGAACAACGTTAGTATCTATAAACCCATACTTAACATGGGGATTTGATTATGTGCTGTGCATTGTTCTGTGCTTTCGCCTAGCGTGTCAAATAAAAGTAAGATAGTGTGGCCTGTTAGATAGCAGTTGTTACCATCTGCATATAATCTGTAATGAAAATAAAAGAATGAACTAACAATTAATTATAACCCAGTGCATTTATCTTGGAGAGAACATTGTGTCATGAGGAAACGAAACAACCAAAAAGGTATTTTGGTAATGTGAAAGTTAAGCATGTAATCTATGATAAGCGCCATAGAAATTCGCGGAAAATTAAAATGGAAAAATCTAAACGCTAGTTGCAGCATTAATAACAGGAGTGGCCAAAAAGTGGGTGTTCCATGTAGTAGAACGTTATAATTCCACATTTAAGCCTGTAAACGCTGATAATTGCCTGAAAAAAATTACAAATAAGTGAAAAATAAAAAAAAAAATGGTAGAGGCAGCATTGTTCAGGTCCACCAATTCTTTTTTTTTTTGCGAGGGAGCCTTTATTATTTATGAATCTGAAATTGGAAAGATTATATTAAGTCAATGTATGCATGAGCCAGTTATGGTCAGTGTGATCACAGAATCTGTGGAACATTTAGAATTCGTCCTGATGACAACTGGTCACAGTGGTAGGATGAAATATTTAGAAAGAAAAATAGCGATTCCTTCCTCTAAAGATGTTATGATTGTGATGGTGTTGCTTGTAGGATGCAATCTTGTATTTTATTATCACAACTGAATGTGTCTAAAATGATGTTCAAAAGCTATATAAGATAGTGGCTATTAGCCTAGATGTATTGAATTTGTATGTGGCATCTGTTGTTGCAAACCTACGATACTTTGGTCCAAAGGGGAATTTCTTCAGTCATTTTATTATATATGGAGATAATATATATATATATATATATATATATATATATATATATATATATATATATATATATATATATATATATATATATACAGAAAAATACATAGAAAACTACATACAAAACAGAATAAGTGTATCTATGTATGGAAAAAAACTACAAATAAAAATATAACAGATAAAAAAATTAAATAATCTTAAAACCCCAAGAGTTAACATGAGTTTTATAAAATGTCTGATAAATGCAATGCATATATATATATATATATATATATATATATATATATATATATATATATATATATATATATATAGTAATGTGATTGATAATTTAAAAATCAAATTATAATTAAATTAAAAATCCGTTTCATAAGAAGGAACAACAAAAAAATCAATAATTTGTACGATTGTTTCGAAAAACAATGTTTTTATTGTGGTAGATATCATCATTTATATATATATATATATATATATATATATATATATATATATATATATATATATATATATATATATCATGCAAATAGAACAGGGTCAGAGGTCATCAACTATATATATATATATATATATATATATATATATATATATATATATGTTTTTAAAATATATATATGGCAATTAAGCTATTCAGAATTTTCCACATTTCATTTCATCCTCATAATGATTCGTTAGGCTAATGCTTCGAATACTCATGAGGATGAAAAAATTTCTATGTAGGGAACATGAATTAGAACAAATGCATTGAGGGCATTATCAAATCTGCTACAAAGAAGGTGGGCTCTCTCTAACATGCTAGAAAGTTACTTACATCTGAAAGTATCCTATGCCTCTACAAGGCCACCATTTGCCCATACATGGAGTATTATTGCCACATTTAGGCTGGTGCATCTGCTATTAGTCTCTCACTCCCAAACAGGATCCAAAAAAGAGTCACCAACTAATAGGTCCCGCACTGTCAACCAACCTCTAACCTCCATCCCATTGACGAAATGTTGCATCCCTGTGCCTATTTTACAAGTATTTTAATGGAATGTGCTCCAACGAACTCCAAGCCCTTGTACCCCTTCAATGTGAATGCCCACAACTAACCTGACAAGCAGCAAAATCCCACCCCTACACTGTAAAGATCCTTAGATGCCAGAAAGCCTTCTACTCAAATAGTTTCTTCCCTCAAACTGCTAGATTTTGGAATTCCCTCTTGTGTCCCTTCTTTCCTGACTGTATTGACATGTAGAAGTTCAAGTGTAATGTTAACAGACATCTTGCAGCACAACCCCCCACATAGTATCAATGCAAATATTGTCCCAAATAGTAGCCCTTACATTCAAGTGGCACCATGCCTTGTTTTGGATGAAAAAGCAGCAAATTTTATATCATTTTTTTTGTTTTTTAATTTTATAAAATTTGTCATTCTTTAACTTTTTCCCATCTCAAGAAAAAAATGGCATTGAAAATCTGTAACAGGTACATGATTGAGATCTGCTTCCTTTTGTGTTCCCTGAATAACTTCTTCAGCCCATTTGGAAATCACAGTCAATCAGCTGAGACAACCTGGAAGCAACAAGGAAAGATCTCCCTTCTTGCTTTCTATCGCTCTCTCTCTCTCTCTCTCTCTCTCTCTCTCTCTCTCTCTCTCTCTCTCTCTCCTATCCCTATCGACTGGATGCTTCAGCATCAATGATCATTACTGACCAACGTTTGACAGCGCAAAGAGCTTTCCTTTCCTCATTTAAACACTGTCCAAGGTTTCATCTGCTTAAATGAACCCTTTTGTTGTTTATTAATTTATTTATCGTGGACTATTATCCACATCTTTCTTAGTTGTTGTTTCACAACGTTTCGGCCAACTATTCCTCTGGCGTTCATCAGGTAGTAACTGCGACGGGATAGGAACTCCGACTCTCCTAACTGTATTCTCAGCAATTACTGCTATCCATAGTTGTTGTCGTCTCATCACCATAGAGATTCAATGTCTCTATTCACAATGTCACGGGTAACAACTATGGAAGGCAGTAATTGCTAAGAATGTAGTTAGGAGATTCGGAGTTCCTATCCCATCACGGTTATTACATGACGAAGGCCAGAGGAATAGTTGGCCAAAACATCGTGAAACAACAACTAAGAAAGATGAGGATAATAGTCTGCAATAAATAAATAATCCTCATCTCAATAATGAATTCCAATTAAAATAATTTATACCTTTTTATTGTTGTGTTAAAAAGTTTTGCTTTTCCTTTCCATGCAGCATTTTCATTTACTACCAATATATAAAAGTTCATAAATCTATGTAATCACCATCGCAGTCATTAGTATGTAGTTTAGTAAGCTAACACAAGCATTTTCTTACTTGTGTAGTGATATATAGGTGATTAGAACACTGCACGCCTGTCAGCAATTTCTGCTCAAACTTTTTAGCACTCAAATATGAATAGTCCAGAGGAGATACTAATCTGACAAGACATCTGATTGTTCGTTTGCCTCTTTTCATGGCTTTTTTGAGATCCAAGACTAAAGACAGGATCAAAAGACCTGGACTCACTTCCTTTTCCCTAATGCATTCCCTGCAGCCTCTTTCTCACAGAAGAGACGTTGCGAGCCTGTCTCTGATTTCTCGTTATTTTCATGCAGGTGCTCATCTGAGCTCCACTCTATGGTCCTCCCTCACCAAACATTCATGAGAAACACTCGTCTAGCTGAAAACACTAATCAATAATTTCCTCCACTCTTTATCTGTGCCTAAACCTAAACGTAGATTCCATGAACAAAGCTTCTTTCTTGGAACTGCACACCTGTGGAACTCCCTTCCATTTTCCTGCTTTCCAGCTGACTACAATATGGTCATCTTCAAGTCCAACGTAAATAAGTTCTCGATGAGTTGTTCCCCTTGAGCAATCCAATTTACCAAATTTACACTATTAACGATTACTATATTATCCCATTGACTACTGTACTTTCTTAAACCCTTATCTTCGAGTGGTCTCTGGGCCTTGATAAGTGGTGATTTCTTTGTAAAAAAATTTTTCTTAAATAAAAAAAAATAATGCATGCCAGCTGAACCAACCTATCTAATGTTCTTGCATTCCTGTGTTGATGAAACTGTCAGTCAGATGAGTACAGATATAGCAACACTTGTTGGTTATCTCACTTTCCAACCTTGTGTCACATTTTGCTGTTATGGGGAGCATGTAAATAAGGAGGTATTGCTTGGTTCTATTGTGCTATCTTCCCAGACATTATCTCTGCTTTGGGGGATGTGATGGCATATTTCTTCTTCTTTTTTTGTAGCCCGTCACTATTACTAGGGAATGCAGACAAGTCTATGTAGGACTATTTCTGTACCTTTCAGGGAGCTACTTTAGGGGAGTTAAGTTCTCCTACATTAAAAAGACCTCGTGTTACATATTACTAGTGTAAACAAAGAAGATGCTTGCTGGCTGAACCACAGCAGCATCAGTAGCACCAGCAGGGAGGTGACGATGGCTAAGTGGTTAACAGCACAAACTGACAAGCTGGGTGTGCCAAGTTTGAATTCAGTTCGTTTGCCAAAATCACTTTCACTTAGAAATGTTGGCAATCTTCGCATGGTCCCTCCTGTAATACTTTATGTCTTTCTAAAAACAATTCTTACTAAAAAGATATCGGTGAAATGAATGCCAAAAATAACCATCTGATTCATACGAAATGAATGAATGAATGATTCTCAAGACTAGCAGCAAACAGCCTATTCACCTCCTTCCACAGCTCATCAATAATAACTGCATGCCATCTTCAGCATCATTATCATCACTATTGTGTAGCAATTACAGCAGTTATCAACCCATTCCTACCTGTTGTGTCCAGAGAAATGGGTTGTTGGAATCATGGAATATTTGAATAAAAAGTAAACAAACTCATTTAAGGTTAAATACTATTTATTACAGTCAAAACACTAATTTATATTTACAGCACGATATTCATGTGTTAGTGCAGCCGCCATCATGTCCATTTTCCCTGGAACTCTCTAGTCTTTTACTTTTCATCTATATAAGGGCAATAACTCTTACTTCCTTTATTAGATTATTTCCCCTTTGGCTTTTGATCGCTATAACACTACCCCATCATTATCTACATCTTGTTCCTGTCGTGCATCTCTTGTTCTTGCAGATGCCCTCTTGCACCTAGCAATGTTCTCCCGCATCTTCTGTTCTTCTTGAACCTGCTAACTTCTTCTTACTTCTTCCAACATTTATTCCTGCCTCTGCATCTTCTGTAGTCCTGTTCCTACCAGCATTCTGCCATTTTCCAGTACCTTGTGACATTGCCTTGCTGATCCAGCTCGTGGTCATGTCTATACAGACTGTGCCTACTTGAGGAACCTCATGATACCTCACAAAGGTCCACATAAATTTCTATCTGATTTCATCCTTCCTATACCGTTTCTTGTGGCCTTATTCTGTCTGTACCAGTGTAATCTTTTATTTTTTCTAAAATTCTTTTTACATGGGTAGAAAAGGAGACTAAGAGACAGCTGAAAGTTTTTAATGTTTATTTTTAGAGAGAAAAAAAATCACATAAGAGAGAGAGAGAGAGAGAGAGAGAGAGAGAGAGAGAGAGAGAGAGAGAGAGAGAGAGAGAGCAAGTGAGACACATATTCCCTTAATTAGTTAACTAACTTATTAAGGATTAACAAGTTGACACAATGAACATAGATATTAGAGATCTATTTCACTCTTGGCGATCATCAAACTTTTCCTTTCATTATTAGAGCATTATTTGGTAATGTGCCACCACACGACTTTCATAGGCAGACTAATCTCAAATCTCCTTTTCTCTGTTAACCTTGACATTCATGATGTCATGAATCATATCCTGACGTTGCTTTGTTTTACTCTCATTTTAACTGCCTTAGTCTCACATAATATCTTTCCTGACTCTTTCAATAGAATTCGTTTGTTTTTTAAACTTTGTGTCACTTTATTTGCACTTAGTTCGACCCTTGTTAAGATTAAGACTAATTTAACATAAGAGTTATCCACTATATAACACTAGCTATAGTTTCCCAGTGACGTCCCTTTTAGTACCACAGGGTTTTTCCAGTGCAATAAAACGATCTCTTTCTATCTATTCTTGATTTGTCATTTCTTCTTTGCTATTTCTACATTTTTTGTCTGTTTCCGTTTCTTAGTTGTAAGACCTATCATCAGTCACAGGCCCCTAAGTTCGGTTGGGAATTTTTTTTTTTCTCGTTTTCTTGCTAAACAAACAAATGATCAAAATTAAATTCCCAACTGAAGTTTTCAAAATCAAAAGAGATTTAGATGTATATTGATTGTGTTTATGTTAATTTTGGCCTGCAATCAAAAGTCTGCTGTTATTGTTTGAAAAAGTCAAGTTTTTATGTTTTTTCTCTCTCGTTTGTGGTTAAGACACAAGGAAGTTACTGGCATGCATGCTCATGATATGTCGATCATGTAACTTTTTCTGTTGACGAGTGTAGCCATTGTTTGTTTTTTTTTGAGTGAGAGCGGTGTTCTTATGCACATTGCGACACAACTTTTTATTCACTAGGGCATTCTCAGATTCTAGAAACACTCATTCTTTATAGACATTTATTTTGCATTGTTTTAACAAAGTTGCCAATGAAAATTATTTATTTTATATTTGTCATTCTTGCTTTTTTTTTTTTGTTTGATAAGTTAAATGGCTGGTAAACAGCAAATGAAATTTAAAAAAATAGATAAAATAAATAAATAAAATAAACAAAAGTTCAGCTAGAGTTTGTCACTGTCAACTTTCCGTCTCATATGTTGCTCCTCACCGCTGCCAACAGGCATTTTATTAAAAAACTGACTTTACTCCATTTGCATATGTGTGCAGTGGGAAGTGTAATCTTGTGCGATTCCACGAGACTACCCCTTATAAATCCATGGCCACCATCTTTAATCTCTCTCTCTCTCTCTCTCTCTCTCTCTCTCTCTCTCTCTCTCTCTCTCTCTCTAGATTCTAGCTGAAGGTAAGTCGTATAGCCACATAATGCACACACGTGGGCGCTTTTTTCTTTGTTTATTACATTCAACTCTACAGTTCTATTTCTCTACAATATTATTGGGCAATGGAGGGGCAATGGAGAGGGGCAGGTTCGAATATAGGTATTAATGAATTTAACTGTTAGTTTTGAAATTGAAGACACTTTACAAATGAAGTTTTGAAAATGAGTTTTCAATGTATACGTCTATGAACTCTGCTTGTGCATTTGTAGTGATAATCAGGTCTGATTAGATCCCTTTTCCACCATAAATAAATAGATGAATAATAAAAATAAAAAAAACAAGTATGTGAAATAAACTATGTTTACTTACACAAATTAACAAGTAGAAACAAAATCATTTTAGTGTCCGAAAATCATGTCTTGGCAGTCAGTTTTTTATCAATGTAAAAGTTATTTTTAGAATGTTCGCTGGATCGAAAGAAAAAAAAAGAAGAGAAATATATTTGTTTTATTAGTAAGAAACATGTTTGTTTTTTTTGTGTGAAAAGTAAATGTTTCTGTGCGCGGCTCAATGTCTGCATTATTCTCACTGTGCGTGTGTGTGCACACATGTGAATAGGTTTCGCCATGCTGGCGAAAGGAAGTAGCAACAAAGACAAGAGAAAGAGAAAAGAGAAAAGAGGATGAGAACAGTTCGCTCAGCATTTATATATTTTTTAAGAGGCTCCCAGGCAAGCTGGGAAAAAGGTTTGAAAATTAAGTCTTTCTTTGAGCATTGATTTGTTAAAAAGTGCACGTCTTTGCTCATGTGGTATGCTTTTAGCTATGTCCACCTAACAAAACATATTTTAAGTTCTCTTCCATGCAGATTTTGCATGGGCATAGTTTGTGAAATCTTTGTGCCTCTGAAATTTATTAATTTCGTTTTTACGCACGTAATTGGATTTTTATTTATTTATTTTAAAACAAGAAATGAATGTATTTTTTTTTTTAAATGTGTTTAACTGCACACGTTTGTTGAGTGACATGTATATGCTTCATTGGACACTCTATCTAGAAATCTATAAAAGTCCTATTCATCTGTCGAGGCCTCTGTAGCAATTGACACTTGCTACAAACACAGGCAGGAGCTACTTCTCACGACTTCGAGATTTGAAATCCATTTCCTCCTGACTTGTCCAACCACAAGCCAGTTCTAACTCACTTCACCGAGTATATAAAAGGTGAAATCATGAACCTTTAATTCTCTTTGATCCTGACCCTGCCGGGCAGCAGACTTTGCTTGGGGCTGTGGCCCCAGGCAGGACGTGAGTACAACGAGCTAGCTATGCCTCTCTTCAAACTACCATTTATTTCCACGTGCGGTACCCACACAAACTTTATTTATCATTCTACAGGACTACTCTCGTCGATACAACTCATACTCATAGACGCCAACACATTAGTACACTGAAGACTTTATCCTTTCTTTCTCTTTTGCCCCGGCGACTACTAGCTATAAACACGTGTGGACTGAACTATTCTCTTCTTCAACCAGCCGGCATGATATTAAATCCATCTTTAAACACATTGAACACTTTTCTCTCTCTTTCAATGAACTCTCTTACTAATATGTTTCTCTCTTCTACCAAAGCGACTAACAAAAATGACAAATAATGCTGTTTATCAAATGTTAAAATGAGACTTCCTTTCGTTGTCTTCATTATTAACTAAACCTTTATCACTAGGGACCAGAATTAACTTTTAAGGACATACTAACGTGCATTGGCTAGGGATGAAAAGTAATAGAACAAAGAGAGTTTGGTTAGATGATTTGAATATTTCTGAGGGTATTTCGGGCTCCAAAACTGTGGAAATTATCTTCCACCATCTTTCTTTTCTTTTTTCTTTCCTTCTTTCTGCTGTTTCTGTTCTTCCTTCCTTTCTTCTTAACCCCTTTCCTGCCCCCTTCCCTAGCTTCCCCCTTTTTTTATGTCACCTGACTCCCTTATGCCCGTTGATTGGATGAGACGTTGTCATGCTAAATTGAAGCTCGTGTGTGACATTTTTGAGTTAATTCGACAGTTGTGGAAAAGGCGTCGTCGAGACAACAAGTATTGAATGTATTCCCTTAAGGTCTTGGATAAAAAGGGACGCCTGGAAATTTACTAAGGCGTTGTGCAACTCTGTCCTGACGAGACATTAAAATAGTTGAAAAAAGAACCAAGGGAAGAAAATTCGCCTCAACGTTTTCTAAGACACATGAAAACTGAATATAATTATCAAGAAAAAGATAATTGAAGTTTTGAGAAGAAAATTCGCCTGAAAGTTTTCTAAGACACTTGAAAACTGAATATAATTATCGAGAAAAGGATAATTGAAGTTTGAAAAGAAAATTCGCCGCTGGAAAATTTCTAAGATACTTGAAAACTCAAAAATATTCTGCGTCCATGGAATTTTAACCTTTGCAAAAAGGACTACGGAAACGAGTTTCCAGGAAGGGGACTGACAAAAAAGAACTTTTAAACAACACAAACTCAGAAAGTAAAAGCCCCAACAAACGAACTTTCTAAATGTTCCATTCGAAAAAGGGCGCACAGAAGCTTCCAGTAAGTGCTCCCACCCTTTTTTCTTTCTTTCTTCCTCCTTCTCTATCTCTCTTTCCTTCTCTTTCCCTTCACTCTTTCCCCTTTCGGTTACTACTACAAGAACACTTGTAAGCCAGATGGACATTTTTGGCAGCCCCATAGAGGTCACAAACTTTTCCTTTTGATATCATATTTAATAAATTCTATTTCTCATATTTTTCTCTTTTTGTTTGTTTTCTTCCTTGATGTTTCAGAGTTTAGTAGTAACAGCTAATTGATTAAGAAGAATTACCTTCCACGGGAAGAAGTGGATAATAAAATTTCTTCAAAACAGTGTCGACTGGATTGTGACGGAAACAAAAGTGTTCTCTAGAAAAAATGCAGAAAATTGTTGTATTTAGCTTTTTATTCTACACACTGGCTTTCTCTGATCAACTGAAAAAAACAAAAAAACAAAAGAAAAAAAACAAGCAAATAGAGATTTTATTCAATGAAGAGTTGTAATGCAAATATTTTTTTTATTTTTTTTATTACATTTTCACCCCAAACAAGGCAAATTGCCACTTTGGTGTAGGGGGCTACTATCAGGGGCAACAACTACTGGGGTACTATGTAGGGATTTGGGCAGCAAGATGTCGGTTCACGTTACACTTGAACTTCTGCACGTCATCACATTTACTGTGCTATTTGTCTCAATAATTTAAAAATACATAATTATAACGTTTTCATTAATGTTTACTACCAAATATAATTTTATGTGAATTTGCTGAAAAAAAAAAAGTTAGAACTTAAAAACAAGGCAATAACATTTTTGAAGCCTAAGCTGATTCAAGGATATTTATCTGTAACGTTTTTACTAATTGCTTTCAAATAGATATATTTGTAAAATATTAAAGAAAAAGCCAAAAAAAAAAAAAAAAAAGATTACACAATATGTGAAATCCAAACTGCTTAAAAATTAATTATAGCTTTTTCTTTAATAATTACTATCAATGAAGTATTTTGTTTTGTAAGCATTTTGTTTTCAGAATAAAATATATAAATCAATAAAATATTTTCGTAAAATAATCAGAAAAAAGCTGGATTTGAACCCAATTTTTTTAAGACCAAATACAATTTTTGATAGCCAAACTGTTATAAAAAAAAAAAAAAAAAAAAGCCAAAATCGCAAAATTTAGCCTTAAAAAAGCCAATCTGGATTTACCGGATTGTCTTTGTAAAACCTAAAACCAAAAAAATAAAATTAAATTAAACAAATGAAACGAAATATATTGAACACAATTTTATATTTAGAAAATAATAATTATTTTATTAAGTCAAGTTTTATTCAGTAAAATACTATCACTAATGTACAAAACGATGAATTTAGTAAAATGTTTTGTCTGTTGTTTTTTTTTTACGTTGCGTTTTCCACTTGTGGTTCCGGTTGAACCACGTTGCTTTTTTCATGCATCCATCACCAATGAATTTAACTGACAAGCAAAATAACCACCTTATACGCGGCGTTCGTTCACTTGGTACAGCATTTCACACTCATCTAGTAAGTTAATCGACTTATAGACACCTGTTTTACCCTAATTATCGACAATTCATATGCATTTCGTATCTTCTTTATAACTTTTAAGTCTATTTTTACATGTACTCTGTCAGGTTCACCTTTTTGCAAGAAGAACCGTATTTACTTAAAAACATGGAATCAAAAAGTTGTTGCCTGGAGAAATTGTTGTTGTAAGCGTAGAAAGTGACGCAAATCATTTTGTCAATTTTATTTATTAAAAAAAAAAACGATATATTTTGACATTAATTTCTATTTAAAATTATATAAAATAGTTCAATTATATATATATTTATTTATCTGGAAATTCTATCAGTTATAAACATAATGTTTTTCTATTTTTTGTTTATTTAAAATATTGAAAAAAAATCGAGTTATTTTCTTCCTTGTTGATTAAATTTAAATGGATTAAAACCTCTAAATTTAAATGTTTTCTTGTTTGAGCATAAAGATGGGTACTTGTACAGTTTAATCAAGACATTAAAAAAATGAAAATATCGAAAAAAGTTTACATTGTACGTATCCGTTATGGAATGAAGTTCTCAAAAAAAAAAAAAAAAAAAAAATCATTTAA
Source organism: Euprymna scolopes (assembly GCF_053919585.1). NCBI lineage: Eukaryota > Metazoa > Mollusca > Cephalopoda > Sepiida > Sepiolidae > Euprymna > Euprymna scolopes. The sequence goes on along the minus strand of NC_136489.1, from coordinate 117,903,781 downwards.
TTTCATCAAGTAGTTTTTGTTTTACAGCGAAAAAACAATTTGTTATGATATCGAGCAAATGGTTCGATTTTTAGGAAGAAAAGCTAGTATTAAAGATGGGGAGGGAGTGTCGGCGCTTTAACTGGAGTTATCTCCTCATGGCGTGTTCTAAACTCCAAACAAAAATTTAAAAAATTCCAAGATATCTGCCTTGAACGCGCTCTCATAAAAACGTGTTTTTTTCGCTGTAAAAAAAAACAAAAAAACTTCTCGATCGAATTAAATGAATTTTTTTTTTTCGGAGATCTTCAGTCCAAAAACGGAGCCGTACACAATATAACCTTCTATCGATATTTTCATTTTTTAACGTCTTGATTAAACTGTGCAAGTACCTAAAGCTGTTAAACTTGTTAATTTATTTGGTAAATGTTACCTTACGCAACAACAGAACACCGACCATTCTAATTTGTTTTTTTAGGGGTATTCGAGGTCGCTGACAACGAATCTGATAATCAAACCCACCGCAAACATGGTATGAACCCCTAGACCTTGGGACTATTTTGTGCCATTTCATTGCCTTCGGTAGTGTTTTTTCTTACATGGTACGTTCGCGTGCGAACGGGCGTATGGGGTGTCTTATCACATCGTGTAGGAATCTTTCAAATAAGAAAGTTAAAAAATGTAGTTTTTTAATGGTTTTTTAATTTATCAAAAAATAAAGTTTTCACGGGCTATTTGCTAAAACATAACCACCAAACACATTTTTATGTTTTTCGTTCTTTTTAGGGGGGGGGGGAGTATTCTATTATAGGACTTGTGTAGTTTAAGGTGCGTCTGCAGTTTAATTAACCGCGCTCCAGCACCACCACCGCCCCCTCCCCAATGTAAACAGAATTTTTGTGAAATGGTTAATGTTGGTACATTACTTACGAAAAAACGGTTAATTAAACTGCAGACGCACCTGTTAAACTACACAAGTCTTATAATTGAATACCCCCCCCCAAAAAAAAAGAACGAAAAACATAAAAATATGTTTGGTCGTTATATTTTGATAAACCGAAGACAAAAAAAAAAAAGAAGTAAATAAGCCACATTTTTTTTTTTTAACTTTATTTGAGATGACCGCTTAAACATTCCTACGCGATATGATAAGACACCCCACTACGCCCGTTTGCACGCGAATGTATCATGTAAGAAAAACACTACCGAAGGCGGTGAAATGGTACAAAATAGTCCCAAGGTCTAGGGGTTCATACCATGCAAACGGTAAATTTGCGGTGGGTTTTATTATCAGATTCGTTGTCAGCGACCTCGAATACCCCTAAAAAAACAAATTAGAGTGTTCAGTGTTCTGTTGTAGTGTAAGGTAACATTTACCATTTATTTTATTGACATCTTATTACTTTCAGTAAGTAAATAGTATTTACTTGCGTTAATTCCTATTTTAATCACGGAAATTATTTGGACGTCAAATAATTATCACCGTAATATTTGGATCAGTGTTCGACTGTTCGGTGCTTGTGCATGTTCACTTTTGTCCACCGCACTATTTTTAAATAGTTTTTTTTTTTTCCAGGTTAAATTCAAGCTTCACGATATCTTTTATTATTATTATTATTATTATTATTAAATTGTTAGGTGGAAGCACAGAATAGTTACAAAACTCCTTCCTCTCCCCATGTCAAGAATAGCTTTCAAAATAATAACGGCATTATTTCAGCATGATGGCAAAAGTGCACAAGTGCCTTTTTCTTTTATTTATTGACTTTTTACCTCCCAAAATGGATAGACAACGATATTGATGGGTAATTCCTATTTAAGTCATGTAAATTATTCAGGGGGGAATGGGTATTCTCGCTCATATACTGTCAATTTCCCTGACAATTGTATACTATCCTATGTATTATACACGCATCTTTTATGACTTTTATATTGTGATTTCATTTTTTAACTATTCTCAAGCAACTTGAGTGTTTGCAGGACCCATATGTTGACACGAATGTTTTCAAGTTGTTTCCCCCAATACGATTTATGGAACAGACTGGAAATGGCCGAAACAGCTTATTGGTCGTGAAAGACAGACGACATTAAGCATGCGAAAATGCAAAGACTATATGTTTAGAGTTTGAAAAAAAAATATTTTGTAAATTTGTAGATTAACACCCCCCTGTTAAATTCCCAGGTGCTAGTGCACTTTTTGATCCGAGCTATTTTTAAAAAATAGTATTTTAAAGTTTTACGATATGTTTTTATTAAATTGTTGGGTGAAAGTACAGAATCGGTACATAACATCTTCCCGCCCCTATGTTAAGAATGGCTTTCTAAATAATAAAAGTTATTTCAGCACCGATCAATAAGTACCAATTCCCGTAACTCTAAAACAAGATTCTACCTTTTTTTTTAGGCGATTTAAAACTTGACGGAAAAAAGAAACAAACAAAATCCATTGAAAAATTCAGAAGTATTGGAGATATCAGAAGGCAGTGTAATCACCATTTTGCATTTTACATTTGTCAATGAGAAAGCTATAGTTCAAAGTAGGTTCCGAGTTTGCTCACAGTCAATACGTTGACATTTCAGAGCATTGTTTGCAACTATTTCCACACAATAAAAGTTTTTGCGTCAATATGTGACAATGGATAAAATATGAATCCAGCATTTCAAATCAAATTATCAGTTTGCTGTGATTATTTTGGACCGCTTTGACTAACAAGAGGTCAGAGCCATCTAAAATACCCCCCCCCTAAAAAAAAACATCAACAGGCAAAGTTTTGGCATCTGTATTTCTGTATTTTGGGATGCACAAGGTATTTTGTTCATTGATTTACCTTGAGAAAGGACGAACCATCAATAGCTAATATTATGTAGCATTATTGGTATGTTTATAAGATGAAATCAACAAAAAATGTCCACAAATAAGGAAGCAAAACATGCTTTTTCAAAAGATAATTCACTGTGCCACAAGTCGATTGGAACGATGGCAGAACTACATAAATTGCATTTCAGAATTGCTTCCACACCCACCTTATGTCCCAGATCTGACCTCCATCGACTACTGCTTGTTTGTAGACCTCAAAAGAATGCTTCAAGGAAAGAGATTTGGCTCCAAGTAAGAAGTGATATTGAAAACCGAGGCGTCTTTTGAGACAAAAGTCAAATCATTCTACAAAAACAGGCGTGAAATTGTCCGTGAAGCATTGGAATCGATTGGTTAATAGGAAACTATTTTGGTTGAATATTGCCTAAAAGTTGTTGTTTTCTTAGTTAGGTCCGAATGTATTGTACCTTTATTCATTACTAGGACTGTGACAACAGCATATTATTTTCATTGTTTTGAGGTCCTGGATATATCCGCTGGTGAGTCCCCAGTTTGTGGGCTTTGGGGAGTGTGGAGCCACACTTTAATTGCCATTGCTCTGAGATCCACTCTGACCCGGAGTGGTAGTACCTGTTAGGGTCCCAACTATGGGTTAAATAGGAACCAACTTGAAAAAAAATATATATTCTATTAAAAAATTTTTTCTTCAAAATAACTGGATTCGGCATTAAGTAACCTGAAAATGGGTTGATATGCTGTAAAACAAAAACAGCCAAACCAACTATCATTGTTTTTGACTCTCGAGTATATATCCGACACAGTTAATCAACCGATAACCACATCACTCTGTATAAAAGCATGTAAGATATCAATGGATACATATTCGAGAGTTAAAACAATCAAAAGAATATGCTGTTGTGCTAGCCCTATTCATTCCTAGCCTGGGTGCCCGGCATTTACTGGGTGTGTCGAGGTGTGTGTAAGGGGGTTGTTTGAACAACCAAAGCCCAATAAAAAAAAGAAAAAATATTAAAAAAACTCCAAATAGCAGCAAGTACCTGTGTGAGCACAAAAATTTTTTTTTAAAAATTAGGAGTAGTAGGCAGGCTCGAACCCATAACATGCAAGAGGAAACAGAGGTGTAAAAAAGACAAATCGTCTCATCGATGCATTCACTGCGGTTGTGACGTCACGCGCTTTTGAAATAACCTGTTTTATGCAACGTCGTTCACGCGAGGCTTGAATGACTTACAAAAATGTTGACAAAAAAACTTACCCCTCCTTGTAAAAAAAGGCACAAGTTAACTGTGGAAGAATGAATGATTTGGGCAATTTTTGGATATTATTTGGCCAAGAGACTGAGCTTTCAAACGATATCAATTTTGTAAGTGTCGGTTGCATGTGTTGAAAGATTTAGCGAGACATACAAACATGCATACACCTGGTGAACCAAGTGCAAAAATGATCCAGACAATTGCACATGAGGGAACAATGAGGATACTAAAAAGAGCTCTCGGTTTGTTTCAATAAAAACAGGGCAATGTTGGCAGCTGGCTTGGCTGCCCCATACCCAGCGTTATAATCTTCAAAGGAAGAAAATTAAAAAGAAATAAAATAAACAGACTTTGAAATTTATATAATAGACTAACCTGAGTGCCCGGCGTTGCCCGGGTGTTTGGAGATGTGTGTGGAGCAAAAAAAAAAGTGGTAGTAGGCAGGCAGGCTTGAACCCGTACCATGGAGGAGGAAAAGAATGTGAAAAAAAAGTGATGTCTTTGCCGTTGCGCCCATCACCAAACCGGAAGTGACGTAGGTTTAAATTAAGGCTAGACAATCGAAAAGAGGCAATGGCTTTCAAAAGTATCGGCGAAAAAAGCAACCCGTTGCTGTAGAAAAGTGCCCAGTTGAGGGTGAAGGAATTAATGTTTTTGGCCAATTTCTTGGTATTTGTTGTCCAAAGGGTCGAGCTTCAAAATGATACTGATCTCGTAAAAATCCGTCACCTCTGTCAAAAGTTTTATGCCGACATACGTACATACAGGTGAGATTTATATTATAGACTAGCATGGTGCCCGGCATTTCCTGGGTGTTTGGAGGTGTAAAAGAAAAAAAAAGTTTTGGTAAGCAGGTAGGCTTGAATCTTATCTCAACGCTATGAGGGCAGCAGAAGTGAGAATGGTTGAAATTAAACGATTAAAAAGTTAAGTGACAGGTGTGTAAATTTAATTAAGTCAAACATCATGCCATAGGGGAATGAAATCATGCACTTAACTTTGGCTGCAAGCCAGTTTCTGCAAGATGTTTGGGAAAACCAGCTCCCCATAAAAAGGGGAGTGTCCAAATGAATAGCAATTGTCTGATATGAGGGGTTCCCTTGCATTGATCAAAGCTGATTGCTTTTTTGGACCTCCCGGCATGAGTGCCAGGTAGACGCCTTTGTTACGGATTCAGTTTCGCTCTTTTATATGGAAAAGCCAAACGAACATACGGAGAATAAGAAATATTGCAAAAATAGCATGTAAAATCGTTCAAATAAAAGATAGATGCAACCTCCTTTCATAAATCAGAGATATTATAATCTAGGAAGTATATAAAAAGTTCTAAGAATTAGTGAACCCTGCCCTACACCCCCCCCCATCCAAAAGCCTTTGCCAGACATACACAAAAAACGCACACACTGACACACATTTTCGTTTTTAGATTAGCGGGGAGTACCTAGCGTTGCCCGGGTGAAGGATATTGGCACAAGGACGAAGCGATGTTAAGAATGGCTTCCACGTGGTTAAAATGAAAAAAAAGAAAAAACAAGATAGAGAGGTGGATAATTACTTTGCCATGCTAACCATTAGGCCAAAGAGGATAGTGAATTCAACGAGTTGGTAATTTGTTAACAAGTGTTTTTGAGTGTGGTTTTCATTTAAGATTTTTTTTTATAATTGTGTAATATAAAAATAACTTTGCCTAAAAAGTAAATAACATAAAAATAACATATATACAATTTTTTTTGCAACTGTTGAATTGTCTCTTTGTAACTCTCCTGTATCTTAATTTATTTTCTTTAATAAAAAATTTTCTACCTAACGTAATTTGTGGATATAATCATCTTAAAAATACGGAGACTATGTAGATACCATTGTTTTCATGTGAAATTCAATATTACAATTTCTGAAATCTCATTCCAACAGTGTAGAAGTGCATAAACTGAATATGATGATGATTGCGTTTAAGTGTAGCTACCAAAAAAAATGTAATTCTTGTTATTGATTGAACATGTAAGGGTTGTTTCAAAAGAAAACCTATCTTTTTTTAAACTCCAAAAATTGAAGAGCTATGAAGACAAAAGTGGTACCATTAAAACAAGTAACCTTTTGTGCTCCAGAATTTGTTTCTACATGGTCACCACCATTCTCAGTGCATTTTTGCCAGAAATTCAATGATGTATCTCTGCTTCTCATGCATATCTGTCATAGGGGTTGCTTTCTTTGAGTCTCACACTATCAATATCTGCAACAGAGCGATGAAACTTTTATGTCATGGATACATAAGTTCAGTTATCATAATAATATAATTTACAATCCCTGCTGATCCATTCAAGCGAAATAAAAAATAGGAAGCATTACTTTTGGAATGTCCCTTGTATTAAAACCGATTATTGTTTTTTTTTTAATGTTTAAATTAGTATGTTTCTGCTCAATAGACGTTTAGCTAGTGAAAATCCATCTTTTAGTAGTGTGATAAAATAATGTTTTTCTTTGCTTTTGATTACCTATGAATTACTGCAGTATGCTAACTCTTTTGTGGTTTAAAAAAATAAAGGAATATTAAGTGTTACCTACTGTAAAAATGAAGAATAAAAGGAAGAATTTATTTATTTGCGGACTGTTATCCTCATCTTTATAGTTGTTGTTCCACAACGTTTTGGCCAACTATTTGCCTGGCCTTCTTCAGGTGGTTATTTGCGACGGGATAGGAATGCCGAGTCTCTTATCCTCAGTAATTACTGCCTTGTATAATTGTTATTTTCACACTACGTTTTGGCCAACTAATCCTCTGGTCGGCTTTGGGTAGGATTGAAACCGTTATCTTCAAACAATGGTCTTTTATTAGTTAGCCAAAACGTGGTGAGATAATAATTATGGAATACATTTAAGAGACTTAACATTCCTATCCTGTTGCGGTTAACCACCTGAGGAAGGCCAGAGGAATAGTTGGCTGAAACATTGTGAAACAACAACTATGAAGATGGGGATAACAGTTTGCAAATGAATAAATATACAAATTACTCATCTCAAAGGATTTCAATAATAAAAATGAATGGTTATCAGCTTTGAAACATGTGAACTGTTTTGCATGTTGTCACTCGATTTTCAGTCTAAGAAAAAAAACTTGTGTTTGTAAAGTTTTTATAGGTGACATTCATTTGCATATAAGGAGAGCAACTAGTTTAAGAAGGATGTACTGATGAGTTAATTTTTTTAACAACTGAGAGAGAACACTGGAGCTGAGATTAGTCAGTGTTGTTGAGGAGTAGTTCTGTTAATTTTTTTTTATGGGATTACAACTGACATGTATTGTTTTTGGATTATTCAGACTATGATCCTCAACTTATTTTCACAACGATTTTGCTGATGTAACCTCCGACCTCCTTTAGGTGCATCATTTCAGACTTGTGAATCTTTATATCAAACTCTGCAACCTATGCAGAATTTCGAACTGAATCCTTTATTTATGATTCACCTGAAGAAGATCAGAGGTTACATCAGCCAAAAAAAATAGCAACCAAGGTGGGAATAGTAGTCTGAATAATCCAACTAATAAAGATTTATCAACTGATATCCCCAAACTTTCGAAATGTCGTATTCATATATTTGTTTGTATTGTTCTTTCAATCTCTCCAACCAAATGCGGTTGATTTTGGTATGTGATTATATGTTCAAAATCTCATTGTTTTGAAAGTATTTTGAACTGATATAATTTCAATTGAGTTCCTCTTTCAATAACAACTATCTGAGAAATGCCAAATTTGGAAAATTGATTTGGCATATATGTTTTGGATCCCAAATTTGGAATTTGGTATATGCCAAAGTATTCTGTGGTTTAATCCACTGTTATAACAATGATTGATTGAATAAATGGAACATGTCTATTTGTACCATTATGTTTTTAAAGATTTAATGTGGAATTGGTGTCTCACTTGATTGTTTATGCATTATGTCTGATAATAATCGCTGTTATCGGTTTAATAAAAGACCAAAAATAAACAAATAGACAAAGTATGGATGATTTAAAAAGCAGCTGGATGAACAATGATCGTTTAGTATTGACTATCATGGTCGACCTTGTCTTCCTAAGGGCAGATAACTCTACTGGTTTGGGTGCAAGAAAAATAACTCTTTGCAATCTCATTGTTTTGAAAATATTTTTTTCTGAATGGTTTCCAAATTTCATAACAAAATTCCTCATAGAAATGTACTAGCCTGGGTGCTTTGGAGCCAAAAAAAAAAAAAAAAGTGGCGGTAGTAGGCAGGCATGGTCGAACCCGTGATGCGAAAGTAGAAAAGAAAGTAAAAGAAAATTTTACGTCTTATCGCTACTCCATGACGCGACCGGAAGTTTGGAACGTTAAAATTAGGCAAAGTTAATCCAGCCGATACGATGACTTGCAAAAATGGCTCGCAAAAAATCGAGCCTCCTTGCAGAAAACTACCCAATTGAAGATGAAGGAATTAATGTTTTTGGCCAATTTTTCGATATTTGTTGTCCAAGACGTCAAGCTTCAAAATGATACTGAGATCAGTGAAAATCCGTTGTCTTTGTCAAAAGTTTTAGGCAGACATACAACATACATATATTTAAACAGACAGGTGAGATTTATATTGTAGATTACTGATCATTTAAAGGAGTAAGAGCTTCGTAAAAAAGGTACCAAAATTGCCATTTTATAACATTAAGATTTTCATCACTTTGTTGTAGAGGTGGAATCGAACCCAAGACTCCCAGTTACAAGACTGGAGTGGTCTTGGGGTCACACCCCTGGAGAAGTAGACTCGCCTGCTTGCATGAAAAGCAAGAGCGGGCTACTTAAACAAGACATTCACGGCAACGGGTGTGTTTTCAAATATACGTTGTCTTGCCGACACTTTACATTTATTTGCCTCAGTCTCTTGAAATATATCATGTAGATTATTATTTATTAACAATCTGTTGAAATATATCATGTAGATTATTATTTATTAACAATCTCTTGAAATATATCATGTAGATTATTATGTATTAACAGTCTCTTGAAATATATCATGTAGATTATTATTTATTAACAATCTCTTGAAATATATCATGTAGATTATTATTTATTAACAATCTGTTGAAATATATCATGTAGATTATTATTTATTAACAATCTCTTGAAATATATCATGTAGATTATTATGTATTAACAGTCTCTTGAAATATATCATGTAGATTATTATTTATTAACAATCTCTTGAAATATATCATGTAGATTATTATTTATTAACAATCTGTTGAAATATATCATGTAGATTATTATTTATTAACAATCTGTTGAAATATATCATGTAGATTATTATTTATTAACAATCTCTTGAAATATATCATGTAGATTATTATTTATTAACAATCTCTTGAAATATATCATGTAGATTATTATTTATTAACAATCTCTTGAAATATATCATGTAGATTATTATGTATTAACAATCTCTTGAAATATATCATGTAGATTATTATGTATTAACAGTCTCTTGAAATATATCATGTAGATTATTATGTATTAACAATCTCTTGAAATATATCATGTAGATTATTATTTATTAACAATCTCTTGAAATATATGTAGATTATTATTTATTAACAATCTCTTGAAATATATCATGTAGATTATTATTTATTAACAATCTCTTGAAATATATCATGTAGATTATTATTTATTAACAATATCTTGAAATATATCATGTAGATTATTATTTATTAACAATCTCTTGAAATATATCATGTAGATTATTATTTATTAACAATCTCTGGAAATATATCATGTAGATTATTATTTATTAACAGTCTCTTGAAATATATCATGTAGATTATTATTTATTAACAATCTCTTGAAATATATCATGTAGATTATTATGTATTAACAATCTCTTGAAATATATCATGTAGATTATTATTTATTAACAATCTCTTGAAATATATCATGTAGATTATTATGTATTAATAATCTCTTGAAATATATCATGTAGATTATTATTTATTAACAATCTCTTGAAATATATCATGTAGATTATTATTTATTAACAATCTCTTGAAATATATCATGTAGATTATTATTTATTAACAATCTCTTGAAATATATCATGTAGATTATTATGTATTAATAATCTCTTGAAATATATCATGTAGATTATTATTTATTAACAATCTCTTGAAATATATCATGTAGATTATTATGTATTAATAATCTCTTGAAATATATCATGTAGATTATTATTTATTAACAATATCTTGAAATATATCATGTAGATTATTATTTATTAACAATCTCTTGAAATATATCATGTAGATTATTATTTATTAACAATCTCTTGAAATATATCATGTAGATTATTATGTATTAACAATCTCTTGAAATATATCATGTAGATTATTATTTATTAACAATCTCTTGAAATATATCATGTAGATTATTATGTATTAATAATCTCTTGAAATATATCATGTAGATTATTATTTATTAACAATCTCTTGAAATATATCATGTAGATTATTATTTATTAACAATCTCTTGAAATATATCATGTAGATTATTATTTATTAACAATCTCTTGAAATATATCATGTAGATTATTATTTATTAACAATCTCTTGAAATATATCATGTAGATTATTATTTATTAACAATCTCTTGAAATATATCATGTAGATTATTATGTATTAACAATCTCTTGAAATATATCATGTAGATTATTATGTATTAACAGTCTCTTGAAATATATCATGTAGATTATTATTTATTAACAATCTCTTGAAATATATCATGTAGATTATTATTTATTAACAATCTCTTGAAATATATCATGTAGATTATTATGTATTAACAATCTCTTGAAATATATCATGTAGATTATTATTTATTAACAATCTGTTGAAATATATCATGTAGATTATTATTTATTAACAGTCTCTTGAAATATATCATGTAGATTATTATTTATTAACAATCTCTTGAAATATATCATGTAGATTATTATTTATTAACAATCTCTTGAAATATATCATGTAGATTATTATGTATTAACAGTCTCTTGAAATATATCATGTAGATTATTATTTATTAACAGTCTCTTGAAATATATCATGTAGATTATTATTTATTAACAATCTCTTGAAATATATCATGTAGATTATTATGTATTAACAATCTCTTGAGTGATGATCATATTTATTGGCACGGTAAAATAAAAGTTAAATTTTGTCTAATAAATTCTAAAAAAGGGATTAAATTAAAGAAAATAACAAAGTATATTATGTATTTTTAACTGGCCTTTCCGATGCAGCAATCGGATTTTAGAAAAAATAAATAACAAAGGAACAACAAACATAATTGCAAAAAACCCTTGTTCAAAATTATTGGCACGGCTTTGTTTTTCTTTTAGTATCAGTATAATATCAATCAATTTCCGGTTTACGTGCTTTCTGAACTTTTTTATAGCCATATTATGCTTGTTTAACGCTAATTCAGTGAATAATTTTTTTCAGATAATTTTTAGATAGCGATTTATTTAAACTATTATAAGTGACTAAATTATAATTTTCAATTGCCATGGTTAAAACTAAGGAACACAGCGAAGACGTCAGGAAGCTTGTTGTAGCATGCCATACCAATGGGGAGGGCTATGATAAGATTTCAAAGAAGCTAAACCTTCCCAAATCCACTGTTAGAGCCATAATAAACAAGTTCAAATCGCAAGGCCACGTTATGAGTTTAGAAGGTAGAGGGAGAAAAAGGATTCTTTCCCCAAGAGATGAACGGAAAATTGTTCGACAAGTAAAACAAAACCCAAGGATCTCTGTTGGGGAGATTGTTGATGAACAGAGCACCTCTGGAGTGAATGTATCTCGACATACAGTTGGTAGAGTTTTGAAGAGAGCTGGTTTAAAAGCATGTCGTCCGAGAAAGACTCCCTTATTGAAGCCTATGCACCTGAAAGCAAGGCTAGCCTTTGCAAAACGTCATATTGATAAAGATGTTGCATTCTGGAAACGTGTTCTATGGACTGACGAAACGAAAATAGAGTTATTTGGCCATAATAAAGTGTCTTATATTTACAGAAAATCTGGCGAAGCTTTCCTGCCTAAGAACACCATACCCACAGTGAAGCACGGTGGAGGCAGTTTGATGTTTTGGGGATCCTTTGCTGCCTCTGGACCAGGGCGACTTGTTAAGGTCACAGGTAGCATAAAAAAGGAAGATTATGTTAAAATATTGGATGAAAACCTGAAAGACTCTGCTAAAGAGCTCTCACTTGGTCGTCGTTGGTGGTTCATGCAAGATAATGACCCAAAGCATTCGGCTAAACTGACTAAGAAATGGCTTGAGGACAATCATATTAATGTTTTGGAGTGGCCATCACAAAGCCCAGACCTTAATCCAATTGAAAATTTATGGAGAACATTAAAATTGAGGGTAATGCAAAGGAAGCCTAAGAATCTTATTCAATTGGAGGATTATTGTCAGGAAGAGTGGGCTAAAATTACTACTGAAGAGTGCAACAACTTGGTTGTAAACTATGAAAAGCGACTGAGGAAGGTAATCAAGGCCAAAGGCTATACAATTGATTATTAAATAAATCGTGCCAATAATTTTGAACAAGGGTTTTTTGCAATTATGTTTGTTGTTCCTTTGTTATTTATTTTTTCTAAAATCCGATTGCTGCATCGGAAAGGCCAGTTAAAAATACATAATATACTTTGTTATTTTCTTTAATTTAATCCCTTTTTTAGAATTTATTAGACAAAATTTAACTTTTATTTTACCGTGCCAATAAATATGATCATCACTGTATATCATGTAGATTATTATGTATTAACAATCTCTTGAAATATATCATGTAGATTATTATTTATTAACAATCTCTTGAAATATATCATGTAGATTATTATGTATTAACAATCTCTTGAAATATATCATGTAGATTATTATGTATTAACAATCTCTTGAAATATATCATGTAGATTATTATGTATTAACAATCTCTTGAAATATATCATGTAGATTATTATGTATTAACAATCTCTTGAAATATATCATGTAGATTATTATGTATTAACAGTCTCTTGAAATATATCATGTAGATTATTATGTATTAACAATCTCTTGAAATATGTAGATTATTATGTATTAACAATCTCTTGAAATATATCATGTAGATTATTATTTATTAACAGTCTCTTGAAATATATCATGTAGATTATTATTTATTAACAATCTCTTGAAATATATCATGTAGATTATTATTTATTAACAATCTCTTGAAATATATCATGTAGATTATTATTTATTAACAATCTCTTGAAATATATCATGTAGATTATTATGTATTAACAATCTGTTGAAATATATCATGTAGATTATTATTTATTAACAATCTCTTGAAATATATCATGTAGATTATTATTTATTAACAATCTCTTGAAATATATCATGTAGATTATTATTTATTAACAATCTCTTGAAATATATCATGTAGATTATTATTTATTAACAATCTCTTGAAATATATCATGTAGATTATTATTTATTAACAATCTCTTGAAATATATCATGTAGATTATTATTTATTAACAATCTCTTGAAATATATCATGTAGATTATTATTTATTAACAATCTCTTGAAATATATCATGTAGATTATTATTTATTAACAATCTCTTGAAATATATCATGTAGATTATTATTTATTAACAATCTCTTGAAATATATCATGTAGATTATTATTTATTAACAGTCTCTTGAAATATATCATGTAGATTATTATTTATTAACACACTAAGGATATTAAAGGATATTCATTTCTGAACAAAATAGCATTTTGTGTTGTTGTTTTGGTTTTTAAAATATGTCTGTTTTAGTAGAACTGCCTTGAAATCTGTGATTATACAAAGTGTTTTATAATCGATGGGTATTTCTATTGATGTGATTTAAGTTTCAGTCCTTCATCAAAAACAATTATCTGAGGAATTCCAGATTAAAATTATATACTTTTGTTCTTGTTTCTTTTGAACATTTGTGGATGAATTAAGAAGATACTTGTCTACTATTTTTCTTTTTCAGGTATTGATTTGAATCCGTTTTGATTATTCACATATCAATTTGAATTTTGTCTTTCTGAGACTAATTTTAAACAAAATTAAATTCGAATAAATAAATTGTTTATTTGTGGACTGTTATCCTCATCTTCATAGTTGTTGTTTCACCACATTTCAGCCAACTATTTCTCTGGCATTCTTTAGATGGTTAACCGCGATGGTATTGGAATGCTGAGTCTCTTAATTGTAGTCTCTGTAATTACTAGGGTTATGACAACAGCATATTCTTTTCATTGTTTTGACTCTCGAGTGTGTATCCGTTGATATTTTATATGCTTTTATATAGAATTATATGGTTCTTTGTTGATTAACTGTCTGTGTCGGATATATACTCGAGAGTCAAAACAATGAAAAGTATATTCTGTTGTCATAGCCCTAGTAATTACTGCCTTCCATAGTTATTGTTGTCTCACCACATTTTGAAGAAGGCCAGAGGAATAGTTGGACGAAATGTGGTGAATCAACAACTATGAAGATGAGGATAACAGTCCGCAAATAAATATATAAATATACAAATTACTCATCTCAAAGGATTCCAATAAAAAATAATACAAAATCAATTGTTATATAAAATTTTTGAATTCGTATTATTTTGTTCATTTCGAAAATATTCTATTCATTTTCCACAGACAAATGTCCGTATATGTGGCGACCCTCTTTCATAATGTTTTAGATGAAAAAAGAAAACACAATGAAGTTTATCAAGTTGGTTGAGAATGTCTGGGCAGAAATTATTCTGCGTATGTTTATTTTTTTATTTTATCTGTAAGTATTTTCTTTCTTTCTTTTTATTAATAGAATTGTGTGAATACTTCTTGTGTGTCCTATCTAAAAAACAAACTAATTTAATTACAAAACTGAAATAAATTTAGATTTTTTTGAAAACAAATCAGCCATTTTAACCTTTCGTTAAGAGTTAAAAACATTTTTTATTTCTTTGCAATTTGAAAGGAATTTGGTAGCATTTAAAATGACTTTAAGATTCTTAGCAAATACTCATGTATTAAAAGATTGAATGTTTAAAGAGATAGAAATGTGCCTCAAAGTTTAATGCAAATTCTTTCTCTATTTTTAGCAAGTTCTACTTAGCACTTAAAAGTATTGGAAATTATATATTCACCGATCTTCCTTATATAGACGGAAGGTCTTTGGGTGCCTTTGTGTCATCTCCTGTCAATTAGTCTCTCATTATTTATATATAGAGAGATAACAATAATAAGAATAACACACACACACACACATTATTATTATTTACTATAATAATTATTAAATACTTACAGACACTAGTGTTTCATCTAGTGGTAGGATGATTAATCTGAATCGGAATTGTTAATCGTTAGAATCGTGTATTTTGGGGGGGAATTGGAATTGGAATCGCATCGTTAAAAAATACCTTAGATTTACGATTCTTTCATTATGATTCTCTTATATTTTTAAGTTGAACTGTTTGTTTGAAGTGAGATTAATGCTGTCAAAAATTTATGATAAAACG
This sequence comes from Euprymna scolopes, assembly GCF_053919585.1. Lineage (NCBI taxonomy): Eukaryota > Metazoa > Mollusca > Cephalopoda > Sepiida > Sepiolidae > Euprymna > Euprymna scolopes. The sequence goes on along the minus strand of NC_136489.1, from coordinate 117,888,107 downwards.
TTATAGAACTTTTCATAACATATTTAAAATGATATACAAGAATTTTATTAGCTACTTTAATTTTAAGTTGAGAAAAGAAAGGAAAAAAGGACTTTGGTGCATTGTATCTACAAGAGGACGTTTTGATACTTTGTCATTTTTTTTTTTTTTGTATTGTTCCCTTTCCATTTTACATTTTCATACACCAGATTTTGTTTTCCTTTCCTCTCGTTGCATCGTATGCACTTGCTTAATTCAGCCTGATATACTGCATCTCATAAACCTTACGAAAGCAAAATAATGTGGGTTGATTCTTGAAGAAGACCAGCAAACACAATTATGATCAACTTACTGTGTGTTCTCTGTTCTAACCAAACGGCAAAGAAAAACTGTTGAAACATTTAGTCAATAAAATGACAACAGCTGTTGGGAACGCGTTTCATTTCTGTAAGTCTCAATACCATTTTTGTTGAAACACTGGTTCTGCTCAGATGCCAGTTAAGCAACATTAAGCCTAGTCAGTACTTCAATGGTGTCTGTTTTAGAAAATCAAGTGCCATGTGTTTGGAAGTGCAATTAGTTGTAAAGTCACTTACACCAACACCTTTCCTTGGAAAATGCATGAATTCATATTCCCTATCCTATGCTATGTCTTAAATAATAGAGTAGCCAACACTTAACCTCAACTGTTGAGTTTACGATAAATCTATTGTTCTGCAATTTAGAACCACACTGACAATCACAATCTTTCATTGTAAAATTATAATGGAAGATATTTTTCTTTAACCATATAATAATTTTATTGCACCTTTCTAATCTCTTTTATCATTGTTGTCAACAAGTGTTGTTTTTTTTTTTTACAAAAGAATCACCATTTATCCAAGCCCAGAAGCCACTCAAGGATGAGGGTTAAAGAGTATACATTGGTCAAAAGGACAATATCATAGTAATCGTTAAAAGTGTGAATTTGGTAAATTGGATTACTTAAGGGAAACGGCTCATTAAAAACTTGCTTACATTGGACTTGAAGATGGCCATGTTTTAGTCAGCTGGAAAGCAGGTTAACGGAAGAGAGTTCCACAGGTGTGCAGTTCTTAGAAAGAAGCTTTGTTCATGGAATCTACATTTAGGTTTAGGCACAAATGAAGAGTGGGGGAAATTATTGATAGTGTTTACAGCCAAACAAGTATTTCTCGTGATTTGGCGGAGGGGGAGACCATAGATTGGAGCTCAGATGAGCACTTGCTATGAAAATAATAAAACAGAGATAGGCTCGCAACGTCCCATCTGTGAGAAAGAGGTTGCAGGGAAGAGAAAAGGGCATCCCCCACTAGGCTATGAAGTCTATTCTGAACTCTGTCAAGGCAGGATTTGTTGTGCTTGTTTGAAATAAATTTAATTCTAAATCATATTTTACTACATTTCTAATAGTCTTGTCTACCTCAAATTCAATTGCCATTTTTCTCAAGAATTTGGTTAGATCTCTAAGGTTTTGGATTTGAGAACTTATTGTTTAAATTATTATTATTACTATGTTTTATTTTTATACTTTGAACATATTATGATTATTCTAGTCTTCCATAGAAACTTTCTGGAGTGGAGAGCTATTCTTCTAATTGAAAAAGCATCCATTAAAAAATACGCAAAGAAGCCATGAATTGTAAAGAATTCCAAGTAAACAATAATAGTATTAGTCCAGTCAGGGTCAGCAGAGACTCTTCTCTCAATGTCAAGATGAAAAACTATGACTGAAAAATTCAAAGAGATTCAGTATATTTTATATAATGACTAGCCTAGCTGCCCGGCGTTGCCTGGGTGTGTGTTGAACAAAAAAAAAATTCTAATAGGCAGGCAGGCTCGAACCTGTGATGCAAAGGTGGAAAAGAAAGTGGAGGTGTGTGTAAGGGTGTTGGTTGAGCAAAAAAAAAAAAAAAGGAAAATCGTGAGTGCAAAAATATATATATATATATATATATATATATATATATATATATATATATATATATATATATATAGGAGTAGTAAGCAGGCTTGAACCTGTAAAGCACCAGAGGAAAAAGAGTTGAAAAAAAACAAAAACTGTCTTACCAGTGTGCCTACTGTGGTTGTGACGTCAGGGGCGGTTGAAATAACACCTTTTATGCAACGTCATGGGCGCGAAGGTTGAATGACTTGCAAAAAATGTCAGCGAAAAAAACGACCGTCCCTGTAGAAAACTGCCCAGTTGAGAGTGAAGGAATTATTGTTTTTGGCCAATTTTCAGATATTTGTCATCCGAAGGGCTGAGCTTCAAAATGATACTGACCTTGTGAAAATCCGTCACCTCTGTCAAAAGTTTTTGCGAGATATACAAACATACATACATACATACATTTAAACAGACAGGTGAGACTTATATTATAGATTACATGTACTTGATTGATTCGTTTTTATCAACCTTAGCGATAACTATATTGTTGTCCAAATCTTTGTGATGATACTCAGTAAAATTTTGGCAAAAATATTTGAATGGGAAAGAAAAAGAAAATTAAATGAAAAAAAATATTTGTTTGAACTCCTGCTTTCCCATGACTAAATTTAACTGTAATTTTCACCATCCATTCTCTCTCTCAGCTGTTGAAAAACTGACTGTATTCATGCTTCCAACTCGTCCTTTTTATAAATTTCTGTCCTATTATACAAATTAATGCTATATGTATATTACACAGCCTTCTACAAACAAAGATCTTTTCTTTCTCTTTCCTTCCCTCATTCTGTAACCCAACAGGAAAGAGAGAGGCGCACCTGTTTGTGTAAGTCACTTTATTCATTACTAGCATTTCAGCCCGGCGTTGCCCAGGTGTTTCGATGTGTATGTTGAGCAAAAAAAAAAAAAAAAGTGGTAATAGGAAGACAGGCTCGAACCCGTACCGTGAAGGAGGAAAAGAACGGGGGGAAAAACTTGATGTCTTTGCTGTTACGACCACCACCAAACCGGAAGTGACGTAGGTTTAAATTAAGGCTAGACAATCGAAAGGAGAGGATTACTTTTAAAAATATCGGCGAAAAAAGCGACCCCCCCTGTTGAAAAGTGCCCAGTTGAAGGTGAAGATATTAATGTTTTTAGTCAATTTTTCGATATTTGTTGTCTGAAAGGTCGAACTTCAAAACGATACTGATCTTGTAAAAATCCCTCGCCTCTGTTGAAAGTTTTAGGCAGACATGCAAACATACTTGCATGCATACATTTCTATATTGGTAACTAAAAATTTTCAGCCCAAACCAATTTAAAAGCTTGCCATATCTCTGAATACCCTTTATGTAAAATTTCAAATGTTTAGACCAGAAATTGTCTGAGTAATTTGGTAGAGACTGCAGAGGTCAAATTTTTTTAAAACTTTGACCCCTATTATGACCCCTTAACATTTATTGTTTTGAGCTCAAATCAAGTTATTAAGTTAGATCCATGTCCAAGGAACCTATATCTAAAATTTCAAGTGTTTAGACCCAAAATTGTCGGAGGAGTTTGGTAGAGTTCTCAAAGGTCAAATCGTTGAACTTTGACCCCCATAACAGCCAAATTTCTGGCCGAAAACCGATCACAAAGATTTTCCCAAATCTCAGTACCCTGTATATCAAATTTTGAGTCTGTAGACTTACAATTGACAGAGTTATTGTGTAGGGAAATGTACACACACACGCAGATACACAGGCATGTTCACTTTTATAGATATACTAGCATGGGTGCCCGGTGTTGCCCGGGTATTTTGGAGGTGTATGCTGAGCAAAAAAAAAAAGAAAAAGTGGTCAATTTTTTTAACTTTGACCCCTATTATGACCCCTTAAAATTTATTATTTTGGCCTCAAATCAAGTTATTAAGTTAGATCCATGTCCAAGGAATCTATGTCTAAAATTTCAAGTGTTTAGATCCCAATTTGTAGGAGCAGTTTGGTAAAGTTCTCAAAGGTCAAATCATTGAACTTTGACCTCTTAATTGCAAAATTTCTGCCCGAAAACCAATCACATCGATTTTCCTAAATCTCAGTACCCTGTATATCAAATTTCGAGTCTGTAGGTTTAAAATTGACAGAATTATTGCGTAGGGAAATGTACACAGACGCACACACACAGAGACACTTTCACTTTTATAGATATATAGATAGACTTTCACCACATAATCAATTCCCCTAATGTTGTTGTTCAATTCCACTACAATATTGCCACACACTTTTCTTTCTCTCTTTTTTTTTTTTTTACAAGGTAGTCACCACTTATCAAGGCCTGGAAGCCACTCTGGGATAAGGGTTATTGCATGTACAGTACGTTAGTATTGGAGATTTGATAAAGTGTCTTACTTAAGGGGGCGGTTCATCAGGAATTTGTTTACATTGGACTTAAAGACATCCAGATTGTAGTCAGGTGGGAAACAGGAAACCGGAACAGAGTTCCACAGGCGTGCACTTCTAAGAAAGAAGCTTTGTTCATGGAATCTATGTTTTGATTTTGACACAGATAAGGCATGGGGAAAATTTTTGACAGTGGTTTCAGCTAGAGAGGTGTTAATCGTGAAAGATTGACGAGAGGGGACCAGAGATTGGAGCTCAGACGAGCACCTACCATGGTAGTAACGATAAAACAAAGACAGGCTCGCAACGTCTCTCCTGTGGGAGAGAGGTTGCAGAGAAGAGAAAAGAGCATCACCCACTAGGCCACGAAGCCTATTTTATACTCTGTCAAGGCAGGATAGGCCGTTTTTAGCAGCTCCTGCCCAAATGTGACAGCAGTACTCCATCCTTGGATGTACTTGGCTTTTATACAGATAGAGAATTGTATCAGGGGTGAGATATCTTCTGGAGCGGTAGAAGGATTCTATCATTTTTCTAGCGACCTTGGCAACTGACGATGTACGTGTTCCATTTCAGGTCAGGAGTAAAGGTCAAGCCCAGAAGCTTATCAAAACATGGAGCTTCCCCTAGACGAGAGCCACCCATTTCAATTGATGCCAGATGGGGAGAGCGTTGATGATGTAAAGATAGAAGCTTGGTTTTAGACGCATTAAAAGTAACCAGCATCCCCCCCCCCACTGTACCACGCACTCAAGATCAGAGGAGAGAAAATCAGAGAGAACTTTGTCATTTATGGCCTTTGATGTGTTTCCATAGATGGTCGTGTCATCAGCATAGATGTCAACGAATGATTTAAGTATGTGTTTTGGGAGATCATTGATGTATATCAGGAAGAGAGTTGGGCCTAGGATGGACGTCCGAGGGACTCCAGCATTAATATTGAGGGCCTCTGATTTCTGCCCATCAACCACTACTCTTATGAGCCTATCGGAGAGAAATGATTTAATGATTGAGAAAACATTTCCAATTATACCATAGCTGGAAATCTTGTGAAGTAGGCCCTTATGCCATACCTTATCGAAGGCCTTTGATATGTCAAGAGCAATTGCCCTAGAGAGGAAGCCTTTGTCAAGAGATTCGCTAATCCTATGAGATATAACAGCACATCTGCTGTAGATCTGACAGAACGGAAACCATATTGCATGTCACTAAGAACGTTATTTCTGCTGAGGTGATTGACTACTTCTCTATTTAATATGGATTCCAGAAGCTTACTCATGACACACAGGAGACTTATTGGTTTGTACTGAGAGGGAGATGGAGATGACTTATCACCTGAATTCTTAAATACAGGGCATACTGATGAAGTTTTCCAGGGTGTTGGGAAGCACTTCTCTTTAAGGCAATGCTTAAAAAGTTTTATAAGTAAGGGGGCAAGTTCTGGTTGAAGCTTTTTCAGCACAATGATTGGAATGCCGTCAGAGCCAGCTGCTTTTACTGGAATCAAGGTTCTTGATTAGCTTGGCGATCTCACGCACAGATATTTGTATGTTGCAGAGCGTGTTGTCCATTATAGGAGGAAATACAGGGAGTTGATGGCCTTCGTTGCATAGGGTAGAATTAGCTGCAAAGTTCTTGGCAAATAGTTTGGCCTTATCTGATGTTGATGAGATGATCTCAGGTCCATTGATGATGGTTGGGTTAGAACGCACGCTTCTGTTCAAGATCCTGTTTGCTATTTGCCAAAACTGGTGGGAACCAAGCCGCTGCTCAGCTACTTTGGATTTAACAGACTTGCATTTTTTATTACTCTTTTACAGTGGTTGCTGGCAGTCCTGAAGGCTGCTTTAGTCTCAGTGCATCTATTACGTTGGTAGCTATGGAAAAAGTGATTTCTGTGCGCGATGGCAGCAGCACATTCTGGGGAGAACCATGGCTGGCTGTTAGGTTTTTGTTGGAAATTTTTGGATGGTATGAATCGGTCTATGCCTACAATTAGCCATTCGGTCAGGTCTGATACTATGGAGGACACATCCTTTTTGAAAATGGAATGCAGAGATAGATCAGATATATGTGTACGGAAGCTATCCCAGTCAGCCGTAGAGTATCGATATACAGTATGGTAGAGAGGTACATCTGAAGACTTATTGCATTTCGTTTTTATCTTAACTGATACAACAGAGTGGTCGGAAGATCCCAGAGGAGACAGAACAGAAATTGAACATAGCTCAGGGGAAGTTGTGAGAAAAAGGTCTAGAAGACTAGCATACTGACTGGAAGTATTGGGCACTTGGGTGGGTTCGTGAACAATCTGGGTAAGGTCATAGGCAATAGCAAAATCATGACAGAACCTCCCCTCATCATCTGTCTTGTTAGAGTGGGTCAGCCATTCCACATTGTGGACATTGAAGTCACCACAAATGTGGATGTTAGCTGAAGGGTGAGCAGACAGAATGTGATCAATTTTTTCAGATATGCTCTTAAAGATAGTAACTCCGCTGTTGTGGGGGTGATAGAAAGTAAATATAAATGCAGTGGTGTAAGCAAGTGCAACCCGGAAGCACATATAAGGTAAATTAGGGTCTTCTCTGGAGATATCCCTACCATACGGAAAGCCATCTTTAATGTAGGCACATATTCCATGTCCATGGCAATCTTGGGCGTCAGATGTTAAGTTAGAGTATCCTTTAATTATGAATTTGTCAAGGGAAGTTGTCGGCCTTATGCCAGTTTCGCTTAGGAAGAATTTTTCTCCTCTGCTAAATCTTGCAAAAGGTTTTCAATGCTCTGTCATCAATCATGCCCATACATCATAAAAATTTATTTATTCCATTAATCATTTATAATCTTCTCATCCTTGGAAATTAGTGTTGGGACGATTAATCGGGAATTGGAAAAATCGGAACTTTTGGAAGTATCGGAATCGGAAAAAGTTGTCCCTAATTTCCGATTCCAAAAACGATTCTTTTAATATTTTTTTAACTTAATTTTCCATTATGTATGCAATAATGTTTTTTTTTTTTCTGGTAAAGTCATAAAATCATGTGTAATTGCTTTAAAAGGTAGACCCCCCCCCCAAATGCACAGAATTTAATTTTCATTGCCAAAAAAAAAACTCAAATTGGTTAATTGCCCTAAAAAGTAAGAATGGTCGTTATATTGAGAATCATTTTATGTTAAATTCATATGCAAAACTGATATCCCAATCTGCATGCTAAAATAATTTTTTATTTCCGCAGAAGATAAGTAAACACAGCAAAAAAAGCAAGATTAATGTTCAATAAATTGACTATTAACAGCCCTGTTACTTCCACATCACACACACCTTTTATGTCTTTTGTTAAAGTTTTTTTAAATTGTATTTTTCGTATTACCACCTGGACTTAGAGTTAATAGTATGAAGGGTGCGTTTTTTTTTTTTTGTTTTTTGTTTACTGACTTTATACAATGATATCTTTTATACTAAAGTTTGATCAGATTAAATTTATATGCAATGTTCAAATTAAATTAAATTTTTATGGTGCTTATTAAATTGTTATGTGAAAGTACAGAATAGTTTAAAAAAAAAAAAAAAGCCCCACAATGTTTAGAATGGGTTTTTAATAAATCGAAATGTAAAAGAATTTATTATAGTAATAACGTATCCAATAAATTGTCTTTTATTTGAATACATGGCTGATTCCCACATGTTCAAAATAGTGAAATTAAAAAAACCAAGTGGACTGTTTGTTTTAATCTATAATTGGTTTTTCACAAGTTTATAACAGTGTTCCGAGGTAATCACATAAAAAGTGAAATCACATTGGGGGGGGGGGGCTTAAGCTGTTTTTTTTTTTATTTGACAAACTTCTCATGTTTTCTGTTTATGTATCATATCTAATATTTTGATAGACTTATTGTGAGATATTAACCTAAATGTTTTCCATTTGCCATTTTTACCTAAATTCAGGTGTTCTTATATTATCTTTGCAAAATTCAAAATTATATACATTCAAAATAACATATAAAGTACACTTTTATTTTAATTATATATATATGTAATATATGTCTGTTCTTACTTGGTGTTGCCTGGAAGCCGTTTTACCTTCATTTTTTTTTTTTTTTTTTTTTTTTTTTTTTTTTTTTTGCTTCTATTCTCAGTGTTTTAACTTCGCCGGTTTTTACCAAATTATTCTTAAAAAATAGGATTTTGAAAGTTAAATTTATTTTTATTAATCAAATAATTAAAAAAACTATAAATATTGATTGTTATGGTAAAGTTAATCTAATCTCTATAAAATGATTGGATGTAAAAAGCTTATAAACATTCAATCTTTTAATACAGAAGGAGTTACTAAGAATCAAAATTCTTAGTAAACTTTGAAGCTAGTTTAAACAAATTTCTATAATTTAATGCAACCCAAAATACTTGATGCATTTATGCTTGGAATAGTATTGCAATATTGTGTCTCTTATTTTCAAAATGAATATTAAAATTGAATTATCCTCGATGTGTCTGATCCCAGATTCAATGTTGGTCTCCTTGAAAATGAACTACAGTGGCCTGCCTCATAAAGCTGTTAAAGAATAGTTAACACAAGATATCTATGCTATAACCAAAGAAAAAATAGACATTTCACCCGTTTTTTTAATGTGGAGAGGAGGAGGGGGGAGGGAAAAGGGGACCAGCTCCCGAGAGGTTGGAAATGGGAGCTGGATGGACCAGAAGGACAATGGGTCTTTGATTGCAACAGCTGCCGGAACAGATACTACTACACTTTGATCTTGGCCAAAAGGTCAAAAATCCGCCCTGTATCACAAGTTATGGAGACTCACTTGTCTGGCGTATCTGTGGAGAAAAGTGATGATGATAATGACTTTAATTTTAGTTTTGAAAGTGCCTCACTGAATTAAAGAAAAACGACAGAAAAGGGCAAACCAATGCAGAATTAAGCAGATAGTGAAATAAACAAATATATTGCTTTATAGATAGAAATGGAAAAATATAAAAAATTCAAAAGTATAAAAGATGACAATGATGTTTATCAATGGTGGAATTCAAATAAATATGAATTTCCCATCCTGTCATCCTTAGCCAGGAAATATTTCTCAGCACCCCCGTCTTCTGTTGAAAGTGAACGGTTGTTTAGTATTGGAGGTAACATTTATTTACCAAGTAGAAATCGTCTGGAAGGCGAAACTGGAGAAATATTAATGTTTTTACATCATAATTTAAGAATTTGAGCATATAAATATGATTAACAACGAGGTACTTAAGTGTATTACTTGACTAAATTATTCTTTCCATTGTTATTAACCAAATGTTTATTTTTAAATTAAAAAAGAATGTCTATCTTTATTTCAAAGGCCTTTGTATTCATTTTTTACTTAATGTAGCATTTTCCTACAAAAACGTTTTGCTTAAACTTTCCCACATGAATATTTCTAAATAAAAAATACTTATCTTTTTGTAAACACAGTTATATAAATATTTCGCAATTGTATCATGTTTTTCTTGATTTTTCATTTCCAAAACATTGTATCATGTTTTTCTTGATTTTTCATTTCCAAAACATTGTTCCTGTTATGTTAGCATTTGCTGGTGATGATAATACCCTTCAATGTTTCATTTATTTCCGTTTTAATATACATGCATGTCCGTTTAATATGGTTCATTTTCTTTCTTTGCCATAACATAACTTTTATAGACAATCTATTTAAATTGTCGGTGTAGTTTTTGGCAATACCCCCCAAACACTATTGTCATTTAAAATGACCCTGCCAAGGTCAAGGATCATGCCACACTTTGTGCATTCAATTTTCTAAATGGAGTTTAGCATTAAAAAAACATCCTACAAATATTTCAGATAGCCACCCAAAAGTGTTAAACGTAAAATTGGGCACAGTTATTTACTTGAAGCGGGAGCACTGAAAAATCAGATCTAATATTTTTTCCAATTTCTAATATTTTTGACAAGATATTTTCGTATTAAGTTTTAAGACAATCCGATATCCAAATAAATTTAATTATTAACATGCAAACAATTCATCGGTGTTTTTAGCGATCTCATGGAAAAATGTTTGTAATTAAAAAAATATCAGTGTAGTAAACAGCTGAGAAATGAAAATATATATATATATATATATATATATATATATATATATATATATATATATATAGCAAATAACTTTTACTAAAAACAAAATAATATAATTTTCTACTGACCTATGTAATTTGAAATGGAGAAATTGATTGTAAGATCTATTATTTCTGAAATTGTTATTGTCACTTGTTCTTAGCCAAAACATGATTAATAAAAAAATGGCGGTTCATTTTGTTTGTATTTTTATGGGGTGGTTGCTTTAAAATTTCATTTTTTAAAGAAATGCACATTATACCTGTTGTAATAGGAGCAACTGGCCTAATAAAAAAAAAATCTTAAGAAATACTTAGAAGCAATCCCTGGAAGACCAAGTCATAATTAAATACACTTGGCAACCATAAAGGAAACCATATCTATCCTTAAAAGAACCCTCGGATATAAGTCCAAAACTTAATGAAATCAAGTGTTAGCTCCAGGTGGAATTAGTTCCCTTCATCTCTTAAAACTAACTGAAGTAAATTAAAAAAAAAACAAAACAGTATTCTCTTTTTATTATAAAAGAAGCACCGCTTCTACAGAATTGGGATGAGATTTTGTACTCGATAAATGGAGTTTTCAAATAAAAAACAATGGTTTCAACTGATTTTTATTTTGTCAATTCTAATAAGTTACAATGGTAGCTTCCAAATTATGCAAAATTACCTGAATATTAACTGACTTATTAAACAAAACAACTTTAATCATGTTAGCAGGTGAAACATTGCCGCCATCTTGTTTCAGTCAAAATAGGGAAATTACCTCCCTTTTGAACTCTCCTATGTCTTACGATCGTTTTCATCGAATTCTATTTTTTACTTTCTTTAATAAATAATTTTCTACCTTTTATAGATTTTTGTAATTTTTTGGATATAATCATCTTAAAAATACAAAGAATACGCAGATACCATTGTTTTCATTTAAAATTCAGTTTTATGATTTCCGAAATTTCATCCTAATAGTGTAGAAGTGCCGAAGAAGAAAATAGGCAGTGATTCATTAGTTAAAAAAAAAAAAAAGACTTGGCCAGAGATAGGTTAGTTTGTAAGTAAATTTCTAAATGCCATCTAATAATCATTATTACCAGCAATGGAAGATTTTACTTTAAATAAAATATAAAAAAAAAGACAATTAAAAAAAATCGGAAAATAGGCATCAATTTTTCCGATACTGATTCCAATACCCCCAAATCCTCCGATAGTTTCGATTTCAATTAATCGCCCAACACTAGAATACATACATCCCATTGTTTTTATGTGAAATTCAGTATTACGATTTTCGAAAATTTCATTTCAATAGTGTAGAAGCGCCGAAGAAGAAGATAAGCAGTGATTCATTAGTTAAAAAAAAAAAAAAAAGACTTGGCCAGAGATAGGTTAGTTTAGAAGTAAATTTCTAAATGCCATCTAATACATGCTAACATGTAAAATTGATGTTAAACAAAATATAATGAAGTGAAGACAAAAAGAAACTTGTCTGTTAATGTTTTTGTCTTTTCGTTATATATTTTTAATGACTGTTTTTTTTTTTTTGTTTTTTTTTTAGGTTTACTGAACATTTAGAACCGTTTGAAAGACACATAGAAAAGGAGGAATTGTGGTTATACAAAAATCCTGAAACACCAAGTTACGTCCCTATTTATTTTTTATGGGTAAGTGACTTTCCCCACATACACGTGGGATGGACTTAATATATACCGTCAAGTCCACTCATGCATGGAAAATTGTTGTCGCATCTGATTTAGTGCATCTGCTACTAGTCTCTGACTCCTAGACATGGTGCAAAAAAAATCTCAAACCTAATATCCTCTGCACTATCAACCAGGCTCCAACTCTCATCCCATTGCCGCAATGTTGCATCCCTGTGCTTGTATTATTTAGATTCTTCGGATTACTCTTCTCATCATGAGTGTCAGTTTCACAATGTTTTGGTTGATGTAACCTTCAACCTTCTTTAAGTGTATCTTGTCAAACTCTGGAAGTTTTTTGTCAAACTCAAGAATCTGCACGGAATTTCAAACAGAACTCTTTATTTCATTCACTAAGAAAGCATGCTCTTGTTCCATCAGCAATGACTGAACAAAGTTCCTAAGTAATTCGCAATTGTATTTTCGATTGCCCACTTTGAGGATTGAACCTTCAATCTTCAGAAGAAGGTCAATTTTACATCTGAATTTTTCCAAGTACTCTAACCACTGCACCACAATTCTAGTACGAATTTTAGGAGCCTTAAACCTATTTTACTTCTAAATGTAAACATCCCTATTTATTACTTATTACTATATATATTATCTATTATCAACGGTTCCCATATCATGTTGAAACCTGACATAGTTATATGTAATAAGGCAGAGAGAGTTGCAACCTTGGTTGAAGTGAGTGTTCCTAATGATGGAGGTCTGAACAGAACTGAAAGGAAGAAACAGACCAAATATCAAGGTCTCATGTATGATATGAAAAGAAACTGGAATCTTAGGGAGATATCAATCATACCAGTTATTATAGATGTCACAGGGCTTATAAAGAAGAACCTGAAGTCCTACCTAACTAATATTTCTGGTAAACCAAGTGCAAAAGAGATACAAACAATTGCACTTAAGGGAACAATGAGGATACTAAAGAGAGCTCTCGGCTGGTTTCAATAAAAAGCAGGGCAATGTTGGCAGCTGGTTTAAGGGGAATTTTTTTCCCGAAATATATTATGGATATTGTTACAGAAATAACAAGTAAGACATTTGTATTTAATACAACTGAATAAATATATGTATATATAGACATATATGTATGTACTTATTGATTTGTAAATCGCCACTTGTTTTCGTCTTGTCTCACCAACACCAACTATAAAAAAAAAAAGGTTTACTTAGTAATTGATTATCACCCAACATGTGTGCTGCTTCTTTGAGTCCTCTTACTCTTCATTGTTCTTCTCTGTCTATAATTTTACTTTGTCCCATAAGGGTAGGTGGTTTCCCTTTTCCCTCTATATATGGTTAGCCATACCCGACTTTTCAATCGCTCCACATATGGCTTTTAGATGTTCTTCTAACCTTACTTTTAGTGGACGGCATGCTTCTCTGTCTTCCTAAGAGAGATAAGACTTCAGCTTACGGTTCACTATTGGAGAAGTAGCTCAGAACTTGACAGTGAAATAATTCTGTGGCAAAAGATATGTTGAAAAATCTTATCATACCTACACGGATCAGTTTTGTAGAAGATTGTGAATGCCATTGTTTTTCTCTCTGAATAATTTTTCACTTATCGATTTTTATTTGATACAAACTTTTATGCTTAATTTTTCAGGTGATCGTGGTTGTCATTCCACTGTTAGCAATTCTCGTTTCTTACATCCATGGTCACAACAAAATAGATGTTATTCAGGCTCTACTGGGTAAGTTTTTCTCCTCTGCTCCAGAGAAAAAAAAAAAAAAATGGAAAGAAGTAATAAAAATGAACCTGAGGGATAAACAAAAACCTGACCAGAGATAGGCTTTTTTTAAACCAATTTCTTAAAGTCCTGTAGACTAGCATATTTTTTTTTTTTTACTTTTATTTTATTCATACTAGTTTCACTGATTCTCATTAAAAAAAAGATAATTTTTACCAATCATAAATCGAGTTGTGAATTTATTTCTATTAATCTATATAGCTATCAAAGTGAGAACATGTGTGTGTCAGGATACTTCTCAACCTATATACTCAGCAAATTTTTTATTTACACGCCTGAAATTTAATATATCAGGTATTCAGACATGTGGAAAACATTTTTAATTGGTTTTCATTCAGAGAAAAGGGGCTGTTAAGAGGTCAAAATTGAAAAACTGGTACTTATGAGTCATCGGATTTTTATCTGTTTCTCAACTATTTCACACACATGCCAACAGGTTAAATGGATGTTAAACCAAATATGATGGTATTGATGTTTGCTTTTTTTTTTTAGATTATAAAAAAATGGTCTTATAGTTTAAAAAATATATTTCTGTAAAGTTTTTTCTACTGTTGTGTTATGCGAATTTCTTTAAATTTATGAAACGTACACCAAATGTAAAAAATCCTTTAGATTTATGTGAGATTTAAATGGCACGAGAGTTCATTTTTCAGCATTTTGACAATCTGACATTGTAAAAACTACTGCTTTAGTAATGTGTACTCTATTTTTTATCAACCAATCACATTTCTGTTTATGTATGAACAGGCAAACTCCAAAAATGCTGTAACTTTTTAATAGTATTTAGATTATTTTGTCTGCTTTGTCCAATAGATCTCTGGTTATTGATTCTCTTCAGTTTTGTAAAAGATCTTTTTTTCACTATAATTGATCATCATACACAAGTAATAGATGTATAGAGTGGTTTTTACATTTGAAACAACTTGCGACAAACTCCAACTTGCAATTCCTAGGCATCTTTTATTGATATTTCGGATGCAATGTCCGTTTTGGGTAATGCTTAGAAATGAAACAAATTTTGACCAAGATACTTCTGTCATCAGAATAAATGAAAGAAGTTTGTTATTTTGCTTGAATGTGAGGCTCCTAAAGACATAGGAAATGCAACCTTTCATAATTAAAATTTGAATGTGACCTTTGCAGTTTGTGTTACTCATAATCAAGCTAATACTTTTCTCTAGTTGTCATTCAAACACAAGAAGTATGACCTTTTGAAATAAATCGTTAATTTAAAGGTAATAAGATTTGATGATATTGTTGCCTCAAAAATGTTTCCACCAAATTTCTTTTAATTAATCACTTCATAATTAATTTAACTTTATGTAGTAATATGCTAAAGCAATTTCATTTTTATACGTTCTTTATAACCTGCCATCTCTTTAAAAAAAAAAAAAAAGATTGCCTACTTCCCAAACATTCATTTATTTAAAGAATAATTTAGCTGAGAATTATTTTTATGGTAAGAATGAAGAGATGATTTATTTTGCAATGATTTAAATTATAGCAATAAATGAATCCCATCCCCACACAGGAGAGATCCCTAGATGTAAAAGATCTTTCTACTCTAGTAGTTTCTTCCCCAGAACCGCTTAACTCTGGAATTCCATTCCAGTCCATTGCTTCCCCAACTGTACTGACATGTAGAACTTCAAGTATAACGTGAACCGACATCTTGCTGCCCAAATCCCAACATAGTACCCCAGTAGTTGTTGCCCCTGATAGTAGCCCCCTACACCAAAGTGGCAATGTGCCTTGTTTGGGGTGAAAATGTAATTAAAAAAAAAAAAAAAATTAAACTGAATAAAACTGTCATTTTATTTCTTTCAAAGAGGGGGAGAGGGATTACAGGGGTAAAATTGCCCCCAAATTATTCATCCGTTCATTTGTTTGCACTTTACTCAATAACCATGCTTTGGATTTTTTAAAAAGTTTTACACCAACATTAGTCATGGCTTGTTTCAAACAAAATATCATTAACAATAAATTATGCAGGTAGATGAAAATAGCAAGCATAGAATTTCCATGGGATCCTGCTTGTTAATTAATATTGGGTTCTTGCCCAGAATTCCCCTTATATTCCTTATATTATAAAACAAAAAATAGTAGCTTTAGTGTTAAATAAGAAAATCAAATAGTGTTTGTCTTGTCTCCCTATTTTGAAAACAATCTTAAAATGAAGGGAGATAACCCAATAACTCACAAGATTTATGTTGTAATGTTTATGAATTCCCATCGCTCACTTAAAAATGATTTTCTTTATAAAAATAAAACTACTTGATCAATTTACATAATTTTTGGAATATGACATTTTTGTTTCATCATAGGTATGTAAATCATACAGATTTTTTTTTTTTTGGGGGGGGGGGATTCTAGACAAGTACCTAATATTGCATTAGAAAAATACCTCATAATGTCATATATGTAAATTTAAAATTTATCCTTTTTTTTTTACTGTTATTCCAGGTCTTGCCTTGTCAGTATTCCTTAGTTCAAGTTTAACCAATATCATGAAAGTGATTGTTGGCAGGTGAGTTGTGCATTTTTTTTTTTTTTTTCGCTTTTATTTTTACTTTTATTTTATTCATACTAGTTTCACTGATTTCCATTTAAAAATAATTTGTACCAGTCATAAATTGGTTTGTGAATTTATTTCTATTAATCTATATCTATAAAAGTGAGAATATGTGTGTCAGGACACTTCTCAACCTATATACTAAGCAAATTTTTGATCTACAGACTTGAAATTTGGTATATCAGGTATTCAGACATGTGGAAAACAATTTTAATTGGTTTCCATCTAGAAAAAGAACTGTTAAGAGGTCAAAATTGAAAAATTGGTACTTATACATTATCGGATTTTTATCTGTTTTTCAACTATTTCACATACATGCCAACAGGTTAAATGGATGTTAAACCAAATATGATGATATTGATGTTTGCTTTTTTTAGATTATAAAAAAATGGTCTTATAGTTTAAAAAATATTTCTGTAAAGTTTTTCGGATTTTTATCTGTTTTTCAACTATTTCACATACATGCCAACAGGTTAAATAGATGTTAAACCAAATATGATGACATTGATGTTTGCTTTTTTTAGATTATAAAAAAATGGTCTTATAGTTTAAAAAATATTTCTGTGAAGTTTTTCGGATTTTTATCTGTTTCTCAACTGTTTCACAGGGTTTGAAAACACTTTTTTAAAGATCATTACAAGCTGGTCTAATGGTTATCGTACTTGACTCAGTCTTTAGGTTTTGGTTTCAATCTCAGCTTGAGTATTTTTTTTTTTTTACTAACAAGAACTGAATTGTTTAGCAAAAAAAAAAATACTTGACTGCACATGTCTAAGTTTCTTTTCCTTTTTTTTTCTTCCTTTTTTTTTTTTTAAAGAAATTTAACATTAGATTTAATACCAGGCAACGCTGGGTACATCTTTTAGTATCTCATTTTTCATTTTTTTTTTTTTTAATTTTTCCATCATGTTGGCTGTTTTTTTGTTTTTGTTTTTCCAATTTTTTTAAGAAGTTTTAACATCGTCTGCTTATTCTTTATTTTGCATCACGTTTGCTGTTTTTTATTTATTTTTTTTCCAATTTTAAAAAAATGCTGTAATATTTAAATAGGCTTATTACGTTCGCTTATACTTTATTTTCCATGTTGTTTTGATTACCTCCCCCACACACACACATACACTTTTATGAAATACTTACTTGTTATTGAAAAATGTTAGTGTACAATGAAAAATTACAGAAAATGCAGAAGAGTAGAATCTATATAAAATGAATATATATATGAGATTAACGATTTTGCAATCAAGTAACGCCATGTGTCATCTTTATCTGAGATTTACGTGGAAATCTAAAAAATTTGATTTACCTCTCTTGAATGGCTAACAGTGGCACTATTTGAGAAGTGTGCATATCAGTTTAATTTCTTAAATAAAAATACTTGATCAATTTCCATAATTTTCAGTGTACGTTAATATCTTTCAATAAGAGGTAAGTGTTTCACAAAGTTTTACGGTCATTTTATTTTTAAATGTCATATTTCACAACTGGGTTTTATAAGCCACCTGATGTCCAGCTGTAAGGTTCTATTAGGGGATATGCAAGCACTCTAATTTATTTTTTATAAAGGGAAATATTTATAAAGTTAGACTGATGTAGAAGATATGAATTTAGATAAAATGGCACCACAAAATACGGCACGTTAAAAATAAAAGTAAATACTTATATTTGTTACAGACCACGTCCAGATTTCTTTTGGCGATGTTTTCCTGATGGTGTTTATGTGGAGAACATGCAATGTACAGGAATTCGTGAAAAAATAATAGAAGGTCGTAAGAGTTTCCCAAGTGGTCATTCGACAAGTAAGTACAGTCTGTTTTACAGTTGATTATTTTTTCTCTTTTACAAGTTCTATTTGGCATTATTTTTTTACTTTCTGTTTGGAAGTGTCAGAAAGAGTGAATTCCCTACAGAAAAATCATGGAATTCTCTTGTTTTATATCAAAATTAGTTCTGTTAGCATTCAATTGTATGAAATCAATTGAATAATTCACCCTCCCAAAGTTAAAAATACAACTATTTATAGCTACTACTAATGCAGATTTGGTAGCTGTTTGAAACCACAACTATATTATTTTATTTAATTATTGTACTATCTATACGGCACAATCATGTAATTCCTGCCAGATTACCAAAATTAAGCAACAATGAGCCTGGCCAGTACCAGATGGGTGATCACTTGGGAAGGCTAGGCGCTGTATGTACCGCACCGAGTCTTAAGAAATTTCCAGGTTGGTATCTGGAGGGACATTAATTCACTGAGAGAGATGCACTCCTAGTCTCAGTTAAGATATTCATCTAGGAGATAATAACTGATGACGTCGGCAGCCGAGCATTGGATGGCTATGGAGAAGGATGAATCTCTAGCAGATCAACGGTTCTATGGTATTAAGAGTTACGTTATTCGACTGCAGCTATACTGATGATCCAAGGACAATGAATAGGTGCAAACAGCCGAGTTAGATGCCAATGTGCTGGAGAAGGTAATGAGAACCCACTCCATGTATTCTGCCAAGTTCAAATTGTGATATCTTCAGAGAAATTGGACCAACAGTGGACCAAAGCCTGTGGAGAACATTAACCATGATTTCATCTATGGGATGAAGAATGTCACGACACTTGAAGAAGGAAAAGGAGACTATCTTTTAATGCTCTATTCAGTTTATTGAATTTTTTAAGGCTAATATACTATCTTTATGTTCAATTCAAAAAAGAGTAG
Organism: Euprymna scolopes; assembly: GCF_053919585.1. Lineage (NCBI taxonomy): Eukaryota > Metazoa > Mollusca > Cephalopoda > Sepiida > Sepiolidae > Euprymna > Euprymna scolopes. The sequence goes on along the minus strand of NC_136489.1, from coordinate 117,868,951 downwards.
TGTAGTATCTGTTCTGTTATGATATCATCCTCCCAAGAATAATCTCCTTCTTTAGGTGATTAATCTAGTATCTGTTCTGCTGTCATGCCATCCTCTGGGATTACCTTCTTCTTTAAAGAGTACGGAAAGGCAGGGATCATACTAGCAAAGACATGCTTGCATAAGCTATGAAAACTTTACTCACATGCTTGTTTCCACATTGAATCCACATTAGATGGTGAGAGGATGGATGAGAGTAATGGGAGGAGGGTAAGTATTAATAGCAGCAGTAAAAAATAGTACAAATAAAGAAAAAAAAAAGAATCTGGAAAATTACAGAATATTATAAAATCTACTTATATATAAAAGGCACTTTGTGTGTGTGTGTGTTCCCTATGGACTCCTAATTTGAAATTTCACACAAATGTTTTTCATGTGTCTGGAAGAGTTCTTAGAGAAGTTTTGCAGCAAAGTGCCTCCTATATGCATCGAAAATCAATAATTAAAAAAATCCCATTAAAGAAGGAACAGTCAGATTTCAACCAAAACATCACAAGTGCATTTGAGAAGCTTTATTACTTCACAAGCAGAAGGACCCGACATATAAAATCAACAGTAGGCTCTTTGATAAGATGGGCATGTTCGCAATGAATGTTTCTGTTTAGAGCACAATTGGATCATGATATTTGACGTTTGTTGAAGCCATTATATGAAAATACTTCTATAAAATCAACAGTACATTCTCTGCAGTATAGTGTAGACTACAATGTATTGCAGAGTGAGCTCTTATGGGGAGACCTGCAAATCTTTCATCCTGGTGCACTGCGGTGAGTCATTGACTAGAGCAAGCAATCAATCGATTTGATTAAAAAATGGTCGATTTCACTGATTTTGAAGACAATAAAAGTATTGGAAGTGTGAAACATTCCTTGATCTTCACTCAATCCCAGGCAATGCTGCGTTTTCCTGCTAGTGGTAATATAAGATTCGATGCTGAGCGCAGGAATGCACAAAGGTCCTTATTCATTATCAAACAATGTCAGATGGATTTTGAAAAAAAATTTAAAACAAAATAGTTTCATAGCATTGGATGGTGGGGATTCTCATTGTTACTTTTAGATCATCAAATTGACCAAAAATTGAATGAAATTAAGAAAAATATCATGTTTCTGAATGAGAATATATATATATCTATAAAAGTGAAATTGTCTGTGTGTGTGTGTATGTGTGTACATTTCCCTATCAAACTACTCTGTCAATTTTAAGTCTACAGACTCGAGATTTGACATAAGGGGTATTGAGATTTGGGAAAATCTTTTTAATGGTTTTCGGCCAGAAATTTGGCTGTCAAGGGGTCAAAGTTCAACGATTTGATCTTTGAAAACCCTACCAAACTCTTCCGCCAATTTTGGGTCTAAGCACTTGAAATTTTAGATCTAGGTTACTTGGACATGGATCAAACTTTTAAATTTGATTTGAGCCCAAAACAAATGTTAAGGGGTCAAAATTGGGGTCAAAGTTTTAAAAAATTTGACCTCTGCAGTCTCTACCAAATTACTCAGCCAATTTTTGGTCTAAACATTTGAAATTTTACATAAAGTGTATTCAGATATAGGGCCAGCTTTTTAATTGGTTTTTGGTCGAAAATTTGGCTGCCAAGGAGTCAAAGTTCAAAAGATTTGACCTTTACAGTCTCTAGCAAACTACTCAGCCAATTTTGGGTCTAAACATTTGAAATTTTACATAAAGAGTATTCAGACATGCAGCAAGCTTTGTAATCAGTTTTTGGGTGAAAATTTGGCGGTCAAAGTTGAAAGAATTGACCTTTGTAGACTCTGTCAAACCCCTCTGCCAATTTTGGGTCTAAACGCTTGAAATCTTAGATTTAGGTTACCTGGACATGAGTCAAACTTTTTAATATATATATATATACATATGCACATAAAGTTATGAACAGTACATAGAGCCCGAACAAAGCTGGGCTGAACTGCTAGTATATATATATATATATATATATATATATATAATATATATATATATATATATGTGTGTGTGTGTGTTATTTGTTTTTGTTTTGCGATACTTTTTGAATGAATTCAATTCTTCAGTTGAAAGTGCATTTTTACCTAAATTCCAGTTGGAAATAATTTTTCCTTTGACCAATTTGGTACCCCAGAGTGGGGAGCGACATATGTAGTGTTAAAATATAAATATCCACTGGCACATGTTTCATCATCTACAACTCATCATAGTGGCTGAATCTAGCTATATATATATATATATATATATATATATATATATATAAATAATATATATATATATATATTAATAAATAGTGATCTATAGTAAAATTGTACATTTAAAAATAAAAATAGGTTTAAGGCTCTCAAAATTCATACTAGAATTGTCTGCAAGTACTCCTGGTGTAGCGGATAATGTACTTGGTAAAATTAAGTGATAGTGTGGCTTTACTTAAAATACAATTGCGAATTACTTAGGACGTCCAACTGGTCATAGGTGAGAGAACAAGAGTATGCTAATCCTATGGATTAAATAAAGAGTTCCACTTGAAATTCCGTACAGATTCCAGTATTCAACAGGAAAATTTGCGACCAACAAGATACACCTGAGGAAGGTTGAAGGTTACATCAGTCGAAATTTGAAACTGACACTCAAGATTAAACTAGTTTGTCTGAATGATATGAATTAAAAATACAATTTTTACACTTTTTTAGATTTAATTCCTCTTTAAAACAGTATTATACATGTTTATTTGGGTCTTTTTTTGTTTTGTTTTGTTTTAAATTAAGGAAAAATAAATTTTAAAAAATTAAGGAAAAATAAATTTTAAAAAATTAAGGAAAAATAAATTTTAAAAAATTAAGGAAAAATAAATTTTAAAAAATTAAGAAAAAAATAAAATTTTAAAAATTAAGAAAAAAAAAAAATCTCTTAATCACTCCTCAAAAATAAACAAATAACACTATCATGTCTTGGATTATGTTCAAATTTAATCTAAGGCATTCATTCAGAGAATGAAACATAGAATATTTTGTGTAGCTTCATTGCCACATATATTTTCATAACTTACTACCTAGCTCTACCTATGTATTGGGTCCTGGATATGACCTTAAACTATATCCAGTTGTGAGGCCCCAGCTTGCGGGCTTTGGGGAGTGTGGAGCCACCCTTTAATTGCCATTGCTCCCAGGTCCACTCTGACCCGGAGTGGTAGTACTTGTTAGGGTCCCAACTATGGGTTAAATAGAAACGGACTTGAAAACAACAAATATATTCTATTAAAAAATTTTTCTGCAAAATCTTTGGATTCAGCATTAAATAACCTGAAAAGGGTTGATATGCCATAAAACAACCAACCAACCTATGTATTGAAGTAAATACTGAAAATTTATGCATAAAATTATATCTTCATATATATTATGTGATTAAATGAAGTAGACATATATATATCTAACATCCCGTAGATTCCTAAAATGATTTTTTGTTAATTTATTTATATATTTTGATTAATTGCATATTTTCTAAATAAAAAAAATAGATTGAAGATAAAGTTCCTGTGCTATACGAACGTGATTCATTTTTAAACAAATTATATTAAAAAAACATTCTCTAAAAGTTCTGCATTTTAAAAAATCATGACAGGCTTTCATCAAATCACTCAAATTGATGACCTTTTATTTTGATTGAAATAGACTCTAGTCAGGTGGATTATATGCTGGATGTTGTAGAACTTCCATATTGTTCAATTAATCAATCTTTATGCTGTTCTTTCTGGCAATATGCAACTTGTATGAAAGGTCGCCAATTTGAGTCTTTCGATAAAGTTGAAACCTGTCAAGAATTTTTCAACTCTCAGCTAAGGGATTGGTGCTTGAATTGAATCGGAAAACTTGTATGCTATGAACAATGGTCTTTATTTTGAAGAATAATAATCATTAATTATGTAGTACACAAACATTTTCCTTAATACTTTCAAATTATTCTGAGTTTAAATTCTGGTCATGCAAAATGGTTCTTAAAGAAGGTCAGATTAATTCATTTTGTATGAATCATATGATTCTATTGTTGCCATTGGTTTCCTCAATATTTTTCAAATGAGAATTCTTTCTAGAAAGACATTGGCTACTTACGGGAAGGACAACATGAAGATTTCAACATCCTAAGTGAAAGTGTTTCTGTGCAACAAACTGGATTTGAATTTGTCACACTCAGGTTGTCAGTCCTTGTCGTTAACTACTGAGCTATAGTCACCTCTCAATTGTCAAATAAGATACCTATGAAATTAATTATCTATAATATAAATCTCACCTGTCCTGTCTGTTTAAATATGTATGTATGTCTGCCTAAAACTTTCAACAGAAGTGGCAGCTTTTCACGAGATTGGTATCATTTTGAAGCTCGACCCTTCGGATGACAAGTATTGAAAAATTCCTTCACCCTCAACTGGGCACTTTTCTACAAGGAAGGGTCGCTTTTTTCGTTGGTATTTTCGAAAGTCATCCCCTCTTTTCAATTGACTAGCCTTAATTTAAACCTTCGCCACTCCCAGTTTGGCAACGGATGTAACAGCAAAGACGTCACATTTTTTTTTGCATTCTTTTTCTCCTTCACAGTACAGGTTTGAGCCTGCCTGCCTGCCTACTACCACTTTTTTTTTTTTTTTGCTCAACACACACCTCCAAACACCTGGGTAATGCTGGGCACTCAGGCTGGTAATAAAAAAAATAACCCAAAAATAATTTATGTAAATATTGATAAACCAGATATCTTGTTAATTAGAAACTGTTTGCAGCAGTTTATGACCACCATCTTTGTTGACGTTTGGGAGCCATTTTGAAAAATGTCAATTTCATTTATAATTACTTTGTAAATAAATATTTTTACATTATAAAAAATTGATTAATGTTGTTTTATCTTCTTTTTTTTTTTTTTTTTTTGTTAGTTGCCTTTTCTGGTCTGGGCTACACATCTTTCTACCTTTTTGGGAAACTTCATTGTTTCAACCAAATTGGTAGAGGTTTCCTCTGGCGTTTAATCGTTGCTTTCATTCCTGTTTTTCTGGCATTGATTGTTGCTTTGTCACGGACATGCGATTATCATCACCATTGGCAAGGTGAGTGTTGATCATATTTTATATATTACTAGTGCTGTTAGTATATTTAGTATTAATCATCTTTAATACTTCTGTATATTATTATAGTAATGTATAAAATAAATAAAAATAAATAAATAAATGAATATAAAATAAACATAAAAAGAGAAAGACAATGAATAAAATAAATAATAAGACAAAACCCTAATAATAATATAATAAAGTATAAACAATACGAACATTCCTTTGATATATGTAGGGCTGATGGTTTCATTTTAAAGAAAGTAAACTGAAGATGAAATTGAATTAAAACAAGTGAAGCATACATGGTCCCCCGTGAGTGCACAGTGAATGATGCATAAAAAAATGACTAAGTTCAGCATTTGCCCCCTGACCCCACATTTAGCCTCAAAAGTCCCCAAGGTCTTAACATATCTAAATTTGAGGTCAACACCATGCAAAACTGCTAAATAAACACACACAGAAGATTTTGGACAAATATGGTAAAGTAGTCCCAAAAACCAGAATTTTCCCGGAAAATCCATTCTGTTACTTTTTTTTTACTCCTATCATGTTTAATGCTTGTGCAAAATTTCCAAAACTTCCAAGACGTAGTTATTGAGAAAAGTGTGGACAGATGAATGGATGAACGGACAAGGGTGAATTTGCATGTCCATCCTCCTTTTGTCGGGGAACCAACAAATACTTTTTGTAGTTAAACTTGTGACATGATCTTTAAATTGGACTATGTATTTAAATCAAAATTTAAATACTTAATTTTAGGCTGACGAGATATATCGTTTTTGTTTTTTATATTTCACCACCGAGGTAAAATAAAACATGATTCCCACAAGGTAGGCTAGTGCAGTAGTTGTTTAGAACTGAACGAGGGTCCACTGATGTACCCCCCACCCCCACCCCTTTAAAACTTACAGAGACTTTTCCGGCTAGAGATTTCGTCAAGTCTATTTTTAGACCGGATTGTGAGCAGAGAGAAGGAGGGGAGCGGAAGTGGTATCGCTCCCTCTTTCCCTTTTTTTAACTGGACACTAGCGGAAATCGCTCTTTTCGGCTTGAGTCGCCGACCTGTTGAGAGGTTCTTCCTCATGGGAGGAGGAGGGGACGACAACTTCCCCTCATACAAAAAGGATACCGACACACGAGACGCGGACGGCGCAACCTTCTCCAGTCATGTGAGAGAATGCGATGAATTTATTTCCTCACGAAAGAGACGGATATATAACGCGTGAGCAAGAAAAGAGAAAACGTGAAATTGCCATCCTAACTTTTTTCACGCCGAAGGAAATATCTGGGATTAACTGCGTCATTGTCGAGTTTTGAAACACACCAGCGAAAGAAACCAAAATAAAAAAAAGGGAAAACAAAAGAAACCTGTAAGTGCAAAGACTTTGATTACCCCCCCCCAAAGGACTTTCGCTCATTTCAATACGAGTAGATATACTTCAGATTCCAGAACTTCAAATACATTTCTTTTTCTTTCATTAAACTCTTCTTTTTTTTTTTTTTTTTTCTTAAATAAATCTATTTTTGTATCGTTTGGAAAAGTGTGTTATTTCGTTATTTTCTCGCATTTATTTATTTGCGTTTGTCCTTGCGTTTCCATCCACGTGTTTTTTTTTTTTTTTAATTTTTGCTGTGTCACATATGCGATAAAGAGAAAATACTTGGGTTTTTGCTTTCCAGTAAATTCCCTTGTACCCCTCCCCCCTTTCGGGCAACGTGTTATAAAGATAAACAATTTTCATTCTTCTCGGAAATTTCTTATCATACCCCTACGTTTAGTTGTGACTCAAATCGCCACCTTTTATCACGTGTTACAAACTGTATAAATAAAGACATAAAATGAATAAACAAACACAACTGCAGTTTTGAATGGTGTTTCGATGACAATATCTGCTGATTAGACCTTGCTTCATATATTATTTATTGTTAAAATCCTGATAATAAAATTAATAAAATAAAATAGATCTACATCTACCATCCCGGTTATATCAAAACAGTAAGTCCATATTTACTGGTTTATGTTTATGATTCTTTTTGAAAAAAAAAAAAAAAAAATACAAAAATTTAAAAAAATTTACAAACGTTCGTTCATTTGTCTATTTTTGTTCATATGTCACATCACTTCAACACCCGGTTTCCTGCATTGCTATAGCCTTCTCATACTCTTACATAGCTGTCTACCAGCTATGCTTCAAGCAAACTACCTTTACCTTTTAATCTTTATTATTATATAAAAGGAACTTTGTGTGTGTTTGAGTTTGTTCCCTTATGGGTTTGAAAACTGCTGGGTTTATTTTTATGAAATTTCACACAAAGTTATTTTATGTGCCTGGCAGTTTTCTTAGATAGGTTTTTTTTTTATCAGAGTGTCTTCGATAAGTATTGATAATCGATAATCCAATGAAAGAAGGAACAGGTAGTTTTGACCAAAGTTAAGGTGTTAATCTTACACAGACTAACATCACAAGTACCTTTGAGAAGTTTTATTACCATATTAAGAAAGGCCCGACATATAAAATCAACAGTAGATTCTTTGATATGACAGAGGGGCATTCGAAATGAATGTTTCTGTTTAGAGCACAATTGATGCATGATACTTGACTTTTACATTTTAAACTTTAATTAAAGCCATTATGTATAAAAAAATGATTTTATAAAATCAACAGTAGATTCTCTACAGTGCAATGTAAACTGCAATGTATTGTGGACTAAGTCACTAGAGCAGACAATCAATCGATTTAATTGAAAAATGGGTACTTTTACTGATTTTGATGACAATAAAAATATGGGTGTGTGAAACATTCACTGACCATCATTCGATTGTGGGCGACGTTGGCTTTCCCTGCTAGTATTTTATGATTTGAAATTATGTAATATCGAAAAATGTTGGTACTTTTAACCCCTGTATTAAACTATCAATTATAAAATATATGTAAATGCTCTGAGGTTAATCATCAGTGGTGAACTGGTTTCATTGCAGGTTTTTAATTGAAAATCATTAAACTCATTCTGGCGCTTCTACACTATTGCGACGAAATATCGGAAATCGTAAAACTGAATTTCACATGAAAACTATGATATCTACGTATTCCTCGTATTTTTACGATGATTATATTAAAAAATTACGAAAATCGATAAGGTAGAAAATTATTTATTAAAGAAAATAAAAATTAGAATTTGATGAAGACGATCGTTAGACACAGGAGAATTCAAAAAGGAGTTAATTTTCCGTTTTGATTTAAACAAGATGGCAGCAATTTCTCACCTACTAACACGATTAGTTGTTTTGTTTAATAATTCATTACTATTCAGGTAATTTCGTCTGCATAATTTGGAAGCTACCATTGTAACTTATTAGAATTGACAAAAAAAGCAGTTGAAACCATTGTCTTTTTATCTGAAAACATTTATCGACTATGAAATCTTGTCCCAATTCTATAGATGTGCCCTGATTCCACCAGTAAGCCAAGCATTTTTCTTAAAAAGCAAAAAATGCTTCCTCTTTGAATGATTTGATGATATTCAATGCATAAGACATTAGACTTAAATGCTCTGAGTATAAAACAAACTATTTAACATGGATGCTTAGTAACAGTTACTTTCACAAAGTTTATAATTAAATGATTGGTGGCAAGGTTTTATCTGATATAGAAAAGGCAAAATATGTGTGTGTGTGTGTGTGTCCTGCAAAAAATTCCAACAGATGCGTCGAAATCAGTATCGTTTTAAAGCTCGGTCTTTCAGATAACAAATATCGAAAAATTGGCCAAAAACATTAATTTTTTACCCTCAGCTGGGCAGTTTTCTACAAAGAGAGGTCGCTTTTTTCGTCAATATTTTCGCAAGTCATCGTCTCCTTTTGACTGACTACCCTTAATTAAAATGCTCGCGACTTCTGGTTGCGTGATGGACGTATCAGCTAAGGTGTTACATTTTTTTACACCTCCTTTTCCTCCTTTACGTTACTGGTTTGAGCATGCCTGCCTACTACCACTTTTTTTTTTTTTAAACACCTCTCTCCATCCAAACTGCCTACTGTTGTTTTTATCCCCCTCCCTACTACCACTTTTTTAACACTCCGCAGGTTCCTTACTACACCACCTCTCCACACCCAGGCAATGCCGGGTACCCTCCACTAGTATCAAATATAATAATTCTGTTTTATTATTAAGTTTTAATTGTTTTATTTTTTTTTTATTTTTTATGTAGATATCATGTTGTATGTCTTCATTTTTGTTTTCTATAATTTTAATTAGATAATTGTTTTACTGCAAAGGAAAAATAATTCATTGTTTAATCCCTAAAAAACTGCCCATAATAAAATAAAACAAAAAAAAAACTTTCTATAATAAGTGATGTACCAGTTGTGAACACAAAACAAAAAAACTTCCGCATTTATTCATATTGATAAATATTTACACTTTGGTAATTTTGATACAAATTTATTGCTAGTGTTATGACTAGGGCTGTGACAGCAGCATATTCTTTTTATTGTTTTGACTCTCAAGTATATATCCGTTGATATCTTATATGTTTTTATTAGTGTTGGGCTGATTAATCGGAATCAGGAATCGGTATCTGAATCGAAAAAATTGGTGCCTATTTTCCGATGCCAAAACGATTCTTTTAATTGTCTTTTTTAATTGATTTTGTTTTGCATCAAACTCTTCCATTGCTGGTAATAATGATAAAATAATAAATATTTATTGATTTTAAAATACTAGTAAAGCTAAAATCGATGGATCATCCTCCACAATGGAGATTTATGTTTAGGAAAATATCTGCATATTTTACATCTATTTTTTTTACAGAAATCAGGGAAAATAACAACTCTATAGTTAAATATTTAGAGATTTATAAAGAATCGGAATCTGCAATTTAGTACAGAATCGGTAATTGTATCAGAATCGGGGAAAAATATTGGAATCCTCCCATCACTAGTTTTTATATAAAATGATGTGGTTTTCGGTTGATTAACTGTGTGTAACTGTGTCGGATATATATACTCAAGAGTCAAAACAACAAAAAAGAATATGCTGTTGTCACAGCCGTAATTATGATTAATAATAAAGAAAGAATATTTTTGTGTTTATATTAAAAAGGCAAGCAATTCTCTTTAATTATTTGTAAGTATCAAAATTGAGTCTCCATTTCTCTTCTTCATAGAAATTAAATTTGCATACGTAATTATACTTTCCCTTTTTTTTTTTATATAATATCAGTTATTAAGATTAAGTCTCACCTTCTTTGCTCATAAAAAAATTGCATGCACATTCACCTTTATAAAAAAATTAATTTATTTGCATACATAATTATTTCCCTTTTTTATATTAAGTTATTAATATTTATATTAAGTTAAATCTTTCCTTACTTTGCTCAGAAAAATTAAATTTGCATACAAAATCATAGAAGCAAGCCATACATACTTTCACTTTTATTACATAGAAGAGTCATTATTACAAAAAGAAACAAACAATTTTTATTACTACTTGAAATGAAATAATTGCTATTAAAAACTCATGTTCTTTTTTCTCTGTAGATGTGACAGTAGGTTCTCTTCTTGGCTTGACTGTAGCTTACTGTTGCTATCGTCAGGCATACCCGGCCCTGAACCGCTGTACGTCTCACCTGCCCTACTTCTGCAATCATTCTTCAGACGATGCCAATCATGACAGCAGAATATCCCATCTCAGCCGAGCGTCAACTCCAGTTATTTTACCAACGGCTCAAAAATTTACTGAAGATTCTTTCAAATATGTTTGATTCATTTGCTTCAGAGAAAATGGTTTTTATACACACATAATTTGTTATCTAAGAATTTGTATATAATGTATAGTATGCCATTAATACAAAGACTTTAATAAAACTACAGTTTTCAGTAATATATATATACGGATTAAAATGAGAACAGAAATATTGTTTTTAAAAACAATAAAATGGCATTATTTATTTAAGCATTATTTTGTAAAGTCTTTGTTATAAATTAAAAAAAAATATATATATATATAATGGAACTGAAACAGTTCTCAAAGTCACAACCTGCTCAACCTGTTCCAACATTACACTGGGTTTCATGACCCTAAGAGACAATTGTCAGGTGTAATTACTTTAAAATGATTTGAATTAAGAACTAAACAATAGCAGATATGATGATGTTTCTTAAAGGAATAGAAACTGACTGACATATTAAGATAGTTGTAACTTTAGGATTGAATCAATATACATGAATACATACATATATATATATATATATATATATATATATATATATATAATTATATTTTTTTTGGGGGGGGGGAGGATTCCAGCAGAGGGGTCTAATATAAGAAAAAATTCCGAAAATAAGAGAGTATTATTTATATTTTTTATTTACAGAAAGTTTAGATGAGACAATTCATCGGTACTGTCGGTTTCAAACCTGATAATAGGGGACCATTTTAGGTACCCATATCAAGCTCTCTTCAGCCGATACTGAAGAGAGCTTGATATAGGTATCTAAAATGGTCCCCTATTATCAGGTTTGAAACTGACAGTACCAATGAATTGTCTTATCTAAACTTTCTGTAAATAAAATATATATAATTCAAAGTAAATTATATATATATATATATATATATATATATATATATATATATATAATTCAAAGTAAATTTATTTAATCATTTTATAAAATTTGATGTTCAATTACAGTAATATTTTAAGTAATGTTCATACATTTATTCATGTTATGTGTGTGTGTATAAATTTATTTTCTATTTAATAATCGCTGTAAATATATATGTGTATGTATATATTTACAGCCATATATGAATAAAATTACAAGTCAGTTATATTGTGATTTAATGTCAATTTCGAAGCAAACCTGATCTAACACATATTTCTAGCATCCTCATAGGATGTTTCTGGGGATGGGATCTTCGTATGATAACTTGGATATTTTTTCAAGTAAGCTTTTGATTTTTCTACAGAAATATGTGTAAGATTTCTTTTTATTCTAAAATTGACATTAGATCACAGTATGATATAACTGCCATATTATTTTTATAGCTCTGTTGCAATTTAAAAAAATAACTCTTTAAATGTTGAGTTTTATTTTTTGGGGATGGGGGATTTGATTCTCATAAACGATCTGAACTATACAAAATAATTTTTTATATTACCACACACACACTTTATAATTCCACAATAACCAAGACCATCATATATCACGCGTATTATCATGCGATGTTTTGTAACCATTCGGACAAGCTTCAAATGTATCTTGTTAAAAGATATTCCAAAATAGCTAATCTTCAGACTCAAAATACAAATTGCAAATGTAATACATATATAAAAGCACACCATTTGTTATTTACAAGCAGCAAAACTCACCTCTCCATCCTTCATTTTTTTTCTGTTTTCATCCAATTAATTGCTATATAAATAATACCGGAATTTAATAAGTAAATTCTTGGTTAATATATCTATTCACAGTGGTGCCACAAAGAAAGTCCACACTTGTCATTTTTTTCAAAAACCGCAAATTAAAGCTAAATTGAATGAAACTGTTTAAACAACCTATGGCCTATTTGATTTGCCTTTTATTCTCTCAATAATTTTACCTGATGAGGTATAGGTTTGTTTAAACAGTTACATTCAATTTAGCTTCAATTTGCGGTTTTTAGAAAAATGACAAGTATGGACTTTCTTTTTGGTGCCTATGTATGTATGTATGTATAAATATATATATATATATATTAATTGAACTACAAATCAAATTTTATAAAATGATGAAGTAAATTTTATATGAAAAACAGAAGTGGAAAAATGAAAATCATTTATATATTCATGAACATTTTATTTCAAGACTTTCTCAAGACAACTGTTTTGAAGAAATTAAAAGATATGTAGTGCATTTTTGACATGAAAAGAATGTTCTATTTATTTTATTTTAATGGAGCATAACAATTAGAATTTTAAATAGATAGTGCATCTTGATACATATATCTATGGTTATACGTATGAAGAAAACAAAAGGAAAGACAGTTTAAACACAGGAATAAATCATCAAACAAAAAGTTTACCAGTTTTATTCACATCAGTGAACATCTTCAGAAAAAGAGATTTACAATGAAGATATTCTTTGATCCAAATGAAACCATTAAATCTCATTTTAATGATTTATTCGAGGCTGACTATGTGGGGCATACGGTTTAGTGTTTGGAGATTAGAATTTCTCAACATGTCTCTCATTCGATACGTAGGCACAAAAAATAGGCAACATCTGGGCATGTACAAGCTCATAAGTCGGCCATCAGTGAACATAATATTGTCACATATATTAAGAATATGTATAATTTGCAGCTTAAAAACACTAAGTACATGCAAATTAATTCTACTTCTTTGTGGATTCAAGTTCCAAATATTTTGATCTCTGCATTTTCTTCAATTTAATTTCAGATTATTTTAGCCTGCAGGATGTGTATATGCTCCTCCCTTCCTCTCTCATATATATATATATATATATTTATTACATGGGGATCACCACTTATCAAGGCCTGTAAGCCACTCGAGGTTAAGGGTTATTTTGTGTACAATAATCAATAGGATAATATCGTAGTAATAGTTGGTATTGGAGATTTGATAAAGCATCTTACTTAAGGGGGCGATTAATCAGGAATTTGTTTATGTTGGACTTGAAGACGTCATAGTTGTAGTCAGGTGGGAAACAGACAAGCGGAAGAGAATTCCACAGCGTGCACTTCTCAGAAAAAAGCTATGTTCATTGAATCTACATTTTGATTTAGGCACAGATAAAGAGGGGGAAATTACTGATAGTGGTTTTAGCTAGACAGGTGTTTATCATGAAGGATTGGCGAGGGGGGACTAGAGATTGGAGCTCGGACGAGCACTTGCCATGGAAATAATGATAAAACAAAGACAGGCTCGCAACGTCTCTTCTGTGGGAGAGAGGTTGCAGAGAAGAGAAGAGAGCATCCCCCACTAAGCCACAAAGTCTATTTTATACTTTGTCAAGGCAGGATAGGCTGTTTTTTGAGGCAGCAGTACTCCATCTTTGGACGTACTTGGCTTTTATAGAGATAGAGAATTGCATCAGTAGTCAGATATCTTCTGAAGCGGTAGAAGGATCCTACCATTTTCCCAGCGGCCTGGCCAACAGACTTTATATATATGTTCCATTTCAGATCAGGAGTAAAGGTCAAGCCCAGGAGCTTGTCAAAGCATGAAGCCTCCCCAAGATGAGAGCCATCCATTTCAATTGATGCTAGATGAGGAACAGAGCATTGATGATGTAAAGTTAGGAGCTTGGTTTTAGATGCATTAAAAGTAACCAGCCATCTCTTCCCCCACTGAATGACGTGCTCAAGATCAGAGGAGAGGGAATCAGAGAGAGCTTTGTCATTTACAGCCTTTGATGTGTTGCCGTAGATGGTCGTGTCATCAGCATAGATGTCAATGAATGAATTATGTGTTTTGGGAGATCATTGATGTAGATCAGGAAGAGAGTTGGGCCCAGGATGGACCCCTAGGGGACTCCAGCATTAATACTGTGGGCCTCTGGTTTCTGCCCATCAACCACTACTCTTATGAAACTATCAGAGAGAAATGATTTAATTATTGAGAAAACATTTCCAGTTATACAGTAGCTGGAAATCTTGTAAAGTAGGCCCTTATGCCAAACCTTATCAAAGGTCTTTGATATGTCAAGAGCAATTGCCCTAGAAAGGAAGCCTTTGTCGAGAAATTCACTAAGCCTATGGGATATAACTGTTAACACATCAGCTGTAGATCCAGCAGAACAGAAACCATATTGCATGTCACTAAGGAGGTTATTTCTGCTGAGGTGGTTTACTACTTCTTTATTTAATGTGGATTCCAGTAACTTGCTCATGACACACAAGAGACTTATTGGTCGGTATTGAGAGGGGGATGATTTATCATCTGAGTTCTTAAATACAGGGTATACTGACGAGGTTTTCCAGGGTGTTGGAAAGCACTTCTCCTTAAGGCAATGCTTAAACAGTTTTGTAAGTATGGTGGCAAGTTCTGGTCGAAGTTTTTTTCAACACTATAATTGGAATGCCATCTGGGCCAGTTGCTTTACTGGAATCAAGGTTCTTGATTAGTTTGGCGACCTTGTGCACAGATATTTGTATGTTGGATAAGGTGTTCTCTGTTGTAGTAGGAAATACGGGGAGTTGATGCCCTTCATCGTATAGGATAGAATTAGCTGCAAAGTTCTTGGCAAATAGTTTGGCCTTGTCTGATGCTGATGAGATGACCTCAGGTCCATTGATGATGGTTGGGATAGAATGCACGCTTCTGTTCAGGATCCTGTTTGCTATTTGCCAAAACTGGTGGGAACCAAGCTGCTGCTCAGCTACTTTGGATTTGACGAACTGAGCATATAGCTCTCTTGCATTTTTTATTACTCTTTCAGTGGTTGCTGGCAGTCCTGAAGGCAGCTTTAGTCTCAGTACATCTATTACGTTGGTAGCTATGGAAAAAATGATTTCTGTGCGCAATAGCAGCGGCACATTCTGGGGAGAACCATGACTGGCTGTTAGGTTTTTGTTGGAAGTTTTTGGATGGTATGAATCGGTCTATGCCTACAATTAACCATTCGGTCAGATCTGATACTATAGAGAATACATCCTTTTTAAACATGGAATGCAGAGGTAGATCAGATATGAATGTACGGAAACTATCCCAGTCAGCCATAGAGTATCGATATACAGTACGGTGGAGAGGTACATCTGTAGACTTATTGAATTTCATTTTTATCTTAACTGATACAACTGTGTGATCGGAGGATCCCAGGGGAGATAGAACGGAACATGAACATAGCTCCACATGAACATAGCCATTCCACATTGTGGACATTGAAGTCACCACAAATGTGAATGGTAGCCGAAGGATGAGCAGACAAGATGAGGTTAATTTTCTCAGATATACTCTTAAGGACAATAACCCCGCTGTTGTGGGGACGGTAGAGAGCAAATATGAATGCGGTGGTGTAAGCAAGTGCAACTCGGAAGCACATATAAGGTAAATTAGGGTCTTCTCTGGAGATATCTCTACCACACGGGAAGCCATCTTTAACGTAGGCGCATATTCCATGCCCATGGCGATCTTGGGGGTCAGATTAAGATGTTAAGTTAGAATATCCTTTTATTATGAACTCATCTAAGGAAGTGGTCGGCCCTATGCCAGTTTCGCTTAGAAAGAGTAAGTCCGGTTTCGTCTCCTGTAATTGGGTTTCAACCTCTGGAAGGTTGGAACGTAGACCCCTGATGTTGGAGAAGGAGACATGGTAGTAGGCGCCTATGTTGGAGGATGGGGTTCTAGGTTTATTCGTGTTTTTTTTTTTTTTTTTTCAGATATTTCATGTTGAGTTTTTAGGGTTTGTCGAACAGGTCGACAGACTTGGTTAGAGTAGGACAAAGAGGGAAAGTAAGAGAGATAAATATATATATAATAATTATTTAAATATTTTTTATAATACTCTATCTGAAAGACGTGCAAGATCTAAAATTCCAAAGCGTTAATTTTTTATGTTATTCCATTTGGGTGGTTTTTATCAGCTCATACATGCTAATGGGAACCGACGATTATCTCGGTTATTCTAACTTGGAATTTCTCCTAATTCTTGGATGACCAAACGGACAAAGCTTGGACATCTTCAGTAGATGTCGATGTACATATTACATAAATAAAATAATAAATGTTACCAGTTTTATGATTTACAATCGAGCACTTTTTCTTCTATCACGTGATAGACTATATATAATCAAAGTAGTTAAATACTAAGTAAAGAATTTTTAATTCTAAAACTGTTTTCTCTGTTGGGAACAAAAACATTGTTAATTTACAAAACTAACAAGTCATCTGTATGAACTCATAAAAAAAAAGTAATCAAAATATAAGTGTCTCTTTCATACTTGGTTTGACGTCATTGTTACTCTATTAGATAATTAAAAAATTTTTTTTTTTTTTTTTTTTTAAATAGTATGTCAACAAAAGTTTCCAGTGATTCAAAAAGTGAAAGTTCAAGCCTCACATCCGGTCAATGTGAATTATTTCTATTTGTAACTTATCCGTTTTGATTAAATTCAATTATAATCTCACTATTTTTCTATAATCTTTGAGATCTCCCGCGCAGAGAATCTGCAGGAGAAGCGGCGAAGAAGCGCTGCCTGCACTGCAGGAGGAAGATTCGGGAAGCCTCAACAGCCACACCTGACGTTACTTTTGACTGAAACCGCTGTGGCCAAACCTGCTTGTTCCACATCGGGTTCGTCAGCCACAAGCGTGCCTGCAGTCAACGTGAAAAACCCCCTTTATAGAATCTTCGTTTGCGAAGTACTGCCAAGAGAGAAAGATTTTTCTATAATGATTGAAATAATCTAAGGGAGATAATTCTAATTAACTTGAAGCATAAATTATCTCCCTTAGATTAAAAAAGGAAGCTTTTTTTTAATCATAAAAGCTAATGTAAAATCGGCCTATTAATAGAATTTTTGCTCAATATAAAATGGATTACCAATCTATTAAGATATTTTGTTCATGTTTTTTGGTCCGCCGATTTATCAGAGAGGGACCTATGTTTTCCGTGCGTCCAGACAATTGCCAGATAACCGTCCATTAGTTTTTCATGAAATTTTGCCACAAATTGTATTTCATGTGTACAGTAAAAATTTTTTTTTTTTTTTTTTTTTTTTTTTTTCGAAAATTCCCGGTGCATCCCCAAGGGCTCAAGAGGTAAAAAATGCCCCAAAATGACACATTTTGCCCCATAACTTTTGCTCCATCCATTAGATTTTTCTGAAGCTTGGCCAAAATATGGAGCCCATTGTCATTAATATAAATCCAGTATGGGTGACCTTGGCAAAATTCTGATTCGCGTCTCCGGGGACTTATAGTGCTAAAAATGCCTCTTTTTTGTGGCTCTTTTTTTTTTTTATATTTCTCAACAAAAACTTATGTCCTACTATATAGTGGCTTTTCACAGTGGTCAACTCAAATATACATGTGTTAAGGCCAGAAACTGCAGTTTTCCATTTATCTTGGGATTTGGCATATCCAGGGGCTCAAAAGAGGTCAAAAATGCCCCAAAATGGCGAAAAATGACACTTTTTGCTCCATAGCGTTTGATCCACCCATTAGATTTTCCTGAAACTTGGCCAAAATGTGGAGGCCATTGTTCTTAATATTAATTAAGTATGGGTGACCCTGGCAAAATTCTGGTTCGCATCCCTCAGGGACTTTTAGGGCTAAAAAACATGCCTTTTTGGAGCTCTTTTTTCATATTACTCAAAAACTTGATATTTATGTCTATATAGTGGTTTTCAATGGTGCTGAATTCAAATATACAAGTCTTAGGGCGTGAAACTGCATCCTCTGTCCATTTTCAGTGGGATTCGGCATTCTCAGGAGCTCAAAAGGGGCCACGAATGCCACAAAATTGCAAAAAATGACACTTTTTACCCCATCCATTAGATTTTTCTGGAAGTTGGCTAAAATGTGAAGGCAATATTGGCCCTTCATGCTTCTCACATTCATGATTTCTTCACTATTTTTTGTGTCGTCATCTCACATGCAGCACAAGAGGGGGACCACGCATGTGCGGCTTGTTTGTAATTATTGTTATCTTTTAAAAAGTCAATCTATATGTCTTTTAATAGTATATTTTAATTTAGTGCATTTATTTGTGTTTAGTGTTAATTCTGATAAGTTGATTTTTGTTATACGTCTGTGAGTGTATGTGTACTGGAACAAATACAATGTACACTAGAGCACAAGTTGAAGCAGGTGCTAATGTGGTTGCAATAGTTAGGAGTGGATGGATTAAGTTCAGAGAACTTCTACCATTGCTAAACCAGAGCATTAACTACTGTCAAGCAAGGGAAGAGTCTATCAGGAATGTGTGCAGTGTGATGATGTATACAAGTAAAACCTGGCCAGTAAGGGTTGAAGATATGCGTTGCATGGAGAGAAATTACATGAGAATGATATGCTGGGAGTTTGATATGAAACTTAAAAACAAGCTTGGATCTGATGATTTTGGATTAAGATTAAATCTAGGCAGTATAGAGAAATGTGTACAGAACAGGAGACTTTGATGGTGTGGCCACATTGAAAGAATGGACAAAAGTTCTTGTCTTAGTAGATGTAGAACAAAGTATTAAGTTCAGTTCACATTGGAGGAAGAGATAAAAATGGACTTGAATAATATATTTAAAAGAAAAAAAAATGAATAAAGAATTGGTCAGGAATGGGTTAGTTTGTAAGTCATTTTCTTAAAGCTGGCCACCAGATGTTAAACCAAACATGAAAATGATGATATCTACTTTCAAGCAGTTACACAAAATATATATGTATGGATTGAGTTTTTTATTTTTTGATACACTTCACATATAATCTGATAATTATTTGTGTTTTGCTAGTAATGAGTACTCAGTAAGAAATATTGTCATTTAAGTAGTTTTACAATTCATGTACGACAAATTAAGGCATGTAGAGGAGGCAGATTGCTGAAATAATCTTTCACTTGCACCAAATTTAAAATTTGTCAGGTTTGTTTCTGCAGCCATCTTGAAAACTGGCAGCCATCTTGAATTTTCTGATGGCTAACATTCTTTTTTAAAATGTATGTTCTGAACGGCATTTGTGCCAATTTTGGTGCTTGTATCACGAAGTGAAAGATTCTCATGGAATATTGTGATAACCTGCCCCAGTAATGACAAATTTATCCTCATGATTCTCTATCTGTATGATATTTAGGTACAAAAAATTAAAGTATGATAAATTAAGGCGCAAGAACTGATTCCTACTTTTTTTTTTTTTTTTTTTTTTATTACTCTAAAAATCTTTGTAAAAAAAAAATAAACAACTTTCTGTTTTCAGACTTAGGGGGAATATTTTTAAAAAAATGTATGTTAAACATAAAAAAAAAAATGTTTGTTTACTTTTTTAACTTGTAAATTTTTTTTGTTTGTTTATTATTAGAAATGTTTTTTTTTTTTTTTTGCTTGTTTTTTAGAGCAAGTGTTTCTTCTTTTTTCTTTCTTTTTTTTTTTAATAGTAATGTTTACAAAAATAATAAAATGTAAATATATCAACAAATTATTTAATTCCCCCCAAATCTCGACCCATCAGTCTGGAAAAAAACAAAAAAAAAAAACAAACAAGAAAAATTTTCAGTTGTAAGCCATTTTTAGTTTTAGAAGAGTTTCCAGTGGGTAGCCAATCCATAGAAGTCCTGAGATGAAGAATAAAGTTCCTTTTCGCATGAAGACAAAAAAGTATGTGATATTTATTTTCAATCATCATAAAATTTTTAAGGAAAAACTTTGCACAAGCCAAGATGAAAAAATATGTGCAGGATTCTAAAATATTCCGTAAGTTTTATGGACTGATTCTGGTTCTCTGATTGGTTGATAGCAGAGTGTCTTTCCATTTGATTGGTCAGTTTCTATCACTCCTGTCTATAAATAGAATCTTCCAATTTTTTGGAATCGTACACTGTTACATAAAAAATATTGCAGCAAAAATCTTATTTTTTACAAAGATTTTTAGCAGGTAAAAAAAAAAAAATAGTATGCCGGTCCATCTAAATTAAAATCAGTTGTTTCTTCTTGTTCTTTCCATAAGAATCTCAGTTTGCTCGAATGACGTGCCTAAATATCACAGGAATAGAGAACCAGCTGGAGAAATTTGCAGTGCCTTTGTTGCATCTTAATTTGTCATAAATAAATCGTAAAATCTTTATTTTAGTACTTTCTTGCTATTTTTCAATGTAATGTGTTTGTTATGCTTGAACTGTGTTCGTTATAGTTCAAAATTCTCTCAGAACCCCTACACCATTCAGCACCGTCGAAAAGGAACAAACAAAAATAAATAAAAATCCGAGTCAGCATTTTTTCTTTTTGAACGAAAGCATTTATTACTGTTACTCTCCTGTCTCGACACAACTTAAAATATCTCTTGTTGCCACATGTCCATCTAACCTGGTGCGTTTCTCTTTCTTCCGACTTCATGCCGTCCACAGCCGGCCCATTCTCGCCTTCACTTTACATGTCCGTTTCTTTTGGTCTCAACTTTGTTTCTTCCCGACCACATGGTGTCCTTTTTCTTTCTTCAGATGCAAGCCCGAACACACCTGTCAATTTACATACACGTTCAAATGCTGCTCCTGCTGCTAATACAATCGCTTGCCATCCATTCTTCGGCTGCTGCTGCTGCTATTTTCATACGCCCTTATATGTGATCTGTAACATTCGGTGTCATCTGTGGTATTATCATCATGATCAAGAAACACTCGTCTAGCTGAAAATACTCTCAATAATTCCCCCCCATTTTTTATCTGTGCCTAAACTTAAACGTAGGTTCTATGAACAAAGCTTCTTTCTTAGAACTGCACGCCTGTGGAATTGTCTTCCACTTTTCTGCTTTCCAGCTGACTACAATATGGTTGTCTTCGAGTCCAACATAAACAAGTTCTTGATGAGCCGTTCCACTTAAGTTAACAAATGTACCAAATTTCCATTACTAATGATTATTATATTGTCCAATTGACTACTGTACACTCCTAACCCTTATCCTCGAGTGGTCTCTGGGCCTTGATAAGTGGTTATGGCTATGTAAAAAAAAAAATCATTATTAGAATCGTGTTCACTTATGTTGATCGATCATTTTAACAGTTTTGCTAAATAAGGGCGTGATTTAAACCTATATTTCATATCCCATGCTTATACTTTTATTATCACTGAAAAAAAAATTTATAGATCATCTTTGTCATCCATGAAAGACTGTTTCTTGTAAATAATGTTTTTATGAATAACTGCAAATTGAAATCAGTCTTTGTTAATTTATTTGTGGATTGGTTCTTCATATTATGTTTCTGAATTTTTGAGATGAGGATTGATAACTTGTATCATTTGGATTATAGTTCTCATCTTCAGTGTTGTTATTACGTGACCGTATTTAATGATCTATAGTGTTAGGTGGTAAGATTATACATCTAAAAAACAAGAATAGGTGTAAGGCTCTCAAAATTCATACTAGAATTTTCACAAGGACTCATAACATCTATAATATAAATCTCACTTGTTTGTTTAAACGTATGTATGTATGTATCTCTGCCTAAAACTTTCGACAAAAGCGACAGATTTTCACGAGATCAATATCGTTTTGAAGTTCCACCCTTCGGATGACAAATATCGAAAAATTGGCTAAAAACATTAATTCCTTCACCCTTAACTGGGCACTTCTCGCTTTTTTTTACTGATATTTTCGAAAGTCATCCCTCTTTTTGATTGACTAGCCTTAATTTAAACCTTCACCACTTCCGGTTTGACGATGGATGCAACGGCAAAGACGTCACACTTTTTTTTTTTTCATGTTCTTTTCCTCCTTCGCAGTATGGGTTTGAGCTGCCTACTACCACTTTTTTTTTCTTTGCTCAACACACACCTCCAAACAACCGGGCAATGCTTGGCATCCAGGGTAGTATTAGATAAAGTACTAGGTAAAATTCGGTTCTAAGTGAAATTTCTGAAGGTCCAATCCTCAGTGCAGGCGACACTAAGAATACAATTGTAAATTATTTAAGACTTCTACCAGGCCATGGCTGAAGGAATAAGAGCATGTTAGGATTTAATAAAGGATTCTATTCAAAATTTTGTGCAGATTCATGAGTTTCACAAGATACACCCAAAGCTGGGATTGGTGTAGTAGCTGTTCCGGCAGATACTGCAATTAAAGACTATATGCGGGGGCACTCCCACATATAAGACCCTTGTTCTGGTCCATGTAGGGACAGCCCTATATACCAAGAGGCTCTCACTATCAGCTCCCTCTTCCCTCATCTCAGGGGAGCTGGTTCTCTTTCCCCTTCCCCCCCTCTCCACATTAAAAAACGGCCTCATGCCTAATTTGCTCTCGTGGGGAAGCAAATAAATACCCACAAGTTACACCCAAAGAAGGTCAAAGTTATATTGGCCGAAATGTTGCGAGAATAACATTCCAGATGAAAAAAGTAGTTTGAATAATCCTAATAATACTGGTTCTTCATATGCTTGGCCAAAACGTTTGAATCCAAATCTGGTTCATTATTTTTTATTGCTGACCCCCCACCCCCCAAAAAATGTGATTTGGATGAAAATGAATCTGAATCGAATTACAATTTTTTTTTAAATTCCAAATTTTTTTTATGTTATAATTTTTTAAAAAATTGCGATGTTTTTCATCATCCGTCTAAATTCTTTAAATTATTTTTAGTTGTAAAAGACGTGAGGAGGAGGGCGGTCATCCCACATGCAAATTTATGAATAAAAAAAAATCTAACTGAATATAAACAGTGATGAAAATTAATTTTATGTCGATCTGAAGAAATTCTGTTTTTGAGTCAATTATTATTTTGTTTTATGTTGGTTTGTCTAGTTTGAAAATCAGTTTCAATAAAGTTTTGATCTTTTCCACCCACGGTTTTTCTAATTAACTTAAACAGTCTGTTGCGCGTGTCTGTTTCATGCCTTCTTCCAACTCAACCTCCCATTCTCTCCACAGTTCCTTTTATATATCTGGTATTGTCTCATCTACATAGAGACAGCGTTTTGCTCATGCATGATCGTCAAGTATAAAAGCAACTGTAAGTTGCAATTTGTTTTTTTGTTTTCTTGTCAAGCGATCGAACCCTACAAAGCACACACATACACAGACTCGCTATTCAGGTAAGTTACGATTTTCCCTACAGTTTGATGATTGCTTTGTATTTTTAACTGTGACTTGAAATCGGTCCGCGTTAGTTATTATCGTCATCATCATACAGTATTGACATAGGTGCTTTTTTTAAATGCTGCATCTGTGTGTGATCAATGTAATAATCGTCCGCTCATTGTCATCCAAATTTGATGCTTGATTTCGACACTGTCAATAGAGACAATCATGTGTTCTCAGTCCAAACCCGAACACAATACAAATTTAAAACAGTAGATACACACACACACACACACACACACACATACACACATACAGAGTACAACTGATTTACGCACAATGTGTTGTAATCTGTGTTTTGTCGTAATCTGTTTTTATCTGAGTTTGCATCTTTTTATTTTTTTATACTTGTAAATCAGTGCTTGCATCCTCAGCAGTCGCCAATGTAAGAGATGATGACACGGCCGAACAAGAAAAATAGAAAGATGAAGGAGAAGAAAACCAGAATACACAGTGCTTGGGGTTGGCAATTGTTGAGAGAGGGACGCACGTGGCTTCACTACTAAATATGTATCATTGCACTGCTGTTTCTGCAATGATTTGCTGTGGACTTATTGTGTGATTATTGTCACATTTTATGGACCATCTATAAGTCTCAGTCGTTTGTGTGTTTGTATGCCCGCTAAAAACTTTTGTCATCTGCATCGAACCGGGATGAACCTGGTACCGTTAGAAAGAGTGATCTCCTATCATATTCTCCAATTTACAATGAGTTATCTCCCTTGTTGGTCTTTTCCTTTTGGATGATTATCTTGCAGTCATCTGGGCCAAGCTAAGTAATTTAAAAGATAAAGTGTAGCAAAGAACGTGATTATATAATAACAGTGAATAATTAGAAGTAATGCTTGATCAGTTAGCTTAATTGCTATTTTGGTCCAACTTTGAAACTTTCGGAAATGGTGGGTGGAAAAAAACTAAGTTTTGGTTGTCTAATAACTAATACTTCTTCAGTACACTTTGTAGATCTATGATATGTCTTCTGGGTATATGCTATGTTATGGATAGTTGTTCTGTGTTCTCTTAAACCAGAAATTTGCAGATCGCTTTAGTTGGCTTCAGCCAAGTGAACTGCGCTTTTGCACGTCTTTCACTAATTGACCAGTAATAGATAACTACTGAACCATATCATTTAATTAAATTGGAATGCTTATTGAGATGAGTATTATTTATTAATTTATTTATTGTGGACTATTATCCTTATCTTTTCAGTTGTTGATTCGTGACATCATTCATATATCAAACAAAACCTAGCGATACCAACTAGTCTTCACTAAAAGTGCTTGAAAAAGAAATCGAAAAAGTTTCTACGTAATTGTAGGGATGTCAGTAGATTTGGTCTTTGATGGTTCCAAAACTATAGCTAATAAACATGAATGGTTCAGTAGTTCATTTATTTATTGCGAACTATTATCCTCATCTTTAAGTTGTTTCACAACGTTTCGGCCATCTATTCCTCTGGCCTTCGTCAGGTGGTTACTGCAACGGGATAGGAACCCCGAACCTCCTAACTGCATCTTCAGCAATTACTGCCTTCCATAGTTGTCGTCTTTTTGACCAACTAATCCTCTGGCCGGCTTTGCTAGCTATCTTCAGACAATGCTCACTTGGAACTGTAGAGATTCAACATCTCTATCCACTGTACCACAGGCCCCAAAGGTGAGCATAGCAGTTTCAATTCTACCCAAAGCCAGCCAGAGGATTAGTTGGCCAAAAAGACGACAACTATGGAAGGCAGTAATTGCTGAGGATGCAGTTAGGAGATTCGGATTTGCTATCCCGTCACGTTAACCACCTGATGAAGGCCAGAGGAATAGTTGGCCAAAACGTCATGAAATAACTAAAAAGATGAGGATAATAGTCCGCAATAAACAAATGAACTACTGTACCATTCATGCTTATTAGCTTTAGTTTTGGAACCATCAAAGACCAAATCTACTGATATACGTAGAAACTTTTTCAATTTCTTTTTCAAGCACTTTTATTGAAGACTAGCTGAAGTACCCGGCGTTGCTAGGTTTGATTTGATATATGTGAATATTCCATCCTCATACATAATTATCTTATTGATTAAACGAAACATTAATTCATGATGGCTTCTTTTTCCATATCCTCCATGAGATATGAGCAGTAGGTGCATTTTATTTTATAGAGGTCTCGCCAATAACACTAATACTCTTTTCTAGTTTAATCTTTTATCTTTTAGTCGTTCGTTTTCGAAATATGATGCAAGAATCTATACATTAATACGATAGCGCTTTTGATTCCACTTGCCGTAAAATACGTTTAAATATATTTAAAATCATGCAGATATTCGCATTTATTAATACAAAAATATGATGGCAAAAGTTAAAAAAAAAAAAAATAACTTAGTGCCATCAGCTAGAATTGAAACCAGAGCATTTCACGTCCCAGCCGCATTCTTTACTGATGTTGGTATCGAGATAAAGATAATAAAGTCTAAATATTAACTTGAAATAATGAATTTTATCTGATCAAGCGCAGAAAGAAGTAATAAACATGTCGGCTAGTTGAAAAGAACATTTCGCATTTCAACTTGCCGATATATGTCTGTATGCTTTATTCATCGACCCAAACAAAGATTTTACTCGTTATAAACCATCCTTGGTGTATGATTACTATTTCCTGTTAATTTTGGTGTTATGTGATCAGCAGTTGAAGAGTTTACCTGTTAAATATTTACACACACACAAACATCCACTGTTTTATTTATATAGATTTGCAAGTTTACTTAGGCGGGTTAAACAGATTTCCCTCCGAAAGAGGAAGTTTCATGGGAATATTGAATTCATAAATGGTCCCAAGTCACATGTATAATCGCCATTAGTGGAGATGACAATGTTAGTTTTTTGAGGGAGGTGTTGACATCATCCTACATACAGCGCCTGGTATTCAAGTGGTCACCCATCTGGTACTGACCGAGCTCAATGTTGCTTAAATATAGTGATTTAGCAGGAACCGGTGTGTTAACATGATTACGCCGGGCAGTCTTGCTATTCACAAATGAAGTATAAATAATACGAACATTCCTGTGACGTATGCATGATTTATGCTGTCATTTCAAAGAAAATAAACTAAAGATGAGTTTGAATTAAAATAAAAATTCCATTTGATTATATTTTTAGACGTTTTCATAACTATCCCTCCTGTGCCATTTAATCTTCCACTTGCAGCTGTTGCATATTAAAATGGAGTTGGAATTTTCAAAGTCTTTAGAACTAGCCTTGGGGCCCGGCGTTGCCCGGGTGTTTGGAGGTGTGTATTGAGCAAAAAAAAAAAAAAAAAAAAAGTGGTAGTAGGCAGACAGGCTGGAACCCGTACCACAAAGGAGGAAAAGAGCATGAAAACAAAAAAAGACGTGACATCTTTGCTGCTTCACGCATCGCCAAACCAGAAATGACGAATGCTTAAGTTAAGGCTAGTCAATTGAAAAGAGGGGATGACTTTCGAAAATATCGGCGAAAAAAGCGACTCCTCCCTGTAGAAAAGTGCCCTGTTGAAGGTGAAGGAATTAATGCTTTTAGCCAATTTTTCGATATTTGTCGTCGAGCTTTAAAATGATACCAATCTTATGAAATTCCGTCGCCTCTGTCAAAAGTTTTAGGCAGACATACATACATACATACATACATACATTTAAATAGGCAGGTGAGATTTATATTATAGACTAGCCTGGGTGCCCGGCATTGCCCGGGTGTTTGGAGGTGTGTGTTGAGCAACAAAAAAAAAAAAATGTTTGTAGACAAGCAGGCTCAAACTCATACTGTGAAGGAGGAAAAGAATGTGAAAAAAAAAAGTGTCATTTTTGCTGTTGCATCCATCGCAAAACTGGAAGTGACGAACGTCAAAAGTAAGGCTAGTCAATCGAAAAGAGTGGATGTCTTTTGAAAATATCAACGAAGAAAAGCGACCCCTCCTCATAGAAAACTGCTCTGTTGAGGGTGAAGGGATTAATGTTTTTGGCCAATTTTTCGATATTTGTCGTCCAAAAGTTCAAAGTTTAAAACGATACTGATTTCTTCACATTCTAACGTGTCTGTCAAAAGTTTTAGGCACACATACATACATACATACATACATACATACATACATTAAAAAAGATAGGGTAGATTTATATTATAGATGATGGTTGGGTTTTGTCCAAAAATTCAGTATGCAAAGTTAAGATGCTAGAAGTGGACTTGGTTTACCTAAATATGGAATGGAAATCAGTGATCATGAAACGAAATATGAAACCAAAGATTATTTTAGTTTTAACTTCTATGTGCTATCATGAAATAATAAAATTTCATTTTTTATATTTCGATAAATTTTTTTTTGTATGTTTTAACACTTCTGTTGTTACAAAAAAATTAAATAAAAAAAAACTAATAAGAATTTTTATTATTTACATTTCTATAAATGGTATCCTTTTGAAATAATATATTTATGTCTTTCACAAGTTTTATCACAGAATTTTGTCATAAATAATATATGAAATTTTGTTATTAACACTTCTTGTGTTATCAAAAAAATAAAACATTTTAAACATTTGTCTAAAAAAGTTTCTTAAAATGAATAAATGGAAGCAATATAGCAAAACATTTCACTGAATGTATTGAAGCCCACTCTTTCTCTCCACATATTTCCACATGAATATGTTTAAATCTTAAAAAAAAAATCTTTATTGAAATGTAAAAAATGAAAGTCAATTATTTTTTTTTTTATTGTTTCATGATAAAACAAGAAATGGATCCATCTGGTTTCGTTTTTCATTTCATGCCTAGTGACTTCCATTCCATATTTAGTTAAACTGAGTCCACTTCCGGTGTCTTAACTTTGCGTACTGAATTTGAATAATCGATAATTATTACTGAAAACACCATCTGGCATTACTTGTTATTAGGAAATAATTATAATAAAATGGGTTATAACCCAATTTGATGGAAGAAGTGAAATATCTCCGACCACTGTCTTAACAATTATAAACATTTTGATTGTAGATCATAAATTATTCAGTTAAATTTGTATGCATTTTTAATGGTGTTTTATTTTACTTCAGTCAAAGTTCTCAGAAATCAAAGGGCCCCCTTCCCAGGACTAACACTTGATCGCTATATGAAATACATAGATATTCGAATATTCCATTAAAGTTCCGCTTTACCTCTCAAACACAGAGTTAGTAAAGTTGGGAACAATTTTCCTCTCCTCAATTAAATATTTTTAAATGTTATAGTATATCTTTCTTCTGGTCTCTTAGTTTTACTGGATTCCAGGGCAATATTCATCTAGTCTGGTGGAGTATCCCGCTTTGTGTTACTTGAGCTAAAATCATCTATAGAAGGTGCACCATTCCTCATAAAAGCCAACATGTGTATGCATGATTTTGTGTATACATCTTCAAGAACAGTTCTTTATCTCTGAAACGCTGAGTTAGTAAATAAATTGAGAAAATTATTTTCCTCACCCAAATAGACCATCCTAAAATGTTATATCTTTATTTTTGGTAACTTAGTCTTTTTGGATTCATGAACAATAATATATCTAGTCTCATAGAGTATTCAGCTACTTGTTGTTCCCTGAGATAAGATCACTTGGAGATGTATCATTCCTCCTGGCTTATCCATACTGAGGAAATCTTATTTGGGCCGAGCATGCTATGTGATTTTGAATATTTAGTCAAGGTTTACTTGTAGGGAAAAGTATCCTTATGCCAGGTTTACTTGATAAACTGATCTACATAGAGGCCTTAAACACTCGAGAAATATATAGTAGGTATTCAAGTTCTCTCCAGTAGACATTCAAGTTCTTTATAATGTTATGTGAACTTGAACAGGAAACAAAATGAATCATAAACATTGGTTTTGAATAGATTAAAAAAAAAAAAAAACATTAATTTTACTTGTGCTTGATTATTAAATGGCAATTTTTTTTTTTTTTTTTTTTACAAGGTGGTCACCACTTATCAAGGCCCGAAAGCCACTTGGGGATAAGGGTTATTACGTGTACAGTACGTTAATGTTGAGATTGTATAAAGTGTCTTACTTAAGGGGGCAGTTCATCAGGAATTTGTTTATGTTGGACTTGAAGACATCCAAGTTGTAGTCAGGTGGGAGACAGGCAGACGAAACAGAGTTCCACAGGCGTGCACTTCTAAGAAAGAAACTTTGTTCATGGAATCTACGTTTTAGTTTTGGCACAGATAAAGAGTGGGGAAAATTTTTGACAGTAGTTTCAGCTAGACGGGTGTTTTTCGTAAAAGATCGGCGAGGGGAGACCAGGGATTGGAGCTCAGACGAGCACCTGCCATGGAAGTAACGATAAAACAAAGACAGGCTCGCAACGTCTCTCCCGTGGGAGAGAGGTTACAGGGAAGAGAAAAGGGCATCTCCCACTAAGCCACAAAGCCTAGTTTGTACTCTGTCAATTTGAATTAAGAACATTATTTTCCTCACCCAAATAGACCATTCTAAAATTTTATATCTTTATTTTTGGTGACTTGGTCTTTCTGGATTCCGGGACAATAATATATCTTGTGGAGTATTCAGCTTTGTGTCATTACCTGAGGTAACATCATTTGGAGAAAATGTGTGGCTTAGTCATACCGAGGAGATCTTCGGCTGCAAATACTATGTGATTTTGAATACTTAGTCAGAGTGTAGTTGTAGTGAAAATGTATCCTTGTGCTAGGTTTACCTGATAAACTTCTGTACAGAGAGACCTTAGACACTCGAAGATAGTGTCTAGTAGGCATTCAAGTTCTCTTCAATAGGAATTCAAGTTGTCTCCTTAGTGTGTATGTATCATATAATTGCAGCAAAAACTTACTTCTTTGCATTTAATGTGATTTTCTTCTGATTTTCTAATTATCAAAATATTACTAAGATTGCACGGAGAAGATGTATCATACCTCCCGGCTTATCCATACTGAGGAGAACTGATTTGGGCCGCAAATTGGTTTTGAACAGATTTAAAAAAAAAACATTAATTTTACTTGTGCTTGATTATTAAATGGCAATTTGAATTAAGAACATTATTTTCCTCACCCACATAGACCATTCTAAAATGTTATATCTTTATTTTTGGTAACTTGGTCTTTCTGGATTCCAGGACAATTATACATCTAGTCTTGTGGAGGATTCAACTTTGTGTTGTAATTAGGTTGGTGCAAAAATAATGTCGTTTTTTAATGCTAAGTTGAACATCAAAAAACGACATTATTTGTTCACCAGCTAATACTTGAGGAAATATCACTTGAAGAAAGTGCATCATTCCTCGTAAAAGCCAATGTGGCTTAATCATACCGGGGAGATCTTATTTGAGCCGTGAATACTATGTGATTTTTAATATTTAGTTAGAGTGGTGTTGTAGTGAAAATGTATCCTTGTGCTAGGTTGACCTGATAAACCTCTGTACAGAGAAACCTTAGACACTCGAGGATAGTGTCTAGTAGGCATTCAAGTTCTCTCCAGTAGGAATTCAAGTTGTCTGCTTGGTGTGTGTGTATCGTATAATTACAGCAAAAACTTAGCTCATTACATTTAATATGATTTTCTTCTGCTTTTTGAATCCCAGGACAAGTACTGAGGAAATCTTATTTGGGCCACAAATAACATGCTGTGATTTTGAATATTTAGTCAAGGTTTACATGTAAGGAAAATTATCCTCATGCCAGGTTGACCTGACAAACTGATGTACAGAGAGACCTTAGACGCTCGAAGAATATATAGTAGGCATTCAAGTTCTCTCCAGTAGGCATTCGAATTCTTTATAATGTTATGTGAACTCGAACAAGAAATAAAATGAACCATAAACATTGATTTTGAATAGATAAAAAAAAAAAAAATTTGAAAAATGTTTATGAAATGCAGAAGAGAAATGAAAAGTGAAGGTAAAAAGGATATGTAACGATCAGGTAGGTCCACAGACAAAATGGTCAATATTCACATACGTTGTAATCCAGTTTAAGAATCCAAAAAAATGACAGTAACGTTTTTCTGGCTCTGAAAGGATTAGATGCCAGCTATTGCATCTCTAATTGGGGAAAAAATTAACACATTAGAAAGTACTCTTCTTTAAACGCTTAGAAGCTGTCCCCCCCCCCAAAAAAAAACAAAACTGCATTACTCTCCCTTTACGTTTACAGAAGCATTGAACTTGTTAGACTTAATAATTATTCTTGTCACAGCTGGTGAATTTCAAAAAAATTGTAATGTGGACGTTAGAACACTTTAAAAGAACGATATGCAATAAAATTCTGTTTCAAACTTGGAAAAAAATGCCACAGAAATGTATGAAAAGCTTCAAACTGCTTTTGGACCATCTTGCATGGATCGAGCATCAGTTTTTGAATGACATAAGAGATTCAAGGAAGGCAAGGAGTCTGTGAGGGATTATGAAACGTGTGGGAGGAGTAAGGAAGTCAGAACACCAGAGTCGATTGGCCAAATAAAGAATTTCATCGTAAGGACCGTTGTGTGTCTATAAAGGCGATAAGTGCACAGTTTAATGTTAGTGTGAGAAATGTACACACAACTATTCATGAGGATGCGGAAGATTTGCATGAAGTCTGTCCCAAGGGTGCTCAGAGAAAATCAGAAAGGAAGACGTCATGGCAAGAGCGAGACGGTTGAGCTGATCAGTTCAGATCCTGCAGTTCTTGATGTTCTGGTGACCTGTGATGAAAGCTAGATCTACTGCTATGACCCAAAGACCATGAGACAGAGTTCTTAGTGGAAGCATGCTGGCTCTCCCCCACCCAAGAATGCCAGACAGAGCAAATCCACCCAGAAACTTATGATCCCCTTTTCTAACAACATGAGCGTTATCTACATACACTAGGTTCCTACTGGACAGACGGTCAACACGGAATACTATGTTGAGATTTTAGGGAGTTCAGGAAAAGAGTGCATCAGGAGAGGTCAGCACTCTTCAAATCAGGTCAGTGGCATTTCCACCAGGACAGTGCACCAGTTCACAACTTCATTCTTGTCACAGACTATTTGACTAAGATTGGCATCGAGATAGTTCCTCAACCTCCCTATAATCCAGACCTTGCTCCCTGTGACTTTTGCTTATTCCCTAAGCTCAAGGAAGACTTTAGAGCCTGTCAGTATGAGACAATTGAGGAGTTGAAAAATGCTGTGACGAGGGCCATTGGCATGCTTACACAAGACGACTTCTATGGGGCCTTCTAGAAGTTGTTGGAATGGTACAACTAGTGTATTGCAGCCGGAGGAGATTACTTCAAAGGGGACTAGAGTTTCATGTGTGTACTATTAATAAAAGTGTCCATACAAAAAGTCTGGAAACTTATTTAAAGC
Source organism: Euprymna scolopes (assembly GCF_053919585.1). Taxonomy (NCBI): domain Eukaryota; kingdom Metazoa; phylum Mollusca; class Cephalopoda; order Sepiida; family Sepiolidae; genus Euprymna; species Euprymna scolopes. Next base: position 117,835,735 of record NC_136489.1, on the reverse strand, counting down.
ACCTAGTAAGACGGTTTCTACCATAGAAATTATATGTCCAGACTATTAAAACTCGATACACCCAACATACTGTAATGCATAGGTTTTTAAATAAAAAAAAAACTTTATATAAATTCTTGTAGAACCTATGATCGGGTACTTCATTGTTCTTTTCAACTAATTCATTATATATATATATATATATATATATATATATATATATATATATATATATATAATATAAAGCTGAACGTCTGTGTGTGTGTTTCTGTCTGTCTGTCTGGTCACGAATAGGCTCCTATATGGTTGACTAATTTAAAAAACTGATTATATATAATGATAGAAGATGTATCGAGGATCAGGAATGGGTATGTTTGATTTGGCAGAACGGTGGTTCATAAAAATTGTGGGGTCTGCGTTCGCGCCTGGACCCTAAAGTATGAAAAAAAAAATGGAAAAATAAAAACGTTTACAAGGGTTTTTGATATAGATGTACATAAGAATACTTTGATAAGTATGTTTCAACTTAAATGGAAATATGGCACAAACTTTAACAAAGACTTTTCATATCTATTTGCGTAACTTTGATAATTATGTTTCAGTTTGAAGAAATATGGTATAATAAAATTATTGGGTGTTCATTCGCGCTTGACCTCCATAGAATGTAAATATGTCACAAAGTTTAACAAGGTTTTTAAAAGGTTGAGGGTCCACAATAACATCTTAACTTTAATCTTAATTCACGTTAGCTTTTATTAATTTTTTGGAGTTGAATCATATTGTGTCGAATAAATTCACCTCATAAATTCACGTTCTTATTAAAGTGAAAGCCAAAAAAAAAAAAGTCGGAACTTTAGACAATTCTCGACACAAATTTTGCATAACTCTGTTTTTTTCCTTCTCCACTTGCACGTGGCACTCTTTCGAAAATAGATAAATAGATAAATAATGAAAAATAAGAACGTTACTTATTATCATGTACAAAAGAAGGAAAAAATCCTGCTCACGTGATTACGTGTCTTTTTAAAAACATTTACATAACCTTTTTATTTTTATTTATATATCTGTTTAAGCTTTTTTTGTCAGTGTACTAGAAGGAATTCAGCTTACAACCCTTTCTGTGTTCTTTATATTACAATAGTACAACCCTGAATCCGACGGCGCAATACTACACCATTCAATACTGTAAAACTGAAACGAAGCTGTTCTGCTTGAAAAGGACGCCATTTTCTTCTTATTCATATTTATATCGATTCTTTGCTTTAAAAAAACTAAAGTAATTACGTCTTTACTTTTTTAATATCCCATTTTGCTGTTTTAGATTATTTTACTAAAGTAAGTAAAGCGTCATTATTTTTCAAAACTGTTTTTGTTTCTTTGTTTTTCGATATTTCGTCGATATTATTTAGTAAGAGTGTTTAGCAGAAAAGTCAAAAAACGATTATCCGAAAAAATAAATATACAAGAAATAAATGTTATCATAGTCAATAAAAGTTCAGTTCATGTTTTTTGTTTTGAAATAGTTTTTAATGCTCTTTACTTGAAATAATTTCAGCGAACCGAAATTAAAACGAAATTTGAGGCGATAACTACTTAAATGAATTTTTATATAAACTACACATACCATAATCGAATATTCATCAAGCACAAAATAATGGAAAACATTAAAATATATTTATAAATATTCCTTACGTTGACGGAACTCTCTCAAATTGTTAACACAGAATGCTCAGGTGTCCCTCCTTCAAATTGAAAACGGGGCTCTCCATTTCAAAGTTGCTGCCATTTTGATTTTATTTTTAATTGGTTCGTGAATTAAAAAAAAATTTTTTTTTTTACAAATTACTTAAAAATACAAACCAATGAACTTTTCTACCATAAAAGTAACTTTTATTGACAATGGTAACATTTATTTCTTGTATATTTATATTATTATATATATAACATTTTCTCTTTGTAAGGAAACATCATTTTGTTGGTCACTCTTGGCTACGAATGTAAACAAAGTTGATATAAAAAAATATATTTTCGCGAAAATTATCTTTACTTTCATCATATTTTGCTTAGGGTAAAATTTTTGAGTATCCAAACCTATCTCTTTACAACCCCTTCCTTTTCATAACCTATCATACTTTCATCAATCACAGTCCATTTTCTGTAGGCTGTTTTTGAACCCAGTCAACGACGGGTACTTCTGCTAGTATATATATATATATATATATATATATATATATATATATATATATATATATATATAAATTTTGAAAATAATAAGTGGAAGTTTCTCAAGAGCTCTTTTGGCTATCATCTCATCAGGAGAAAATCGATAGCGTAAAAATAATATTGTGTCGAAAATAAAGAGTTCTAATGGGGAACTTATTAAATGTGCCAAAAGTACGGGGACACTAAAATAAATTTATTAACTTTATATATATATATTAGAAAAAAAACTTGCTATAACATAAGCGGACGACAGAAGATATTGTTGTTTGGAATAAACAGGTTACTCTGTGGGTTTTTAAATTATTTTTTTTTTTTTTTATTCCTTTTCACTAGACTTAAGTAGTAATTTTGTTTGGCCTATTTGCTATGTAGTGCGATGTTTGACAATGCTGGTATCAAACCCAGCAATTTTCTCATATATTTATATATACAACTGGTCCTGACAGAAGTTCTTTTCATCTGAGAAGAATCAGAGCATCTCTGACTCAACTGGTAATTCGACCTCGTTGCGGGTGTTTTTTGCTCGCAGAATGTGTTTCTCTTGGAGCTTGGGAATTTTGTACAAGGAATAGTGAAGATCCGTGTTCATTGTTTTTTGTCACCAAGATCTGCAAGCCTAGCCTATATCTTGCTACACTTTTTTTTTTTTTTCAGGTTCTCTACGTATTTTGTCCTGGGAACATAGTTAAAACACCTGCTATGATTCTATTCTGCCAGCCACTGCTTCCGCATCTCCATTGCAATTCTCCAAATTACATCTCACAATTGTCAAGATATTCAAGGAACACTGACTTGTAAGTTTTTTGAAATGTTAAATCCCGGATGTCATAGGAGGGCATTTTCTTCATAAAGATATTAAGATATTGCAATTTCTTATAATCATATTGAAAATGCATAATTATAACTATTAAAAACATTACATTAAAGTTACAATATAAAAATGTTCTTTGTCGAGAGCTTCTGAAACTTTTTAATTTGTGGTTTTCCACTTGGAGCATTTCTGGAACTTTCCATTCACCCAAACTATAAAGTAACGTTGATAGCGTCATCTCTTTAGTTAGTAAGTTAGTGAGTCAGTCTGAGTCATTATGCCACTCCAGGTTGTCAGACACTGACTAGATTAACACTGGCCTCTCGTATTTCCTAGGATCCAAATCTGGTCGAAAGTAATCTCATAAGAAGAATCAATTACAAGCACCCTCAAAGAAAAGCTGAACATTTGGTAATTATAAAGATTTTTCTGACCTTCTTTCTGACCAAAGAAATATAGTTATTAATTCTCAGTAACTTGGTCTTTCTTCTAAATGTAAACTAAACTGAAATAATAACTCGATTATCTCCCTTAAAGTATTTCTAAATTTTTTTTGTGTTTCTTTGTTTGTATGTACAATAAATACTTTTTTTTAAAAACTTTTTTCTATAAACTCTGAATTTTAGTTTTTTTTTAAAAAAATATATGTTGTGCGTATAGAGATATACCAGTTTAAAAACTAGTCTGCCAAATAGCTTTGCACAAAGCAAACACACGGACACAAATTGTCAAAGGGAAAGAATATGAATTATTGCCCTTTTGACCTCGTCTCTGGCAGACAGGTGCTAATACTAATTTTACCTTTTCCTTTTTTCTCTCTTTTCTTTTTTCTTCCCTTTTTTTTCTCGATTGACACACGACAGGATATGTGCTCCAAGTGTGTCTTACGCACGCAACCGATTCCGTAATAAGATGAACTTTTGCGTACATTCCAGCTTTATCAAGGTAAGCCCAAATATTGTAAATCATGACCAAACAAGCTCTACAATCATGAAATTACCTCGGCAACAACTTTAAACAAAATACTTAATCTCAGTTCATACTTGATCAGCAAAGATCAACAACATGCATGTGCGCATGCACACACGTTTTATGCATATTTTACCAAAAGCTATTGTCTGTTAAAAAATGTGTAAATATTCTTTCTTGTTTAAATAAAGTCTACAGTTGTATATATATATATATATAAAATCTGTATTTATTTTCATTAATTTATATTGACAAATGCACAAGTATACCACAACAAATTGGTGACCCTGATGTGATTTGAAGACGCAAGCTTCTGATATTATCAATACCCCTAGTCTTGAACATTTTTTCACTTTCAGACATGATAGAAGGCTTCTATCGCTCTTGGGATTTGTACATAATTGGTCAACTAGTAAATGGTCTGCATCTCCCCCCCCCTAAAAAAAAACGGTTTTCATCAAACAGAAATGGAATATGTCATTTTTTATAAGGTGACAATTTTATTGGACCACCCTGTATTTTTAAAAAAATTTTCTTTAAACTCTGAGTTTTAGTTTTTTTCTAAATGTATGTTGTATGTTTAATACACTAAGACTCAAAACACGTAATATGCATCAATCATTATGATGCAGATCACTTCTGATATTCTGTTGATTTCCAGTCATCCATCATCCCTTGTTTTCAAACTGACCAACAGTACACAGAAACAGTTATACATTACACTTTAGCGCTGTTAAATGCATCGAATAGTTCTGAAATGAAAGAAAACAAAACAAAAATCATCAAATATCTTAAACAGTGCTGTTGTTTGTAAACGAACAAATGGAGCACTTTAAAAGTGGCGACTAATGTTTATATATGAAAACATTGTGGATATGATTTGAAAGAATCGATCCCATGGTTGAACTGCCGACTACCAACTAGGATGGTTGTAGGTTCGATTCCCAGTTTGGGATGGGTGCTAGTCTAGCCGCACTGAAGAGTTGTGATACAGCGAAACAGTCTGTCTGGATGATTATATAAGCCTCCTACATCTTGGGTAAAGTAGATGCATAGCATAATCACGCTGACACACAGGTTCTCATCAGATCACCAAAGTTAAGCAATGCTGAGCCTGGCTAGTACCAGATGGGTGACGATTTAGGAATTCTAGGTGATGCATGTGCTCTCCGCTTATCTCGGCATTGTTTCCAGTCGTCCTGGACCTCCACTTAACACTGGTGTTTAACAATGGCGACTTAAGAGAGGTGTGGTTGGAGATTTCACAACTCTTCTCACAAAAATTCCATACACAGGCACCCTCACAGTGAGTATCCATAGTCTGTCAAGACTGAAGGAAGCTACCATATCTTGGGTAAAGCACTATTGTTAAATGATCTAGCCTGCTGCTCACTTAGCATAATGCAGATTTTTTGTAAGCAAATAACATGGAGCACTTTAAAACTAGTAGTCAATTTTATATAAAGACTAGCGAGGGGTACCCAGCGTTGCCCGGGTGTTTGGGGGGGGGGGATTAAAAAAAAAGGTAAGTATGAGGATCGAACCCGAACCCTTGAGGCAAAGTTGTAAATTAAAGTGTGAAAAAAAAAAAAAAACGTGCGATGTTAACCATTGCCCCACCGTGAGATGCTAACGGAAACATGTTTGAATTTATTTAATTAGTTGGATTTAGCAGGTGCCCGTTTTAATGAATTAATGAGGTCAAGTGCGGGATAGTATTCATTTACTGCTGAACGCTTTTTTTCCCCCCCCCCCCCAAGATGTTATAGGAAAAAGACTAACCCACATGCGGCGAGCGACAAATATTGAATATTTATCTTCCCGAAATCGAGCAAATTAAATAGACAGGCGAGCTTCGTTGTTAACTGTGAGATATTATGATTTCTATGTGATATAAAAAGTTTTAAAAAGTTGTTAAGCGAGCAACCGCTTCTCTGAAAAAAGCCTTTTGTTGACATACAGAAAAAGCGAATACACATACATACATACATTTTCGCTTTTATATATAGATGAGGAGCATGTTGTAGTTTGCTAAAAGCATTGTGCATAGTGTGAAAGAAGTTGAGTTTGAAGGCTATTATAATGCAGCTTGTGGGAAACACTGTGGATACGAGTCAGTGCATAAAAGAATGACAATATTGAAGGAATTTCAATAATTTTTAATCATAATATAATTATTTACCAAAATAATGTGTCGTACAAGATGGTAGCTGTTGATATCCCACAATTTCCGAAAATAAAATCTCTTCATCAGAAATGTGTTCAATTGTTCAGGTGAGGCTTTCCTTTGTCTCTTTTTATTTATTTATATTGTATAACTAATAATTCATATTCATAAAAAAGCTATAATAATTTCTAACAATATTTAGTACTCATCAAAATTCGTATCCTAGAAATTGATTTGAGAGCTCGACTGTGCGATTGTCGCCCAGACCTGATTTCCAATCACCTATACAAAACTAAAAAAATAAATTAAAAGATTACGCATTTTAGTGAGTCAAAAATCGTCAACAGTTTCAAAGTTCACTTATATGTATACATATTTCTTTTCTGCTGCTCAGAACATATCCAGTTGTTTCTCAATCATGTTTCTTTTTTTCTTTTTAACCATAACTATCATTTTTTTTTCATTAAGTCTTCTTTTGTAGGTATTTATTTGCTTCTCCATAAATGCAAAATATGACGCAAGGCCGTTTTTAATGTGAGGAGAAAACCAGCTCCCCAAAACGGTCACTCTGGAATTTTACATAACTTTAGTTACTTCCTAACTTTACTTCCCTCGGAGTTTGCCAACCTTTCTGTTTTGGTTTCTACATCTTGCTATATGCGTGTCCCTTCAAGCTTCTGGACTACAAGAGACAAATTCCTTCTTAGCTAATATCTTCAGTGGTTCAAACTGAACTCTATGGGCTGACTGAATAACTGATTTGTATCTATGTGTATATATCAACATCTTTTTCTTTGTTAGTTACTTATTTAACGTAAACAGTTCAATATTATTGTTTATTGCAACTGTAAATATTATTGTTTTGCTGAACTAAATTTCGACTCCTTTTATTATTATAAATATTTTAACTGGTTTAAAATATTGATCCGGTAAATATTTTATTATTACTCTAAAATCTATTGTTTCAAGCATTTATCTTTTAACATTTATGTTGTCTTTTGTTATTCAGTCGTTCTCTTGAATAGTATGGCGTTGCCTGGGAGTTTTCTTACTTGAATTTTTATTTTTGCTTGTTTTGGCGTTGCCCGCCCATCATTAATCAACAATTCTGTTGTGTCAACCATAGTTACAACTCGGTGCTTCTAACGAAACTGGATGCTTTATCCTAGAGCACATTAGTTTATGTGACAGAAGCTGATACAACTTCTTTCTTTCTTGCATATATCGTAACTTGAGCTGACCAGTCAGATCTCTTTAAAGCATCGTATCAGCAGCAACTGGCAAAGCAGGATGAAAAGGACACGTTTCTTCACTTCATACTCACAAACTCTGGGATTGCCATTTGGCAGCAGCACTTTTACCTTCGAATTCCTACTAGATGGAACAACATGTCGCTGCCATTATAACGATCATCATCATCATCATCATCATCATCATCATCATCATCAGCAGCAGCAGCAGCAGCAGCAGCAGCAGCAGCTTAAACCTCTCTGTCTACAGCGCTTTAATAATAATGATAATCATTATCATCACAGCAGCTATAGCAGCTGGTTTCTAACCAACAAACTGTATTTTGAGCCGCCATCATCATCATCATCATCATCATCATCATCATCATCATCATCATCATCATCATCATCATCATCGGTATAAAAGAAAGAAAATCCAGTGTAGCTAAGATCAAATAAAAAAGCCAACGTCAATCTTATATATCGTATCAGCATTTTAAAGTCAAGTTTTACGAATTTGACTTTTATAAATTAACTTAGTTTGATAATTCTATTTCTCCTTTTTGGAGGTGCTTTTTTCTTTCCTTCTTTCGTTTTTGACATTGCTTTTGCCACGGAACAACGGATAGATTGCTGAAGTTTTTACAGCATTTTATTTTCATACTTTACAGAAAAAGAACATCGACCATAATAATAAAAAACACAGAGATAATGCTACCAAATCTGCTGCAAAGGTTGTATGAGGGGCGTGCAATAAGTAATGCCCCTGACCCACTTCTAGTTGTCTGATCTAGCTGAAATTTTGCATGTGCAATGATTTATATCTCTACGGGTTATGTGGCAAATTACAGCTCTGAACTAATTGTGGTTTCTGTTTTACAGGTGTTTGAACTGAGTCAGGTGTGAAATGGAGCCTGTTGAATGTCGAGCAGTGATCCGGTTTTTGTATTTGAAAGGATGCACATCACAGGAGATTTTTGATGAAATAAAAAAAAACTTATGGTGATAATGCCCCATCATATGACCTTGTAAAACGCTGAAATCGTGAATTCAAACATGGCCGGAAGTCTGTGGAAACAGCTCCCAGACCTGGTCGTCCCCCTTCTGCCATTGATGAGGCATCTGTCCGTCAAGTTGAGGCTGCCATTTTTGAAGATCGGCGCGTTACTATTCGCCAAATAGCCCAAGATGTCAAGATTAGTACAGGGTCTGTGGAAACTATGATTCATGACCATTTGCATATGCATAAGGTGTCTGTCAGATGGTTTTCCAGGTTGCTCACACGATTCCAGAAGCGAGAACGCGTCGAGTGCTCGAGGATGAATTTGGAGATGTGCCAAGAAGATGAGTCAAAGTTTTTTAAAAGACTGATTAAACAGGATGAAACCTGGGTCCATCACTATGATTCAGAGACCAAAGCCCAGTCAATGCAGTGGAAGCACTTGGACTCACCTCCAAAGAAGGCAAGGGTGCAGCCCTCCGCTGGCAAGGTCATGCTCACAGTCTTCTGGGACTAGAATGGAGTAGTGATGACAGATTTCCTGGCAAAGGATACCACAATTACAGGAGCCTATTATGCTTCACTTTTGAGGAAATTAAAGGAAGCTATCAAAATCAAGAGGTAAGGCAAGATCAGCAAAGGTACCCTCCTCCTGCGGGACAATGCTCCAGTCCACAACTCGCATGTCGCCAGATCAGAAGCACGGGTATGTGGTTATGAAATTTCCCCATCCTTCCTACTCTCCTGACCTTGCACCCTCTGACTTTCACCTTTTCCCAGCCATGAAGTTGTTTTTGAAAGGAAAGCGTTTCCCAGATGATGCAGTCTTGATTTCTGAAGTCATGTCATGGTTGGAGGACCAACTTGGGGTGTTCTACAACAACGCCCTCCAGAGCTGCATCAAACGATGGGAGAAATGCATAACTGTGGGTGTTCCTATGCCGAGAAAGACTAATAACGGTGCCAAGTTTCGTTGCTCTACTGCTATGGGAAGTGGAACAGGGGCATTACTTATTGCACGCCCCTCGTAGACTCCCTCTACCAGATTAGAAAATTCTCTCCCCTATCTGCTAATCTTCTATATCACTATAAAACTGTCATTCGCCCATGCGTGGAGCATTGTTGCCACTTCTGGGCTGGTGCACCAACCACTAGCTCACCCTCCCTTCCCCATTGGACAGGGTGCAAAAACAAAATTTCTAACCTAACAGGCCCTGCACTGGCTGTGAAGCTATATCTCATGCTGCAATATTTTTTATATAATGAAGGTATGATTAAAGAAATTGGAGCCACGTTCTGATATGAACCAATCAGAAACCAGAATTGCTTCATAAAAATATTAGAATTTCGGTGCATAATTTTTCATACCCAGACGAGAAAGATCTTTGCTCTTTGTCCACCAAAATTTAAAGTTCAAGACTCACCAAAAGCTCTTTTTCATGTCCAGGACTTATACAGATTAACTACCCACCAAAAACTCTTTTTCATCTCCAGGATTATACAGATCAGCTATCCACCAAAAACTCTTTTTCATGTCCAGGACTTATACAGATTAACTACCCACCAAAAACTCTTTTTCATCTCCAGGATTATACAGATCAGCTATCCACCAAAAACTCTTTTTCATGTCCAGGACTTATACAGATTAACTACCCACCAAAAACTCTTTTTCATCTCCAGGATTATACAGATCAGCTATCCACCAAAAACTCTTTTTCATGTCCAGGACTTATACAGATTAACTACCCACCAAAAACTCTTTTTCATCTCCAGGATTATACAGATCAGCTATCCACCAAAAACTCTTTTTCATGTCCAGGACTTATACAGATTAACTACCCACCAAAAGCTCTTTTTCATCTCCAGGATTATACAGATCAGCTATCCACCAAAAACTCTTTTTCATGTCCAGGACTTATACAGATTAACTACCCACCAAAAACTCTTTTTCATCTCCAGGACTTATACAGATCAGCTATCCACCAAAAACTCTTTTTCATGTCCAGGACTTATATAGATTAACTATCCACCAAAAACTCTTTTTCATCTCCAGGACTTATACAGATCAGCTATCCACCAACAACTCTTTTTCATCTCCAGGACTTATACAGATTAGCTACCCATTGGAAACACTTCTTAAATAAAACATAGCTTTCAATTCAAAAGAGCTTTATAGCCAGACTCGAACAGAATGTGCGCTGATGAACTTAGTGCACTTTTATCCTCTCAGCATAAATACTTCCTACCCACTTATCTCTAAAGTTCTCTAGATTTTCTATTCTAATATATTGGTCCCCGACAAAGGAGAATTGGATCTAGTAATTCACTCCATTCGTCCGTTCATTTGTTTCTACTTTTCTTAATAACCACGCATTGAATTTAAAAATTTTTTTGCACAAACATTAGTCATGGTGAAAGTAAATTTTTGCCAAAACGGATTTTCTGGGAGAATTTTGGTTATTGGGATTATAAAGATAAAATTGCTCCCAAATCATTCACTCATGGAGAGGGACCCCACATGCTTAGCTTGTGTTTACCACGAACCACTTGCTTTTCGAATTCCTTCCTTGATTCCTGTTTCTCCAGCCGTGCCAACATGCAAAAATGTAAATGTGGCAATAGGACTTATTTGATTTATAAATAAATAACAATAACAAAGAATATATTAAATAAAATCCTCACAGTGTCTGTATTGTATCATTTGGATTATTGGGACTGCTAGCTTCCACCTTCTTCAGGTGTGTAAAGAATAAACTACCTATTTACTATGCCTCTCTACAGGACAGAGTTAGACACTAGGGTCGTTTTTTAACATGGAGAAAAAGTACAAAAATAAAAATATTGTCTCAGTCGCGAAGGACTGCTCTTCCAACGAAAGAGAACAAGAAATGGAAGTGCAGCATCTGAAGAACAGATACTACACTTTAAAGAATAAAGTAATATAAACCAAAAGAATGACAAAGTTTGTCCACATTCTTGTAGCCTCGAAGAGCCGCTAATTACAAGCCAAACGAAATGGCATGATTAACAAAAATGTATTGTTTTTTTTACAAAGGAGTCACTACTTATCAAGGCCTAGAGGCGACTTGAGGATAAGGGTTAATGAGTGTACGGTAGTCAATGGGACACTATCGTAGTAATCGTTAGTAGTGGAAATTTGGTCTATTGGATTACTTAAGAGAAACAGCTCATCAAGAACTTGTTTATGTTGGACTTGAAGACGACCATATTGTAGTCAGTCGAAAAGCAGGAAAATAGAAGAGAGTTCCACAGGCGTGCAGTTCTAAGAAAAAAAGCTTTGTTCATGGAATCTACATTTACGTTTAGGCACGGATAAAGAATGGGGAAAACTATTGATAGTGGTTTCAACTAGACAAGTGTTTTTCATGAAAGTCAGGCAAGGGGGAGGGACCGTAGATTGAAGCTTAGATGAGCACTTTCCATGAAAATAACGATAAATCAGAGACAGGCTTGCAACGTCTCTTCTGTGGGAAAGAGGTTGTAGGGAAGAGAAAAGGGCATCCCTCACTAGGCTACGAAGTCTATTTTGAAATCTGTCAAAGCAGCATAAGATCTTTCTAGCAACTCCTGCCCATTTTGGTTTCTTACTAGTCGGTAACAGTCTCTTGAAAATTGCCTGGATCTTTCCGCTAGTGGCATGAAAGATGGAGCGTTACTATTCAGAGTCATTCTATACACTTGTGAAAAATCTTCTATGGCTTTATTTGTGTGAGCAACCCTCGCTTTTTCCGTGATCTTTCAAATCGGGACAAGATCAAAGTGTAGTATCTGTTCTTCAGATGCTGCACTTCAATTTCTTGTTCTCTGTCAGTGGAGGAGAAATCCTTCACGACTGAGACAATTTTTTTTTTTTTTGTTCCTTTTCTCCACGTTAAAAAACGACCCTGGTGTCTAACTCTGTCCCGTGGGGAGGCATTGTAAATAGGGACAAATCACTCCGCTTGACCATTGCTTTTCGCATGATATTGCGCGATTCGAGAGTGCTCCACTAAAACGACCGACAAAACATTTTAAATTCACTGGACGTAAACTGAGATTTCTTATTATACTAGAGAATCACAGTTTATCAAGGCCCAGAGGTCACTCAAGGATAAGGATTAATGAGTGTCAGGCGAGACAACACCGTGATGATTGGTGATGGTGGAAATTGGATAGGAGTTCATTTATTTAGATGACGTCTCATCAAGAACTTGTTTATGTTGTTCGATACAAGACAGTCCTAAGCATGTGATCAATTCAGACACTCAATTGTTGTTTTTATGTACACTTAAGTATCTCTGGCTATTTAGCAAAGCTATCCACTACAACCAGATAATAGAACCCATCCAATGGCCTAGCAAAGACAATATGGATCGTCAACTACGGTCTGTCCGTTTTAGGCCAGAGTTTGAATTCTATAGTAGGCATTTTTTCTCTGCTAGTGCCTAATAATGCTACATAATTTTATTGTATTCTCAATATTTCGAACCATGTTCGTCCAGTACACGTGACTTCATAAGACTCTTCATCCATGATACGTTTGGATGTCCAACATGAAACTCACAATACATTTCTTTTTTCAATATCGCTGCAGTGACTACTCGATCACTGTAACTTACTACACGGTCGCAAATGGAATATACTTCCGGATGTTTTTTTTTTTTTTTTTTTTAGTTTTTTTCCTATTATACCCCCTTTTTTTAAATATATTTTTTATAAAATCTTTGTTCATCGCCTTTGTTTTTATTTCTCCCAGTATTACCTTAAAAAATTTTTTTTTTTACATTTTCACCCCAAACAAGCACAAATGCCACTTTGATGTAGGGGGCTACTATCAGGGTCATAAGTTGCAGGAATATTATGTAAGGAGTTGAGCAGCAAGATGTGTGTTCATATTACACTTGAACTTTTTCATGTCAGTACAGTTGGGGAAGCAGGGACCCGAAAGGGAATTCCAAATTCTAGCAGTTCTGGAGAAGAAACTATTAAAGTAGAAGGCTTTCTTACATCTAAGGATTTCTATTGTGTAGGGGTGGGACTTTGCTGCATGTCGGGTTTGTCGGGGGTATTTACATCAAGGGGGTACAAGGGCTTGTAGTGCGACAGAGAATTCGCCATTAAAATACTTGTAAAACAGGCAGAGGGATGCAACATTTCGTCGATGGAACAGAGGTTGAAGCTTAGATGACAGTTCAGAACCTATCAGGTTGGCGATTCTCTTTTGAGCCCTGTCCAGCAGATGCATCATCCCAAATGTGACAACAATATTCCATACATGAGTGAATGGTAGCATTGTAAAGGTACAGGATACTTTCAGGCATAAGTAACTTTCTAGCACAATAAAGAGAACTCACCTTCTTTGCAGCAGCCTTGGCAATGCTCTGAATGTATCTGCTCCAATTCATGTACCCTGTGAACGTAAGTCGAGGAGTTATACTTGCGTAATATTTGCATAAAAAAGTTATAGTAAACACAAACCTCTTTCTGTATATATTGATGTATGCGTGTATATATTTGTTTTAAAATAATTGTCTAACAAACCACTCAGTCAGTTTTTGGTCTACAGACATGAAACTTAATATATAGGATATTCAAACCAATGCAGAACTTTATATTTGGGTTTTAGCCAGGGAAAATTCATGGAAAAGTGTAAAATTTTTTAAATGAAATTGCTAGGTGAAGGTCGAATGACGGCATTATGAATATGCATGTGTAACATAATAGCTATTGGTTCATGTTTTAATTTTTAGCCTTGCAGCAAACATGTTTTCATAGCTCAGGCATTAACATCAAAGGAAAAAGTAAATCTTAAGTTAAACGTTTTGGTTTCTATTTTTGGTGGTGCAGCAAGAGTAATTTTAAAAAATGTTTTTAAATTATTACTATATGTTGGGTCCAATATGATATAGTAATAAATAATAAATCTGCAGTAATTTGCATTAGTTTGAAAGAAGTACTTTCATTTAATGTATCTTTAGCTATAGCTATTTGTGGTTGAGAAAGTTTTTTGTAATTATTAAAGGAAACAAGCTCAGTCTAGGCAGCATTGAATGTGACCATCCATTTTTGTCCCTATTCCACTACAGACTGGAGGTCTTCCTCTACTGTTTCTGCCATTGCCTTAGATATGTGTTTATTCGTTTTCCCCTCGTGCCTGTTATAGAGCGTGTAGTCATCAGCAAATATGCCCATCTCAGAGACAATTTTATCAGGGAGGTCATTTATGAATATTAGGAATAATAAATGTCCAAGGATGGACCCTGGAGGTACATTTATATCATATCGTTTAGATGTACGACCGTCGAGAACAACCTAGATTCTTCTCTTATTTAAGAAATATTTAATTATGTTAAGTATTTGTCTCTTCGTACGGGAAGTTCTCTTGCAATAGTGCACAACGTGTTTTTTAAACCACAAATTTCGGTTTTACAATTTTCTGTAATAAGATTTTAAAAGTTAAATTTAATAATTACTGCATAGTTTGCTCACTAAATTATAAATTCAACTACATTGTTGCAAGACTGAAATTAATTTTGTTTCGGTAATGTTTTGCATTTGTGTTCTTAGTATTACTCGCACTGAGGATTGAAACCCTAACCCCAGAAGAGTGTCACTTATAACTGAATTTTACTTAGTACTTTTTCCGTTACGTTACGTGGCCTCGCAAACTACACTTTGATCTTGATAAAAAGGCCAACAGTTGCAACGAACCATCGTCCATTTTGTGCAAAATACAAGCTACTATGAACTTGCATCAGAAGCTACAACAATTTCGTATTATGGATTATAATCTTCTATATATATAAAAGCCAAACGTCTGTGTGTATGTATGTATGTTTGTAACGCTAAAACTTTTGAAAGACGGAACCAAACTTGACAAATTTGGTATCATATCGAAGCCCCATCACCCGGATGACAAATATCGAAATTTCACGTCAAACGGACCACTAGAAGTTGGTCAACTGATCAGTTATCTTCGAGGGGGGCCCCCAAAAAACCTGTCATTAACGCTAAAACTTGAGATGAAAGATTCCTCTCCCCTAAGAATAAAACATATGTTCAATATCTGCTTTTGTTTTTTCATTGTTTATACGGTCCCGAGCAACGCGGGTAGCCCTGCTAGTCTATATATATAAATCTCAAACGTCTGTGTGTATGTATGTATGTTTGTTTGTAACGCTAAAACTTTTGAAAGACGGAACCAAACTTGACAAATTTGGTATCATATTGAAGCCCCATCACCCGGATGACAAATATCGAAATTTCACGTCAAACGGACCACTAGAAGTTGGTCAACTGATCAGTTATCTTCGAGGGGGGCCCCCAAAAAACCTGTCATTATTTATATATATAAAAGACAAATGTTTGTTTGTAACGCTAAAACTTGAGATGAAAGATTCCTCTCCCCTAAGAATAAAACATATGTTCAATATCTGCTTTTGTTTTTTCATTGTTTATACGGTCCCGAGCAACGCCGGGTAGCCCTGCTAGTCTATAATATAAATCTCACCTGTCTGTTTAAATGTATGTATGTATGTCACGCAAAAACTTTCGACAGAGGCGACAGATTTTCACGAGATTGGTATCATTTTGAAGCTCGACCCTTCGGACGACAAACAGCGAAAAAATTGCCAAAAAACATTGATTCCTTCACCCTCAACTGTGCACTTTTCTATTGGGAAGGTTCGCTGTTTTTACCGATATTTTCGAAAGTCAACGTCTCTTTTCGATTGTCTAACCTTAATTAAAACTGCGTCACTTCCGGTTTGGCGATGGGCGCAACAGCTAACGCGTTATTTTTTTTTTTAACTTTCTTTTCCTCCTTCGCGGTACGAGTTCGAGCCTGCCTGCCTACTACAACATTTTTTTTTTTGCGCTCGCAATTTTTCTTTTTTTTTTTTTTTGCTCAACCCCTGACACATACCTCCACTTTCTTTTCCACTTTTGCGTCACGGGTTCGAGCCTGCCTGCTTACTACAATCTCTTTTTTTTTTGCTCGACACACACCTACAAACACCCGGGCAACGCCGGGCACCCAGGCTAGTGTGTTATTAAATCAGACGTGAGAATGTTTTTTAATTTTATCAAATGCCTCCTGACATTCTCCCACCCAATAATTCATTTAAATGCGTTTATTGTGTATACTCCGGGTAAATATGTTACAATAATTCGCTAGCATATTTTTTTTATTGCGCTTGCTTACTCTGAGTCTGTTTTTCTCCCATTCTTATCTATTATTTGTCCCAGATATTTCATTTGTTCCATAAAGAATTCACATTTCTCTTCTTTTCGGGAAACTATTCTCAATTTAATTTTGCGAATATATCAATATATAATGCTAATTGCTCAATGTTTGGTTCAAACCCGTGAACAAGTCTGCACATACATGAATTTCTTTATTCTTTTTCATTAAGTTATCGGCCCATTTAATATAGTCAATCCTTGATAGTACTCTTCTATTCTCGAGTCTGTCCAGTTCCATGTTTTTTCTTTTGATGTGAATGGAATATTTCGCTTCTTTTCGAAGATTGGTTGTATATTCGGTTTTAACTAAGATTTTGGAATTACTTTTCTGCCCCTGCCAAGCCTATTAGAAAAAAAAGTGGGATAAATTATCTTTTAATTCTTTCTTTAACTTTCCTGTCGCGGTATCTTTAGTTGTTAAATTCTGTCAAAAAGAATTATCTGTAAATCCCACAGTTGGAACTTCTCCGTCCAATATGTGCCTAGCAGGTTACTTGAAGTATTCATCAGAGATAGTGTTAGTTTTAGAATGTTTACTTGTAATGTGACTGTCATTATCAGTTCGCCTTCGAATTTAATTTGCTCTCCGGCGACGCTTTTGACTATTTTATTAGTCCTCAATAAAGTTGGCTTTTTGATTTTCTCCTATGTCTGTAGATTTATAATTGGTAAATCGGAGCTTGAGTTGAGCTGAGCTTTTAATAAAGGGCTCAGTTTGAATTTAATACACCAGACGAAAGGCGGAGATTTCACCAGCTGAAATGTTGTGAAAATAAAAAGTAAAGTTAGAATAGTAGTCTGAACAAGCCAAACGATCTAAATTGTTAATTCTGTAGGGGACTAGGATATATAAATACCCCAATCCCGTTACAAAAGAATAATGAAACGAATGGAATTGAAGGAAACAAAGACTCAATTGATGGATAAGATAAACGTCGTTTATTTGCTGTTGAAAGAATGAACGTTTTAGTTATAACATGTGTTCATGTCCGCGAGTGTGTAACCAATGTTCGTTGCACGACTGGTGTTGTAGCAAGAAAAGGAAATGTGTGTTCATCTCAAGTTCGGGTCACTATCGTTTGTTCGCGCGTGGCAAGAGAAATAGTGTTGTAGTGGAAATGAGAATGATAGTTCAGCGTGTAGAAAAAGAAGAGGATATGAGAGTTGACGTCAGTTAGTAGTCAGCTACGCGAAGGTGTTCTCAGGGACCAGTAGTAGATAGAGAGAGAAAGAGTGGGAATGTGTACATACAGTCTGTTAGCTCGTGCCCCATACATAGTAGTAAGTGGGCGTGAGGTACGCGTGTGCGCGCGCCGAAACGGCGGCGGCTAGCGCGCCGACCAGCCACCTAGGAGGCTAGTCTCGAAAAGGAAGAAGCCGGTTGTTGCTCTTTGTTTTATACTTGTTTCCGGTGGTTATTTGCGCATGTGTATATTTCCTTAGAAAGCGGAAGTGATATCGTCCATGTGTGCGTTCATGTGTGAGTACATATGTGTGCGTTAGCGTGTGTGTATATACAATTCTCATCTGAAAGCATTGCAGAACATCTGAAGTACATAATTTTGTTGTTGTTTGCCGAACCCGAGAAAGATGCTGAAATGAAGCGTAGAAAAAGCCACACAAGACAGTAATAAATGATGAATGATAATACGTAGATTAAATTATGATAAAATGAATATTTGGTTTCTCAGAACTTGCACGAATTCTTAACTTATTTTTATTTATCATCAGTATATTTTTTGTATTTGATATTTAGTTGTTATTCCCAATTGTTATCCGTTGTCAATAAAAGTTAATATGCATTATTTCGGTTGCATTATTATTATTATTATTATTATTATTATTATTATTATTATTATTATTATTATTATTATTGTTGTTGTTGTTGTTGTTGTTGTCGTCGTCGTCGTCGTCGTTGTTGATGATGATAATGAATTTAATTTAAATTCTAATAACACGAATATTAGTGACAAAACAGCCCTGTGCCCTATTTTAATGTGAAGGCTCCTAAAAGGTTGAATATCCAACGCCTAACGCTAAATGCGCGACACCTGTAGCGTGACTATCTTTCATAACCTTATCCTACAATCTTTCAAGGAAATATGGCATTTTTTCAGTATCGTTCGACACTTTCTTAAACAAATAGATAGCCACATTGGATGTCACTAGCTGCATCTATTCGGCGTTATTCGGGAGATTTCTTACTTTCATTTTTGTTTCTTTTTTTTTTTAACTATGCTATTTTCCTTAATATTTTTCTTTAATAAAATGTTGAAAGTTAAATTTAATTATTATTACATAGTTTACTCATTAAATTATTAATTCGACTACATTGTTGGAAGACTGACATTAATTTTAGTCCGGTAATGTTTTAATCTCTATTTATAAAAATTATTGGATATACTTTCCAAAACTTTCAACCTTTTAATATATAATTGGTTAAGAATATATAATCTAAATTAATATATAATTGTTTAAGAATATTCAATGTTTTAATATATGAGAATTTGTTAATAATTTTCCAATCAGAAATGACGTTCTATTCAACAGTTTTCAAATTATTTTCAAAATGCGAATAGCCATGATTTAATTTACTTTTTTAACTCTTGACAAAAGATTAAAATGACTGACACTGTAGCGGATGTAATTTCGTAATTAAATTATTTTGTTAAATCGGATTTTTTAATCTCATTTTCGTATTTTGCATTTTTTATTCCAATAAATCATCAATAAACAATCTATATAATTATAAAAACTCAAATGACCTTGTAACGGGTGTTGTAATCCAACATCCGGTTTACTACTTCCGGTTGCGCATACGTACATAAACAAATAATCAACGCGACAATAAAACATATTGTTTTACTGTGTACGTTTTCAGCATCCCAATTGTTTTTGTTTTTTTTGCGTTTAAATTATCCAAATAAACAATTGTTAATACTTTCTGCATTTTTTTACATCGTTCATTTCCGTATTACGTTTAAGTTATTTTAACGCAATTTTCTTACAAATAAATCTGCTTTAACCCATTGACAACCATAAGAACATTTTACAACGGCAATTTACCCACCGCCTTACTTTTTTAAAATTTATTCTCCATTTTTTAATACACCTTAAAAAACATTTATACATTTTCTTCTACACTACTAACAAAAATAAATAAGCCCAAAATATGTTCTTTTAATTTGCGTTACAAATAAATAATCAATGCGACAATAAAACGTATTGTTTTACTGTGTACGTTTTCAGCGTCCCAATTGTTTTGTTTTTCGCGTTTAAATTAAAAGACATATCAAAATTTGAATTTAACTTTATCTATTATGGTATCTGTTCAGTGCACATTTACCTATAAGTATGGCCAACCACTTATAATTCAATGGCTGTAAGTTTGTTTTTTTTCAAAAATAAACAATTATAAACAGAACGGCTCATATAAATCTATCTATATTCATTTTTCATTTTAGTATACTTTCATAGAAATGTTTCTGTTATGTCACAAAAAAACTATTTTCTTTACGTCACAAGTGTCACGCTCATACATTAATTCCATAGCTAATATAACATACTGACCTAACGGGTCACGGGTAGTCTAGTAAATAATAAAACTAATAATGTGAAGTTACCTAAGGACAAGAAACCCACACGCAATCAAACGATAACACATCACTACACAATTCTCGAGCCTGACATACAGATGTGCTTTTATTAATAAACCTATAGGACGTTTATCAAATACTAACCTTTAAATAGCGCATGTTAAAATTTGAACACAATCGAATCATTAGTTTACAAATTACAATCATTTAAGAGGAGTTACTGCTGCAAATTTTCAAAACAATTAAAATATCTAAATTTTGCACTTTTTGATGGGAAAAATACAATCACAGAATAGCAGTGGCTTAATAAGTGTTATTCGAAGTGTATTAAGTCGAAAATAACGGTCAATAGGTGGTATGCTGACTTTTAACGTGGTCTTACAGACAGGGATGATGCTGAACACTCAGGTCGCCCAAATATGGCAGTTGTCTCGAAAAACCAAAAACATCCACAAACTGATTTTGGCCGATCGTATACCGAAGTTGCGTGGGATAGTAGTTGAGTTGAAGATATCAAAAGGCAGTGTATTCACCATTTTGCATAGGCACTTGGCAATAAGAGAGCTGTGTTCAAAGTGGGTGCTGCATTTGCTCACAGTCGAAAAAAACCCCCCAAAAAACACCGCGGCGACGATTCAGAGCGTTGTTTACAACTGTTTCAATGCAACAAAAAGGATTTTATTGCGTCAATATGTAATAATGTAGGATAGCGGGACAGCACTATCAAAGGAAAAATAAGACGCCTCCTTCCCTTCGCTAGTCTATGGGAGACCCTTGCGCATAGTCGAGAATCCACTTAGCCCCCCCCCGGTCAGGGTAACGTGAGGTCATGGAAAGCAGATGGCTGATGTAATACGAAAGCAAACAGAAATAATTCTGTTCATGGTTTCGTAATTCGTTGTGCTGAGCAGAATGTACCTCTGGATACAATGGTCAGGACAATCGCCCAGTATGGGCATTGCTCGGACAGAAAGAAACTACAACCTACTATCTGTACAACTGCAAAGAAAATTACGGCAATACATCAGACTCTTTATTCGAGAAACAGCGTGAATATGGTTCTGATTCAAACACCTCGCTCGGTAAGGATTACCATGATAAACAGGTGGCACCTGATTGAAGCAGATGACAACAGCGAGGATCATACATTGACAGTCTGAAGACCTGGGCCACATAATAAAATGATGAGCAACAATGAATTCATGAATGCCTTGAGACAGAAAGAGATAGATAGATGGAGAGCCATAAACGTCAATACCAGACAGGACACTACTTGAATATAATATAATAATGGGTGAAACATGGATCTATCACATTACTCCGAAATCAAATCGGCAGTCAGTTGAATGGACGGTAGGAGATTAAATACGTCAAAAGTGCACACGTCAGCAGGCAAGAATTTGGGATATGCCAAATATTTTGTCTGTCGATTACCTTGAGAAAGAAAGTGACAGCAATAGCAAATATTATACAGATTGAGTTGTGTGTTTGAAGATGTTGTAATGTTTTTGGTATAGCTTAAAGGGTATAAATACAAAGCGTTGGGAGATTCTATTTATAGATACGAGTGATAGAAGCTGACCAATCAGATGGAAAGATGCTCTGCTACCGACCAATCAGAAACCAGAATCTCTCCATAAAACATACTGGATATTTTAGAATTCTGTCCACATGAGAGGGAATTTTGCTTTTCGTCTGCAAACGTTCACAATTCAAGACTTCTAAGAATTGGCTATCCAACGGGAAACTCTATTCTTCATCAGACAGCTTTTACAATTCAAAACTTCTCTGGACTGATACTGCCATTTTTATCTGAAACATATTTCTCTTCTCTTCTAAACCTAAAATGACTTACAGCTCAAAAAAAGGAAAGAATCGCTCCAAACGATAAATGAAAAAAAAAGTGTTATTTTACTAAGACAATGCACCTTATCACCAGCTAATCACAGCGATGGCAAAACTACACGAATTCAACTTTTAATTACATCTTTTCTTTTGATTTGGCGTCTGGCAACAACTGGCAGTTTCCAGATCTCAAAACAATGCACCAGGAAAAGATATTTTGGCTGCAACGAAGAAGTTGTAGCAGAAACAAATGGGACTTTTTTCTTCCTCGAATCAATGCCTCTCCCCCGTGCTATTCGGCCACATCTTGACCAGTCAGGGGTACGGCGCATCGATACTTCCTATCCCCAAAGGAAATCGGCCAGCATCCAGTTTGAAGAAGAACAACTCATTCTTACGCAGAGAGACACCAAACGGAACTGACCTCCTTTTCTTCTCTCTCTCTCTCTCTCTCTCTCTCTCTCTCTCTCTCTCTCTCTCTCTCTCTCTCTCTCCACCTCTGTGTTATCTCTACGGTATCGACGATTCCACTGGAATAACTACCGCGATAATACCAGGTGCCGGAGTCCAGCTTTCTACAAGGAAAATACCACATTCTCCTCGATAAACCTTTTCTGTTACATTTTATGAAGTTGTTGCGTTTGTCATTTCAGAAGCTTGTATCGAATTAGTTATTTTATTAGGGTGTGCCTTAAAGGCATTACAAACCCTAAAAAGTAATATCAGAAACTATGGCGAATTTCGAGGTCAAGGACAAATCGTTCCGCAAAAAGGCATCGAATTATCAAAGAAGCATCGGAATAAGTGTATCATCCTAAAACCAACACTATGTTGATGAATAAAGTTGAAGATTTTATCTAAAAGTTGTTTTATTAGTTGAGCCCGGTCTTTATTGAGAAATGCATTAAAATGTTTGAAGGATTTGGAAAAATAAAACACATTTACTTTATGCAGGGTTTTTTTTATTTCTCTTTTCAGATATGAATTCGATGACATCATGAGCAAGTTGATTAGAACGACCGCAAAAGTAGATGAATTGCGCTCCGTATTGTTTCCCCACCCGCCTTATTTTTCACATCTGCCCCCCCACCCACCCAGCGGCTACTGGCTGTTTTCAGACTTCAAAATAATGTTCCAGTGAAAGAGATTTTTGCTCCAGTGATATTGAAAAATTGAGGTATATTTTGAGGCTAAAGACAAATCGTTCCACAAAAAAGTACATCAAATGGTTAGAGAAACGTTGTAATCAGTGTATTATCGTACAACGAAACTTTGTTGATGAATACAGTTGATTTTTGTCTAAAAGTTGTTGTTTTATCAGTTTATTGAGCAATATGTTTCTATGGGTTTGTATTACTGTACACATAGATTCGAAGAAGTTGTCAAAAAACAAATATATAACAAATAAATGTTATCAAAGGCAAGATAAGTTACTTTTCTACCAAACTGGATATATTTTTCGTGTTTTTATTCAATGTAACATGTTTATTCAGCTCGAAAAACATAGTGTTTACCGATGTATTGGAACATTCAAGATGGCGTCTGATTCTTTCTTTAACACGGTAAGTTTGGGAAAAGGTGTAATAAATAAAAAACCGAATAAAATACTGTTAAAGACTCGCTCAATATATGTTACCGTGACATAGGTTGACATATATTCGGCGGGTTTTTAATAGTATTTTGTATAGTTTATTATTTATAACACCTTTTCCCAAACTTACGGTGTTAAAGAGGGTGTGAGACGCCATCTTGAATTTTCGAATACATCGGTAAACACTGTATGTTTTTCGAGCTGAATAAATATGTTACATTGAATAAAAACACAAAAAATATATCCAATTTGGCAGAAAAGTAACTTATCTTGCCTTTGATAACATTTATTTGTTATATATTTGTTTTTTTGACAACTTTTTCGAATCTATGTGTACAGTAATACAAACCCGTTTCTATTTATGAGTTTATTGAGCAATATGTTCCTATTTCTATTGCCCAATTTATACTGTACACTCTTTAACCCTTATCCTTGAGTGGCCTCTTGGCCTTGATAATGTGGTGATGCCTGTGTAAAAAAAAAAAAAAAAAAAAAATCACTTGCCTCACCACAAGTTCAAAGTTAGAAACCAGAGTCGGTTTTTAATGTGTGTGTGTGAGGGGGGGGGTAGGGACAAAAATAAAAATTGTCTCAGTCGTGAAGGATTTCCCCCTCCACTAACTGAGAACAAAAAAAAATGAAGTCTAGTATCGGGACAGATACTACACTTTGATCTTTGATTATTGAGTAATATGCTAAGTAATCAAAACTTTGGTTATTATCATTATTATTGATAATGATTTTAAAACGTTGTTACCCGTATATTAAGATTTTAAAACGTTGTTACCCGTATATTAAGATTTTAAAACGTTGTTACCCGTATATTAAGATTTTAAAACGTTGTATCTGTCAGCATGTACCAAAATAAATACATAAAAATAACAACAATGTATAAAATGTATATAAAAAAATGTACAGCAAAAAACAAAAACAAAACACAAAACGCATTTTTCTAAACGTTTATTTTTTTCGTATACATTTGCACAGCCTTTTAATATATATAAAAAAACAACAACATTTGTATTATTCTTTTTTCTTTTTTTTTTTTGTAAATAAGAAAATGTAAAAGTTTCAATCAAATTATTTTCACTTTAATGATAGTTTTTATTTTTTTTTTTATTTTGATTAAAAAAGAACAAAAAAGAAAATTGATTCAGCTGGTTTATAAACCGGTTCCCTTGAACCGCAAATACAGGTCATAATCTGAGTTGATTCGAATTCAGCAGTAGCTACTTGTGTAATTAAACGTCGTTACGCAAGAAAAGAAAGACAGATACACATACACACAGAATGAAGGGTTTTATGGTAAAACTAGTTAACATCATGAATAGATAATGCATACACATAATCTTATTAGTTTAAACACGGAATTAATTATTTAACTGATGAGTAGTATTTTTGTCAAATGATTAACAAACTGTATGCATATATATTAACAAACAATCTATATATTAGTGTTGGGACGATTAATCGGAACCATAATCGGGAATCGGAAAAATCGGAATATATGAGGGTATCGGAATCGGGATCGGAATCGGGATCGGAATCGGGATCGGAATCGGAAAAATTTGTACCGATTTTCCGAAGCCAAACCGATTCTTTTAATCGTCTTTTTATTTTATTTTATTTTGTTTAAAGCAAAATCTTCCATTGCTGGTAATAATGATAAAATAACAAATATTCATTGATTTTAAACCACCAGTGAAGCTAAAATCGATAAATCGTCCTCCACAAGTATATTTTTACGTTTAGGAAAATATTTGCACATTTAAAATGTGTATTTTGACGGTAATCAGAGAAAAAATACAACTACATAGTTAAATATTTAGAGATTTATAAAGAATCGGAATCTATAATTGTATCGGAATCAAGAAAAAATTAGAATCGTCCCATCACTACTATATATATATATATATATATATATATATATATATATATATATATATATATATATATATATATATATATAACTGAAAATTTGAAATACTTTCATATTACTGCTTTGTAATACTCAATATACGAGATTGAGCAATATTATAAGTGAAATTTAAATCCATGGATTAAGGAAATAACTTTAAAATTTTTGTATTTCCGTAAATTTTTAAAAATTACTGAATTTAATTCCAGATTTTCACATTATATATATATATATACACGAACACTCAAAACGATAAAAATCAAAGTCGGAGAATTATTAAAACGCGATGTGTTAGTAAGTTTTGAAATGTAATTTCGTATTAGTACTTGGGTAATGACGTAAGTGCAAGGACAATGGCAAAAAAAAAAAAAAAGCAAAGGAGGTTTTCAAAGCAGATTGTACAAGTTATCAGAAAATTTTATAAATAAAATATATATATATATATATATATATATATATATATATATATATATATATATATTTTCAAATTAACAGAAAAGATATGTGGATGGTGTTATGCACAACGATATAGTTAAATAGATAGACAGGCAGATAAAAGTAAAGATACGAGATAGATAGAGAGATAGATATAAAGAGAGAGAATGTAGAACGACAGAAAAGAGAGAATGAGGACGAACGAGTTATGCTTAAGCTAAGTAAACAAACACAAAGTGCAGTAATCTCTCAAATAAGACATGAATGAATTGTCGACGTAATTTTTCTTTGCGTTGGTTGCTCGTATCAATAAAACAAAAAGAGGGGGGGGAACTTTTTTCAAATCAAAACAAATTTGCACGCGTTTGCTTTTAGGAACTGTTTGGCACGGACTACTAACACTCATCTAAGTAGTTTAACCAAAAAAAAAAAAAAAAAAAAAAAAAACAACCAACACGCAGGAGTTGCATTAGCGTGCAGAACATAAAAAAATACAATAGACCAACAAACTAACGAGTATCATTTTAGATTTCATTACTACTATGATTTACACGGGCCATGCTCAGGTTAGTGTATGACAATTATTTGAAATGAAATTGTGACAATAATTTCTAGTGAAGGATGCTTCGTGATTTATTGTTTGTTGCTGATTGTGCACAATTAATACATTAATTCGGTTTCCAGCAATAACTTAAAATATTTTATGTGCATAACTGCATAACATATAGCATTATATACACAAATGTGTGTAATGCGATTATATATACATATATATATATATATATATATATATATATATATATATATATATATATATATATATATATATATATATATATATATATGATTGTTGAACTGGATTAAATCCGACGATATGAAATAAAATGGAGGTGAAAAAAATGGAGGTGTAAGGACCTGAATACTCAACGTTTCGCCCGATTTATGCGGGCTTTTTCAAGAGGGATGGTCATTGACGAGAAAGTCGGAATATTTGAGGCTATATATAATGATGGGGAGAGCAGCGTGTTTTCCTTATGTAAATTAGATGTCTATATACATATATACATTTTATGAGAGAAAATAAATTAGAATAAACTAGCGTAGTGGATTACGTCTAAAAGTTAAAATATCGTAGAGATTTAAAAGATTGCGTCTGGAAATATAACCGTGATATTTCCAGACGCAATCTGTTAAATCTCTACAATATTTTAACGTTTAGACGTAATCCACTGCGCTAGTTTACTCTAATTTATTTTCTCTCATAAAATGTAAATGTTTTTTTTTTTTTTTTTTTTCATTTTTCTTTTTGGGGTCGAGAGGTTCCAGGTCGCTTGATGAAGTGTCTTTGACTGAAACAGATGGCTATTTGTAGCGACCACATGTAACTGTTTACCCCAAATAAAAAAAAATATTTTGCTCTTTTTATTGAGCACTATTTAACAACCTCATTGTCTTTATTAGTTCTGACTTTTAAACACCTCAAACCTGAATATATATATATATATATATATATATATATATATATATATATATATATATATATATATATATATATAATAAAAGAAGTGCAGTTTTTCCCCTCTGGACCAAAATACCTTACGTTTACAGCAACAGATTTCACATACACTTTTATATAGCCACTATCTTATGTAACTATAGAACAACATTTTTGCCACATTCATTCGTCATATTAAAACCCTATATTATATCCCAGGAGTGACATCATCACTACCGCCATTAGCATTAGAGGAAGTAGTTCCTAATTTTCCCTCTATTTCATAACTGCTCCCGTTGCCACTACTATACACCGCGTAAAACTACACACAATAGCCTTATGTTGCCCATTCACCCTTATAAACTGAATCATAACTGCATAGACATAACGTTCACTTTCAATTCGCAGATTTACAAAATAATGATTGCTCCCTTCACAAATTCTGCCCCTTTCTCATTGGCTGCCAGTTGTAATTCTCTCATTCTAGAATTAAAAGCCTACACAAAAAACGACGCAAACATACTACGACCAACATGGCGTCTACAAGACAAACGCTACGCCAATTTTATACACACATGACAACACCATTACAGGTAGATTGTTTACCTTTTTTTCGCTTGTATACACTTAAACAGAACTCAAATTGAAAAATTCTCGGTTTGGTACAGATTACTTTGCGTTTAGTTTGTCATCTCTCTCTCTCTCTCTCTCTCTCTCTCTCTCTCTCTCTCTCTCTCTCTCTCTCTCTCTCCCCTCTCAATCTATCTATCTATCTATCTATCTATCTATCTATCTATCTATCTATCTATCTCTAAATTGTCGGTTAAAAGTTATATTCTACTTATCCGTTACGGAATGCCGTTCTGCGAAAAAAAAAATTACACTTGATCAAGTAGCTTCTTTTTTTCTTTCTTTTTTTTTTTTTTTTTTTGAAGTGAAATTTTTCTTTCGGAGAATTACATTCCATATCAGGTACGTGCAATGTAACTTCTTTCCAATAGTTACAGTTAGGCATTGATTTAACTGTATAGGTATTTTCTTCTTACATTCAGTACGAACTAAATACGTACACAAATCGTGCCTCTTTTTGGGGAGCTGGTTTACCACACACACACATTAAAAAACGGCCACCTCATGTCTAATGCTGCTCTCGTGATGAGGCAAGTAAACAAAAATAAAATAAATAAACAAAAAACAAAACGTTCTCTCCTCCCCTCTCTCTCTTTCTCTCTCTCTCTCTCTCTCTTTCTCTCTCTCTCCCTCTCTATCTATCTATCTATCTATCTTTATTCCAAAAACCGTTCTTAACATGGGAGAGGTTGCGGATGGCCACCAACAACAACCGTACTTTACTTTTTTACGCAGAGTGGGGTATACTTCCACCGGGCAACGGCAGTTAATGGGTCTTTCTAGTGTATATATATTACACTGTTTAATATAATTGGCACGTAGATAGGCACTTTTGTACATATGTAATCATCGATCATTCGTAAACCCATTAGATTGATATCGATTATGTCATATAATAATACGCGTGTAACTTAGTTCATTATCACCTTTTACACCCATTAAAACATCTGCTCGTCTCATCATCAAAATTTGACGTCAAAAAATATGAAAAGTGATTGAGAAATATCTGTGGTCGCTGTGCGTCAAAATTACAATTTTATCTGTTTAAAAATGAATTGTTACCAAATCGAATCAGACGTCATAAATATAATTCTGTCATTGATTTTTTTTTCTTTACTAAACTTATATATTTATTCAAAGAATATTTAGCTGACAATTATATTACTGTAAAAAAGAGAAAGTCATATGCAAGCAACCTTGGGATCTCCATGCGCATGGAGATTCCAATGTTTGCTTATATATGACCTTTTCTTTTCTACAGTAATATAATTGTTGTTGTTCTGCTAGTTAATATTATTACTGCAAAATTAACGATCCTTTCAAAATGTTAAATTAGCGCCCAAGATACAGAACTTGCCATATTGAAGACTTTGATTAAAACGATCATTAGGTTCTCTCTCTCTCTCTCTCTCTCTCTCTCTCTCTCTCTCTATATATATATATATATATATATATATATATATATATATATATATATATATATATATATATAGGACGATGGGCGAATGTTTATTTAATATACATTTGATGATACGTTAACGAGCACCGATCCACACTGATGAATTGTGATACAACGAAACAGTACTGTATGTAGATGACTATATATATTTTGGTGCTGGGATGAATAATCGGAATCGGGAATTGAAAAAAATCGGAACATTCTGGAGTATCGGAATCGGAAAATGTGCGTACTTTCCGATGCCAACAACGATTTTTTTTTTTTTTTTTGTTTTTCTTTTTGCTTAAAACTTAATTCCCCAGGCTTCGTATTAATGATGAAATAATAAATATTTATTGATTATAAACTATCTGTAAAACTAAAATTAGTAGATTACCTTCCACTAGTGTATTTATACGTTTGAGAAAATAGATGTGCATATCTTGTGAGTTCTGTGAGAATCAGACCCGCCTTAAAAAAAAAGGTAATTGTATGGGAATCTGGGAATCGAGAAAAATATTGGAATCGTCCCATCACTAATCTATCTATCTATCTATCTATCTATCTATCTATCTATCTATCTATCTATCTATCTATCTAAAAAAAAAGGTAATTGTATGGGAATCGAGAAAAATATTGGAATCGTCCCATCACTAATCTATCTATCTATCTATCTATCTATCTATCTATCTATCTATCTATCTATCTATCTATCTATCTATCTATCTATCTATCTAACAAAACCAACAACAAAAAAGTTAGTCACATCTTCTCTTAAGTTTTCGATGCGTCTACTAGGCTCTATAAAAGGCTCTGTAGGTCGTTCTGAAGTTCGAAATGTTTGAAATATCCTTTTCAGATGAGTCCCCTATTTATATGCCTCTCAAAGAGGACACAGTTAGATACAATGTCGGTTTGTAATGTATTGAAAAAAATCTAGTTCCCCCAAAGTGAAGACTCTAGATTGGGGCAAAAATAAAATGGCCCAAGTCTAGAAGGATTTTTTTCTTCACTAACAGAGAAAGATAAAGTGTGGTATATAACGTGATAAGTTCGCTCGGCACGTATTCAATGATTAAAAAAAAGAATATTGAGCGATCGAATTTGAAACAGAGTAAGAACAGGAAATTAAAACGAACGGGACTTTAAATATAAACAGCTAATAAGCTCATATGAGTGAAAGAGGATCGTTGTTTTGGTTGTTTTTGTTTTACGGCATATCAACCTTTTTCAGGTTATTTAATACCGAATCTAGTTATTTTGAGGAACGATTTTTAATGGAGTATATATATATTTTTTTTTAAAGTCAGATTCTATTCAACCCATAGTTGAGACCCTAACAGGAACTACCACTCCGGGTCAGAGTGGACCTGGGAGCAATGGCAATTAAAGGGTGGCTCCACACTCCCCAAGGCCCGCAAGGTGGGGCCTAACCATCGGATATAGTTTTAGGTCATATCCAGAACCAGTGAAAGAGGAAGAGAATACAACACGCATAGAGTATCACATTATCTGCTTGTTCCTCTCTGTCCTTCTTAACGTCAAAACAAGAGAGGAGGAAGGGTTAGCGAAGAGATGTTGATTATTGTGATTGTATCAGCTACTGATCTCTCTTCGTTTTTCTTCCCACTTTCTGGGACTTAAGTGTATAGAACAGGGGAGAAAACAGAATGAATAGGAGAGGGGGGAGCATGTGATAGTGTGAGGAAGAAAAGAAGGGAAAGAAATGAAAAGAAAACGAAACTGGAAGACAGCAGAGGACTTTTTTTTTTTCAGCGCGAAGTTTTTGAACACTTAATTTTTCAGTCATGGAAGAGAGATCGGAGAAGAAATCTAGTTAAACAAGAGAAAAGGGCAGTTTAGAAAAAAAAAAAAAAAAACATAAATGATAAAAAAAAAGATATGATGTCCTGTCGATAGAAAATGTTGGCATACAGTTAAGTGAATATTTACCTTTTATTGTTGATTAATTTTTTTGGACAATTTTTAGATATTTTTTATCCGAGAGATTTCTCTTTCTAACGATACCATGGTTGCGACTGTTTGATGTGACTATCAATAGTTTTTAGCAGACATACAAACATACAAACACACAGACAACTTTCCTTTATACAATAGGTAACTATAAATATGATTTTAATGTTATGGACGATGTGTACAATCCGAGAACACTTTTCATTATTATTTTCGTTGAATTCTATTTTTGTTGCATTCTGGCATTAACTTGTCCCTTTAAACTATTTTGCCAATTATCTCATCTCTTGTGTGTTTTATCGTAGGCATCATTAGAGAATTCAAGGAACATACCCTCCGAGTAAAATCTCGGCAAGATATAAATGTTAACGCGTGTCATGTCGGGTAATAACATCGCCTGTCACATAATTAAGGGGCCACCACAGGGCATCACAAGTCAAGTATTAGAGCAGATACTACATTTTCATCTAGGCCAACACTTTTTCTATAAGCGATTGAACAACACCAAAAACAAAACAAAAAAACAAATATTTGGAATCAAATCTGCCCGTCGGTCTGTCATGTTTAAACTTGAAATTCATCGCTACTCGCTGAGATCGAATAGACGCATCTTGAGAATGGATCTCTTCTTGTTTTTTTTTATATTTTTTATTTATTTTTTTATTTTGGCACATAAAAAATTTGGCACTGAAATTTATTTATTTTTCTTTGTGTGTGTGTGTGTGTGTGTGTGTGTGTGTGTGTTTCCGATAAAATACAAAAGCGGTGAATCTGGAACAAGTCTCTTATTGATTTTTTTTCCTCCAGTGATTATGAACAGATTGTGAATAGATTTAAGTGTTTCTTAGGCAGTGACATTTAGCTCTCTTCGGTTTTAAATATTTAGTTATACGTGGATGTATTATTTGAACTATGTCTTTATGTGGCACCCCTGACTATGATAGAAGAGAAGAAAAAAAAATCAGCATCTGTTATATCGGTTCGATTTACATGCTGACCCCGGCGGCAATATGTGGCATAAGATGGAGAAAACCAAATCCCAAGGTGGCATTTTGATTAGGAACGAAATGAAATGAAATCAAATTTATTTGTCTAAAACACAAAAACACTGGATGGGTATCCGTGTTACCTTGATGGTAAGCGTAGCTAAATCAAACGTCTTAAGTCGCAGATAAGAGATATTTGCATCCACATACAACTTGAATACTTGTCTAAGGCTACAATTAAGGATCAATAGGGGTTGATAGGGATTAATAGAGAGTATTTAATGCAAACGAGCACAACTCAACCATCAATTTGGTATAAAGCACTCATTCTAATTCAACGGGCTATAACTTTTTCCTGTTTTAACAGGATAAAAAGTCCAGTTAATATTCTCAATTTTTATTTATTTATTTTTGTATATTTGTAAGTTTTTAGACGGTATAATGTGGGAAGAACCTCCGATTTGAAAGATTCAAATATTTCAGATTTTCATGCAAATTGATCTATCTAATTTATATTTATTCTCGAAACCGTCTGACGCTTTAGACTTGAGTTGTAGACATTTTCTAGAATCAAAATTATGCATTTTTTTTTATTATCAAAACTAGAATAATGGTTCTAGACATAAGATTTAGACTCATTATATATTTGTTTTAATCTACGTGAGAGGGCATACAAAGTGATGCAAAATGGTTCTATTCCGGAATTAATGTTACCCATTCTTAGACGAATATTTTTTTCTATTATCTGCATAAAGCATATACACATACTAACTTTATATATATACATTGTATGTTTGCTCGCGTACATCTTAGCAGGGTGTTTCTACCCCCTTCCCGTTCCAAAGTCACAAGAGATTAGGCCATTGTTGAAATGACTTATTCTCTATTGGCTAGGATGTATGATCCTGGTCCTATGTAGTTCTATGTCCACCTCCCCAGGCTTTGCCTTCTCACCCTGGCGGGGCATAAATTTAAATGTAATGTGAACAAACATCTTGATACCCATCCCCCCCACACACACTTAAGATGCCCACAATAAATCTGGCCGCTAATTACAGTTGGCCTTTACGTCTCAGTTGAAGTTAAATAAATAAATAAGAAAATCGGGCGCTGTTTTACAATTTGTCATTGTTCCGAGGGAGACAACTCTCTTTTACTAAAAGATTCGTTCATTTTTTCATGTCATAATTGAGGACGCTAATAATGCTGTCAGTAAGTTTTCACGAGTGGTTTACAAAAACATACTTTTATGTTTTTCGGGTTTTTTTTTTGTTGTTGTTGTTTTTTGAGGGGATATTCAATTATAAAACTTATATAGTTTTTAACAGATGCTCCTGCAGTTTAATAAACGGGGTTTCCGTAAGTAACGCGCCGACATTAACCGAGTAGAAGAACCGCTTAATATTTCACAAAAATTCTGTTTACATGGGTGGGGGAAAGACCAGTGAAGGCGCGGGGGTTGTTGTGGCGGCTACAGGTGATTCTGCAGTTTAATTAACCGTTTTTCCGAAAGTAACGCACCGACATTAATCGAGAAGAAGAACCGTTTAATATTTCACAAAAATTCTGTTTACATTGAAGGGGGGCGGTGGAGGGGTAGGGGTTGATGTGGCGGCCACAGGTGATTCTGCAGTTTAATTAACCGTTTTCCCGTAAGTAAAGCGCCGACATTAACCGAGCAGAGAAACCGTTTAATATTTCACAAAAAATTCTGTTTACATTGAAGGATGGGCGCGGTTAGGGGCGAGGGAAGTGTTGTGGCGCCACAACACACCCCTCGCCCCTCCACCTCCACCCCTCAACCCAATGTAAACAGTATTTTTGTGAAATATTAAACGGGTCTTCTGCCTACATCGATATATATATATATATATATATATATATATATATATATATATATATATATATATATATATATACGTGTGTATGATATAAACTTCTTTTATATAGTTCCGTTCAGATGGATTCATTTATGGGGAACAAATTCCAGATCAAAAGAAAGCTTAATATTCAAACCTTTCAATAGTCATTTTAAGATGTGTAATAGATTTGCTATAAATAATATGACAAATCAGAGTAACATCATACTATGATATAATGTCAGTTTCGGAGCAAATGGAAAATTGTAGATACATTTTTGAAAAATGTTTTTGCATAAAATTCGCCTGAATACTGTATGGTTTTTATTTCGCCACAAGCTCCGATGAAAAGATTTTACTTGAATTTGTTTCAGTTATGTATGTATATATATATATATACATACATACATACATATATATATATATATATATATATATATATATATATATATATATATATATATATATATATATAGTCAACTATATATATATCTTTTTTATATATATATATAGTCAAATATATATATATATATATATATATATATATATATATTTTTTTTTTTAAATATAGTCAACCATATAGGAGCCTATTTATATATAACTTAAACAAATATATAATATAGAGCTGAATGTGTGTGTAGGGGGGATCTGGTCACGAATAGGATCCTATATGGTTGACTATATTTAAAAAAACCGATTACATATAATGATAGAAGATGTATCGAGACACAGGAATGGGTATGTTTGATCTAGCAGAACGGTGGTTCATTAAAATTGTGGGGTCTACGTTCGCGCCTGGTCCACAAAGTATGGATATAAAAAAAATTAAAAAATTAAAAAAAAACATTTACAAGTGTTTTTGATATAGATGTACATAATAATACTTTGATAAGTATGTTTTAACTTACATAGGGATGGTATAATACAATTGTGGAGTCTGCGTTCGCGCATGGCCTCCATAGAATGGAAATAGGCACAAACTTTAATAAACACTTTTCATATCTATCTGCGTAAGTATACTTTGATAATTATGTTTCAGTTTGAAGAAATATGGTATAATAAAATTATGAGGTGTTCGTTCGCGCCTGACCTCCATAGAATGGAAATATGTCACAAAGTTTAACAAGGGTTTTTAATATAGATCCACAGAATATTGTGATAAGTGTTTCAGTGTGAACAGGTATGGTATAATAAATTATGCGGTTTATCTATTTTATTTTTACTTTCATCATATTTTGCTTTGGTTTTGATACCCCCAAATTCAACCCAAATTTACAACTCTTCCTTTTCATAACCTATCATACTTTCATAAATCAGAGTCCATTTTCTGTAGGCTGTTTTCGAACCCAGTCATCGACGGGTACTTTTGCTAGTATATATATATATATATATATATACATATACATATACACACATATATATATATATGTGTGTGTGTGTGTGTGTGTGTGTGTGTGTGTGTGTGTGTGTGTGTGTGTGTGTGTGTGTGTGTGTGTTGAAGAGTATAAGAAGGCTATAGCAATGCAGGGAACCGGGTGTTAAAATGATGTGATGTATAGATAAAAATGGAGAAACAAAAAAGGGACTTGTAGAGTTTTTTATTTATATCTTAATATATCCACTTATTTTCCAGATCAATCATAGATACACAGCAGTAAAATAGTTTTTTTTTTGTTTAAAATAACCGGGATTGTAGAAGTCTTTGATATTTCAAGAATAAATGTCTTTTTCAGAAAGAAAGGAACAAAAAGAAATGTCGTTCAAAAAAAAAAAAAAAAAAATGAAAATATCGTAAGCCTGAAACACACACACACACACACACACACACACACACACACACACACACACATATATATATACATATATATATATATATATATATATATATATATATGTAGAAATAGTCAAAATATTGTAGAACTAAATTTACAATATTTTATTAAAAAAAAACGAATACGAAATAAAGGTGAAACGACCCTTTATCCATGTAAATTTAATTCTACAATATCTTGATTTTTCTACTTATATTAGGCTCTATAATGAGCCTTTTAAATCTGGATAAGGTTGTTCTATAAATATATATTTCTGTATTTATATTTCTGCACTTAAGAATTTGGAAATTTATTTACAATCTTTTCTTATCTTGCGAATTTTTGCTCAAGGTATTTACAGCTTCTCTTCTAATTTTCGGATTTGAATCATGTCAAAACGCACTTTATTTCCTTTTGATGGATTGATTGATGCTATTTCTTCTGATGACTGAAGGGCATAATAGATTCACTGATTTATATAATAATTAAATGATTGCTTTTGCGCTATGAAAATTGTAAATGCCAACTGAATTAAAGGAATAAATCATAAGAGGGTCAACATCATGAAATTTGGAATATAGTCTTTTGTCATGTATTCATTATATTGCTCTGTAATTACATTGAGCTTCTTAAATAAGGATTGGTACATATAAGAAAGAATATTTCCACAGGAATATATATATATATATATATATATATATATATATATATATATATATATATATATATATATATATATGTGTGTGTGTGTGTGTGTGTGTGTGTGTGTGTGTGTGTGTGTGTGAGCGCGCGCGCACGGGGGTATGTTTTATCTTTAAAGGAGAGAGTTATCTGTAGAGAATCTTTAGTAGGCGAGCCGAATGCGTAGCAGAGCCAGAATAAATAAATGTTCAAAGGAGAAAGACAAATTAGTTAGCCATATTGCAGAGGTGAAATAAATTATATATATATATATATATATATATATATATATATATATATATATATATATATATATATATATACATATATATATACATATATATATATATACATATATATATATATATAGATATAGATATATATATATACAGAGAGAGAGAGACAGAGAGAGAGATAGAGAGAGAAAGATAAATGTTTGATCTTTTTCTTAGAACTTTTCAAGACATGTGAAAGCTCAGTATATTAGATAGAGCAATAAAAACACAGCAACAAATAATCAAATCCGAGAAAATTCTCGCTCTTTCGTTCGACTGAACAAACGTGTTCAAAAAAGTCAATTTTCCTGAAAACGTTTGTCGATCCTAAGAAGACCGCTAAATCTCTCGTTTTCGGGAATTTCTGTGTTTAATTTGATTTTCTTATAGTCTTTTTAAGAATTTTTTTTTTCGATATATCGTGTCTGTAAGGCATTTTATTTTATGGTGTATATATATATATATATATATATATATATATATATATATATATATATATATATATATATATATATATATGTTGACATTCGTTGGCGAGACCTTCAATTTTCAATGGTGTCATCAACATCAACATTATCTTCGATTTTAAAACAGTTCAATCAACTATACAAGCAATAAGAAAAATTTTCCCAAAAATATGATAGGTTTTGAGTGGATATATATATATATATATATATATATATATATATATATATATATATATATATATATATATATATATATATATATATATATATACAATCATTAGGACAATTCAATGTTTTTTTTTTTTAAGCATTCTTCTTTTTTTTTTTTTCTATTTCAAGACAAATAAAAAGAACCTTTTGTAGTGGCCTTGCGGGCGATTTCTGGTATGTTGGACATGAGTTCGTTATATTTGTATATTGTTTTAAGAACGACAGTTTTGGCTTTCAGGGAAAGTTCAGGGAAAATTTTGAGGTAAATTTTTACTTTTTTTTACACCTTAACAGTCACATTTAAAATATGATTTTTATAGGTTTTTGAGTATTCTGAAAGTATTTTCTGCATATTAGGATTTTTTTTTCTCCAATTTATAACTTAATAAACGTCAGTAGCGTTCGCCATTCTAAACATGCACTTAGTACTTTTCAGTTGAGAGAAAAATAGGACCACAAGTAAAAGCCTAATGGGTTACATTAGATAATAAAGGTATTAATATCCAGAAAACTACTTGGCTGCGCAAAATTTGAATGTGATATTCATTTTCAGCATACTTGAAAACCAGTAAAAATCGTAATTTTAAAGGTGAGTGTTGAGGTGGAAAGAATATGTAAAAATACTGATTTTAATGTATAACATGACGGTTTCTGATACCCGGAGTAAAAAAATAATCGATGAACGAATTAAAACTAGTGACGGGCAAGTGAAGAAGAAGAAGAAGAAGAAGAAGAAGAAGAAGAAACGGTTCTTGTCCAAAATTTCATCCATAGTAAAAAAGAAAAAAAAATCGGTGCTTATTCGAATTGGCACTTATAGCGATAAACAAAAATGAAGAAGAACTTTTATTTTGTATCTACTTGTCACAAAATGAAGATTTTATATTCCAAAACTCACAAAAATTGATTAAGTATTTTTAAAAATTTTTTTTAAGTATTTTTTTTTAATTTACGAAAAACAAATTTGCCGTTTTTCACCGATCACTGACGAACGAGGCCATGTTTTTCTAGAGAACATTATAAGGGGACATAATCAGGGATTATTTTGTCAGTTTCCATGTGCATTAAGGTTGTCTGTTCGTTGGACGCTGTTTTCTAGGTACGGGCAAAAATGGGCGGGCAAAAATAGGGGAACCTAGCGTTGAAAGCCGACTTATCATATTTTTTTTGTAGGTTTCCGACTACTTTTTGATTGTATTTGAAAGATTAAAGACTAAAGCTAATTTCCTAAAGGAAAAAAATATTTGTACATGTGAAAAAAAGTTATGAAAAATGTTTTCACGGCGAGCTAACCAATTCAGCTAAATTTTAAAGTTAAATAAATTCATTGTAAAAATCCTTTAAAAGATAAATATTAGTTTGTGGGTCTATTTCAAAGATAATTAGTAAAGTAAAGTCCTAAGATATTGAATTAAATACAAAAAAAAACAAAAAAAAAAAAAAAAAAAAAACCCACCTTGTTTATGCAAAAAAACTTAATTGGCCCTCAAAAAGCAAGTAATTTACCGTTCGCCAAAAACGCAACAAACTAAAAAAACGTAAACACGATTATAAGCAGGCCCAAAATTTCAGCCAATCGAAACGCTGTTTCAAAATGAAGTCATCATAGTAAAAAGAGGTAGGGGTGTCAGATTTCTTCTTTTTTTTTCCAGATGTGCATCCATACATTCCTATTCTGAACCTTTGTATCAATTTTTATCATTTTTTAATTTAATTATTTTTTATGTTCCTGTTTTTAAATTATTTTTTTTAATTATTGTTCGAGATTATATAAAAATTATGTTACGCCATAAGTTTCACATTCTTGCGAGCAAGGAAATTATTAAAATCTTGCATATAAAAATTATGCGAAATCTGTAATTTAAAAAAAAAAGTAGAAATATTTTTGCTATTATAATTCTTTTTGTGTGAAAATATTAAATAAACAATGCTTAATTCAATGGTAATATCCGTAGTTCGAGAAATTCATTTTTCTTCGAGTTATATCGAATTCATTAATACGGACTTTAGGGGCTTTTTTGTAATGTTCCTGTAAAAATTATTTTATTTATTTTTTATTGTTACAAATTACGATGCTTTATTTATATAAAAAAAAGCAAAAATAAATTCTTGCGTTTTTTATTTACTACTGAAAATTATAGCTTTAGTAAAGGTATTTTTTGGTCAAACAAAATAATACATTTCCACTCAGATGTAAATAAAAAATACTTCATTCATTATATTCCGCGATTATTATTTGATAAATGCGGAAAATTTCATTAAAATTGGTTAATCTCCTGATTTTTGGTGAATTTTTAAGTAAAGGGAAGTATTTGATCAGATTATGTGATTTTGAAAAATTTCATCTTTGTCCCGTACATCATATATTTCTATAAAAAATTAAAAAGCCGCCATAAATGCCAAACTGAATAAGCACTGAATAAACACTAATAAAAAATTGTATGATATATGTACCTGTGATAAAACGAAAATACCACATTTCAAAAATAATATAGAGTAGTTACCTTTTTAATCGATTGAATGAAATTCGTAGACATTACAACATAACTCTAGTAAGTATAAATTATTGTTGAGTTACCTCCCTTTGTTTTTTGGTATATTTTTTTTATCCAAATGGCCGGCGAGATAGTCACTTGCCAGATACTCATAAAATTTTCTTATTTAAATCAATCGATCAATTTAACTAATTTTTGGAATACAGTATTTTCGTTTCGTCATACGTACATCATAGATATTTTCATTTTTATTTATTTATTTATTTATTTTTAATATAGGAGATATTCTAGACATAAATAACCCCCAAAATTACTAAAAGTTAGAGGATTATCCGATTTTGATAAAATTTTCAGGATTTATTAATAAGTGAATGTTAATATAAAATATTGATAAAAATGAAATTGGCGCTCCTACAGAATTGGGACGAAATTTTGTAGTCGATAAATGGAGTTTTCAGATAAAAAAAAAAAAAGAATGGTTTCAACTGATTTTTTGTTAATTCTAATAAGTTACAATGGTAGCTTCCAAAGTATGCAGTCGAAATTACCTGAATATTACTGAATTATTAAAAAATAAAAAATAAAACAAGTTTAATCGTGGTAGCAGGTGAAAAATTGCCGGCATTTTGTTTAAATCGAAAAGAAAAATTACCTCCCCTTTGAACTCCTCTTTGTCTTCCGATAGTTTTCATCAAATTCTATTTTTTATTTTCTTTAATAATTTTCTACCTCTTCGATTTTCGTAATTTTGGGATATAATCATCTTAAAAATACGAGGAATACGTAGATACCATTGTTTTCATGTGAAATTCAGTTTTACGATTTCAGAAATTTCGTCCCAATAGTGCAGAAGCTCCATGAAATTTATTAACTAAGATGTTGACAGAAGTGTGTGTGTGTGTGTGTGTGTGTGTGTGTGTGTGTGTGTGTGTGTGTGTGTGTGTGCGCTGATTTTATTTTCATAATACCATTTTTTTTATAAAAACATAAAAACAAAAAATGAATGTAAAAGACTTATAGATTTTTTGGTTCACTTTATTTATCCCCCCCTCCCTTCAGTCAAAATAGTCTAACTTCGAGTGACAATTTTTACAAAGACATAACATAACACGCTGATAGTGCGAATATTTTTAAGACATTTAGTATTCAAAGTCATCACGACATTCATTTATTCATTCATTCATTCATTCATTTATTTATGTTTATATATTTTTTTTAATCCATTTTTTAGTACCGTTTTATACCGGAAGTTGCCTTTTTTTTCTTCATTTCACCTACGAGGTTTAAAAATAACAAATTTACCGAAAGTTATTTCAAAAGATGTCTCTTCACTTGCACCTAAAAAATGTCAAGCATATCATTTGGACACCACTCCAAAAATTGAATATAACGTGTACAAATAAGAGAAACCAAGGTAGGCACTTATCCAAAATCCGCCCCTTTCTGAAATAAATAAATAAATGAATAAATAAATAAAGGAAAATTTATATGATGCATGAACACCAAAAATCACGTAAATTAATAAAGTTTTATTTTATTTTTATTTTTATAAAGAAAATCATTTTTAAGCGAATTTGAGATTTTCAAATGCCTCCATCCCTATGTTAAGAGTGGCATTTTTTTTTAAAACCTTGATTAAGAGTTATCCCCCTCTTTTCTTCAGAATGTTTTCAAGATGGCGTCTCGGGGTCTTGGGTGCGTTGCTCATAGTTTTACTAAAAAATTTGCTTTCCTTATTTAAAAATAAAACTACTTGATTAATTTATGGGATTTTCTTTTCGTCACAGGTACGCACATCTTACAGATGATTTTTTTTTTTCATTAAAAAAAAAAAAATTATTTTTTATTTTATTTTTATTTTATTAGGAGGAGAATTCTGGATAAGCACCAAAAGGTAATATGGTGTTATGGTGGAGGGAACGGGAGGAGCATAAGGAGTCAGTCACGTAAATGGCTGAAGAAA
This sequence comes from Euprymna scolopes, assembly GCF_053919585.1. Lineage (NCBI taxonomy): Eukaryota > Metazoa > Mollusca > Cephalopoda > Sepiida > Sepiolidae > Euprymna > Euprymna scolopes. The sequence continues at coordinate 117,793,444 of NC_136489.1, read as the reverse complement.
TTTACGATCAGAAAAAAAACTTTATTTCATATATACCTTAAGAGTGGAGTGTATGGTATAACTTCCAATAATGGCTGAAGCAATTTACGATCTAAACATCACTTTATTCCATATATACTTTAAGAGAGGGGTCTATAAGAAGTCAGTTCCGGAAATGGCTGAAGCAATTTACGATCTAAACATCACTTTATTTCATATATACTTTAAGAGAGGGGTCTATAAGAAGTCAGTTCCGGAAATGGCTGAAGCAATTTACGATCTAAACATCACTTTATTCCATATATACTTTAAGAGAGGGGTCTATAAGAAGTCAGTTCCGGAAATGGCTGAAGCAATTTACGATCTAAACATCACTTCATTTCATATATACTTTAAGAGAGGGGTCTATAAGAAGTCAGTTCCGGAAATGGCTGAAGCAATTTACGATCTAAACATCACTTTATTTCATATATACTTTAAGAGAGGGGTCTATAAGAAGTCAGTTCCGGAAATGGCTGAAGCAATTCACGGTATAAAAATTGCTTTCTTTCATCTAACAAATTCAGACATTCAATTTCATAATGAATTAAGAATATTTATCTTATGTATATTTTTGCAAGTGTTTTTTTTTCTTTAACCAAATCCTACCAATCGCACTCCCTCCTGGTTCATTTCATTTTCTTACCACTATGAAAAAATTGCAAAAGTTGATATGTAACATGTTTCTATCAAATCTTATTACTTACATGCTAAATTATCAAATTATCAAAAAAAGATAGTGACATAGTTATTACGAACTGATTTACAAGTCACTTTGATTAAATTACAATCTCTAGAAAAAAGTGAAGCCTTACAATAGTTCTGTTTCTTGTAATAATATATATCAAGCTGTTCTCCATATTTGACTAGAAAAATATTTATTTTTTAATTTACGGTCTGATCGGAACTAACATTACACTCATTATTCTATTGAATGGTATTCTATTATTTGCTTCTGTGATGATGTTTTCAACTACCGTGGAATTTCCACGGGTTCGACTGATTATTATTATTATTCCTTTCGATTCATTGCAATCATCTAATTTCTTTCTATTAAAATAGTTTTAAAAGCATCTCAATAATTTTTTTTCTCCAATAATTTTTTTTTTAAAGATTTGAATAAATTATTTTTAAGAAAACAGTCTTTTTCTAAATTATTTTTTGAAAACATTCGTTACAGTCTTCTAAACTAATCTTAAACTTAACACTAACCTAATCATAACTAGTAGTCACCAGGACTTTGATTCGATTATCCTTTTTAAAGTAACTTATTTTCCTGTTCTAAAATGAGTTTGGTTTGTATATTCCTCATCCATTTGGCCATTAAAAAGACAAACTCTTTTTTCTTTTTTTCTTTTTTTTATTACTTTTTTTTTTGCGCCATATTTCCTTTGTATGATTATAATTTTTGAGAAAAGAATACTAACTTTTATTCCGGATACCATTCATTAGGTATACAATTTCCGGGTTATAATTCATTTTTTTTTTTAATTACTTGTCCAATTTTTAGTTGTGGGTTCAGTTTTCTAGATAAGTATAACATAAAATTATCATTATTATTCAATGTTTTTTTTGACTGACCATTAACTGAAAAAGATAAAACGCTTTGTACAAACGAATTTTGGAATTTCAACGCAGCAAAGTTTGGAAAATTGGTTATATGCTACCCTTTAAAAAAAATATACGTCGACAAGTAAAGAGAATTTTCTTTTGGGTGCTTAACATTAAACAAGAGTTTCTCCTCCAAAATTTCTCATCTATGGAACATATTAGACGTCTTCAAACCAAACGTCAACAAATATTTGTAAACAACTGTCTTCATAAGTAATCCCAGATGTTCATTCCGTTCATCATTTTCAATCTTCTCAGAATATTCTTCATCATTCCAATGAACAATCCATTCACATCTTTAACCCTCATCCTACAGTGGCGTTTGGCTTTGATGAGTGGTAAATAAAAATAGACTTGTTCAAAATTCAAATACAAAAAATATTTATGATGTATGTATCCGTTACGGAAGAAAAATGTTATATTCCAAAAATCACGTAAATCGATCAAGTAGTCAACTAGAATTTTTGTTTTTACGATTTTTATCAATTTTAGTAGTAAATCGTAGCCATTACAAGATTAATTTTGATCTCGATAATTCAGTTTGAGTTGTCTCTCTCTATTTATTAAAGATAGCGAGGCAAGACACACCACTCCCTCATAAACATTTATTTTGTTAGTGAAAACCAAAAAACAAAACTAAAACTACTGGATCAATTACGCGATTTTCGGAATGTGACATTTTCGTTTCACGACAAGTATGTATTTGCATCATAAAAGTTTTTTCTGTACTTTTGCTATTTTTTTTTTTTTTTTTGCTGTACTTTTTGTTCAATCGATATAAGAATCGAAATATTTTTTTCCCAAAAATTAATATACGTTTGCATATCAAAAAGTAATCCCCAAGCAGTTCAATTTACGTTAAAATTGCATAGAAAAGTGTCCCTCGTCTAAAACAAATGATTGAGTCGATTTAAAACAAATTTTATTCTTAATTAACAGTAACCCGAAGGTTTAAAAAAAAAAAAAGATCAGTAGATGGGCGGGGTGGGGAAACTGGCGCTCTATACGTCCGACAGGTGTTCTTTGGTTATCAGTAACATTTTCATTTTATTTATTTATTTATTTATTTATAATTTTATGTATTTATTCACTTATTATCGTTGAAAAATTATATTAAATAATGGCAACATTAAAAAAATACGAACTGAGGAATTTCTTTCTTGGAGCATCATTGGAGAAGAATGTGTCAGTTACATCTGAAAAAGAAATATATAACGTCAGAACACGAAAAGACACTGTTGATATATTATATTAAAAAAAAGCTATAGTTAATGTGTAAAGAGATACTGTTGATAAAAATACTATACAAGAAAGAAAGAGAAAGAAAGAAGAAAAGAAAAAGGAAACACTGGAATGTTCAAAGAGAAAAAACAAAAATTAAAGTTTTTTTCATATTATTTGATTCTTCTTCGACTGTGCTCATCTTGAATGTTATTTCTACAACGTTTCGATCGATGTAACCTCCGACCTTCTTCAGGTGTATCTTATCGAACTCCGTAATCTTCATTGCAAGGACCCTTGGTGTGGTGGATAAAGGGTTTGGTAAAATTCAATTGCAATGCTATACTCTCCTGGAGTTTGAAGGTTCAATCCTGAGTATGCATCACTGGATTGCCACGAATAACAGGGACGTGCAAAGTTTCCGGCCACGGTTATGGTCTTTGGTGTGGTTGCAAGTGAAGGCCACACCTTCGAAGTTGGCTTGATAGTCAACACCAAAGTGTACCTGGATGTGCTGAAGAGTGTGGTGATCCCCTGGTGTAATCAGGTAGCCGCTGACAGACCCTGGGATGTGACAGCAAGACTCGGCGCCGGCCCACATGTTCAAAAAGACCCAGGTTTGGTTTCAGAAAAAGTGCTACAACTTTGTACCCTTCTGTCACTGCCCCCCCCCCTCCTCTGATCTGAACCCGCTGGACTAATTCGTTTGGTCATACGTCAAGATCACCACCAACATGACCAATCACAACACCAAAACCAGCCTGATAGCCGCCATCTGCAGAGTATTCACCATCGATTGTGGAAAAGGCATGCTCTGAGTTCCGGATCCGTATCAAGGTGGTGATTGAGGCTGAATAAGGCTACATTGAATAGATGACAGCTCTACTATATAATCAAGTTACCTGAATGGATTTTTTTTCAATAAAAGCCATAGTTTTGTTTCTTTATATCGACAATTTTATCGTTCCACCCTGTACTTATAGCGGCTAATAGAAAAATATATATATTTTTTTTCATGAGTAAGCTATTTTCGCTCTTGTAGAAAAGTAAAAAACAAATCTACAAGATAGATAAATTCAAGGCCATTTTCGTTCAGGTAATTAAAGCCCCGATGAAACAACAGAACCAGATGATGAAAGTCCATATGGAACAATAGAATCTACAACAACAATTACTCCAAACCAACAGATCTTACAAATTGAAGAAAAGTTGATCCAACAACAAAAAAAAATCAAGAATTATTTCCGTGTAATAAACCGTTTATTGACAGCAGTAGCGTTTTCGCAGAACACTATATGGAAAACTATGGAGACCTTTATCTACGTTCCCAACGAAGACAAAATGTTCGACGTTTTCTTCAGAAAGTATGAATTCATTTATATATATATATATATATATATATATATATATATATATATATATATATATATATATTACATAGGCATCACCACTTATCAAGGCCAAGAGGCCACTCAAGGATAAGGGTTAAAGAGTGAACAGTAGACATTGGACAATATAGTAATCATTAGTAATGAAAATTTGGTAAATTTGATAACTTATATAGAACGGCTCATCAAGAACTTATTTACGTTAGACTTGAACACAACCATATTGTAGTCAGCCGGAAAGCAGGAAAACGGAAGACAATTCCATTGGCGTGCAGTTCTAAGAAAGAAGCTTTGTTCATGGAATCTACGTTTAGGTTTAGGCACAGATAAAGAGTGGGGGGAATTATTGATAGTGTGTACAGCTAGACGAGTGTTTCGTGTGAAAGTTTGGCGAGGGGGAACCATAGATTGAAGCTCAGTTGAACACCTTCCATGAAAATAACGATACATCAGAGACAAACTCGCAACATCTCTTCTGTGAGATAGAGGTTGCAAGGAAGAGAAAAGGATATCTCCTACGAGGCTACTTCAGAATAGGTTTTATTTAACAATCAGTTGTTATGGAAACGTGAGATTGTAAGGTTTACCAAATATTACTGGCAATAATATTTTATAAGTTATCCCATCTAAACAAGAATTGCTCGATATGCAAGATAGAGCAAATAAATTAAATTGTAATTCAATGAATTTAAAAAAAACTCTCATTGAAATGAATTTCATATCAAAGAATTTTTATTATTCTAAGCAAGACAAAGAATGCTTTAGAAAATTAATCTCCTTAACCTATAGGGTTCGATGTCTACCATAGGTACCATATAGGTTAAGGAGGTTAATTTTCTAAAGCATTCTTTGTCTTGCTGAGAATAATAAAAATTCTTTGATATGAAATTCATTTCAATGAGAGTTTTTTTAAATTCATTTAATTACAATTTAATATATATATATATATATATATATATATATATATATATATATATATATATATATATATATATATATATATATTAGTGTTGGATGATTACTCGCAATCGGAAATTGGAAACATCGGAACTTTTAGGGGTATCGGAATCAGAAAATATTGTGCCTATTTCTTTTTTTATATACCAAAACGATTCTTGAATTATTTTTTCTAATTTATTTTGTTTTAAACAAACACTTCGACTGCTTGTAGTAATAATAAAATCACAAATATTTATTAATTTTGAACTAACAATAAAGCTAAAATTTATAGATCACACCCATAAGTGTGTTTTTGCGTTTGAGAAAATAAATGCACATTTAACATATGTTTTTACGGTCATCGGGAAAAAATAACAATTTTATTGCTAAATAGTTATACAGCAGCAAACATTGGCATAAGAAGTGCGCCGATTGGCTGAATCCCAAAAGCAGGACACAGGAAATTCATCGCTTCGTCATTCATGTCCACATGTTGAAAACTAAAGAAAATTGGACAGATACCACGTGTTTTAAACTTCTGCGCGGAGTATCACATCGGCGAATGATATCGAAGAAAGATTGGCGATTATTATTTCAACAAACAAGTGTTTTTTTTTTGTTTTTTGTTTTTTCAAAAAACGATTAATGGCCGGACTTACGCGAGTCGTCGAACACCAGGTGCTAAATACTATGTTGAACGTATTCCTAATTGGATTTTGCCATACTGTTTTTTTTTTTATTTAAGAATTTTTGATAACCGCTGCATGCATTTTTTCATATATATATATATTTTTTTACGCATTTTTTTTTATTTTATTTTATTTTTTTTTTTTTTACAATTTTGTGCTTTTCCGGTCGATTTTTTCGTACTTAAACAGTCACCTATGTTATCATGCTGAAAAATATAATTGTTATATAAGGCAAAAAAAAAATAAATAAATAAAAATATGCTCGCCAAATGGTGCGTTTAGAGTTGATACAAGTCGACTTCTTTGGAGTTGGCGCTATTATAAAAAAATACCTATTTATATAAAATAATTCGAAAGGCGCAAAGTTAAAGACAAAAAAAGAAAAAGAGGGGACCACAAAGACTAAAATTCTTAAAAAAATAAAAATAAAAAAATTCTTAAAAATATAAAAAACGGTACTTGTACTGTTTAGTCAAGACATTAAAAAAAATGAAAATATCGAAAAAAGTTTAAATTGTATGTATCCGTTATGGGACGAAGTTCTCTGAAAAAAGTAGGTTTTTTTTTTTTTTTTTTTACAGCGAAAAAACCATTTGTTAGGTGTGTCAGCGCTTTAACTGGAGTTATCTCCCTTTGTCATTTCTAAAATTCAAACAATTTTTTTTTAATCCAAGATGGCCGCCTTCAACGCGCTCTCATAAAAACGTGTTTTTCCGCTGTAAAAAAAACAAAACAAACTACTTGATGAAATTAAGTGAATTTTTTTTTTAGAGAACTTCGTTCTATAACGGATACATACAATTTAAACTTTTTTCGATATTTTCATTTTTTAATGTCTTGACTAAACTGTGTAAGCGCCAAAAAAAAAAAAAAAAAGAAAAAAAAGAAATACAGCTAAATTCACAAAAAAATAGCCTGAATACGTTATATTAGACGTTAACCAGAAAGGTCTTTTTCAGGCAATTGATCGTGGAGCAGAAATTGGAAGTAAACTAAGACGCGCAGCCGCAGAACCTTAACAAAACCATCTTTGTTGTTAAAAAAATTCTTTGGAACAAAATTGACAGCACACGTTTTTTTTTTTCGTTTTTTTTTGTAAACAAGTTGTTTTCTTTTGTTTTTGTTTTTTTTGTAAACAAGTTGTTTTTATATAAGAAAATGGGAATGCTTTTTATTATTAAATTATTTTTATTATTAGGTGAAAATACAGAAAACAATTTTCCAACAAAATTTACGGTACATATGCATTTTGGTAATGTGCTGAACTGCTGAAATAATACCGTCATTATTTGTTTTTTAGCCATTCTTACGATGGGGTTTTACTGCCTACTTCGTCAGACGGCAAAAGTAAAAACATTTTGACTTTTGCCGTCTGACGAAGGAGACAGAAAATTTTCGTCCGCGTAAACAATTGTAATAGTTTAAGTCAATACTTGAGGTGGTAAAATAAAATACATATTTAGCTCTACGAACGCATGGAGAACTTTTATCCTTTTTTTTACCAATTCTACCTCTGAATACATGTGTGTGTGTGTGTGTGTGTGTTTCAAGTTTGACAGAAAGATTCCCGAGTGCGACAAGATACATCTAAAGACGGTCGGAGGTTACATCGACCGAAACGTTGTGAAAATAACACCCAAGAATGAGAACCGCGATCAGAAGAATCCAAATGATACCAATTATCAATGCTTACCTAAAAAATTCAGAAACATAGGTTTTGAATCCTTCGCATATTTAGAGAAAAAAGAAGAAAAATAAATCGTCCGTCCTCACAGCGTAAACGGTTCATTAGTTATGGGTTTATAAAACGGTTCATTCAGCCCCAAGCATAACCGTGTTTTCCTGTTAGCACGCACACACGCACGCACACACGCGTGCGCGCGTGCGCGCACACACACACGTATATATATATATGTGTGTGTGTGTATGAGTGTGTGTATGTGTGTGTGCATTCATACTATATGTATCAATTTTCATTTGTTTAGCCTGTGCCTTTTCAGTGTAACAATTTTAAATGTTACGCCCGTCTGTGATGATGTATATGCGTATGTATGTGTGCTTATGTATGTATAGGGCTGCCCTTACACCATGTCTACCACCGTATGTTCGAAATTTCAAGTGCTGGTGTAGTTAGCAATTTGAATAAATCCCTGAAGATAAATCATATCAATAATTCTATTTCGCTACCAGCCAAAATGATCATTAAATTAACTTCTCAAGAACGGTCGCTCGGAAATCGAACAGATTCGCGATTCTCTTTACAATGTAGACAAACGGATTAATACAGTTTCAGATAAGACTAATAATACAAGAAAAAAAAATCTCATTAATAAAAAGTTTCTCGTTTTACTTATATTTAATAGGTAATTAGAAGTCCGCCTGGCGTTGCCCGTTCGTAAGATTCGCTAAAATATGATATTTTAATTCATGCAGATTGCGTATTTATTATTATAGAGAAAATTCGCTATCAATTACTATATCAAACTTAATATATAATAGTGAGATAAAAACTAAAAACATATATGTATATGACTTCATCTCTCCACCTTCATTCTTTAGCCTTTGAGTCACACATATATGTATATACTAGCAGAAGTACCCGTCGTTGACTGGGTTCAAAAACAGCCTACAGAAAATGGACTGTGATTGATGAAAATATGATAGGTTATGAAAAGGAAGGGGTTGTAAAGAGATAGGTTTTGATACTCAAAAATTTTACCCTAAGCAAAATATGATGAAAGTAAAGATAATTTTTGCGAAAATATATATTTTTTATATCAACTTTGTTTCCATTCGTAGCCAAGAGTGACCAAAAAAATGATGTTTCCTTACAAAGAGAAAATGTTATATATATATATAATAATAATATAAATATACAAGAAATAAATGTTACCATGGTCAATAAAAGTTATTTTTATGGTAGAAAAGTTCATTGGTTTGTATTTTTAAGTAGTTTGTAAAAAAAAAAATTTTTTTTTAATTCACGAATCGGTTAAAAAAAAAAATTAAAATGGCAACGACTTTGAAATGGAGAGTCCCGTTTTCAATTTGAAGGAGGGGCACCTGAGTATTCTGTGTTAACAATTTAAGAGAGTTCCGTCAACGTAAGGAATATTTATAAGCATATTTTAATGTTTTCTGTTATTTTGGGCTTGAGGAATATTCGATTATGGCATGTGTAGTTTATATAAAAATTCATTTAAGTAGTTATCGCCTCAAATTTCGTTTTAATTTCAGTTCGCTGAAATTATTTCAAGTAACGAGTATTAAAAACTATTAAAAAAAAACAAAAAAAACATGAACTGAACTTTTATTGATTATGGTAACATTTATTTCTTGTATATTTATTTTTTCGGGTAGTCGTTTGTTGGCTTTTCTGCTAAACACTCTTACTGAATAATATCGACGAAATATCGAAAAACAAAGAAACAAAAACAGTTTTGAAAAATAATGAAGCTTTACTTACTTTATGAAAATAATCCGAAACAGCAAAATGGGATATTAAAAAATTAAACACGTTATTACTTTAGTTTTTTTTAAAGCAAAGAATCGATATTAATATGAATAAGAAGAAAATGGCGCCCTTTTCAAGCAGAGCAGCTTCGTTTCAGTTTTACAGTTTTAAACGGTGTAGTATTGCGCCGTCGGATTCAAGGTTGTACAATTGTAATGTAAAGAACACGCAGAAAGGGTTGTAATCAACTGAATTCCTTCTAGTACACTGACAAAAAAAGCTTAAACAGATATATAAATAAAAATAAAAAGGTTATGTAAATGTTTTTAAAAAGACACGTAATAATGCGAGCAGGATTTTTTCCTTCTTTTGACACGATAAGAAGTAACGTTCTTATTTTTCATTATTTATCTATTTATCTATTTTCGAAAGAGCGCCACGTGCAAGTGGAGAAGGGGGAAAAACAGAGCTATGCCAAATTTGTGTCGAGAATTGTCTAAAATTCCGACTTTTTTTTTGGCTTTCACTTTAATAAGAACGTGAATTTATGAGGTGAATTTATTCGACACAATATGATTCAACTCAAAAAAATAAGTAAAAGCTAACGTGAATTAAAATTAAAGTTAAGGTGTTATTTTAAACCTTGTTAAACTTTGTGACATATTTACATTCTATGAAGGTCAGGCGCGGACGAACACCCAATAATTTTATTATATCATATTTTTTCAAACTGAAACATAATTATCAAAGTATACTTACGCATATAGATATGAAAAGTCTTTGTTAAAGTTTGTGCCATATTTCCATGGAGTACAGGCGCGAACGCAAACCCCACAATTTAATTATATCATCTTTATTTAAGTTGAAACATACTTATCAAAGTATTCTTATGTACATCTATATCAAAAACCCTTGTAAACGTCTTTTTTTTTTCATTTTTTATTTCAATACTTTGAGGGTCAGGCGCGAACGCACACCCCACAATTTTTATGAACCAACATTCTGCCAAATCAAACATACTCATTCCTGATCCTCGATACATCTTCTATCATTATATGTAATCAGTTTTTTTAAATAGTCAACCATGTAGGAGCCTATTCGTGACCACACACACACACACACACACACACACACGCACACACACACACGTTCAGTTTTATATATATATATATATATATATATATATATAGTAGAGATTTAGAAGGCTGTCACAATGCGAGGAATGAAATATAGTCGTTGTTGGTAAGAGAAGACGAGAACAAGTGGCGATTTACAAATCAATAAGTACATACATATATTCTATATATACACATATTTATTCAGTTGTATTGGTAAAATGTCTTACTTGTTATGTCTGCGACAAATTCCATTATTAATTTCGGAAAAATTCCCTTTTCAAATGGTAAGCGTAACAGATCGATTCAAAGCATACTAGATGATGGAGCGGAAGTTGGGTAGCTATGTGGGGCCTCGGAGCAAATGTGAGTAGGGGATTTATGTATGATATGATTAGGTAATTAACATGTTTATAATTTTATTTATTTCTATTAATTTGTCTTTTTTTTTGGTTTGTAACTTGTTGCTTTAGCGTGAGCTTTTTTAATTTTGTATGTTCTCTGTTTTGTTTTCATCATTATTACTACGATAATGTCCTGATCCTCACATCAACATGAACATCTATGCTATTTTCTCCGATTCCGACCCACACATAGAATTCACCATCGAACACCCCAGCGATGACGGATCCCTATCACTCCTAGACTTCAGCCTAAAAATATCAGACGAAGGGGCCGTCATTACTAAATTCTACCGAAAACCAGCCAGCCGAAGTATATTTATACACTACAAGTCTGCCCTCCCTACTAAGGCCATCATCGGATATGCTAAGAACGAGATCACCCGCATCCAAAGCAAATGCAGCAAGCCAAAAGACAAGACAGAATGCACAAAACGGTTCCACCAGATCCTAGAGACAAACGGATACCCCAGCACTGTCATTAAACACCTTTGGAACACGAGAAAACGTGTAAGAAGCTTCCCCACCAATACTTGCTTCCTTAAAATGCCCCATCTCAGCGACAAGATCACAACGGCTATCTGCAGGGCTATTAGAAGAGAGGGTCTCAATATGCAACTAGCCCACTCTGGGCCATCCCTTAGACAGAAACTCTCTAAACGCAGGCACAGCGAGGACCCACAACCATGCACATTAGCAAATTGCCCCATATACCCCGCAACAATCTGCCACCGTACACACGTAGTATACAGACTAGAATGCTCCGCTTGCGGAAAATTCTACGTGGGCAGCACCACGAGGCCCCTACACATAAGAGTCAAGGAACACACACAAACACAAGCATCATCATTCTGCAAACACCTCAACACATGCAGAAACACTAATACATCTATTAAAATCAATATTTTAACCACAGAACGCAATATTGGGAATTTTTGTATAAAAGAATCATTACTAATATCCAAATTACGGCCAGAACTCAACAACAGACTAGAGCTTGGATCTTCATTCATTATATAACTTTACATACGGCTCCCACCTAAGACTTACCATTACGACCATAACCCATTAGAACAGATACACCACTACACACCGCTCACAGCCCAACTCACTACCCAGATAGGACATTACTACAAGCCCCTCCCATATAAATTATATATATATATAAAAAAATATGAATAAATAAATAAATAATAATATAATAAAAGAAATTTAATAAATAAAAACAGCAGCATATATTTAAAAAAGAGAAAAAAAAATTAAAATATAGCTAGCAAAAAACAAAAAAAAATCTACTTCCACCTATAATCTCATTGAAATAAATAAATTAACAACTTCCAACGAATGTCATCCCAATTTCCCCCTCCCCACCTATCTTCCTACTCCTGGCAATACTAACCTAAACACCCAGCTGCCGACCGAGAGCGCATCACCCCGCACCCCACCTCCCCTCCTCTCTCACATCCCACCCCTAAACTGTTCTTCAATAGCTGACCGGACACAGACCACTAGCGACTTACGTGACCCAGATAAAAATGTATAAATATAGTAATAATGATAAAAACAAAACAGAGAACATACAAAATTAAAAAAGCTCACGCTAAAGCAACAAGTTACAAACAAAAAAAGACAAATTAATAGAAATAAATAAAATTATAAACATGTTAATTACCTAATCATATCATACATAAATCCCCTACTCACATTTGCTCCGAGGCCCCACATAGCTACCCAACTTCCGCTCCATCATCTAGCATGCTTTGAATCGATCTGTTACGCTTACCATTTGAAAAGGGAATTTTTCCGAAATTAATAATGGAATTTGTCGCAGACATAACAAGTAAGACATTTTACCAATACAATTGAATAAATATGTGTATATATAAAATATATGTATGTACTTATTGATTTGTAAATCGCCACTTGTTCTCGTCTTCTCTTGCCAACAACGACTATATTTCACTCCTCGCATTGTGACAGCCTTCTAAATCTCTACTACATACCTATCCCACACAATGCTTCAAACAAACTACATATCAATCCTATATATATATATATATATATATATATATATATATATATATATATATATATATATATATATAGTCTAAAGAAGCTTTTAATTTAAAAAAAAAATGAAAAAATAAAGAATGCAGTTTAAATTCCCGGAGGAAAAAAATATTAACTTTAACCTATCGCAGACTTAGGACCTACATAATCCGACTTCTAAAAAGTTTTTAATGACAAAAGAGAATTCATTTATATAAGGATGAAAAAAGAAAGAAAAGAAAAACCCATTAACTAAAGTTGTTAAATAGAAATAGACTTAGCACTTGCATAAGCCGATTTCGCGAAAGTCTTCAATTTTAAAACAGAATTTAACTACATAAGGATGAAAAGAGAAAACCTTAACTAAAATTTTGTAAATAGAAAATGAGGATCATCAACTGCTTACTATTTTGCTGTTTCGGAGATTTAATATATTTACTTAATTAACGTATTAATAGTTAATTATCCTTATATATATAAAATGAACTCATTTTTCCCCTATGATTTTGACCTTAATAGGATTAAAAAATCAAGACATTTCATGCGAATGTAATATGCACAACTGCAGCACAATATCTGAGGTGTTTTATACGCATATTACCTCTCCACTTTCTCGATAATCGTAGATTCCTATATTTTTCCTGCTGAGAGTGCAATGCCACAATCGGTTAAAATCAATGGAAGTAGTAAAATCTCTTCTCTCTAATTAATTCCTCCTTCCCCTGCCACCACTTACACCGTTTCCGGGATCGTTCACAACGGACAGTTACGAAGGAAAACCGGTTTGGGTTTTCTTTACTTCGTAGTTGCTTTAAAAAAAAAACTGGAATGAAATTTTAACGTTCCTTTTTGTTCTATGCTTTCTATTGGGTAAAACGCACCATGGACTTAAACGAATCGAAGGGTTATTTATGCCATTTGTTTTCGCTTTTCGCTGTGTTTTTTTTGTTTGTTTTTGTTTTTCCAAACACGTTCATCATTTTTCCCCTTATTTTTGCTTTTTGTTTTACCGATTTATTTTTTAAAGATGTTTTTCGTTTGTTCGCTGTTTTTTTCCCCCGATTTTTTTAAAGACGTTTAACATCGTTTTTTTTTTACATATTTAAACAAGGTTATTACTTCGCTTATTCTTTACTTTACCCCCCCCACCTTTCACACACCTCCAAACACCCGGGCAACGCCAGGTACCCCCGCTAGTAGTTAAGAAATTTTAATTTATATATATATATATATATATATATATATATATATATATATATATATATGGCGATTAAGCTACACTGAATATTCCGCGTTTCATCCACTAAGTCTGAAGAATCCTAGAGTGGATGAAACGCGAAATATTCAGTGTAGCTTAATCGCCATATATGTTTCATAAATTACTAACTAGCTCTACCTACGTATTGAGCACTTTTGAATTAAATTCTTAAAGTTTACGCATAAATTTATACTTTCGTATATTAATTTTATGTGAGTAAATGAAGTAGTTATACACACACACACACACACATAGATATATATGTATATACACATACACACAGAGACATTTTCACTTTTATAGATATATAGATATATATAAGTTCACCTGCCATTTCTTTTTTAAAAGATGGAATCGCCTGATCGTCGAAGACAAGATTCAAGCAAGCGAACACGGAAGGACGCTCGAACTGTTCACAGAGTCTTATAATTATATATAGGTATTAAGTTGGGATATGTCATCTTGTTTTCAACTTTGATTCGGTACTTGAAATGTAAACAACCTATAAAAAATATTGCACCTCTTTGTTTAAATAACATTTGTTCTTGATCTATGTATTATTTATCTAAGTCGATAATATTTACTGCCTGTTGGCCTATAATATGGATTGGGTGTATATTTTTTTTTTATATCTTTACTTAATTAATCATGTATTTCAATGGTATTTGTCATACGAAAGAAGTGACCAGATAACAGGTCCATTTCGTGAAATGATTCGTTCATCAAATGCTTCTCTCAGTAAATTGATCGCATCGTATAGCACGTGGTTCTGTCCTGCTGAAACCGCATGATGAACTAGTAAACTAAGCTGAACTTAAAATAACCGATAGTTACCAAATCTGTAATTATAGAAAATAGAGTTGTCAATTGAACGTTCGCCGCTTTAAAAAAAAACCCACATTATATATATATATATATATATATATATATATATATATATATATATATATATATATATATATATATATATATATATATATATATATATATATAATGATTTTGTGTGGATACAAAATGTACATATTGCAATTATGATGAGAGAAAGACATGTTTTGATATTAATGATTTAAGAAATAGGACACCAGCTGATCGGTTCCGCCTTCACTCTTCTAGAGCTGGATCGAGGGGTTTACTTTATTTTTTAAAAGCCGAGATGAGCCCAAGAATGAAAATATGCGTTTAACATACGTTTAAAATAAAGTGTGCTAACTAGGAGATAAAATAATCGGGGATGCGCTATATATTTAAAATAAACGTACGTATGATAAATGCACAATGATAGAATCTCCTAAAGGCTAATCACGTTCAAATCTAAGAGACACTCCTTTTGTTTACAAAGAAAAGGCCCCTTCAAACGAACGTGAATGGTTTTTAAGTGAAAATCAGAATGAGCACGGCTCAAAATAGTAAATGAGTCAATGCTGAAGTTCGTAGCACAAGACGGGTTTTTAAGCTAATGATCTGCTATTGAAAATCCGGGTGTGTTACTCAGAACGTCCATTGGAAGGTAGGTCCCATTTCTGATTCTGCCAGGTATATGCTTTTGGACTTTGCTGGCCAATCTTAACGACGTGTGACCCACGTATTCGGTACTGCAACTACATTTGAATTGATAAATTAAATTATCCAATGTTGAGCTGATTTGTTTGGCGAATTTCTTGCTTAATGACTCTAGCAATGATAAACGAATATAAATTGGACATTAGCATTAGATTTATAACTTAAAATACTGCAGCTTTAAGAATTGATTATATGATGTTATAAATTGAATTAAAAAAATATTAATGCTGCAATATTTTAAGTTATAAATTTATTATATTTTTACTAGAATATCTTGTCCTTTTCTTTTCCAGTTTTAACAACTAGTCCTTTACTTTTTCATGTTTAAGCTTAACCATATTACTTTTCATGCTCGCATTTTTCTATTGTAATCAATGATTTTTCTAGGCTTCCAGTAAATTTACTTGTTCTTTGGTTAATTTCAGTCTTATTTTTTGTCCCCATAAACATAACATAGACATATTTAATAACAACGTACGGCACTCGTCTGCTTTCAATAAAATCTCCCCAATTATCTCCCTTTCATTCCTCCATTCTCTTTGTTTCACTTTTCTCTTTTCGCGAGAGCGGTGAATTGTTAGCAACAGTAGTCGCTGAAGCGACGTTGTTGCTATGGAAACCAGTCATAAAAAATTCGCTCATTTTCCTTACGTTTTTTTTTTTTTTTTTTTTTTTTTTACGATTTTGAACACCACTAAATTCATCATAACATTTGTTTTACTGAACGAAAATTGAAAATTTTATTTTTCACAATATAGCCGAGAAGGTGATCTATAAACTGTCATATTTGTTTGAAATTTGGTCGAAAAATGAGCGAGCGGGGAAGCTTTAAAGCAGTTCAGTGCCACTTAACTATATATTCAAACACAGTAGTGTTTGAATGATATATATATATATATATATATATATATATATATATATATTGTTTTTTTTCAAGTGAGACCATGGAAGAAATATCTTGTACGAATATACAAATACAGTTGTTCCCCGTGAATAAAAAAAAAAAGAGCTCCTTCAGTCTTTGACAGACTATAGATTTCCATGAAGGGGTGTCTGCGCATGAAATTTTTGTGGCAGGAGGTGCATAATTTCCAACCATACCTCTTCTGAGTCGACATTGTTAAATACCAGTGGCAAGTGAAGGTCTGTACAGGACGACTGGGAACAAATGCCGAGATAAGCCGAGAGCACATACAGCGCCTAAACTTCCCAAATGGTCACCCATCTGGTACTAACCAGGCTCAACGTTGCTTAACTTTGGTGATCTGATGAGAACCGGTGTTGCAACGCGATTATGCCGTGAATAAACATGTAAGTAAAATGTAGTTTTGTCTTCGAAAAAAAATGATTGATGATAAGATGAATAAAATCTTGGACTTTCGTACCTTGCAAAATACGCTTAAATATGATATTTTAATTTATGCGGATTTCGTATTTGTTATTATAGAACCAATTCGCTATTGATTTCTATATTGCACCCAATCTCCCAGCGCGCCCCGTAAAATATGCTTAAATATGAGATTTTAATTCATGCATATTTCTACTTATTATTATTAATTATTATATTGTACGCAATGACTTGAATGCCACCAGCTAGAATCGAAACCAAAACATATAGCTCAGCAGCCTTATTCGTTACCATCTGGGTCACATCCATAAAACTAACGTTGTTAAATCTATAAATATATATTTGCGCATGCGTTTAGTTGACTTAAACTCGGCACGTTCCATTTTTTTTTTTTTAATTTTGACCCCTTAGCAATACCGAATAAAAACGGAATTTAATTTGTCCCACAAGCTCAAATCCCCTATATATCAAGTTTGAAATCTGTGGACTCAAATTAACAACATAGTTCGACAGAGACCGCTCCTCACACGGACAGACAGACAAGACCACTCATATATATATATATATATATATATATATATATATATATATACACACACACACAATTCCGGCAAAAAGAAAGTCCGCACTTGTAATCTTTTCAAAAACTGCAAATTTAAGCTAAATTTAATGTAACTGTTTAAACAACCTATACCTCATTTGATTCGCCCTTTATTCCTCTATAATTTGACCTGTTCATATTTGACTTTTAATTTAAATATTTCCGGACATTTTTTTTTACAGATCCGTTTCGTTATGCAGAAACAATACCGTCTCTTTCGTAAATGTCCTGTATCTGTGTGTCTGTGAATTCGTTCCCTATGGACTCGAAAACGGCCGGGTCGATTTTTATGAAATTTCCCACGAAGGTACTTTATGTGCCTGACAGTGTTCTTAGATAATTTTTGTGTTGGAATATATTCGATAAGTATCGATAATCAATAATCTAAATAATCCGATGAAAGAAAGAACAGACGATTTTGACCAAAGTTATCACCTTACTTGTGCATTTCAGAAGTTTTATTACCTCACAAATCGAAAGGCCTTACATATAAAATCTACAGTATGTTCTTTGATATGACAGGGGCGCGTTCAAAATGAATGTTTCTGTTTAGAGCACAATTGAAACATGATACTTGACTTTTTAATTTAAAACTATAATTCAAGCCATTATCACCGAACAGCCATTAATGCCAGGCATATAAAATCAACAGCAGGTTCTTTGATATGACAAGGGCGCGTTTGAAACGAATTTATTGTTTAGAGCACAATGGAAGCATGGTACTTGATTTTTGCATCTTAAACTTTAATGCAAGCTAAATATATAATTTAGCTAAATAATTTTATAAAATCAACAGTAGGTTCTCTACAGTGCAATGTAGACTATAATATATTGTGAACTTAGTTACTGGGAGAGACATGTGAAGCTTCCTCTAGATCTATCACAATGGGGTTCTCAATTAGATCAGACAATCAATCGATTTTTGCATTTTAAACTTTTATGCAATATATATGTCTCTTTATTATTATTATTATTATTATTATTATTATTATTATTATTATTATTATTATTATATAGAAGTATTATTATTCTTTACTATTATATAGTAGTAAAAGCAATTATAATTTTTACATTTAATTTAGGTACGTGTTTGTGGTGTTTACGAATGGTGTAAATGCTCACAGAGAGATTAAGAAATATTAGAGAGTGTTTGAATCGACACAGATTGAGATGTAACGAGAGACATGCCTAGATAGCCAAGAGATATTCGGAAAGAAAGAGAGAGAAAGAAAATAAGAGAGAAAGAGAAAGAGAGAAAGAGAAAGAGAGAGAGAGAGAGAGAGAGAGAGAGAGAGAGAGATAAATGCTATGTTCATTAATGGCAAATTACGACTAATCAGAACAAGTAAAAATATTTTTTCAAACATAACTCAATCCCAGAATTAAAGTATATCATTTTAGCATGTATTTGTGGAATTAAAACAAACAGGAAAACACAAAATGTTGATAAACTCACATTTATATAAACAACAACAACAACAACAACAGCAACAACAACAACAACAGCAATAATAATAATAATAATAATAATAATAATTATTATTATTATTATTATTATTATTATTATTATTATTATTATTATTAATAGTAGAAGCACTAGGA
>NC_136489.1:117741690-117769190 GCF_053919585.1 Euprymna scolopes | reverse complement strand
TGCGTTCAGCGACGTATTTCAGTTTTACCAATCACATTTTTTTTTGTTGTTTTGTTTTTTTTGTTCTGTCAATTTTGTCGGTTGACTGTCCTTTTAAAGTACAAGATAAAAAAAAAAACAACAACAAAACAACAACAACAACAACAACAACAACAGCAAAAACAAGGATGCACTTGGCAAGGACAATCAAGGAAAAAACCGGAAAATAATGAGCAGGAGAAAGAGAGATAGGGGAGGAGCGAGAGAGAGAAAGTGAAAGAGAGAGAGGGCTAATAAGAGAGAGAGAGAGACAGAGAGAGAGAAAGAGAGAGAGAGAGAGAGAGAGAGAGAGAAAGAGAGAGAAAATTAATCAGATACTAATGATAAGGTAACGATAAAAGCGAAAGTTTCTAGGTGAGCCAGTCCGTAAAATTAGCGACTACGGAATGCAGAGATAGATAGATAGAGAGAGATAGATAGAGAGAGAGAGAGAGAGAGAGAGAGAGAGAGAGAGAGAGAGAGAGAGAGAGAGAGAGGGGGGGAGAGAGCGGGGGGAAAGAAAGATGAGAAGTAGGATCTTCCATTTTTACTCGCCAGTCAAAAATGAAATGACGCTTATAACGAACATGGATTATTATTTTTATCAGTCATTCAAGGTAATCTTTTTATCAAAGGTTCAAAGTTCATTTTTTTTTTCAAGTTCTTTTCTCTCTTTCCTTTCGTGACGGTCCACCGTACACAGAGCGTCAAGCAAATTTCCATGAACAGAATTTCTTTCTGAGAAGTTTCCATCCTTAGAGCACATTACCGTGAGACTGTTTCACTGCAGACTGCAACAAGGTCGTTTTTAAATCCAATGTGAACCAGTACTTGTCACAAACTATCCCCATAAGTAATCAAACTGTGTCTATTCCATTTATCATTTTCAACCCTTTCTTAATATCCTTTATCATCCAACTTACAATAATTCCAGATCCTTAACCCACATCCGCAAATGGCTTTTAACCTCGATAAGTGATGAGTTAAAAAACGCCCTTTCACCCTCTCATAATTTGACATAATTCAGAAACATAGAAGTTTTGTTTCTTTTTAAAGAAAAACTGAACATGTCATTACATATAAAAATACATCTTTTTATGAGTAAAAAAACATGTTCAGTTTTCTTAAAAAAAACCAAAAAACTATGTTTTTGAATTATGTCAAATTATGAGAGGGTGAAATTTCTGAATTTTTAGATGAAGATTAGTTGTTTGTATTATTCGGACTACCGTTCTCATCTTGAGTGTCATTTTTCACAACGTTTCGGTCGATATAACTTCCCACCTTCTTCAGGCGTATCTTGTCGAACTCGGGAATTTGGACGGAGGATAGTGTGCTCTTGTTCCGTCAGCCATAAGTAATTCGCCAGTCCTAAGTAATTCGCAATTGTATTTTTCGGTCGCCCACACTGAGGATTGAACCTTCAATCTTCAGGAGAATATCACTTACAATTGATTTTTCCAAGTACTCTAACCACAGATAATTCTAGTACGAATTTTAAAACCCTTAGACCTATTTTTATTTTTAGTTGTAAATATCACTATTTATTACTAATTATTATTGTATATATATATATATATATATATATATATATATATATATATATATATATATATATATATAGTAGAAATGCTAATTAATAAAAACCTGAAGAAAGTGCTCAATACTGTTGTAGAGCAAATATGCGTTTTATTTTTTATTACCGTTTTTTTTCTGTTCAGCTACATTTTTGTTTCAGCTACACGACCGTTTTTTTTTGGCGGTTATGTAGCCTCCTCAGACTTTACAGAAAAGTTCGTTTATGGCCAAAAAACGGTCGTGTAGCTGAAACAAAAATGTAACTGCTGATGCTATTCTCTACCTATATAAGAGCCAGGTACGTCCAAGGATGGAATACTGTTGCCACATCTGGGCAGGAGCTGCTAGAAAGGACTTGTCCTGCCTTGATAGAGTTCAAAATAGACTTCGTAGCCTCGTAGGAGATATCCTTTTCTCCTCCTTGCAACCTCTATCTCACAGAAGAGATGTTGCGAGTTTGTCTCTGATGTATCGTTATTTTCATGGAAAGTGTTCGACTGAGCTTCAATCTATGGTCCCCCCTCGCCAAACTTTCACAAGAAACACTCGTCTAGCTGTAAACACTATCAATAATTTCCCCCACTCTTTATCTGTGCCTAAACCTAAACGTAGATTCCATGAACAAAGCTTCTTTCTTAGAACTGCACGCCTGTGGAATTGTCTTCCGTTTTCCTGCTTTCCGGCTGACTACAATATGGTTGTGTTCAAGTCTAAAGTAAATAAGTTCTTGATGAGCCGTTCCATATAAGTTATTAAATTTACCAAATTTTCATTACTAATGATTACTATATTGACCAATTTCTACTGTACACTCTTTAACCCTTATCCTTGAGTGGCCTCTGGGCCTTGATAATGTGGTGACGCCTTTGTAAAAAAAAAAAAAAAAAAAAAAAACTGAACAGAAAAGAACGGTAATAAGAAATAAAACGTATATATATATATATATATATATATATATATATATATATATATATATATATATATATATATATATATATATATTTTATATATATATATATATATATATATATATGTGTTTTTAATTATTACTTGTTTATATTATCTATTGTTTATAATCAACGGTTTTTATATCGTGTTAAATTCTATACTAGGTCTACTTAGCAGTTGGTTATTCCACAGCGTCTTACTTTCCACCGTTCTTCTCTGTCTATAAGCTTTACTTCGTTCCATAATGGCAAATGCTTTCCCTTTTCCTTCCAAATATGGTCAGCTATACCTAACTTTTCAGTCTCTCCACGTACTACGGCTTTTCGATGTTCTTCTAACCGAACCTTCAACAGACGACACGTTTCACCTTTGTATAGTTTTCTACATTTACATGGGATTTCATATACGCAGTTCTTAGTCATAATGAGTCAGAAACGTCATGACACTTTTACAATTGGGATTTTACAAGTGCTGTAATCGTTATGCCACGGGTTCTCAAGATGAGAACAGTAATCCGATTAATCCAAATAATACAAACGAACTGGACTGCGAAACTCTGCCGCATCCTCCATACTCTCCAGAACTATCACCGACCGACTACCACTTTTTTCAAGCATCACGACATCCTAATAATACGAACAACTAATTAATTTTGTTGCCGCTATTGTTTTGCCCGAATTCTTTGTAGAATTTGGGTACTCCAAGTAGGAACCACATGAAGGTTGACGACATCCATAGTGAAATGAACGTGGAGTCGTCAATTCACTCCATGTAGACGCTGGTCATCGAATAAAGCGACTTTAGTGATCATTTGGGAATACTAGGAGCTGTATGCAGTATGTTGAGCATCATTCATTCATTTCGAATGAATCAGATGATTATTGTTGGCATTCGTTTCCCCGATATCTTTCTAGTTGGAATTCTTTCTAGAAAGACATCTCTTTCACTGTACGAGAGGGGCCACGTGAAGGTTGCCAATATTCCGAAGTGAAAGCGTTGCTCTGGAACATACTAGATTTGAACTTGGTACACCAAGATTGTCAGTCTGTGTTGTTAATCACTTAGTCATCGTCACCTCACGATGTTGTATGTGCGAAAAAGGCTTCATTCAACTCTCTGCAAAAAAAAAAAAAAAAGTTGTCAAAATCATTTTTTTTCTGACCAGGATATACATGCGACTAGGCAGGGGGGGCATTTTGTGAATTTAATATTCCTTGAAAATCGGAAGAAGCTGTTTTAACTAGTCCGGAGTAAATCATCACATCAGATAGGTATCCACTTCCGCAGATGAATTTAATAACGGACAAGAAATTTAACGCATACAAATGAGCATATTAGAAACGCGCTGGCTATATGTTCTGACCACCTATCAGGTTGACAAGAAGTTCTTGCGGTTTCTAACTTTTCAATCCAGATGAACATATCTCGCCTCAAACAAAAATTTATTCATCGAAATAAGCACCATCAGAATCAACACACTTTTGCCGACGCAAAACAAGTGTGTTTATGCAAGTAACGTAAAAGTCTTGCGTTCAGGTGGCGATGAATTCGCTTAAGGCGTTTTTTATATTGCTTACGTTTTTTAAGCATTTATCACGCAAAAAGTTGTCGTGATGCTTGAAAAAAGTGATAGTCGGTAGGTGAGAGTTCTGGAAAGTATGGCGGATGAGGCAGAGTTTCGTAGTCCAATTCGTCCAACTTCTGCTGGGTAGGTTTAGCAATGTGCGGTCGAGCATTGTTGTGGTAGAGAATTGGGCCGTTTTTGTTGACTAATTCTGGGTGTTGTTGTCGAAGTTTCTGATGCATTTCATTCATTTGTTGACAGTACTTCTTCGTCTTAATGGTTTCGCCCGCATTCAAAACTAGATAAAACCGATAGATATTCGCACAGTGAAGAAGTCTTTCTAATCTGTGAGACAATTTATATATATATATATATATATATATATATATATATATATATATATATATATATATATATATTCGCACAGTGAAGGAGAAGTCTTTTTAATCTGTAAGACAATTTCTGTTTTTGAAGGAACTAGATTTTTTTTCCAGAATAAAACTTATGTATAACTCTTCCTTCGTGGGATGCAAGAAAAGAAATTCACTACATGTCAGTATTTCAACGGTATCCGACTATCAGCTCGATAAATGGGCCCCGATTGAGCTTCATCCATATATGCGCATTTCTCAACCAGCTCATTAATTTTCGAGCAGCCTAACGTTAGAAATAATTTGTATTATTTCGATTATTCGGACTATTATTCTCTTCTCAGGCTGTTATTTCCACAACCTTTCGGTCAATGTACACCCCGACCTTTCCAGGTACATCTGTATAGAATTTCAATGAATTGGATTTAAGGCATACTTTCTTCTGTCGATTGAAGTTCGATGTGTGGAGATTACAATGATCAGAAAATACATGGAAATTCCACAAGGGACTCATTCATATGTAATATATGTATGTTGGCATTCTGTATATGTTCAGCTTAAATGGAGACGCTCTGATATTATTGCAGCTCTTTTGTTAAAACTGCAAAAGTAGTTATCTATGCTAGCAGGGACGCACAGCGTAGCCCGGTCGTAAAGTACGCTTAAATATGATTTTTAATTTATGCAGATTCTGTATATATATTATTATAGAGTTAATGCTCTATCGATTTTGATATATTTTAAAGTTGCGATTTAAAAAATAAAAAAATATATATATTGTGACGTGCGCGTTCTGAGGTTAGCTTTATTATCCGATCATGATAAATTAATTAAAAACAAATTATCTCAGGTTGCGTAGAAGGACGCGAGGAGCTACGCGCCAGTTTGTATTTAATTGACTTTCTCTATCAAAAAGAACATTTTAAATGGGGATAACAATTATCTGCCCTTCTCGACTTAAACACGGTGTATAGGCTTGTGTGTTGTATAAAATAGATATCAGATGAATAGGTAGATTTATTTAGCAATCGGCTGCTGTCGCTATAAGAAATGGTAGGTCAGAGAAGTTTCAGCATATATTTTTAATATGAAAAGATAATCAATTCATCATGTGTATATATTCCTTTTTTATTTCAATGAACAGAATCAAAGAACGAATAGGTAATATATACTAATTTCAAAAGATGATAATATATATATATATAAGTTCATAAGTCTTTTTCTCTTTTTTCTTTTTCCTTTCTCTTTTTTGTATATGTATATGTATAGATATATATTTCGCATACCAAACTCTCAGTAAAAAAAGAGAAAGACAAGTTTACAACAGAGATAATTTACAGAGTTGTGACCCTTTCATCATTATTTCCTTTTTATGTTTTTTTATAATAGACCAAGCGAGGCTACTCCTGCCTGCTGATTGTCCCTTTTATTTATTTTGTTTATTTTTCTTTCTTTCGGGCGATATTTTTTTTTTTATCAAACTCTAGTGAGATTTCTGAGTTTTTCGTTATTTATTTTCTCTTAAAGTGATCCGATATATCTTTATAACTGACGAATTAAAAGAGTAGAAGATAAAACAACCTTTATTTTACGCTGGTGAATATCAAATATGTTTTTCTTTTCACATTTCTCTCATTGGGATCTCTTCTGCAACTAACTTGCGTTTCAAATTCTTAACGATTAACTTTCTCCGAAAGAAACGCCAAACACATTTTTCTGAATTTTAAATATATCAGCGTTTTTCTTTTCTTCTTTTTTTAAAAAATTATTTTTCTCTTCGCTGTCGCCGTCGCCGTTGTTGTCATGGAAACGGTTCACTTGGCCGTTTTAATTCCTTCGCGTCTTGGAATTTTAACCATTAAATGTATTTATTTTTATTATGACGATATTCATATATCTCAATATCGTAACAATATCCACATGGCTTGGGTGCATTAGCTTGAATCGAAACTGAAGCCAAAACTTATGAAGAATTCTTGGTAAAATTATGTATTACAAGAAGTGGCAGTCCATAACAATTAAACGACAATCACGCTATCCAATTAATATACAGATTGGCTACTTGAGGCTGTTAACAATAATAAAGCACATAAGAAAATGTCTATTTAGACCATAATTATAGAGATGGTAGGATTTATGTGGAAAGAAAGTTATTTTTATAAATAAATTATAAGAGAGCGGCATCCTTGTTTCATTGAGAGTGTCTAGGATAAGACCCAGTAGAAACATGCA
Organism: Euprymna scolopes; assembly: GCF_053919585.1. Taxonomy (NCBI): domain Eukaryota; kingdom Metazoa; phylum Mollusca; class Cephalopoda; order Sepiida; family Sepiolidae; genus Euprymna; species Euprymna scolopes. The sequence continues at coordinate 117,762,479 of NC_136489.1, read as the reverse complement.
GAAAGGTTTAGCCAATGATGATTGAATAGATGGGCCCGAGTATAAAATGGAGAACGGGGAATGGTTACTCCTAAATGGAGAAGAATTAAATAGGATGGACAATTTATTAATGGGCATTGTTGAGGCTGTAATTGATTAAATTTCAAAGAAAGATAATGAATCAGATTTGAGTGAAAGAACTGGTAAAAGGCCGAAAAATTGACTAACCTTAATGTCGGTTCGACACCACGACAGTTCGGGATTGATCTTCACATCTTATCAGTGAACCTTCTCGTGTTACTTGAATGGATGGAGTAGTGTTGCCATATCTGGGCTAGTGCATTTGCCATTAGTTAGTCTCTCCCCCTTGAATAGGGTCAAAAAAGGGTCTCCAATCTAATAGACCCCAATTTGTCAAATAGGCTCCAACCCCTGTCCCATCGCCGCAATGTTGCATCCTCATTGACTGTCTTACAAGTATTTTAATGGAATGTGCTCCGATGAACTCATTGTACTTGTGCCCCCTCGGCGTACATATCCCGACTAACCCGTTTAGCAACAAAATCACACCTTTTCACTGCTGAGGTCCCTAGATGCCAGAAAGCTTTCTACTCTAATAATTTCTTTCCTCGAACAGCTAGACTTTGGAATTCCCTTCCTGCTACCTGCTTCCCCGATTATACTGATACGCAGAAGTTCAAATGTAACGTAAACCAACATCTTGCTAATCTTTCTTAGCCATGATCTCAGATAGTATACCTTTACGTCCAAGTGGCGATGTGCCTTGTTTGAAGTAAAGGTAACGAAAGACTTATATAATCTTCTTGGGTAGGGCAGAGTTCCCTATGTGTTACGCTCAGAACCGAAAAGTACTTAGTAGAATTTTGGTGCCAACTTCACCAAAAGTCTTAATAGAATCTTGGTGTTCCGTACATAAGTTAATTAACTGTGATATTACAACTATGATATTTTGGAAAAAAAAATGTTTGTACCCGCCGACCGTCTCGAACTAAAACCTCCTTTGATAACTTGCAATTTTTCGTGATAAAATAAATAAAAATAAAATAAAAAAAAAAACATAACGTTGGCCGGAAGATGCATGTGGATCAATTATCACACGCAACGACGCGGGAATGGATTGACGCATGAACGGTAAAATATTACGACATAGAGAACCTAAATGATAGTAATTTGGGTCTAATTGAACATGAAAATTTAGGTCATCCTTAAGGTTCTTTTGTAAATTTGATTAACATTTAATAGCCATCTTTTTAATTTATCGTTAAATGTTCAGTATTTACATTGGCTTGATTGGTGTTGTAGCAGAAACAAATGGGACTTTTTTCTTCCTCGAATCAATGCCTCTCGCCTGTGCTATTTGGCCACATACTGACCGATCAGGGGTTCGGTGCATTGATCCTTCCTATCCACAAAGGAAATCGGCCAGAATCCGGTTGGAAGAAGAACAACTCGTTCTTATTGAGAGAGACACCAAACAGAACGGACCTCCCTTTTCTTCTCTCTCTCCACCTCGGTGATTTCTAACGGTATCGACGATTCCACTGGGAATAACTACCGAGATAGCACCAGGTAGCCGAAGTCCAGCTTTTAACAAGGAACATTATATTCTCATTAATAAACCTTTTCTGTGTTACCTTTTATGAAGTTGTTATGTTCGCCATTTCAGAGGCTTGTATTGAACTGTTTATTTTCTTAGGGTGTGCCCTAAAAGCATTATAAACCCTATAGTGTATGGCATCCTCATGTTGACACACCGGTTTTTATCAGATCACCGAATTTAAGCAACGTTGAGTTTGATGAGTACCAGATAGGTGGTCATTTTGAGATGCCAGGCACTGCATGTAGGAAGAATACAATATCTCTCTTGCAAAAAAAAAAAACAAAAACAAAAAAAAAAAAACTAACGTCGTACAAAATGGTAGGCACCGCCAAAACTGGGGGGGCAGGTCAGTACTTTTTGACGGACCGTCTTTTTAAAAATCTACCAAAAATCAGGTAATTATCCGATCAATACGAAATTTTCAGCGATTGTTAGGAGAAGAATGAACTTTATAACAGTGTACTTATTTTTCATAAACGATATTTATATATATATATATTTTTTTGCTTACAAAACCCCCCTTGTTTTGAAGTGGGAACAAATATGCTTAAAATAATCATCTGAAACTGAACAAAACATATTGTGTTGTTGTAACGGACAGAATTATAGATTAAAAAAAAAAAAAAAAAATTGTTTGCATACCTTATTTTGACGTCTGAATATCAGAACTTCGATTGTGTTTAATTATCCCGCTTTTGAGTTTTGAAGTGTGAAATTCGGTGAATATGTTAAGTAAAATAATTAATTTAAGTTAAGCAAAACAAAAAAAATTTTTTTTTAATATTTATACGAAAAAAGCCATTTTAAAATTTTTGATAAATAAATTAACAATTTTTTTTAGCGAGCCGAATAATGCATGACCATTATTAAACAGGGCATGCTTTGAATAATCGATACAGAAAAAAAACATTCGATAAATATTGTGCCCTTTGTGTTAAAAATAGCATCATTTTTTTCGATCCCGTTTGAAAACGTTTGCCGCCTTTCGACTACGGTGGACCAAACGCGCTGAAATAATTTTTTTTTATTCTGCTTTAAATTGCCCCCCCCCCTATTTTGGGGAGCCTAGCCCCCACACACATACACATTAAAAACCAAACTCATACAAATGGTCACCCATCTGGTACTGGCCAGCCTCAGCTTAATAATACATTGAAATTTTCGTCACTGAAAAATAAGTTTTTTTGGCCTGTTTGGTCTTCCATAGTTTTCTTATTATCAAAACGAAAACGTAAACAGAGTCGATCTGAACTCTACGTAGATGCGAAATATCTGGTTACCTATATGAATAAGTGGAATTATTTGAAATTCCGGTACTTATATTATAATATTTTTGCATATTCTCTTAGAAAATCATCCTAAATCTTAGTTAGACAATAAATAAATTAATTAATTATTTCAAAAACCCTTTTTTTTAAATATTTAAATACGTTTTTTGTGCAAGACAAAAAATGTCAATTGTTAACTTTTTGGGAAAATTTAACATTTAAAATTGAATTAAAAATAGTAGAAAAAGTTTTACATTATTCTGTTTTCTATATGATAAAATTCAGGGTTTTATCTTTCTGGAAAAAAAAAGTTACTCAGAAATAATGGATTTTAATAAATGTAATTTAGTTTTAAAAAACAACAACAACTTGATTTTGCGGCCATTTTTGGCGGTGCCTACAAAATGGTATCAACAGTTGACGGATAAGTCGAACCATTAGTCATCGATGGCTGTAGAGCAGCGGGAGGCAGGTTAGCTATCGTTTCTTTTGTAATACACCATATGGTGTTTCAGAAATTATACTTGATAGAAGTATCAAATGTTCCCACCCCAATAACCAAGAGCACCAGAATAGATTAGCTAGAAAATGAATGACAGTAAAAGACATTAAAAGCAAGGGGTCCATTGTACTACACAGACATACTTACATTATGAATGATTAGCCTTTAATAGCCAGGGGATGAAGACAGAATTTGGAACAGAAAAGGATATTTCTAATTTCCGGTGAAAGTTAGTCAAGGAAAAAAAAACCGAAACGCTTTCAGTTCCAGTGAAAGGAATAGAGATAAACGAGAAAAAAAGAGAGAAAAAAAAGAAAAAGACAAAGTAAGCAAGAAACCGGCTAAGGAAGTAAAAGAGGGGGTTATGAACCGAATGTGAAAAGGGAGTAAAAGAAAAAAAAAGGGACGGAGTTGGACTGAGATAAAGAGCACGGCAATAAAAGAACAATTAATATGAAAGACGAAAAAGAGTCGAAAAGACGGAGTTAGTCTTGGATGAGAGCTTAGTTCAGATATAGAGACACTTGCGGCAAGGCCTCAACGACACACACACTTGTATTTAACAAATCGTGTGTATAATATTTTCTTCATTATTTATGTAAATTATCAACTATGGCGTCGTGTACCAGCGAGTACACTAGAATCCCACCATGACCAAGAAGAAGAAGAGCCATAGCACACGCGTTTGAAGTAAGGTGGTCAGTCGGAGGTGCGGCCATGGTTCCGCAGGCGTGTTTGGGTCCTTGCCACTGTATACCCCCCAAGAAAACCATGAAAGTGTACGCAACTTGGTTGTCCAAATTGCAACTTATCCCAACTCACTTTAAATTAGAATTACGTTTTACACTGCCTATGCGTGGAAGATAAGAATTTAAAGTCAAATCAATAATTAACGGCGAGTAGATGTTAAATTTATCGCTTTTACATAAATCCATATAATAATTTATTTTTTAGGTTTGACATGGAGAAAATATTTAAATCGTATTCAAACACCTGTTACTTTGATGTGACATGCAGACAAATATATTTGTTCGAACGAAATAGGAAAGCGTTGTGACTTTAATCATGTATACTGTCAATCCACTTTGTTTATTGCAGGTGTCACATACATACATACATACATACATATATATATATATATATATATATATATATATACTTTTTATTTTTACATAAATATTTAGGTATCGCTACACATTCATGAGTATGTTTCACTTCACTAGTTATAAATAACCAAAGACTTTGTCAGGTGATGTTGCTTTTACAAAAGCCAGCTCCTTAATGATCTGCCTTGGTATTGAGCACTCTTATATAAGCCTTATTTAAACGTTAAATTCATTGGATGTTCACCTCTGAGCAATTTTTTAATTATATATATATATATATATATATATATATATATATATATATATATATATATATATAATTCAAAGATGTATGTGTGTGTCTGTCTGTCCAAGTAGCATATGTAAATCGTCAATCTCCAAGCAAAAGCATATTCAGAAACAGCAGATTGCGAATATTTTAGCGTGGTTTTAACTGACTCGTTATTTTTTTTAATTTATTATAATCTAAGAAAAAAAGCTGTTATTCTTCAGTTAGAGAGTTCATTGCACAGACCCCGATCGTTATACTCGTTGTGCCGGTCAAGGTTGTTGTTCAATTCAGTTAGTGTTGCAAACAAAAACCACAATTCTAGTTAAAAATAATTAACAGAAGTTTTTTTTTTTTCTTTTGAGGTTTATCGCTTCCATTATAAATGTGAACTCCACAAGTACAGGGTGACCGCCCCCCCCTCCCAAAAAAACGGACCCCAACTCTAATTAGGCCCCGTTTCTTAGTGTTTTGTTTGAATTAAATGAAACTTTGGTCATAACTAGTTTATTATGTTCCAAACATCACATCAAAACACTAGGGTCTTTGGCCTTTTTTTTTTCTCCGTTCTACAGCATATGTTCTAGATGGCCTCCATTTAGCTCCGTGCATTTCTTGAGGCGCAGCACGAAGTTGTCCATGATGTTCTTACAGGCCGAATTGGTAATGACTCTCATCTCCTCCCTGATGGCTTCTCGAAGTGGTCCACCCAGTTCTGAATTCTGCTTTTGGATGGAACCTTTTCACATTCGAACTGACGCATGACACTGTCCTGGGTTTTCTTAAACGAGCCTGTCTTGTAGTAAAATTTAGCAACACGTGTGTCCTACATAAATGGCCATGTCTGACTGCTTCCCGTTCTCATCTCCTGAAATCTTTTCACCACCGATCGGAAATCTTATGTTCTGGTCACGAATCGACCACCCAGTAGTAACCCAAATGTTTCGTGACTGCGCAAAGAAACAACAAAAAAAAAAAAACGAATCGTTCACCTGACAACTTCCTTATGTTAATAATAAGTAGATTTGAAAATAATTTTTGATTATCGTGGAAAGTTGGCCTAATGGTGATCATACTTGATTCGCTGTCTTTATGTTTTGATTTCAATCTCAGCTCGTTTTTTTTTGTTTTGTTTTTTTTACAAGAAGTGAACTGTTTCAGAAAAAAACGTCTCAGTTTCTTTCCGTTTTTTTTTGGGGGGGGGTAGAATATAGCAATCAATAGAGGATTGGCTCTAATAGTAATAAATACGAAATCTGCATACATTAAATATCATATTTATGCGTATTTTACGACCGGGCTACACCGCGCGGTCTGCTAGTAACTTATATTATTATTTGCATGTTTCGTCTTCTTGTCTCATCCTGAAGCGAGACATTGAGTCAATGACTTCCAACTTCTGTCTGTTGCCATTTCGATTGTGACGCTCGTAAGGATCAGGTCGTAATCAAGTGAACCCTTCTATGTATTAAGTGGCTTATCACGTGACTTTGGAACATGGACGCTGAAATAGAAGCAGTCTACTTGATGACTGCTTCCGGTTTTTAAATCGGAAATTGACAAGCGGTGTTTATCAAAAAGCGGTCTCTCATCATTTTCGTCTGTTTAATATGCTGAGGAATCTTTGATTTCACTAGTTTGAACACGTAAGAATTAGACAAGGATAAATTGTGCGAAGAAGTATTTCCAGTACATATTAGACCATTCTTATTATTTTTTAGCACATATCCTTAAGTAGCTTTCCAAAAGACAGAAAATATGCAAACAATAAAATAATTGGTATGGCGTGGGTTAATTTTGTATCGGATTCGATATTTAAATGTTTACTTGTGCAAAACTATAAGACTATTTCTAAAGAAAAATATGCATTTAAAAAATAGTATAACTATAAACTATTTAAAAAAATATTTTCAAACAAAAAAGTTTGAATTATAGAAAATACCAGGTAAACTATGCAAAAATATTTAAAAAACAAAACAAAAAAAAAGCACAAACTAAAGTATAAGAGGTTAGTGTAGTTTGCTTGAAGCATATCTAGTGTGTAAATTTGTAGTTGTATTAATAAAAAACTATTCTTCATCTGCCTCAGTTTGTGTCTTTCCGTTACCCCTGAATTCTACCGCCTTCTACAAATTAAATCTAAAAAACACATTCTAATTATATGTAAAAATAAATAAAATTGTTTTATTAAAAAATTATTTTATTTAAAAAAAATTAAAACATTCATAATACTGTTCTCGGGTGTTATTTTCACGGCGTCTCGGCCGATGTAATCTCCTACCTGCTTACGATAACTCTTATCGAACTCAGGAATCTTTCTTTCGCACTCAGGAATCTTTCTTTCGAACTCAGGAATCTTTTTTTCGAACTCAGGAATCTCCACGGAATTTCGAACGGAACCCTTCATTTAATCCACGAGAGTAGTATGCTCTCATTCAGTCAATCATAACCGGATAGAAGTCAAGTAATTCGCAATTGTATTCTTCACATTCACCTTACTGAGGATTGAACCTTCAACCTCCTGAAGAGTATCACTTACAACTCAATTTTACATAGTACAGTAGTACCTTAGGATACGGCATTATTTCGTTCCGGGGTTGGGATCATAAGATGAAATTGCCGTGTGGCGGGGCCTAAGCAAAATTTTATACAGTACATATTAAAAATTAGTAACAAAATACAGTACCGTATATAAAACACATGTATATAATCAAATAACATTATAAATAACAGGCGGGGCAAATACTGTAACCAGCACTCGGAAAAACATTGTATTCCATATCGTAACCTGAAAAAAAAAAAAAAAACGTATCCTAGGGCCACCGTATCCCGGGGTTCTGTTGTACTCTATCGGTTACGGGCGCGTGGCTAGCAGAACGAGAACATGCTACCCCCGTGTATTAAATAAAGAGTTCGGTTCGACATTCTGTGCAGATTACATAGTTTGATAAAAAAGATTCCCGAGTTCGACAAAGTACACCTGAATAAATAACGCTGTCTGAAATGTTCTCAAGATGAGAACAAGTCCGAATAATGCAAATAATACAAATTATCAACTCTTCTTTAAACAATTCAGAAACGTGAAAACGTTCTAATTACAATAGAAAGTTTTATTTGTTTGTTTGTAATAAAAAGTGAATAAAAATTTCCAATCATTAAAAGTAGTTCGATTTTCTCATGTAATATAATATAAAAAAAACAAAATGGCGGAAACAAAATGGCGGGAACAAAATATTAATTCACTTCAAAGAAAGAAATATTGATTTCAAACAATAAAATCTCTCTACGGATACCAACTAGATTCAATTTTTATAGTCCTCCCTTTTCACATGATCGGATATCTATCATCTACAAAGTCTGCCATTCGTAGGTATCACTAAAACATGCAGTCCAGCGCATAAACACCGCTCGTCAATTTTTGATTTCATAATCGGGAACCGTCGTCAAGTAGACTGTTTCTCTTTTAAACGCCTAATCGATTGGGGGCCTCCTTTGTTAAGTTATTAGCTAATTATCGGAATTCTGGCTGTTTTATTTGTTTTCTGTGTGAAAACTGTCACCAAACCGTACCGGAAAAAAACAACAACAAAAACGAAAAAGAAACGAAATTGGCATTTCTCCAGTTTTTTCTTTTTTCATGGTTAATGATAATAGTACATTTTTATTACTGAATTATACGATTGAATTATTTATTAAAAAAAAAGTGGTTGTTTATTGATTTTCTATTATTCCAAGTATCTCTCGGGGAAAAACCGAGTCTCCCCTATTATTATTATTATTATTATTATTATTATTATTATTATTATTATTATTATTATTATTATTATAATAATAATAACAATAACAATAACAATAATAATAATAATAGTAATAGTAATAATAATAATAATAATAATAATAATAATAATAAATATATATATACTAGCAAAGATACCCGTGCGTCGCACGGAGCTCTGTTGCGCACTCGGGTACCAAAATCTGTGGGCACCTTTCCAGTAAGTTGATGTTGTAAGAGGAACGATTGCATAAGGTGATTAAAATTTTAACTACTTCTTGTAGTGACTGAAATTCAATCAGGAACTTCACAAAACATTTTCATCAAAAAGGAAGGTTACTTGATGTTACATAGTAAATTTTTCATTGAAGTAATTTTCAACTCTTGCTTAAATTTTATCTTGCACATTCAATACTAAAAACTTACCACAATCAGATCATGTCAGTTTTTCCTCATATCCATTTCTCGAACTTTTCACTGAAGAGCCTCAGGGTAAACTACATTTCTGCTGCTTTGATTTGGAGCCAGAATGTAGAGTTTTTCTGAACTTCCTGTCCGGCTGATGGAGACGTAGAACATACCGTGACTGAAGCAGTCTGATGTCAAGTCTACGCCAATGGTGTTAAATGTCTGACCTTGACTTTTGTTTATGCTCATTGCAAAACACACCTTCACAGGAAATTGGAGTCTCCGGAATTTAAATGGAAGTTCTGAGTCCGATGGAACTAAGGGGATCCTTGGCAGTAGACCGGTTTTGCCTTTGTAGGGACCACAGGAAATGGTGGCCTCAAGTACATTGGTGTGCAATCTGGTGATAACACATCTGGTTCCGTTTGTTGTTTTTGCCGGTTCCAAGGATCGAAGAATCATGATTGGCGATCCAATTTTGAGATTTAAAATGTGTGGAGGCATTCCAGATATCTCCAAAGAGTTTAAAAACTCCACAGGGTAGTGAACAGCTTCATATTCATTAGTAGCCGAATCAACTGACTTGTATTGCTTTGTGTCTCCTGGAAATTCATCCATTATTGAATTGTTCAAATGATTCACATTGCTGTTTAATGGCGAAATAATAGCCCTCTCAGCAAGCCAATCCGGTGATTTTCCATTGTTTTGCTGGTCTGGGTACACTTTGTCTTTCAGTTGCTTCTGATTACCGACACATTTACCAAGCGCAGTTGGAATCTTAATTGTGTCAGGTGAAGAAGTGATAGGAAACTGACCATTACCGATTTGGAGAAGCAATTTTGAGAAGTCTGCTGCAGCTGTGTTATCAGAGATATAGGCTCTCATATTAGTAGTCAGTCTCTTCACTATAACGTGCCTCCAGAGATAGGATTGTTTCAAACTTGCATTAACAATGTTAGCCCTTGTGCCATTTTTAACCACTGGGAGGATTTGACGGAAATCACCGCAAAATAAGGTTGGAATGCCACCCATGGGATTCTTGTTTCCTGTGATGTCTTGCAGTGTTCGGTCAATTGCTTCATAAGCACTCTTGTGCGTCATTGGGGCTTCGTCTACAATGATTGCAGAGGTGTCTCTAATTACATTTGCCATGGCTGAGTTACCAGTAATTTTGCAAACTGGCTGATCCATTCGATGAGTATCCAAGGGTACTTTAAAAGTGCTGTGAAGAGTGCGGCCACCTTGTAGTAGAGTAGCAGCAATGCCACTGGATGCTGTTGCAAGCACAATCTTTCTTATGGATCTAATCTTTGCAAGGATCAAATTGATTACAAAAGTCTTGCCCGTACCACCTGGAGCATCAAGAAACATCATGTTTTTGTTCATTTCACCTTGTGCTTCCAACATTGCCATGAATGAATTGTAAACTTCTCTTTGAGAATCGGTCAGTTTTTCTTGCATATTTTCTGCTTGTAGGGAAAGTTCTTCAAGATTATAAGTAACTTCACGTTGATACTCTCTCGCGAGTCTTTCATCTCTACCTTGCGTTGGTGCAGGTAATCCATAGCTTGCCAATGGTGGACCGCACATAAGGAGAACTTTTTCTTCAATTAGACAAAGAGTTTTATTGTAGATGTCCTCATTAAAATCTGCTTCTGGATTGTTAACTTCTTGCCTGTATCTGTGAAGAATGTCTTCAGATATTACATCACGAAAAGCCATCCAGATCTCAAGAGGATTGCTTGGCTCACAGGCTGTTAAAATTATCACAAATAGGCTTCGCAAATTTGAAGGTGATTGAGTGGCACTTGCCTCTCCTACTGCTTGATGCAAGTGATGGTCATTTTCTAGAAGACCTCGAGCAAGGCACGCTGCTCTGTATGTTTCAAACACCTGACCATTGTATGCTCGCAAATCTTGAAATGAAGTTGGACCAGCAACCTCATTGAGCAACAGGCGTAAGAAATAACACTCCCCTGCTTTTGGACTAATCGTGTAGATTCTCCCAATGCATGGTGCCTTCCATACGTTTTCAGTACCTTCAACTTGTACCCCACGCATTCTTCTCATCCATTTCTTTGTCGATTTGTTCCAAGTGTAAAACTCAGGGACTTCTACGTATTTGAGACCCCTTGCAAAGTCATCCTCATGGCAGAGTTGAAAAAATGCTGTCAAAGTTGTGGCAGGCGGTGGACCTTGGGCTCGTTCCAGAGCAGTATCAGCTGAGAACATGACACGCTGCCCATTTTCAAGATGAACAGAAAGTTGTACAATTGGGGGGAAATGTTCATGGATGGGATGTTCCAATATCCTCCAGGCCGCCTCTGAACTGCCGACATACCTTGCATTCTGGAACTGCTGGATCTCATCCACAATGTGACTTTGTACTTGGCCTTGGTGGTTAGCTGCTCCATCAGTTCTTTGTAGTTCAAACACTGCTTGATCACATCCTTTATTCACGTATTTGAGGACATATTTGATGCTTTGGATCGAGCTGCAAATTTCTACGTTAATGTGAGCGTTGAACTGCTGAAGGAGGACCTTGTTGTACGGAACAATCCACTGGTTTGTTATTTCTTGATTAACATACCGACCATTTCTCTTCATCCTTATTGTACCAGTCTGGCCTCCATCTTCTGGTTTTCTTCGCCTGTACTTGGGGTAAGAGTCTTGGCCTTGCTCGGTACACTGAAGAAATTCTTTTGGGTATTTTTTGGAACATTTGTTGTCAATCATACATGGACAATTTGGATTAAATGGTCCACAAGGTCCATGCACCATATGTGCCATCACTTTAGCATGAAGATCAGGATCTTCCTCTTTGTCAGGGATCTCTGCAGATATGCAGAGATCCATTTTTTCTGGTAGAAGTTTGTCCTCTGGGGCCTGCCAGGTGAGGATGTGTGCATGCGGCAGTCCTCTTTTTTGATATTCAATACTGTACAGGAAAGCCCTCAGCCTGCCAAATCCTCCCTTTTTAATAAATTCAAGTAACTTTTTTAGCTTCTGCCTGAAAACCCTGGCAACAATATCTGGACGATCCCGAGGGTCTTGCCCTTGAAGACAATTTTCTGTAATTTCTGTCCACTTTGGATTTGTTGTGAACGTGATGAAGAGGTCGGCTCGGCCCATTCGCCGAACATATGCCATGGCATCACTTTGACGCTCAAACATGTATCGAGGGCCTCCTGTATAAGTTGCCGGAAGTACAACTCGTTGACCAAACTGTTCTGGATTCCCATCCTCCCTAAGAATTGAATCTCTCAAGTTGCTATAATTGTCAGCTCTCAGGGTCTGTTGCTCACGCCTCAGGAACTGTAAACGTTCTGTTTCAATCTTGCAGTACACATCCACCAGCCATTGTTGAAATAGCCTTCGGTACCAGAGAAAATAGTTTCCAGGCCGAGTCATTAAATGGTACGAATAAAATTGCTGTTGGGTAACTTTTCGCCCATTGGATGCCTTCATGTAGATGTTGTAAGATGGAGAACCATAGGGGTACATTAACGAGTACATTAAAGTATCGTAGAGGGGATGTAGTTCGGAGATCCGTTTTAATGTATCATTTCTAAAACGCAAGACAATATCCCGGTTAGCTGTTGGTTCATTCTCCATTAATATTCCAATCTCATACGTTGTTGTTGGAGCATTGAATCGCCGTGGATGCTCTTCTTGCGGCCTTCGGTCTTCCCTTATGACAACTTTATGTTCTACCAAGTGTTCTTCTTCAATCCTCTCCTTTGTTGTTTTCAGCTGACAAATGAAGCTGTTGTTCTCATGTAAAAATTCAGTCAGACTTCGGAGAATGTCTCTATTGAGTCTACTGTCACGTCCCCGATTATGTAGTTCCTCTTCCAGACTATCCAAGAAGTAGACTTGAATAAACTTTGCTGTTTCATCTTCAGGTGGTAAAAGACTCCCAATCTGGTGGCAAACCTGGCCTCGAATTCTAAAAGAAGGATTCCACCCATGTACTGCCGCAATTTTGTGACCAAATGATGTCATTGCAAAACAATTGTTATAACTGCGTAGATTTTGCAGAAAATCTTTAGAGATGGGACCATTGCCGGAGAGCAAATCTTGAAGCAACTGAGGCAGTGGTGGAAAGCTATCAAGCACAACTTTGCCAGAAGAACAACAACAACCAGGGGTTTCTCCTTTAAATTTTACAGCTGAGCAATGTTGACATACTTTGTCCATTTTTCCTATATCAGCTGTAGTGAGAGAGTCATTTTTGTTGTAGAGCAATCCTTTTCTATTGCAGTGTTCTATTTCATGGTGTCTCAAAGCAGTCATTCGTTGTCTAGCTGCCTCGTTTTCTGTCAATTGCTGGGACAAAGTCATACTCTCTCTCCATGCAGCCTCTCGTTGTTGCCCTTGGTATAGGCGAAAGCTTCGTTGGGTTTCCGATTCATTCTGATGTCGTTGAGCCACTCTCAACTGACCTTGTGTACGTCTACTTACCTCATATAATTCATTCGATCGTAATATTGCTTCTTTTTCCAGTGCATATCTTTGCCTTTCTTGAATTTCATCTTGTGATGAATTTAACCGCCTTACAGCATGTCTAGTTCTGTCAGCTTCACGTTGGGTTTCTCTTTCCAAATCTGACAGTCTTGCTCTCCTTTCTCTTTGACGTATCCTGTTAAGTTCTAGACGTCTTTCTCTATCTGAATTGTTTTCATTGGAGCGAATTGCAGCAACTCTTAGTCTATTAGCTTCCAATCTTTCCATTCTTTCTTCCTCACTTTCGTTTCTACTTCGTTTGGGTGGCATAATTTCGGTTTTAAACGGAATTGTTTAACGATATTAATGATTGTAAATTAATTAAGCGTAAAGGAAATGTATACTAACTGAAATGGACGAACTATAAATAATATTTCTGAATAGTACAATTATAAACAATTATATTGTAGCAAAAATGAATAAAAGCGACCTACTTGTGACTCATTACTTCCGGGTGTAAACGTCACAGTCTAAAAGTAATAATTAAAAAAAAAAGTAAATGTAAAATAAATGTAATACCAACTTAGGTTAACTAATATATGTAAACAGTACAATTAAAACAGTTCTATTAAAACAAATAATTATTAAGATCTAGGTAATTGTTAGTCTCATTGTTATGGTTTTAAAGAAAAAAATGTGTAAAAAAAATTCTGCTTTTGTGAGTACGTGTATTTCTTTTAAATTACATAACCTTTTTATTTTATTATTTATATCTCTTTTAAATTTATATATTTTGTTAGTAAACTGGAAGAAATTCAGTTGAATAAAACCTTGTTCGTGTTCTTTACGTTAAACTCATATTTTTATAAAAGGTTCATCCGGTTTAAAGAAAGCACTACGTTTAAATAAGACTGGAAATAACTAATTCAATATATAAATAGAAAAATGAAATAAATATAAGCTTTAAGTCTTAAGATAGTAATAATCAAAATGTAATAAATTATTTGTAGTTCAAATCTATGATAAGACAGGCTTTCGAAATAGGCTCGACCAGAAAGATTAAATTGGAACGAAATTATAATCTCCGTGCCATTTTCAAAACAACCCCACAAAAGTAACGGTATCCTGCAGTTGGTTAAATGACAACGTTGGTTGTAAGAAAAATGTAAAAGAAAATGCGCTTATCTGTTTATTTTGAACTGTTTTATTTAATTAAAAAAAAAATTGGTTATAACTGGAAGAGAGCGTTATGTTTTGGGGGTTGTTTAAAAAATAGAATGGAAATAAAGTTAGTTCCGTTTTAATTGTCTTTAGTTGCGGCAAGCGCTAACAAAATCGAAAAATCACTGTTCACATTCGAAATGTTAACTTTTATAGGTTTACAGGTTTGCTGACAAGGCTGGGGGTGTTTATTTAGAAAGCCATACTTAACATGGGGAGGTTGGGATGTTTAATACAATTATTTTACTAAATTGATTTTTTTCATTTAAAAATAAAATTATTTCTTTTTTAATAAAGTTTTATTTTAAAATATTTGTTTTTGTTTATTTATATAAAATTACGATAGTTGAATTGTATTCTTTCAATTATATTGGCAAGTAAAATATAAAAGATTAAAACGGAACGAAATTGAAATTTCCATTACATTTTCACATACATTTTCAATACAATCACCAAAAAATTGTTTTAGCAGTAGAAGAAATTGATAATTATGCACTGTAAGAACCAAGCTGTAATATGGGCATTAAAGTAAAATGTCATCCAACTTTTGTACTGGGAAAATAATAATATCTACGAAAGTATTCAGTTGCGAAGTGTTTGAATATCAGATTCGTTGTCGGCGATTATTCCGAAACCTTGTAAAAAAAATATTGGGGGGGGGGGCGTAATTCTTGTAATATGATGTTTTAAATATTTTTTTAGGTTAAATTAAGGTTTCACGATATTTTGTAAATAAGCAGATCATCTAAATAAAAAACATGAAAACTATTTGAAATTTTAAACTATTTTCAAGAGTTAACAATTTTTATTTATTTTAAACATTATTTTTTTAGCTAAAATTGAAGTTTCACGATATAATTTTTTTTTTAATTGTTAGTTGGAAGCACAAAATAAGTTACAAAACATCTTTGCCTTCATGGCTTTCAAAATAGTAACGTTAATATTTCAGAATGGTACCACAAATACCGAAGGAACTGAACTGTCTATATTGGTGGCCGGAAAACTCGTCCCGGGAAAACTCGTCCCGGGAAAACTCGTCTCGGGAAAACTCGTCTCCGGAAAACTCGTCTCCGGAAAACTGGTCCCCTTTCGCTAGGTAGGAAAACTGGTCCCTTATTGAATAAATACCGATTGAAAACACATTTTATGATCATTCTTGAAGGAGATATTATTTTTTAAAATAGACTATAGCCCCCCTAATATTTTTTAAGAATATTTTTACTTGTTTAATGTTTTCTTTTTTTTTTTTTTTCAATAAAATCGATTTTCTAAGTGTCCGTTTTCTACCTAACTGGCTAAGTTCTTAGTGGTTTCACTTATATTAAAGCGTTTATTATGTTCATACAAAGTTGATTACAAATTTTTTTTGTTCTTATTTTAACGATGTTTTTTCGAGTCATAAAAACAATAATTAAAAACAAAACCAAAAAATTAAAAAACAGGGAGCGATTCGATTTTTCGTTACTTTTTTGTTTTGGTTTTTAATTATGATAGTTTTTTGTTGTTATGTTTTTGTTTTCTCTCATACCAAATGCACTCATGCGTTATTTAAAATTATATTTTTATCCATTATCAACGTTTATTGTCGTCCTGTCAAATTTTGCAAAAATTAACTAATAAATTAAAAGCGAAATATTTTTTTGGCGCGATAGATGTCATGTGCTTACAATCTATCGTTAACTAATTTTTAATTTTTTAAATTTTTACTTCAAAATTCTAAAATCAATCATTCAGAGAAAAAGTAATCACTAGATAAATTTATTAATCAATTTTATTGAAAACTCCGCTATCGTTTATCAAGAATCTTTTTAATTTCATTTTTGTTGGTTGTTTTTCGGAGGGAGATATAGTTTTAACCCCCCCACTCTCTCTCCCTCTCTCTAAATTATATTTTAAAAAATATTAAAATTTATTATTTTCTATTTAAAACTAAATCTCCCTCAGTAATTTCTATTTTTTAGCGATTATCAAGACCCCTAAGATGTGATTTACCGGACATTATTTCTCGTTCGGGTTTGTATTACTGTACACATAGATTCGAAAAAGTTGTCAAAAAAACAAATATATAACAAATAAATGTTATCAAAAGCAAGATAAATTACTTTTCTACCAAACTGGATATAATTTTCGTGTTTTTATTTAATTTAACATGTTTATTCAGCTCAAAAAGCATACAGTGTTTACCGATGTATTGGAAAATTCAAAATGGCGGCCGACTCTCTCTATTTAACACGGTAAGTTCGGGAAAAGGTGTTATAAATAATAAACCAGACAAAATACTATTAAAAAACCACCGAATATATGTCAAGTTATGTCACGGTAACATATATTGAGCAAATTTCTAACAGTATTTTGTCTAGTTTATTATTTATAACACCTTTTCCCGAAGTTACCGTGTTTAAGAGAGAGTCGGCCGCCATTTTGAATTTTCCAATACATCGGTAAACACTGCATGTTTTTCGAGCTGAATAAACATGTTAAATTGAATAAAAACACGAGAATTATATCCAGTTTGGTAGAAAAGTAACTTATCGGGTAACCCAACTTATCTTGCCTTTGATAACATTTATTTGTTATTTTAACTACTTTTTCGAATCTATGTGTACAGTAATACAAACCCAAATTTTAATATTTTTTAAAATATAATTTAGAGAGGGGGGGGGGGTTAAAACTATATCTCCCTCCGAAAAACAACCAACAAAAAATGAAATTAAAAAGATTCTTGATAAACGATAGCGGAGTTTTCAATAAAATTGATTAATAAATTTATTTAGTGATTACTTTTTCTCTGAATGATTGATTTTAGAATTTTGAAGTAAAAATTAAAAAAAATTAAAAATGAGTTAACGATAGATTGTAAGCACATGACATCTATCGCGCCAAAAAAATATTTCGCTTTTAATTTATTAGTTAATTTTTGCAAAATTTGACAGGACGACAATAAATGTTGATAATGGATAAAATTATAATTTTAAATAACGCATGAGTGCATTTGGTATGAGAGAAAACAAAAACATAACAACAAAAAACTATCATAATTAAAAAACCAAAACAAAAAAGTAACGCTCCCAGTTTTTAATTTTTTGGTTTTTTATTGTTTTTATGACTCCAAAAAACATCGTTAAAATAAGAAACAAAAAATTGTAATTAACTTTGTATGAACATATTAAACGCTTTAAAATAAGTGAAACCACTAAGAACTTAGCCAGTTAGGTAGAAAACGGGCAATCGATTTTATTTAAAAAAAAAAAAAAACATTAAACAAATAAAAATATTTTTTTAAAAATATTATGGGGGGGGCTATAGTCTATTTTAAAAAGCAATATCTCCTTCAAGAACGATCATAAAATGTGTTTTCAATCGATATTTATTCAATAAGGGACCAGTTTTCCTACCTAGCGAAAGGGGACGAGTTTTCCGGAGACGCGTTTTCCGGAGACGAGTTTTCCCGGGACGAGTTTTCCTAAATTCGTCTATATTATTGGTAAGTGGTAAATTTTCACAATATAAATTTATAGGAATATAAACAGAACAGTGATATAAAAAATAATTTTGAAAGAAATATTGTTCACAAACCTTTTTTAATATTAATTTCAATTTTTTAATGTTGTATTAACTTAAAATCCAGCAGTTGATAGAGCAAACGTAGATATGTCTGTAGGTTTGGTAGCGTGCGGAAAGAATACGTTATTATTTCGAAAGGCATTCATAGTGTGAGGAGGGGGGTGGGAATTTAAATAAATATTGTGAAATTTCAAGTTTAGATAAAAAAAATGTATTAATAAAGTTATGCTTAAAATAAATAAAAATTATTGTTTATTTTTGAAAATAGGTTAAAAAAAAGTGGTAATGCGTAAGCATCAGAAGTTAAAATTATAAACATTTTCATATTGTTATTTTTTTTTAAAAGGTAAATTTAATAATAAAAATAAATGGAAAAAAAATCCAATAAAAAGAAAAATATCTATTACAGACAACATGTAATGACGTAAATCTCCGATTGCACAAACAGTAAACCTTTCAGATAATATACGTAAAGTGAAATAAATCGAATATAAAATTAAATGAAAATATATTAAATAATTAAATGTTAAATAGATTTTGTAAATAGTACAGTTGAAATGATTAGAATATTTCCAATATGTAATAAGGTCGAGGTAATTAGTTAAAGAGATTTAATATAATGTGATATGCAAATGAGCATAAGTCATTCGATATGGGGGTGGTTTGTAGAATAGTATATAAAGAAATTAGGCAAAGATTCTTATAGCTCCTATAACAGAAACATCCTAAAATGGGTTCTAATGTTTCTCTACCAGGAGAGATCTACCCTCTTACCTCCTTTATATTTCGTTGATGATGGAGAGCTGTACACACAGACAGAAACACACGAACCCTATTACTTTATAAAAATATAGATTATTATTATTATTATTATTACGCAGATAGATATGAAAAGTCTTTTTTAAAGTTTGTGCCTATTTCCATTCTATGGAGACCAGGCGCGAACGCAGACCCCACAATTTTATCATACCATCCATATTTAAATTAAAACATACTTATCAAAGTATTCTTATGTACATCTATATCAAAAACACTTGTAAACTTTTTTTCTTTAAATTTTTAAATTTTTTATTTCCATATTTTGTGGACCAGGCGCGAATGCAGACCCCACAATTTTTATGAACCACCGTTCTGCCAGATCAAATATACCCATTCCTGTATATATATATATATATATATATATATATATATATATATATATATATATATATATATATAAAGCTGAATGTGTGTGTGTGTGTGTGTGTGTGTGTGTGTGGTCACGAATAGGCTCTTATATGCTTGACTATTTTAAAAAACTGATAACATATAATGATAGAAGATGTATCAAGACACAGGAATGAGTATGTCTGATCTGGCAGAACGGTGGTTCATAAAAATTGTGGGATCTGCGTTCACGCCTGGTCCATAAAGTATGGAAATAAAAAATTTAAAAATTAAAAAAAAAAAAGTTTACAAGTGTTTTTGATATAGATGTACATAAGAATACTTGATAAGTATGTTTTAACTTAAATAGGGATGGTATGATAAAATTGTGGGGTCTGCGTTCGCGCTTGGCCTCCATAGAATGGAAATAGGCACAAACTTTAATAAACACTTTTCATATCTATCTGCGTAAGTATACTTTGATAATTATGTTTCAGCTTGAAGAAATATGGTATAATAAAATTATGGGGTGTTCGTTCGCACCTGACCTCCATAGAATGGAAATATGTCACAAAGTTTAACAAGATTTTTTGATATAGATCCACAGAATATTGTGATCAGTGTTTCAGTGTGAACAGGTATGGTATAATAAATTATGGGGTTTATCTATTTTATTTTTACTTTCATCATATTTTGCTTTGGTTTTGATACCCCCAAATTCAACCCAAATTTACAACTCTTCCTTTTCATAAGCTATCATACTTTCATAAATCAGAATCCATTTTCTATAGGCTGTTTTTGAACCCAGTCACGACGGGTACTTTTGCTAGTATATATATATATATATATATATATATATATATATATATATATATATATATATATATATATATATATATATATATATAAGGAATCAACAATATGTCAGGGTAATTGATCATATTCAAAATATCACAAGCAATACTATTAATATTGTCATAATTAGCTAGAACACATCATCAATAGACATAGTTCTACTTTGCCGATTATATTAGGACGGTGCAAAAGTTTTTGCCGATTTAAAATTTTACTCTGAAAAACAATCTTTTTGAAAATCTTTATTCATAGCAATAACGACCATTGCTCCTTTTAACTTGACTAGCCTGGGTGCCCGGCGGGCCAGGGTGTTTGGACGTGTGTGTTGAGCAAAAAAAAAAAAAAAAAAATGGTAGTAGGTAGGCAGGCACGAACTCGTACCGCGAAGGGGGAAAAGGACGTGAAAAAAAAACGTGACGTCTTTGCTGTTATGTCCATCGCCAAACCAGAAGTGGTGAAGGTTTAAATTAAGGCTCGTCAATCGAAAAGATGGGATGACTTTCGAAAATATTGGCGAAAAAAGCGACCCCTTCTTGTAGAAAAGTGCCAAGTTGAGGGTGAATGAATTAATGTTTTTGGCCAATTTTTTAATATTTGTCGTCCGAAGAAGTGAGCTTCAAAATAATACCG
>NC_136489.1:117694190-117739190 GCF_053919585.1 Euprymna scolopes | reverse complement strand
CAAATTTTTAGGAGACCTTTTGTCGGTAGTGGTGTGTCAGGACAAGTATGATAGAAGATGACCCCCTTTCTGCTGACTAAAGAAGATCGTTTTCGGATCAACATAGGTGAGAATATTGCAGGAAATATATAAATAATATTTTAATAATATGAAAGAAAAAAGTTATAAATTAATCATGGCGGCGTGTTTAATTAATAACAATACGCATAAAATAAATTACAAGGATTTAAAATGCTTCTTCTACAAACCGGTAAAATTTTTGCAACGATTTGCAATACTATCATGGCCATCGGGCGTCAGCTGGAATCCTTATTTTTGTAAATTAAATTACAGAAAATAGGATGGAAAAAATGCTTATTGTAATTTAAAATATTTCTAAATTTTTGTGACGAGGATCGATAATTTGAATTATTTAAATAATTCGGACTACTGTTCTTATCTTGCGTGTTATTCTCACAAACGTTTCCGTCTGTTGCAATATTTTTGGTATCGAATGGGGTAGATATTTAAATGATACCCACCACAGAATTATGTGACAAAAGGTCTAGAAAGTGGGAATTCAAGCAAGCTCCTCTAAAGAAGGGGCACTCTTTCCTAGCAAAAATTGCTCGTGCATCCTCGTCAGCATTCTTCGATCGGGGCGCCTCAGGCAGTAAGTCGGGTGGCAAGTCCTGGAATAGTGGACCTCCTTGGTTATACCCAAACGGCGTACCTCAGTCCGACAGGCACTATGCCCGTTCCTTGCCCCGCACCTGTCGGGCTGATTGTCGATAATCCATTCTTGATTTGTACTGTTCTACCCAGTCCCCAAGTAACCAAAACAGCAAGGACACTCTTCCCATGTATAATGGGGTAGATATTTGAATGCTGCCCACAACAGTATTGTGTGACACAAGGTTGAGAAAGTGGGGATTCAAGCAAGCTCAACTAAAGAAAGAGAACTCTTGCATAGCAAAAATTGCTCGAGCATCCCTGTCAGCATTCCCCGGTTGGGGCGTCTATGGCAGTAAGTAATAAACTTACTCCACCCGAAAGCCGGTTGGCAAGTCCTGAGAAGGTGGACATCCTGGGTGATACCCAGACGGCGTACCTCAATCCGACAGGCACTGGGCCAGTTCTGGCGCCGTACCTGTCGGGCTGATTATCAAGAGACCATTCTTGATTTGATTCTTGACTGGTACTTTATCTACGTGGTCCCCAAGCAACCGAAGCAGCAAGGAGACTCTATCCATGTATAATGGGGTATGATCCCTGAAACTTGGGAGTTTGTATTTATAAACGCCGCCGATAGGAACTGACCAATCAAATTGAACCACGGTCTGCTAGCAACCAATCAGAAACCAGAATTGCTCCATAAAAATTGGATCTTTTTTAGCATTCCAGCACATAATTTTTTCATGTCAACACTAGAAGGATTTTTTGCTCTTTGGCTTGCAAAATTATAAAGTCCTGAATCTGAAAATTCTTCATGTCAAGAACTTGTATAGAATCGGAAACTCTTTTGAAATCAAATACAGCTTCCAATTCAAGACGATTGATGCAACTATAGACCTTCTTCAGTTATATTTTGTCGAACTTGGGAATCTGTACGGAATTTCGAGCGTAGCATGTTCTCGTTCCGTCAACCATAACAGGGTAGAAGTCTTAAGTGATTCACTATTGTATTTTGAGTATCGCTTGCACCGAAGATTGAAATGATATATTATTCAATTCTTATATATCTTTGTATATATTTATGAATAATACATACGTATGATCTGCCTATCAATCCTCACCTCTTTTTCTCTCTCTCTCTCTCTCTCTCTCTCTCTCTCTCTCTCTCTCTCTATATATATATATATATATATATATATATATATATATATATATATATATATATATATATATATATATTAGTGATGGGACAGCTCCAATATTTTCCCGATTCCGAGACAATTACCGATTCCATACTAATTTCCCGATTCCGATACAATTACCAATTCCGATTCTTTATAAATCTCTAAATATTTAACTATATATTATTATTACCGTTACATGTTAAATGTGCAAATATATTCCTAAACATAAAAATATACTTGTGGGGAGACGATCTATCGACTTTAGCTTCACTGGTGGTTTAAAATAAATATAAAATATTTATTATTATTAAAATAAATAATAAAAATTTATTATTTTATCATTATTAGCAGCAATGGAAGATTTAGCTTTAACCAAAATCAAATAAAAAAAGACAATTATAAGAATCGTTTTGGCATCGGAAAATCGGTGCAATTTTTTCCGATTCCGATACCGATTTCGATACCCTCAAATATTCCGACTTTTCCGATTCCGATTAACCGTCCCAACACTAATATATATGTTAGATTTTTATCTGTCTTTGTATATATTTATCATAAATACATACCTACGATCTACTTATGACCTCTTTTTCTATGTATGTATGTATGTATGTATGTATGTATGTATGTATGATCTATCTATCTATATATCTATCTATCTATCTATCTATCTAAGTACGTAACCATCTACCTGTTCCTCTTCTTTTTCCCCCCTGCTATCTATCTTGCTACCTACCATAAGCATTTAAAGATCGACATTGAATAGTCCTAGCATATCAAGAACTCCTCTGTTGTTTCGCTATGACGCATTTGTCCTACTCAATGCTGTTCACCCTTTTTGTCTCTATATCATTTCATAAAAGACGAATAATAATAATAATAATAATAATAATAATAATAATGAAGAAGAAGAAAAAGAAAGAAAGAAAGAAAGAACTCAGAATAAGAAGATGACAATGAAGACGGAGGAGGAGAAGAGTTGGCGGTTTTCTTTTGTAAAAGAAGTGGATAGTCAAAGCAACTGTTTCGTGCTTTTCATACTTAGAGGAATCGCTTACTTGCCATAATGATTCAACGAAATGGACAAATGTTGTGACAACTTAAGATTTGAAGAGAAAAACAAAATGGTGGACAGTTCTAATTTTAAGCACCTAGTAACGCTGTATATGTAGTTTATTGCAAGGTTGCAAAGAAATATATTATACTTGATTTTTGTACGGTTAACATTAGTTAAAGTGTATGTAAAAATAACTTCATAAAATGAACAGTAGTTTTTGTACAGTGCAATGTAGAATAAAATGTATTATGGAATAAGTCACTACGGGGAGGCATGTGAAGCTCTCTCTCGGTACACTGCAGGGGGGATGTCCCTAACTAGCTCAGGCAATCAATCTATTTGATTAAAAAATGGGTGATTTCATACACAAATTATGAAGCTTCATCTCAAAAGATTCAAAAAAATATAATTCCCTCTCCATGTTAAGAATTGTTTTCTAAATGATAAATTTATTATTTAGAAAGCCATTCTTAATATTCTGTATTTTCACCCAACAAATTGATAAATAAAAAAAAACATGTATTTTGTCCAAAAAATATGAATAGATAACAAAGACCCTGGCGAGAACGTTGTATAGCGAGGATTGATTATCACATTTGAACAGTGACTTAACCGGAAGTCGTAATTCTTGGCCGTTACGTCATTGCATAGTTTAAATATATCCAACTAGCCGTACACTTCAGCCGTTGCCC
The DNA here is from genome assembly GCF_053919585.1 of Euprymna scolopes. NCBI lineage: Eukaryota > Metazoa > Mollusca > Cephalopoda > Sepiida > Sepiolidae > Euprymna > Euprymna scolopes. The sequence continues at coordinate 117,735,603 of NC_136489.1, read as the reverse complement.
AAGAGTCTTTTTGAATTTAATCTTTGTTTTATATAATTATTTTAACTATGCTTAAAAAAAAATTGTTTAGTATTTAATACGCGAAAAAAAACCAAAAAAACAAAAAAAAAAAAAAACAAAGGAAACATTTTTTTTCTAAACTAATATACAGCTATATGTTTGTCTGTCGGTCTGCCTGTCTTCATATTTTCAAACTTTATCCCCCTCGAAACTATGTCGCAAAGCGGCGCTAGGGGGTTCAAATGATTGGATTTTTTTACGGGCTGTTTTTTTATGTGTAATACCTGTTCTGTTTTTATGATCATCTTCCCTGGCATTACCTTCTCATTTGATGGATCAGTGTAGCATATGCTCGTTCGTTATGCATATTAGCAAAAATATACCACAGGAGGGAGTATGTTATTACTAGTAATAATAATCGCAAAAAATAGACAAATTAATGGAAGTTATTTTTTTTTTCTTTTAGTAGATATGGTAGGATCACCACTTATAAAGGCCCAATAGCCACTAGAGGATAAGGGCTAATGAGTGTCGGTAACTGAACACCATTATGATCGGTAATGGTGAAACTTGAGTAGTGCTTGTTTATTTAAGAGGACGGCTCAACAGGAACTTGTTTACATTAGACTTGTTATAGTCGGCTGGGAAACAACCCCGCACTATTGTGAACCACAAACAGGTACTTCTATGTAAGAAACTTTATGTTTAGTTTTAGGAACAGATTGATAATAAGGAAAATTGTTTACAATTGTTGTATTAGGTTGGTGAAAAAATAATGTCGTTTTTATATGTAGTTGAACGTAAAAAAAACGACGTTATTTTTGCACCGACCTAGACGAGTGTCTGTTATGAATTTTGTAAATAAATCGCGATATATCCAAAACAGTCGGCGAGATGGACCAACGGATAGAAAGTTCAGGCTCATTACCGTGGGGTCCCGATTTCGAATCTCGCTAGATCCAGCCACTCTGATGAGTCGTAGACGACGAAACACGTGTCAGTAGATAATTATATTTAAAAAAACAATATACATACCAAATTGGTTAAAGGGAAAATTATTCTCAACTCGCATTTAGGTAAAAATGCACTTTCGTAAATAATTGAATTCATTCAAAACGTATCGCAAAAACAAATAACACACACACACACACACACATATATATATATATATATATATATATATATATATATATATATATATATATATATATATATATATATATACACACACAGTAGAACTTCGGTATACGGCATTAAAATAGAGTACAAAATATAATACACATGTATATAATCTAATAACACCGTATAGAGGGCCAAATACCGTAACCAGGGGCTGGAAAAAACATTGTATTCCATATCGTAACTTGAAAAAACGTATCCTAGAGCCATCATATTCCGGGGTTCTACCATATATATATATATATATATATATTATATATATATATATATATAAGGAACTTTCGTTGGTGATCGTTTTGTTGTAGATTATCATAGGAGTCTTTATCCGTATTTCGACATTATTTTTTAAGGAAAACCGCTCCAGATAAGGAATGAAGCCAAAAGATACGACAGTTTTGAAAACACATGCCATAATAGTAATTATAAAAGAAGACTGAGATTCACAACATAACGTCAGTGTGAGAGAGGGTGCAAAGAAGAAAAAGGTGGGGGTCAGTCAAATTACAGATACGTTTTTGAGCCTCATCAAGAACCCCGAAATGGGATAGATATTCACGAGCCCGAATATGACAACAGGGCAGCAGGTATAAACAGTACAAAGATAATAGATCTGAAGTAAACCAGTACTGATATCCCGCCAGGCCAATTATTCACAGTAATAAGCAACCCATTTATGTGTCGTTATTTCAGCTCATGCAAAACGTTTGCCTGTGAAAGATTTATGAATCTAAAATGTTAATTTTTCGTTTCCTTTTTCCGTTTCGTTTATTCGGTCGAGACAAAATAGCTTCTCACCGATGTCGACCTTACATAATGCAAACGATGTGAGGGGGGGGGGAGCAAAAAACAAAATGAAGGCTGTAATACCAGATTCTTTTCTTTATCAGTAAAAAGAAAAATGTTTTATATAAAAAAAATTTTTAAATAGCAGAGAGACCCGACGTTACCCGGGATTAAATGATGATTAATGAATGTTTCACAAACCCATATTTTCATTGTTATAAATCGGTTAAATCGCCCATTTTTTTCAATCAAATCGATTGATTGCCTGTTCTAGTTTGGGACCCATCGCGGTGCACCAGGAGGAAGCTTCACATGCCTCTCGCAGTGACTTAGTCCACAATACATTGTATTCTACATTGCACTGTAAAGAACCTACTGTTGATTTTATAAAATTATTTTTATATATAATGGCTTGTATTAAAGTTTAAAATGTAAAATTCAAATATCATGCTTCAATTGTGCTCTAAACGGAAACATTATTTTCGAACGCGTCCTATCATATTAAAGCACCTACTGTTGATTTTATATGCCTGGCCTTACTGGTTGTGCGGAGATAATGGCTTGAATTCAAGTTTAACATTAAAAAGTTAAGTATCATGGTGCAATCGTGCTTTAAGCAGAAACATTCATTTTGAACGCGCCTTTGTCATAGCAAAGAGCCTATTGTTGATTTTATATGTCGGGCCTTTTGGCTTGTGTGGAAATAAAACTTCTCAACTGCACTTGTAATGTTAGGTTGTGTAAGGTATTAACTTTGCTCAAAATCGCCTGTCTCGTCTTTCATCGGATTATTTCAATTATTGATTATCGATACTTATCGAAGACATTTCGATAAGAAACATATCTAAGAACACTACAATGTACATAAAGTATCTTTTGTGTTAAATTTCATAAAAATCGGCTCAGCCGTTTTCGAGTCCATAGAGAACGAATTTAAACACGCACACACACACACACACACACACACACACACACAAATTCCTTTGATATAATAGTAGAGTTTCGCGATTTGTTTTTTCTTTTTTTAAATTTCGAATGTATATTCATCGGAAGAAATTGTCTTTAAATTTATAACTGAGTCTCTCCGTCCACTGTTCTGAAATACTTTGAATACAAGCAAATCGGTTGAACAATTCATCTGTGTGATTAATCAGTTTTGAGTATCGGTTCCATGCAGGCTTTTGTTTATGAACGTAAGACCAGTTATAGATGAACCAAATAATCCATATTTTTTCTCCTTCTCTCCTGAAGATTAGCCCGGTCACTAATGGCGTATATTGTTATATTTCAGATGAGGATTAATAATCTTTATTATTTGTATTATTGGGAATATTGTTCTCATTTTGCATGTTATCCGCACAAAATTTCGGCAGACGAAATCTCCGACCTTCTTTGGGTGCGTCTCGTCGGACTTAGGTGTCTTTATACCGAACTCGGGAATATGTACTGAATTTCGAACGGAATCCTTGCTTATTCAACTCGGGTTGCTTGTTCTCGTTCTGTCAGCCATAATTTTATCGATTTTCAGCAATAGTTTTCAATGAGTAAAACTAAGTAGTAAGTTATGATAATATATGTGGCAATTTAAGCTACACAGGAATTTCCGCGTTTCATCTTCGTGAGAATTCGTCGATATATTACAGAAAACATGCTTCTGATTCTGTGGCCATAACTTGAACTTAGTAGATCAACTTACACCTTAAGACTTTTAATAATTCTTTTTTTGTTCAGGAACTTTCGTTTCTCTTGTCCACTGACCTAATTCTCATCGCTATTATATATTGACGATCTGTATTTTTGTTAGCTTGTTTATTTATTTTTTTTATTTTCTTTCTTTGAAGAGTGTAATACTGGGTATGGGGCAAACAAACCAGCTACCAGCATTGCCCTACTTTTTAATGAAACCAACCAAGAGCTCTTTTTAGTATCCTCGCTGTTCCCTTAAGTGCAATTGTCTGGATCTTTTTTTGCAGTTGGTTCACCAGGAATATTAGTTAGGTAGGACTTCAGGTTCTTCTTCATAAGCCCTGTGGCACCTATAATAACTGGTATGATTGCTATCTCTCTAAGATTCCAGTTTCTTTTCATATCATACATGAGACCTTGATATTTGGTCTGTTTCTTCCTTTCAGCTCTGTTCAGACCTCTATCATTAGGTACACTCACTTCAACCAAGGTTGCAACTCTCTTTGACTGATTCCATATAACTATGTCAGGTTTGACAGCAGCATTTTCAAGGTAGGTGGCTATAGGGATTACATGGTCATAATATATAGTATATAAGTCATTTCCAACCGTTCTTTCAGGTTGATGTTCCCAAGACGTGCTGCTACACTGGATGTTTAATGTTTTACAGATGGCCCAGTGAAAGTAGTTATATACTCAATCATATCTCGCTGTGTGGTAGTCGTCCCCCAAGTGCACGCAGACGAGCACTCAGTATTACGTGACCGTTATTTTCATAAGCATACAAAATACCGTAACATTGCATGGGAAGTTCTTCGCTAATTTATGTCAGAAGGTTGAGTTTATAAGTTTATGAATAATATATATATATATATATATATATATATATATATATATATATATATATATATATATATATATATATATATATATATATATATAATTATTTACTATAATGATTATAAAATACCTACATACACTAGTGTTTCGTCCTTTCGGGAATCATCAGTGCAGAGTGTCACGGTTAAGACCGGTTGAGAGCTTCGAACTCGGCAACGAAGCCTTCTCTGACTCCATTAGCAAGGACCAAATTCATTTGGCCATCGTTAACCGCGAGAAATATTGTTGAAATTTAAACATTTATTTTTAAATGTTTTTAACGTCTGTCAGAGTGATTTAATCGTTATATGATGATCTCCACATGCGAGCTAAATTGACAGACTTTATTTCAATTGTAATATACTCAACGATTAGAAATGATTTTCTTGAAGAAGCTGACATAATTATTTACTATAATAATTATTAAATACCTATATACAGGGTGACCCCCCAAAAAAAACAAAAGCTAAATGGAGGCCATCTAGAACATATGCTGTAGAACGGAGAAAAAAGACAAAAGACCCTAGTGTTTTGATGTGATGTTTTGAATATAATAAACTAGTTATGACCAAAGTTTCATTTCATTCGGATAAGAAACGGGGCCTAATTAGAGTTGGGGCCCATTTCTTTTGGGGGGGGGAAGTCACCCTATATATATATATATATATATATATATATATATATATATATATATATATATATATAACTACTTAATTTACTCACATAAAATTAACATATGAAAGTATAGATTTATGCGTAAACTTTAAGTATTTACTTCAAAAATGCTCAATACATAGGTAGGGCTAGTTAGTAAGTTATAAAATGTATATGGCGATTAAGCTACACTGAATATTCTGCGTTTCATCCACTCTAGAACTCTTCAGGCTTATGCGAGAATTCGCGCATAAGCCTAAAGAGTCCTAGAGTGGATGAAACGCGGAATATTCAGTGTAGCTTAATCGCCATATACATTTTATAACTTACTATATATATATATATATATGTATATATATATATATGTGTGTGTGTGTGTGTGTGTGTGTGTGTGTGTGTGTGTGTGAGGGGGGTCTCTCCCCCTTTCCCCCTCTCTCTCTTTATATATATATATATATATATATATATATATATATATATATATATATATATATATATAGGGTGACACCCCCACAAAAAAAAAACATAGAAAGCATATCTAGAACCTATGCTGTAGAACGGAGATAAAAAGGCCAAAGACCCTTGTGTTTTGATGTGATGTTTTGAATATAATAAACTATAACCAAAGTTTCATTTCATTCGAACAAAACACTAAAACCTAATTTGATTTGGGGCCAGTTTTTTTTAGTCACTATATATATATATATATATATATATATATATATATATATATATATATATATATATATATATATATATATGAGGTTGACAAGAAAGTTCTTGCGGTTTTAACTTTTAAATTCAGATGAACATATCTTGGCTCGAACAAAAATGTTAGCGTTCGAAATAAGCACCAACAGAATCAACACACTTTTTTTTTTAATGCAAAACAAGTGCGTGGAAGTAACGTAACGTAAAACATCTTGCGATGAAGTCGCCGAAGGGGTTTTTCATATCGGTTAGATTTTTTTTTTATTATTATTTTCTCACGCAGAAAGTTATCGAGATTCTTGAAAATGTGGTAGTCGGTAGGTGAGAGTTCTGGAAAGGATGGCGGATGATGCAGAGTTTCGTTGCCAAATTCGTTCAACTTCTGTAGAGTCTGTTTAGCAACGTGCGGTCGGACATTGTTGTGGAGGAGAATTGGGTCTTTTCTATTGACTTATGCTTGTTGTTGTCGAAGTTTCTGATGCATTTCATCCATTTGTTGACAGTACTTTTCCGCCGTAATGGTTTCGCCTGCATTCAAAAATCTCTAATGGATCGGACCGGTCCCAGACCACCACACAGTCAGCATGACCTTCTTTTGGTGCAATTTTGGCTTTGTGAAGTGTTGTAGAGCTTTGTCGGCGTCTAACCACTGAGCCGGGCGTCGCCGGTTTCCGTAAAAAACTCACTTTTCATCATAAGTCACAACCCAGTCAAGAAACGGGTCGTTCTTGTTGCGTAAAAGAATGGAAGATGCCACTTCATAATGGCGTTACTTTTGGTCGTTGTTCAACTCGTGAGGTACCTAGTTATCAAGTTTTTTCTCTCCAATCTCTCTCCCGTGGTTTGGAAAACGTCGTATACATTATGTCTAATCAGAATCAAGTTCTGTGTATGGATTGGCTTCGAGTAAGACACTTCATTGCTCGTTGTCAACATCCGATGGTTGACGACTCTATTCATCATCTTCTCGACTCTTGTCGCAGCCACGAAATTTCTTAAACCACTATTGTGCTGTGCGTTCATTAGTGGTTCCTTTACCAAACGCTTTGTTAATATCACGAGCTTTTTCATCAGCTTTTTCGGCCTAGCTTGAATTGAAATTGTGCGAATTTGCTTTTATTCCATCTTGTATTCAACGTTCTGAAAAGAAGAGATAATTGTTTTAAAACGATTGATATTTGAACGATTAGGTAGAACGAAAGACATTTTATATATAAAGTAAAATCATTAAAACGAAATCTTATGTGAAAATACACAACTTGAAATCAAAATTAAAAATTTTGTAAGAACTTTCTAGTCAGCCAAATATAAAATTATAAATAATTATTTTTATACTTCCATACGCTGCTGTTTCATGCTTAGGCAATCACTCGTGCAGGGTGTGACGATAATCGCTGGTCAAAGAATTCTAACTCTGCCATGAAGTTACCTTTGTCGCCATTATCAAGGAAAGGAACATACATCAGGATCACCATTCAATGTAATTATCCACTGACACGTGTTTCGTCGTCTACGACTCATCAGAGTGGCTGTATCTAGCGAGATTCGAAATCGGGACCAAACGGTAATGAGCCTAAACCCTTACCCCTGGACCATCTCGCCAACTGTCTGGATATATCGCGATTTACTTAGATGTTGTTTTGGTTTGGTTTTAGCGATATGTGTTGAATGAATTCAATTATTTACGAAAGTGCATTTTTACCTAAATGCCAGTTGGGAATAATTTTCCCTTTTAACCAATTTGGTGCCCCCCCACACACACACATATATATATATATATATATATATATATATATATATATATATATAAACAAGCAGTTCGAGCACTATAAATGCAGTGGACAAATGTTTATTTAAATAGACATTTGTTGAGATCATTTGCGAGCACCGCTCCCATGGACCAGTGGTTAGAACTGCCGACTATCAACACGTAGGTTCAATCCTCGGCTAGGGAAAGGTGCTAATCAAGCCGCACTGATGAGTTGTAATACAACGAAACAGTACTGTATGTGGATGACTGTATATATATATATATATATATATATATATATATATATATATATATATATATATATATATATAGTAGTATACGTATGTGCATTAGCATATATATACGTGAGTATAACTGCACGAGGAGGACTTTCGCATATATATAAACCGTTTGTAAATGATATAAATTTATAGATTTAGTAAAACCCTTTTCTAAGATATATTAAAAATACACTGTATTAAATGTTATGTCTAGCTAAACAATGCTCATTTATTTAAGTTTAATTCAAAATCCAATTGTTTGTTGTAATTAATAATTAATTAATAAAGTAATTAATGTAATTTAATGTTGTAATTTATATTTAAAATTCAATTTTATATTGTTTAATTTTATTTTTATTTTATCATCATTTCATTTTAATTTTTCCTCGGGATTTTATTTTTATGTTTTTTTATTATTTTTATTCATCATATTATTTTATTTATATTTTATTCTTTATTTGTAAAAAGAAAATGGACTCTCAAACTCTTTAGCAGAAAACCGCTGTTCGCCTCCCTCATTGACACGTAAGTAGTTAGCTTATTAGATAGTGACGTCTCAGAACAACTATTAGCGTAGTAGTTGTGTAAATGTTTTCTGTTTTAAATTTTTGTTACAATAATAGCAGCAATTAAAAAGACAGTTACAAATAACACTATTATTAGCTCTGGGACTTAGTTTAAATTTTACAGCCATTTTATCGTAAATTCATCTAGACAAACTATATCTCCTCCTTTCAATGTCGTAGAGTAGTTGAAGTATAGCATTTGTCGTCTGTTCGATTTGATGGTGACTGAATAATCAACAGAATAACCGACTAAATAAATAAATAAAACTGAATAACCGACTTTGCCTGTTGGTAATTTTCACAAAAAAAAAGAGAACAAGGGATCATCTAACGCGTATTTTAACACATTAAACGGACAATTGTTGAATTTGTACGAAGTGCTTTGACTTTTTAGAAAAAAAATTTCTCCTGTGAAATAAATAAATCTATAAGTGTTCAATTAATTGATTGCTTTTATAGTCTAATACAAGGGTCTCAAAACTACGGTCCGCCAAAGTCTTCTACTCCCGCTCACCGAGCTATTATGAATAACGTAAAAAAAAAGATAATTAGGAAAAAAATTTTAAAATAGAAATGTATGAAAATAGTGTCGTGGTTTTACTTTTTGTCCGGAAAATGATTTTTTAAAAATGAGGGTTGGGAGAATCAGTTTCATTAAAAAGCAATGCTAATGATTGTTGTTTGGTGGGTTGTTTGGTTTTACGGCATATCAACTCTTTTCAGGTTATTTAATGCCGAATCTGGTGATTTTGAAGAACGATTTTTTAATATAGCATATTTGTTTTTTAAGTCGTATTCTATTTAACCCATATTGGACCTGGGAGCAATGAAAATTAAAGGGTGGCTCCACACTTCCTAAGGCCTGCAAGCTGGGGCCTCACCATCGGATATACTTTAAGGTCATATCCAGGACCGCAATGCTAACGAGAAAACTGTATAAAGTACGTCGCGCTCATTTTAAAAGTAATTTTTGCCCACTATTTCTAAAAAGTTATCAATATATTCCTCCATTCGAAAACTTTGGAGACACCTGATCTAAAAGATAAAAGCAATGTATACTGCAAGTTAATCAGAAGTAAAATGACTAAAATACACTGATATGAATGTCCCAATTGTTATATGACACACTCTTCCGATAAGAATATGTTCTTTTCACTATAAGCGTAAACCACAATTCATGCGGTCTCATTGAACCTGTTGTAATTTAGTTTCGAATGTGTTCAAAACCTAACCATAATTCAATGTTTGTATCAATGGCAGACATTTAAAAGTTGTTTTTAAACGAAAATATTTTTACTTTAAAATGTTTATAATACACAAGACGCAAACATTTTATTAAACTTAAAAACATAAAATGCAAACATTTTATTATGCACCAAATACATAAAATACAAACATTTTATTTATAATAAAGAACCTAGATTCCAGTAAAGCAACTGGCCCTGAACTTGCTCCCATACTTACGAAACTATTTAAGCGCTGCCTTAAGGAGAAGTGCTTTCCGACTCCCTGGAAGACCTCATCAGTTTGCCCTGTATTTAAGAATTCAGGTGATAAGTCATCTCCCTCTCAGTACAGACCTATAAGTCTCCTGTGTGTTATGAGTAAGTTGCTGGAATCCATATTAAATAGAGAAATAGTCAACCACCTCAGCAGGAATAACATTCTTAGTGACACACAATATGGTTTCCGCTCTGCAAGATCTACCGCAGATGTGCTGACGGTAATATCCCACAGGATTAGTGAATCTCTTGACAAAGGCTTCCTCTCTAGGGCAATTGCTCTTGACATATCAAAGGCCTTCGACAAGGTATGACATAAGGGTCTACTTCACAAGATTTCCAGCTACGGTATAACTGGAAATGTTTTCTCAATCATTAAATCATTTCTCTCCGATAGGCTCATAAGAGTAGTGGTAGACAAAAATCGGAGGCCTGCAATATAAATGCTGGAGTCCCTCAAGGGTCAATCCTGGGCCCAAACTCTCTTCCTGATCTACATCAATGACCTCCCTAAACACATACTTAAATCATTCGTTGACATCTATGCTGATGACACGACCATCTACGGCAACACATCAAAGGCTGTAAATGACAAAGATCTCTCTGATTCTCTCTCCTCTGATCTCGAGTGCGTGGTTCAGTGGGGGAAGATGTGGCTGGTTACCTTTAATGCATCCAAAACCAAACTCCTATCCTTATATCATCAACGCTCTGATCCCCATCTGGCATAAATTGTGATGGATGGCTCTCGTCTGGGTGAGGCCCCGTGTTTTGACAAGCTTCTGGGTTTGACCTTTACTCCTGATCTGAAATGGAACACGTACATCAAGTCTGTTGCCAAGATCGCTGGAAAGATGGTGGGATCCTTCTACCGCTCCAGAAGATATCTCACTACTGATGCAATTCTCTATCTATATAAAAGCCAAGTACGTCCAAGGATGGAATACTGTTGCCATATCTGGGCAGGAGCTGCTAAAAACAGCCTATCCTGCCTTGACAGAGTACAAAATAGACTTCGTGGCTTAGTGGGGGATTCCCTTTTCTCTACCCTGCAACCTCTCTCCCACAGAAGAGACGTTGCGAGCCTTTCCTTGTTTTATCGTTATTTCCATGGCAGGTGCTCGTCTGAGCTCCAATCTCTGGTCCCTCCTCGCCAATCTTTCACGAAAAACACCCGTCTAGCTGAATCCACTGTGAAAAATTTCCCCCACTCTATATCTGTGCCTAAATCAAAACGCGGATTCCATGAACAAAGCTTCTTTCTTAGAACTGCACGCCTGTGGAACTCTGTTCCGTCTGCCTGCTTCCACCCGGACTACAACTTGGTTGTCTTCAAGTCCAACGTTAACAAATTCCTAATGAACTGCCCCCTTAATTAAACACTTCATCAAATCTCCACACTAAGGTAATGTACTTGCAATAACCCTTATCCCTGAGTGGCTTCCGGGCCTTGATAAGTGGTAATTACTGTGTAAAAAAAAATACCATTGAACACATAAAATAACTATTTTATTATACATTACACACACAAAATACAAACATTTTATTATACCTTAGACACATAAAATGGAAATACTTTATTATACCTTAAACACATGCAATACAAACATTTCCTTATATCTTAAAAATATAAAATGCAAATATTTTCTTATACACTAAGCACACAAAATTCAAAATTTTCTTATACACTACACACACAAAATACTAAAATTTTCTTATACACTCAACACACAAAATACTAAAATTTTATTATACACTAAGCACACAAAATTCGAAATTTTATTATACACAAAATACAAAATTTTATTATACACTAAAAAACCCCTACACTAAAATTTTATCATAAATTAAACACCCAAAATTCGAAATTTTATTATACACTAAACACAAAAATTCAAAAATTTTATTATACACTAAACACACAAAATTCAAAATTGTATCATACACTAAACACACATAATTTAAAAATTTTATTATACATTAAACACACAAAACACTAAAATTTTATTATAAACTAATCACCCAAAATTCAAAATTTTATTATACACTAAACATCATATTACACTAAAATTCTATCATAAACTAAACACCCAAAATTCAAAATTTTATTATACACTAAACATACATAATTTAAAAATGTTATCATAAACTAAACACCCACTATTCAAAAATTTTATTATATACTAAACACACAAAACACTAAAAAGTTATTACATACAAAACTCACAAAAATCAAAATATTTTAAACACTAAACACACAAAATTCAAATTTTATTTTTACACTTATATTAGCACAAAATACAAAATTTTATATACTAAATATACAAAACACTAAAATTTTATAATTTACTAAACATACAAAGCACTAAAAGTTTATTATACACTAAATACCAAAAATACAAAATTTTACTATACAATAAACACACAAAATTTAAACGTTTTGTTATACAATAAACACACAAAATACAAAATATTATAATACACTAAACACACAAAGCACTAAAATTTTATCATACACTAAACAATCAAAATTAAAAATTTTATTTTACACTAAAAACACAAAATTCAAAAATTTTATTATACACTAAACACACAAAATCCAAAATGTTATTATGCACTAAACACACAAAACAATAAAATTTTATTATACACTAAGCCCACAAAACACTAAAAAGTTATTATATACTAAACTCATAAAAATCAAAAAATTTTAAACACTAAACACACAAATTCAAAATGTTATTATATATTAAACACACATAATTTAAACCTTTTATTATACACTAAACACACAAAATAAAAAATGTATCGTACACAAAACACACAAAACACTAAAATTTCATTATACACTTCACACAGAAAATTCAAAATTATATTATACACTTAACACAGAAAGTTCAAAAATTTTTTTACACACTAAACACACAATAATTCAAAATTTTCTTATACACGAAACAAACAAAATTCGAATTTTATTATACACTAAAGACACAAAATTTTATTATACACAAAAAACACAAAATTCAAAATTTTATGATACACGAAACACATAACATACAAAATTTTATTATACACTAAACACACAAAATACAAAATTTATTATATACTAAACACACAAAATTCAAAATTGTATTATACATTAAACACACAAAATACAAACTTTTATTATGCACTAAACGCACAGAACTAAAATTTTATTCTACACTTAACACACAAAATTCGAAATTTTATTATACATTAACCACACAATATTAAAAAAATTATTATACACTTAACGCACAAATACAAAAATTTATTATACACTAAACACCTATAAACCTAAACTTTTATTATAAACTAAACACCTAAAATTTTAAATTTTATAATACACTAAACACACAAAACACTAAAATGTTATTATATACAAAACCCACAAAATCAAAAATTTTTTAAACACTAAACACACAAAATTTAAAATTTTATTTTCCATGAATCACACAAAATACAAAATTTTATACTTTTACACACAAAACAGTAAAAAAATTATGCACAAAACACAAAAAATAAAGATTTTATTATACACTAAACACACAAAATACAAAATTTTATCATACTCTAAACACAGAAAACACTAAAATGTTATTATACACTCAACACACAAAATTCAAAATTTATTATACTCTAAACACACAAAGTTAAAAAATGTTATTATACACAAAACACACAAAATTCCAAATTTTATCATGCACTAAGTTCACAAAATACATATTATTATACATTAAACACACAAAATACTAAAATTTTATTCTACACTAAACACACAAAATATAAAATTTTATCATGCACTAAACCCACAAAGTTCAAAAATTTTATCATACACAAAAAATCCAAAATTTTATTATACAATAAACCCACAAAATTAAAGATTTTATTATACATTAAACATACCAATTACAAAATTTTGGTATACACTAAACACATGAAATTCAAAATTATATTATGCACTAAACATACAACATACAAACATTTTGACCTTAAGTCCTCACATTCCATCGTCATTGTATCTGCCAAAGAAGAATTGCTATTTTCTATCAATACGACAATTATTATTGATTAGTTTATAACTTTCTTTTAGCTCTTTACATCAAGTGTCTTCATGCCTTGTCTGGAGCGATTTTTAGAAAAAAAATAGTGAATATAAAGTAAATATAAAAATAGGTATACATGGTTTTTAAAAGAAAACATGATGGGAGATTTAAGAAAGAAAACTCAATGATTAGGTGATCTATTTAATAGAATCTTATTTTTAACTTTCCATCCTCAGTACTAGTTGAGAATACGTCCTCGGCAATCAGTTCGACAACGGAATTGGTTCTGTCTGATGACTAATTCCGGATTAAAAGAATTTAGCAGGCCATAGTTTAGAGACCCTTGTATTAGACTATAAAAACAATCAATCAATTGAACACTTATAGATTAATTGATTCCATAGAGCAAATGTTTATCTAAAAAAGCAAAACACTATGTACAAATTCAATAATTGTTTGTTTTATGTGTCAAAATACCTGTAAGGCCCACGCTCCAAGATTTTACCTTTTCGATTTGAGTAAAGATTAGTTTATAGCTAATCACTTGAGGGGGGATTCTCGGGTATTTTTGTAGGCTAGAGTACACTTCGTCTAGTGCGTTAGCTTTTCAAAACCTTACCCGATTTTGCGTCTAACTTCCTGTGGATGGAGTATATAAACAAATTCTTATGTGATACCGGAATTTCATGATATTTCGGGGATATATCCCTTTGTCAGAGATCTATCTATTACATGTGTTTGTTCGTTCGTTGTGAAATTGTATTTTTGATTTTAAAAAAAAGTTAAAACATAACTATTAATAATCGATACATAATTTAATCATACCAATATTGTAAATAAAAAAATACTCGTCAGCAAGATAAATAACTTTGAATAAAAGTAAAATTTATAGAATTAAAAAGAATGTACAATTTGATCTAAGAACAATATTAGATTTTAAGAGCAAAAAATCAATGTTATCTGCTAAAAGATTGGCGAAAACTAAGCATAATAAAACATTTTTTTACATAGGCATCACTACTTATCAAGGCCCAGGGGCCACTCGAGGATAAGGGTTAAAGAGTGTACAGTAGTCCATTGGACAATAAACTAATTGTCAGTAATAGAAATTCAGTAAATTTGTTAACTTAAGAGGAACGGTTTATCAAGAATTTGTTTACATTGGACAATCATATTGTAGTCAGCTGGAAAGCAGGTAAACAGAAGAGAGTTCCACAGGTGTGCAGTTCTAAGAAAGAAGCTTTGTTCATGGAATATACGTTTAGGTTTAGGCACAAATAAAGAGTGGGGGGAATTATTGATAGTGGTTTCAGCTAGACGAGTGTTTCTTGTGAAAGTTTGGCGAGGGGAGACCATAGATTGAAGCTCAGTCGAGCACTTGCCATGAAAATAACGATAAAGCAAAGACAAACTCGCTACATCTCTTCTGTGGTAAAGAGGTTGCAGGGAATAAAAAAGGACATCTCCTATGAGGCTATAAAGTCTATTTTGAACTATTTATCAAGGCAGGATAAGTCCTTTCTAGCAGCTCCTGCCCAGATGTGGCTACAGCACTCCATCCTTGGACGAACTTGGCTCTTATATAGATAGAGAATTGCATCAGCAGTGAGATATATGTTGGACCGATGGAAGGATTCCATCATTTTTCCAGCGACCTTGGCAACAGATTTGATGTACGTGTTCCATTTCAGATCAGGAGTAAAGGTCAAGCCCAGAAGCTTGTCAAACATGAGGCCTCCCCAAGACGAGAACCATTCATTTCAATTGATGCCAGATGGGGATCAGAGCGTTGATGATGCAAAGATATTTTTTTACACGGTGGTCACCACTTATCAAGGCCCGGAAGCCACTCAGGGATAAGATAGATAAAGACAGAATGATCATTCAAGTGCCTCTATTCTACCTCTGATCATTTCTCATTAATCGAATCTGCTGACATCATTTTAATGTTTTAAATCAATCTGAATAGTAAATACATGTAAATGTTCGTTCTGATTTGAAAAGAATTAAGGATGTAACCTTGAATTGTTTTGATTTGTAAGTGGTACTTGAAATCGCGAATAATTTGATCTGTGATCTTTTGTTAAGATAGGAAGATTCGTTTAGATAATTAAACAAGAGAGAGATATGATTAAAAACGATAAATAAAAACGAAAATGAAAAACCTCCAAATCTTATGTGTTATAGCGTATGTGTACCATATAGTATGTGTATGTTGAGGGTGTGCCTCCCTTCTCCAAACCTCTCGCTCTGTTATATTTTCACTTATTTTCTGAAGTCCAAGTTCTTGGTCGTCTGCTGACGAACATGACAAAATCAATTTTAACAATGATTATTTGGTAATACTGACTTGCATTGTTTCCAAACGTTTTATTTTGTTTGTACTGTTCAGATTCGTATCATTGGCGTCTCAGTCTTTCTTTTTATTTTAGTTCTTAGTGTTTCTTGTTTAATCTCTATTCCCCGTTAGCTATCTTCCATCGTTTCCCCTTTTCTTTGGCCTTATTTACCGCTATAGCTTTTTTTTTTTTTTTTTTTTTTTTTTGAAGTTTGGCAATTTGTGTTTTTAATCAGGTTTCCGATTCGGACTTTCTTGGTCCATACTTCTGGTTAATTTTATCTCTATTATTATTATTATTATTATTATTATTATTATTATTATTATTATTATTATTATTATTATTATAGTAGACCCCGGGATACGGTGACTCTAGGATACAGTTTTTTCAGGTTATGATGCGGAATACAGTGTTTTCCGGTCCCTGGTTACAGTATTTGCCCTGCCTCACGGTGTTATTTATAATGTTATTTGATTATATACATATGTATTATATACTGTACTGTATTTTGTTATTAATTTTTAATGCTGTATCCCGGGGTTCTACTTTATTACTATTATTATTATTATTATTATTATTATTTACTCACTATGAGTAATCACACAGGCCATCATCAAAGATATTTCTTTGAGAAAAAAACCTGTTGTGTTCTCTGGAGTCTGAGTGACAAGAAATCTCCCCAGATTTCCAGTACTCTCCGTCTCTTTCGATCACCTTTGCAAAAGAATTTGCATTATCGCAACAGCTGCTTACCTTTGATTTCTGGTTGGCAGCGACCATTAGTCTTCATTTTTTTTTTTTTTTTTTTTACACAGTGATCATCACTTATCAAGGCCCGGAAGCCACTCAGGGATAAGGGTTATTGCAAGTACATTACGTTAGTGAGGAGATTTGCTGAAATGTTTACTTAAGGGGGCGGTTCATTAGGAATTTGTTAACATTGGACTTGAAGACATCCAAGTTGTAGTCCGGAGGGAAGCAGGCAGACGGAAAAGAGTTCCACAGACGTGCAGTTCTAAGAAAGAAGCTTTGTTCATGGAATCTGCGTTTTGATTTAGGCACAGATAAAGAGTGGGGGAAATTTTTCACAGTGGATTCAGCTAGACGGGTGTTTTTCGTGAAAGATTGGCGAGGGGGGACCAGAGATTGGAGCTCAGACGAGCATCTGCCATGGAAATAACGATAAAACAAGGAAAGACTCGCAACGTCTCTTCTGTGGGAGAGAGGTTGCAGGGTAGAGAAAAGGGAATCCCCCACTAAGCCACGAAGTCTATTTTGTACTCTGTCAAGGCAGGATAGGCTGTTTTTAGCAGCTCCTGCCCAGATATGGCAACAGTATTCCATCCTTGGACGTACTTGGCTTTTATATAGACAGAGAATTGCATCAGTAGTGAGATATCTTCTGGAGCGGTAGAAGGATCCCACCATCTTTCCAGCGACCTTGGCAACAGACTTGATGTACGTGTTCCATTTCAGATCAGGAGTAAAGGTCAAACCCAGAAGCTTGTCAAAACACAGGGCCTCACCCAGACGAGAGCCATCCATCACAATTGATGCCAGATGGGGATCAGAGCGTTGATGATGTAAGGATAGCAGTTTGGTTTTGGATGCATTAAAGGTAACCAGCCACATCTTCCCCCACTGAACCACTCGAGATCAGAGGAGAGAGAATCAGAGAGAACTTTATCATTTACAGCCTTTGATGTGTTGCCGTAGATGGTCGTGTCATCAGCATAGATGTCAACGAATGATTTAAGTATGTGTTTAGGGAGGTCATTGATGTAGATCAGGAAGAGAGTTGGGCCCAGGATTGACCCCTGAGGGACTCCAGCATTTATATTGCAGGCCTCCGATTTGGAATTTGAGTGGCAATAAGCCTCCCCAAAGTTCCAGTCTTCTTTTCACTCATCCAGCGGAGGTCTAGCTAGTGTTTTCTCTCCTCAGTCTTCCATCCTACTTGACCCTCCTCACTTCTTTGGTGTGCCAGTTTATGGGGAGACACACACACACACAGATACACACACACAAAAGAGGTGGCCGGAATGCAGGGCCGCATGGGGGGGGGGTTACCTTAAAATATATCGTTTCAGTTTTCATGAGTCCATGTGATGTTCCTTTGTGCTTTACATTTGTAGCCGTTTCTGTGTCCAGTTTGTGTCTGTAGTTCAAGTGTGGCGTTAGTCTCCACGTTCAAGGATTTTCCTTAATATTTCTGCAGTTTTCATCATTGTAATCCGTTGTATTTTCTCAGCCATTTCTCTGATTTCAATATCTTCCATTCTTTTTTCAAAGTTTTTCGGTATTGTTCCTAGTGCTCCTACTATTAGTGGTATTACCTTGATTTTCTTTAGTTTCCAGATCCCTTTGAGTTCTCTGGCCAGTTCTGTGTATTTGCTCCACTTCTCCGTCTCCTTGATCTTCACTGTGGAACGGCAAAATCTACAATCTGACAGGGCTTTTCCTTCTCATAAACTATTATAATATCCGGTCTTCTTGCTTGGATGTGTTTATCCGTTTGTATATCCATGTCCCATAGGATCTTGTGACTTTCATTTTCCAGTACTACAGCCGGTTTGTGCTTGTACTGAGTGTTCAAGATGCCTTCCCTACTTGATCGTGCCTATTTTTATATTCTTTTTGGGCTAGTTTGCTGCATTCACTTATAATGTCGTTTATTGTTCCGTCTCTTTGTCTGCAGAGTCTATATTTCCAGTTTTCTTGTGTCTTGTCGATCCTTGCTTCTATGTGGTTGGTTCTTTTTTGTTTACATGGAAGTCACCACTTATCAAGGCCCGGGGGCCATTCGGGGATAAGGATTCTTGCATGTACAGTAATCAATGAGACAATATCGTAGTAATCATTAGTAATGGAGATCTGATAAAATGTCTTACTTAAGGGGGCGGTTCATACAGGAACTTGTTTATGTTGGACTTGAAGACATCCAAGTTGTAGTCAGGTGGGAAACAGGCAGACGGAACAGAGTTCCACAGACGTGCAGTTCTAAGAAAGAAGCTTTGTTCATGGAATCTGCGTTTTGATTTAGGCACAGATAAAGAGTGGGGGAAATTTTTCACAGTGGATTCAGCTAGACGGGTGTTTTACGTGAAAGATTGGCGAGGGGGGACCAGAGATTGGAGTTCAGACGAGCATCTGCCATGGAAATAACGATAAAACAAGGACAGGCTCGCAACGTCTCTTCTGTGGGAGAGAGGTTGCAGGGTAGAGAAAAGGGCATCGCCCACTAAGCCACGAAGTCTATTTTGTACTCTGTCAAGGCAGGATAGGCTGTTTTTAGCAGCTCCTGCCTCGATATGGCAGCAGTACTCCATCCTTAGACGTACTTGGCTTTTATATAGATAGAGAATTGCATCAGGAGTGAGATATCTACTGGAGCGGTAGAGGGGTCCCATCATTTTTCCAGCGACCTTGGCAACAGATTTGATGTACGTGTTCCATTTCAGATCAGAAGTAAAGGTCAAGCCCAGAAGCTTGTCAAAACATGGAGCCTCCCGCCATTGCCCTAGAAAGGAAGCTTTTGTCGAGAGATTCACTAATCCTATGAGATATAACCGTTAGCACATCTGCTGTAGATCTAGCAGAATGGAAACCATATTGTATGTCACTAAGAAGTTTATTTCTGCTGAGGTGGTTAACTACTTCTTTATTTAATATGGATTCCAGCATGACACACAGGGGACTTATTGGTCTGTACTGAGAGGGAGATGACCTGTCACCTGAATTCTTAAATACAGGGCATACTGATGAGGTTTTCCAGGGTGTTGGGAAGCAATTCTCCTTAAGACAATGCTTAAACAGTATTGTAAGTATGGGGGCAAGTTCTGGTTGAAGCTTTTTAAACACTATAATTTGAATGCCGTCAGGGCCAGTTGCTTTAGTGGAATCAAGATTCTTGATTAGTTTGGCAACATCACGCACAGATATTTGTATGTTGCATAGTGTGTTGTCTGTTATAGGAGCAAATACAGGGAGTTGATGGCCTTGGTTGCATAGGGTAGAATTAGCTGCAAAGTTCTTGGCAAATAGTTTGGCTTTATCTGATACTGACGAAATGAACCCAGGTCCATTGATGATGGTTGGGATAGAACGCAGCTTCTGTTCAGGATCCTGTTTGCTATTTGCCAAAACTGGTGGGAACCAAGCCATTGCTTAGCTACTTTGGATTTAACGGACTGAGCATATAGCTCTCTTGCATTTTTTTATTACTCTTTTACAGTGGTTGCTGGCAGTTCTGAAAGCAGCTTTCATCTCAGTACATCTATTACGTTGGTAGCTATGGAAAAAGTGATTTCAGTGCGCGATGGCAGCAGCATATTCTGGGAAGAACCACGGCTGGTTGTTAGGTTTTTGCTGGAAATTTTTAGAAGGTATGAATCGGTCTATACCTACAATTAACCATTCGGTCAGGTCTGATACTATAGAGGACACCTCCTTTTTAAGCATAAAATAATTGCGTTATCTTCTGCGGCTCTTATCAGTGATTTAGTTTCCCTGTTTAGGTTTCCTTTTTGTAGCCATTTCCAAGTGTTTCCATTAGTCTCATCTTTTGTAATCCTTATGAATCATCCCTGTAGTTGTTTCTATTCCTATTTTTCTTTCCTCGTCTTATTCCTTGTCTCTTCTTTTTCTATTTTGTTTGTTTCTTCCGTTTCTCTTGCTACGGTAATTATTCTTTCGGTGTTCTGCATTATGTATTTCTCTAATTCTTTTTTTGTGTTATTTACGTGGTCTTCTATATAGACCAGTCTCTTCCTCCATCTTTCCTTTTCACATAGAATCGGTCAGTATCATCCTTCGGGTGTATTGCATTGTGCATTGTCATGAGTTTCCTGGTCTTCTGGTTGAGATTCCTTAGTTCTTCTTTGGTCCAAGTTATAAACGGTCCAGAGTATCTTATTAGTGCCACTTCCCACGTGTTTATTTCTTTAATTAGCTTACTACTATACAGTTTTGTTTCGAGAAGTTTTCTTGTTCTTCTGAGGTATTTCTTTCCAATTTTCTCTTTCATTTCTGTTGTTTTGATGGTGTCTACTTCCAGAACTCCCAAGTATTTGCAGCTATGATGTTCACCTAGTGCCCTCATCTCTGTTTGATTGGTACCATACCTTCTGCCGCTTCTAGTTTTCCTCATGATCAGCAGTGCACACTTTTCCATACCCTGGTTGAAGATTCTGGTTGAGTTTATTAGTGTCTCTAGTTCTATCTTTGTTTTTGCAAACAGTTTCAGGTCATCTATGTACCTTAGGTGGTTCATTACTTCATCTGTATGCCAGCTTGGCATTTTCTTAGTATATTGTTCAGAGGTATGATGGCAATGATGAACAATAGTGGTGATAGGGAATCACCTTGGAAGATCCCTCTTTGTATTTTAATCTCAGTTATGTGTTGTCCATCAGCAGTCAGTCCAAGTCTCCATGTTCCCATTGTATTTCCTATCAAGTTGATTATCTTGTCTTATCTTTTGTACATCCACTAGGCATTCAATTATCCATGCTTGCGGGGATCCTGTCATACGCTTTCTTGTAGTCGATCCATGTCGTGGCTAAATTCTTTTTTCTACTTTTTACATCTTTTGTCTATGTATAATAAGTCGTGTGTTTCTCTGTTTCCTTTTTTGCATCGTTTCTATTCTTCTGGGAGTAGTTCGCGGTTATGAAAAGAATGATAAATTTGTTCCCTCAGTTGTGCAATTAGTATTTTTGTTCCCTCAGTTGTTGTTGTCATTATTATTATTATTATTATTATTATTATTATTATTATTATAATTATTATTATTGGCTCACATGGAGCTTTCATACAGATCTCTCCTTGAAAACAGCCTGTGGTGTTCTCTGGAAGCTGAGTGGCAACAAGTCTCCCCAGGTTTCCAGTACCCTCCACCTCTTTCGATAATGTCTGCAAATAAATTTGCATTCCCGCAACAGCTATTTGCCATTGATTTCTTGTTGGCAGCGGCTATTGGTCTTCTCTAGGATTTGAGTGGCAATAAACCTCCCCAAGGTCCCAGTTCTCTTCTCACTTATCCGGCGGAGGTCTAGTCAGTTCCTCGGTCTTTTCTTCCTCCTTGACTCTACTTGGTTATTTGGTCACACTTTTGGGGGGGCAGTGATGCGGCAATGGAATGATTGGGGTGGAGGTGGGTTAGAGGACTTATAGATATGCAGCTTCAGTGTTCTTGGTTCCATGTAACGTTTCATGTTTGTGCTTTGCAGCAGTTTTTCTGGCTCGTGCTTGTTGCTCCTGTGTCTTAATTTCCACATTCAAGGGTTTTTCTGAATATTTCAGCTGTTTCCATTATTATTATTATTATTATTATTATTATTATTATTATGATTATTATGATTATTATTATTATTATGATTATGATTATTATTATTATTATTATCATTATTATTATTATTATGATTATGGTTATTATTACCATTATTATTATTATGATTATCATTATGATTATCATTATTATTATTATTATTATTATTATTATTAATGTGTCGGATAAAAATTTGATAATTGTGTTTCCATTATTATGATTATTATTATTATTATTATTATTATGATTATTATTATTATGATTATTATTATTATTATGATTATTATTATTATTATGATTATTATTATTATGATTATTATTATTATTATCATTATTATTATTATTATCATTATCATTAATATTATTATTATGATTGTTATTATTATTATTATTATTATCATTATTATTATTATTATCATTATTATTATTATTATCATTATTATTATTATTATCATTATTATTATTATTATTATTATTATTATTATTATTATTATTATCATTATTATGATTTTCAATGACGTTGAAGTTCATATTTAGTTCTGAGTCATTCGATGGGACCAAAATAATTCGGGCATTTTTCCCCTTTTTCTGGAGATTGTCCAAAGTCTGAGCATTGCGTTAAAAGAACGTAATAAACAGATAAATACTTAATATTAGATAAATGGATCGTTGTATTTATTGATTATTTTAGGTCTGTATTATCTGCCTAAGCGTGAGATCGATAAAACTAGAGACGAAAGAAGTACCTGGATTAACAACATTATAAATGAAAGATGAAAAGAGAGAAGAGGAAGGAAAAGAAAAGGATGGAGAGAAAAAAGGGAGGGGGGCAACTACATTGTGCAGTAGTTACAGGCGCAGAATGTGGTCTCGGTGTACCAGGTTCGAGTTCCGTCAGGATTTCTGCATCACTTTAACCAAGACCTTGGAGAAATGTATAAATCCATATATCAACCCTCAAGTTATGGATTAAATTATAGAGTAGAATAAATTCTCAAAATTTAGTTTGGCAAAAAAAAAAAGTAAACTTTAAAATCACACTTGGATCGACATTGCTTAAGTTCCAAACTATTGGAAACATTGCCAGTACAGGCAGCAAATGCTGGTGTGGTTTTGAAGTTTATATGTGCAAGATTTCTTGGAATAAAGCATAAAACAATGGAAAGTGTCATGAATATCAAATGGAGGAGATATTGAAAAAGTCCATGTGGAAAGAGGAATTTTTCAAGGTGGGGGCAGCTTGTCACCATTGTTGTTTGTTTTGAGTATGGTACCCTTGTCGTTCATATTACAAAAGGAAATTCGTAAACCATTTATTATTTATGGATGACTTAAAATTGTATGCAAATAACAAATACCAGCTAAATATGCTTGTAAGAACTGTTTACATTTTCAGTCATGACATAGGTATGGAATTTGGTATGAAGAAGTGTGGTGCCATGAAACTGAAAACGAGGAAAAATTGTTGGAAATAAAGGAATAGCACTTTTGAATGGGGGAAATAATAAAAGAGGTTGGAGAAGAAGGATGCACCTATTTAGGAATTGCGGAATAAATAAAATAAAAGAAGCTGAAATGAAGGAAATAAAAGAAAAAGAATACTAGAAAAGACTTCATGTTCTTAGGTCAAGATTGAATGGCCTGTCTGAATTTTTCTTTTAAATATGCAGTCCATATGACATCAGAACAGTATTCAAAAGTGACTCGACTCTCAAAAAATACATCGTATGAGTCAAACCCCCGACTGAAAGTCTCATGACAAAAAACGGCGTATATGAGATGCAAATATAGAAAATCATACAAATGTGAGACCGGTCGCTCCCCTAAAGGTAAGGTTACAAGAACACCGTAAAACGCCGTGACACGGGGGTGGGAGTCGAAAAGTCGGGACTAGCTGACCAGATATGGAAAGAAAAAGGAACACCTTTATGGAACGAGGTCAAAATAATTGACAGGGATGCAAGATGAAGAGTTAGACCACTTAAAGAAGCGGCACATATGCTAAAAAATCAAAATAAAATTTAGTAAGCTGACCGAGCATAGAAATCAGCAGTATACGGGGACTTCTAATTATAAAGAAAAACAAAATTTGTACAACTCCTCCTTTAAATTTTAACAGTAAAAGCGAGATAACCCCTTGTCAAACTTTATTAGAGTTACCTCCCTTTGTCAAGCAAATTTTTTCACACATACGAAACTACGATGAAAAAAAAAACTCCAAGAATACAAAGCCATCTACGGAGCCAGTATCTTTTCCAAAATGGCGACCAAATGCCTGACGAAGGTCGAAGACTACATCGACCAAAACATTGCACAAACAATACTCAAGATGAGAACAATAGTCCCATCAAAATATTTAATGCAAAAAATCAGCCCTCGTCTAAAAAAAATTCAGAACTGTAATAAAAAAAAACTTTATTCTTAATTTTGACTTCCAGTAAAATATTACACGGGAAAATTTTAAAGAAAAAAAATTTTAATGGCAAAAGGAAGAAAAACCTCAAGTAAAAACAAAGAAACATTTTTCGAGGATATCAACTAGCTTACCGAACTGAAAACTCGTAATTATGACAGGTGTGATATATATGTTAACCCATTACCACGCCTTTTACAGTTACATCCAATTTAAGTGAATTACCTATTCACTTAAATTGGATGTAACTTTACTTACATTAAGAGGACGCATCTTAGTTATTCCGAAAAGCCCCCCCACCACCACCACCACCAATCCGCGTAAATCCTTAACGTATCAAATTCCACATGACGTCGTGACAATAACCGGACAGCTCATTAGTGATAACTACCCACCTGTTTCATTTGTATTTCCCTTTCTTCATTCAGCACTTACCTCTCCTGTTTTCTCTTTCCACCTACCTCTTTTCATATCTCTCTCTCCCTCTCTCCCTCTCCATATACTCGAAATCCGTGTCGTATCTGGCTAAAGTTTTTAAACTGGACTTCACCCCTGTTAGATGTTTATTTATTTATTTATTTATTTAATAAATCTTAAAACTTAAATGTTGTCAGATCAAAATTGAGATCCCCCTCGTTTTCCATCGTCTTCTAATATCGTCTTTTCCAATCATAATAACCACTTCTGTTCAAGTCTGACGAAATTGCTGGATCGTTGATACGATTCGGTAACAGAAACATGTGTAACTAAAACAGATAAAACGGTAATAAAATAAAAAAATATATATATGCTCTGCAATAGTATTGAGCACCTTCTTCAGGTTTTTACTAATTACCAGTTTTGCTATCCACATACAGTACTTTATTTTTTTTTTAATTTTCACACTTTTGCACCGATTTTTCCGGGCTAAACCCCAAATATAAAGTTTTGCATGGATTCAAATTCCTTATATATGAAGTTTCATGCCTGTAGACTAAAAACTCTAGGAAAAGTTTGGTAGGCAAAATTTGTGAAACAAAAATATATACGTATACATAAATATATATGAAGACAATTTTGTGTTTACTATAAACATTTTACGCAAATATTATGCAAGTATAAATTATGTAGAATATCTGCATGAATATAATTGCACGTAATAGTTAACTAAAGATAAGTTTACATGTAGTGTTAAAATTAACCTAAAATTAATATTTTCCAAAAGTGATCAATACTAGCTAGAATTTTATGAATAATTGCATGTTGCTAACACTTATATACTTGAAAAAGGAAAGGAAAGTATTTGACATGATTATGGGAGACTTTGAAAGATTTACAGATAAAGGAGCAAAAGTGTTAAAAATCCAAATAAAAATCGTTAGAAAAAAAAAAAAAAAGTGTGTCAGTATAGAGAAGAAGAAAGAGATGGAGAGAGATAGAAGTGTAAAGTTATTCAAAACTTTTACTCACGGGACCCATACGTTGTAAACTCAGTCACTAAGGAGACAAAGAATAGGAAAGAGGAAAGAACTTCAACTGTTTTTTGTTTTGTTTTTTTGTTTTTAGTAATGACATTTATCTCCTCATTCTCCCGCCACACGTGAATTCTCATTTACGACTGTAACGTCTCTAACGTGCTCGTCTTCTCGAACGTGCTCTCGAGCGTCATCTATATCTCTAACGTTATCGTCTTCTCGAACATGCTCTCTCCTTTTTATAGCCTTCTTTTTCATTAATGTGACGTCATTTCGCTCAGGACTCGGTATTTGCACATAGTCGTCCGCGCTATGTTACAGGAGAGGGAGGAGGAGTGGGGAAGAAGAAGAAGAAGGAGAAGAAGAAGAAGAAGAAGAAGAGGGGGAGGAAGCAGAGGAGAAGGAGAACAGTGCTAAAAAAGAGAGGTAAATTCTGAAATATAAACATTTGTTGCTATGATTAGAAGAGGAAATTGAGAAAGATTGCGTGTGAGAGGAAGATGTTTCAAAATTGACGGTAACAGAGAGAGAGAGAGAGAGAGAGAGAGAGAGAGAGAGAGAGAGAGATCGGGAAATTTTAGAAAAGATTGAACTGGGGTGATAAATAAAAAATTGCGCTAGAGAGAGACAGACAGAGAGAAAGAGAGGAGGAGAGAATGAACGAACTAGAAAGTTCCAGGGGAAAACGAAAAAAATCAATAGGGGTTGAGAGAGACTAGGAGAGAAAGGGAGACGTGGGTGAAAGGCAGTGCGCTTAAAAGAACAAGATGTATGGGATTGAGAGAGATACATTTATGCAAGAAATACTTAGAAAAGTTTGAACGGGAGTGTTAAAGAGGGCGAGAGAGGAAGAGGCAGACAAACAAAAACACAGAAAAATAAAGCGGGGGGGGATATGAAAGAAATATGGAGAGAGAAAACGGGGGCGACGTGAGAGATAAAGAGAGAGAGAGAGGTGGGGGGGGGGAAGAAAGAGGGAAGGAATGGAGAGACTTTAACGGTCCTTATAATGTCTGGCAGGAAATTGAGCAAATGATGAAATGATTTGCTGGAAATTATGAAGAGTTACGTGAGTGGGAGCCATAACAATGGCTGAATCGACTACACACAAATCACAACGTTTCAAGGACTGAAAAATATATTAATGCTTCTTGTCCTCAATTTATTCAATAACTTCCAAGATTACAATATAATACCATTCTGTTCATTAGTAATGTGATCGCTGCAATGCATGTGTGTCTATATTTTCTTTGTTTGTATTTCTACCGACAAATGATATTATTGTTATTTTCAAAATTAGTATTATTAATCTAATGTTTATTACAATAAAAAAAATAATAAAAATTACAAATTTAATTCATTCTGTGCATAACTTTTAAAACGTGTTGTTGTGCCCCCACCCCCGGCGTTGTCTGAGACTGGTTTTACTTATATTTTTGTTTCGTCTTTTTTGTGCCATTTTTTTTTTTTAATCAAATTCTTTATTATTATTATTATTATTATTATTATTATTATTATTATTATTATTATTATTATTATTATTATTATTATTATTTATTTATTTATTTATTTATTTATTTATTGTTTTTTTAGTTGGATTTTCCTTGAACATCAGATCGATTTCTTTGAATTCAAAGTGTTAGTACATTAGTAAAAAGTGTTAAGGTACATTCAAGAAGTACCTTAACGCCGTTTCTAATAACCAATTATTATTATTATTATTTATTTATTTATTTATTTATTTATTTATTGTTTTTTTAAATTGGATTTTCCGTGAACATCAGATCGATTTCTTTGAATTCAAAGTGTTAGTACATTAGTACAAAGTGTTAAGGTACATTCAAGAAGTACCTTAACGCCGTTTCTAATAACCAATTATTATTATTATTATTTATTTATTTATTTATTTATTTATTGTTTTTTTAAATTGGATTTTCCGTGAACATCAGATCGATTTCTTTGAATTCAAAGTGTTAGTACATTAGTACAAAGTGTTAAGGTACATTCAAGAAGTACCTTAACGCCGTTTCTAATAACCAATTATTATTATTATTATTTATTTATTTATTTATTTATTTATTGTTTTTTTAAATTGGATTTTCCGTGAACATCAGATCGATTTCTTTGAATTCAAAGTGTTAGTACATTAGTACAAAGTGTTAAGGTACATTCAAGAAGTACCTTAACGCCGTTTCTAATAACCAATTATTATTATTTACTCACTAGGAGTAGTCACACAAGTCGTTGCTCTTTGAGAACAACTTGTGATGTTCTCTGGAGTCTGAGTGAATACAAGTTTCCCCAGACTTCCAGTACTCTCCACCTCTTTCGATAACCTTTGCAAAAGCATTTGCGTTATCACAACAGCTGCTTATCTTTGATTTTTTGTTGGCAGCAACCATTGGTCTTCACTGGGATTTGGGTGGCAATAAGTCTTCCCAAGGTCACAGTTTTCTTTGCACTCAGCCAGCAGTGGTCTGGCTAGAGCTTTCTCTCCTCGGTCTTTCCATCCTCCTTGACCCTCCTCATTATTTGCTGTGGTGTCCATCTATATTCACACACACACACACACACACACACACACACACACACACACACACACACACACACACACACACACACACACAAGCGATATCTTATAATTATACATTTTCAGTTTTCATGATTCCATGTAATGTTCCTTTGTGTTTTGTATCTGTAGCCGTTTCTGTGTCCAGTTTGTGTCTGTAGTTCGTGTGTGGTGCTACTCTCCACATTCAAGGGGTTTCCTTAATATTTTTGCAGTTTTCATTATTAAGATTCGTTGTATCTTCTCTGCCACCGCATTCTTTTTTCTTTTTTTTTTCAACGTTTTTTAGTATTGTTTCTAGCGCTCCCACTATTAGTGGTGTTATCTTAACTTTGTTCATTTTCCAAATCTCTTTGAACTCTCTGGCCAGGTCCGTGTATTTACTCCGCTTCTCAGTCTCCTTGATCTTCATTCTGTGGACTGCTAGAACAGTAAAATCTACAATCTGGCAGGACTTTTCCTTATTGCTAGCTATTATGATATCCGGTCTTCTCGCTTTGATGGGTTTATCCGTTTTTATATCAATGTCCCATAGGATCTTGTGACATTCATTTTCCAGTACTACAGCCGGTTTGTGCTTGTACCATTTGTCTGGGTATTATCATTATTATTATCTCACTAGAAGTTAGCATACAGGTCATCATTAGAGATTACTCACTGACAAAAACTAATGGTGTTCCGTGGAGTCTGAATGACAACAAGTCTCTTGACTATTTGGTATATTGCCAGGCGATGCCGGCACTACACTGTTGTTGTTGTTATTATTATTATTATTATTATTATTATTATTGTTGTTGTTGTTGTTAATAATAATAATAATAATAATAATAATAATAATAATAATAATAATAATAATAGCAATATCACATTTTGTGTCTAGCTGCTGTTATTGCCGATTCTATGTTAATAGAATAGCAAGATTATGGAAGTTCCCAACAAGGCACCTTCTGAAGTACTTCAACATTGCATCATCATCATCATTATCATCATCATCATCATCATTTAAATACAATTTTTAATAATAAATTTAATTATTACTTTTGGCGTTGGTCATTGAATTATTGATCAAACCAAATTATTATAACACTATGACTAATTTTGTGAAGCTGATTTTATCTAAATACTTATTGAATTACACGAAGATTTGCAAATAATTTTAAGCTAGTTTAAATAATTCATAAAATCGTGAAGTAATTGATTCTTTTTATTCTAGTACAAACAAGTAGGATCATTCTACCGCTCCAGTAGATATCTCACTCCTGATGCAATTCTCTACCTATATAAAAGCCAAGTACGGCCAATGATTGAGTACTGCTGCCACATCTGGATCTGAACAGGAGCTGCTAGAAACAGCTTATCCTGTCTTGAACAGAGTTCAAAATAGACTTCGTAGCTTAGTGAGGGATGCCCTTTTCTCTTCCCTGCAACCTCTTTACCACAGAAGAGATGTTGCGAGCCTGTCTCTTCTTTATCGTTATTTTCATGGCAAGTGCTCGTCTGAGCTTCAATCTATGGTCCCCCCTCGCCAAACTTTCATGAAAAACACTCGTCTGGCCTAAACCACTATCAATAATTTCTCACTCTTTATCTGTGCCTAAACCTAAATGTAGATTCCATGAACAAAGTTTCTTTCTTAGAACTGCACGCCTGTGAAACTCTCTTCCGTTTGCCTGCTTTCCAGATAACTACAATTTGATTGTCTTTAAATCCAACGTAAACAAGTTCTTGATGAACCGTCCCCCTAAGTAATCCAATTTACGAAATTTCCACTACTTATGATTACTACACTATAATCCCATTGACTAATGCATACCTATTAACACTTATCCTCGAGTGGGCTCCGGGCCTTGATAAGTGATGACTTCTTTGTAAAAAAATAGATTAAAATGTCTAAAACATTGAACTCCGATAATACGTTTGAAGCCTCCAAACAAACGGAAAGAAATATATTTAATGCTTGAATTAATGTTTAATGGTTTAAAGGCAAACACTAAATATATGTTCACTTTCTCCTCCTCAATAAAACAAATATTAATTTTACAATAATTCCGCCTATTATGCAGCACGTTTTCAAGGGTTTAATGTTAAATGTTTTATTTATTTACATTAATATTTTATGGAGATTTTAGCAGACGAAATTTTGAGGAACACAAGCAGGAGCGAATTCTCGCGGCTGGAGATTTTGAATACACATCCTTCCTGGCTTGGTCAGTGAGAAGCCAGCTCTCAGTAACATGAACGAGTTTATAAAAGGTTAAACCGGCAACACACACACACACACACACACACACACACACACACACTCTCTCTCTCTCTCTCTCTCTCTCTCTCTCTCTCTCTCTCTCTCTCTCCAGATCGTGGACCGACAACAACTCCAGGTTAAACGGACCTGTCGCCTCTAACTTCTCTCTTGGAGCTCAACAAGTCAACACCCGGCCTTTGGGCCCGGGGTTAGACTAAGACGTAAATACAAACAAACCAACATGACTATCTTCACATGCGGTGCACACACGGCTTTCTCATCCTACAGTATTGACTCTAATCTTTCGTGACATACGCTTCTACTACTAAATTATAGGAGACAAAGAATCCATCATGGCGACGAATCATAACTTCAAACACAGACATGAACTTTTCCCTCTTTCTTCAGGCTTGTATAATCGTCAACGTCCGTGACACAGAAACTCTTTTCACGACTACTATTGACACAAGCGCGCATGAACAATGTTATCCTTCAACAAGCCTTTCTAATCTTTAATCTACGTCTCCACACAGGAATATTTTCCACAACACAGCCGTTTCTTTATTCTTACTAATGAAGATAAATAATAAAGCTGGTTATTAAATGTTAGAACGAGATTTTTTGTCTTCCATTTCTACATTTTTGCGACTCCCGACGTGATGGCGAACATACAACATTCGTCGAACACTTATTTTACAGGATATGTTTTAAAATTAATAATTGTAAAGATAATTCAATGAATGCGTGTTGTATAAGAAACAAATGACAGAGTATATCCATGCAAAATAATCAATGTTTATTGACAACTTCTTTAAGACAATAAAAATATAGTAAATATTACAAGTGTTACATGTTGGGGCAGTACGCCAACAAGTAGGGATTAGGTTAATTAGTATGAATTTTGGCAAAGGTCACATTAGTAAATGTCAATATAACCTGGCTGCAAACGGAAATATACCCAATGGAGGTGGCGTGATTGAAGCGAGGGTCAAAGGTTAGCTCCCAAGACAAAACGTGCTAGAAATGCAAGTGTCGAAATATAGGATGCGGTGACGTCACGCTTTTGAAAAGTTAATCTGAGTCGAGGAGCGAGACAGGTAAAATGGGTTCAACAATGTAGAGAGAATCTAAGCGAATGTCACCTTGATGTCTGTCCGTCTACGTCTCTTAATTCACATTCTTAAGACTAAGTTACAAAAACAAAAAGTAATTAATTGCATATATTTCTCTCCTTCCGTGAAGTACATTACAGATGAGATGTGGCCGAAAATGTAGAAATCTAAATGAATATTTCCTCGAGACTCTGCCCGTACGTCGCAATCATTAAGACTAAGTGTTACATGATAAGGGCTGTCCCCTTTTCATGTAAGTATAAAAATAGAGAGATTACTTAAAATGAAAATAAAATGAGAGAAAGCAGAAATCGAACCTTGGATATAAGTTTTAAAGAACAATAGGTTTAAATGGAATGTCCAGTAAATTGTTAATTCTGATGAAATAAATAATAAATAAATTATTCAATTGTTAGAAAGAATGTGGATAATAAAATATGGGTTAAATAAATAAGATAATGTTTTTAACATATTGGAAAAATAGGTTACTGAGTATAGGTTAAAATTCCTTTTGTAAAAAAAAGGAAAAGTTTTGGACACGCATGTCCAGAACACGTGAAAGAAGGCACATGTTTTAACATGTGTATGACGTCATGGAAAATAGAAAGTACTAGAAATAGTTAGAAAAACTTTAGAGTTAAGCAGACAGAAACGGAGAAACTCAGAGAGAGTCTGGAGTTTGAAATTCGAACGTCTAGAAGCGAGACGATCACTTTTAAACTTAATATGTGAAGCTTTGAATTCTTGATGAGAAAACCACGGCCGGTCGTGAAGAAATAAAACCATCATGTGTTTTTGTAAAACGTCGTCTTGTGTTGTGATTCTACAAAAAGGTAAATTGAATTGTTATTATACGTCTATATGTCTGTGCTATAAAATGTCATGACATACACATCTCATATCTACAATGTGAACTCTACATCTCATATCTACACTAAGATTGTCTGAAGACTGTCTACACAATGTCTGAACACTATCTCCTCACTCTAAGAGCTTCACATAGCAACACATCTATTAACCTAAGAATGAACATATTTTTAATATATATGAACGTCATAAAACGAACAATCTCTCTTACAACAACATCTCTCTCTCTCTCTCTCTCTCTATCTCAACGACAAACACTCTAATAAGACTTTTTCTAAGCATCACTTATAATAAGATTCTCTCTCAATGAAACCCCTATATAACATAAGTAAAGAAAATTAAGTAAGTAAATATTAATTAATTGGTTCCATCGCCGAAATGTGACACCCTGTGCCTGTTTTACAAGTACTTTAATGGTAAGTGCCCAGATGAAGTCAAACTATTAGTACCCCCTCGACGTAAATACCTCCGACAAACACGATAAGTAGTAAAATCCCCTCTACACTGTTGATATCCCTAGTTGCCATAAAACCTTCTACTCAAAAAGCTTCTTCCCTCGAACTGCTAGATTTTGGAATTTCTTCCCAGGCTCCAGCTTTCCTGACTGTACTGACATGCAAAAGTTCAAATGTAATGTGAACAGACATCTCCGTACCTCGTATCCCTGCAAATATGTCCCATATAGTAGCCACCAGCGGCGTAGTTGCACTGTGCCTTGTTTGAGGTTAAAAAAAAAACAACAACTGTACTTATTTCTAATAAAACCCTGTGAAATCTCAGCAAGTCTTCACTGTGTTTCCATGCATGAGCTTTGTTCGTCTAGCTAAACAGAGGAGACCAAGGGTTAACAACCCCAAGGGGATCACGGCCAGTCATGTAGCGACTAAGAAAGAAAGACCAGCACGTAAACACCCTACGCAATGAATGCATAAAAAATCTGATTTATTTTTTTATTTTTTTTTTATCGCTCACAGGCACGAACACACACGTGCAAAAGTACGAACTTAACGGAAACAACGTTTATTTATTATACTGCACCGAATGCACGAAGGGCAATTATGTTAGGGAAACAGGCATGGAGTTCTGCCTACGCCTTAACAACCATAAACATACAATTAGAGATAAATCCCCATGGTACCTAATATTTACACACTACAATCTACCAAACGATGCAGTAGAAAACATTAGATACATCTTTATAGCATCCAATTTTAATACACGCCAACAGAGACGTAAATATGACAAAAAAACAAAACATTATAAAACTAATCTCAGGTTTTAAAAAAGACTTGGAACCATTCAATGACTTAGTTTTGTAAAACACCGATTAACCATTATCATTTTCATAGGGATGGGTGTCTACAGTAGAAGGAACCTTTTGTCTTTCCTTTCTTAAAACTTGTCTTGCTTAAACCTTACAATTTCTCTGAGTTTTAACATTCTTCATAATCCGATATATATATATATATATATATATATATATATATATATATATATATATATATATATATATATATATATATATATATATATATATATATATGGATGGTTCTACACGAAACCTTCACCACTATAAACAAATCATCTGTGTGGAGATATATATAAATATATATATATATATAAATTTCAAATTGAATCTTGTACCTTTATTTTTAAAGTCTATAGTAAAAACATTTTTTTTAACAATTTTCATGCCTTGGATGAATTTATATATATATATATATATATATATATATATATATATATATATATATATATATATATATATCATCTGTGTGGATTTCCGAGCAATTTAGTTGTTGTGGCGGAATTTAGTTGTCGAAATCGACGGGAGAGTCAACATATATATATATATATATATATATATATATATATATATATATATATATATATATATATATATATATGCATATATATATCTATATCTATATATCTATAAAAGTGAACGTGTCTGTCTGTCTGTCTGTCTGTGTACATTTCCCTACGCAATAACTCTGTCAATTTTTAGTCTATAGACTCGAAATTTGAAATACCGGGTACTGAGATTTGGAAAAATCGATGTGACGGGTGTCAGCCAGAAATTTGGCTGTTAAGGGGTCAAATTTCAACGATTTGACCTTTAAGAACTCTACCAAACTCCTCCGACAATTTTGGGTCTAGACACTTGAAATTTTAGATATAGGTTCCTTGAACCTGGATCTAACTTAATAAAGTAATTTGAGCCCGAAACAATAAATTTTAAGGGGTCATAATAGGGGTCAAAGTTAAAAAAATTGACTTTTTTTTTGCTCAGCATACACCTCCAAACACCCGGGCAACGCCGGGCACCCATTGCTAGTATATATATATATATATATATATATATATATATATATATATATATATATATATATATATATATATATATATATATATATATATATTAGTCCTCACGTGAAAGAGCAGGACACGAAATGTTTTAAATAATAATAATAATAATAGAATAACAATAACAAAGACTTTCTCTGGCGAGGACTACTATTGATCATAACCAGTTATACAGTCCTTTTGAAATTTTCATCTCTATTTTTCTCGCTATGTACTGAATATTTGTTAATGAAATATGTTCCTTATTAAATTTTAAAGATTTTCTATTTTGAAAGAAGTTTTAAAAAAATTAATCTAAAAAAGTTATTTAAAAGTTTTTGTTAAAAAAAAATCAGATTTTCTGATTATTCAGACCTGTATTACAAAGAGGGGGTTGCAAAAAAATGAGTTGTGGTGTGAGGAGAAATACAAACTGAAACAGAGAGAATATTCAGATCTGTAATAATACAAAGATGGGGTTGCAAAAATGAGTTGTGGTGTGAGGAGAAATACAAACTGAAATAGAGAGGAGAGTTTTAAAATATAATCTTAGAAAGATAAGATACAAGTTAGAAAAGCATTTCATCCAAGGCATGAAAATTGTTAAACAAAATGTTTTTACTATAGGCTTTAAAAATATAGGTACAAGATTCAATTTGAAATTTATTTATCTTCAAAGTGCACTTTTATAAATTTTACAAAGTAAGGTATAAAAATTTAATTTAAATTGAATCAAAAAATTACATTGGATTTATGTAATGTACATTTTGTTGCAATTTAAAAACATTATCTTTCATCTAGCAATCAATGATATGGATATAAAATTTTCAATGTTTTTTTTAAGTGCAACAGAATGTACATTGCATAAAATAAATCCAAGGTAATTTTTGATTCAATTTAAATTAAATTTTTATACCTTACTTTGTAAAATTTATAAAAGTGCACTTTGAAGATAAATAAATTTCAAATTGAATCTTGTGCCTTTATTTTTAAAACCTATAGTAAAAACATTTTATTTAACAATTTTCGTGCCTTGGATGAAATGCTTTTCTAACTTGCGGAAATTTTAATTTTGATTTAAAATGATATAATTTCAGATAAGTTTTCATTAAAATAACTTTACTTTGTATATCATTTTAAGGGGCGTTTTTTCTCTATCTAATCGTTTAAATTACAATCGTTTAAACATAGTTATGTCTTCTTTTCAGAACGTTGAATACAAGATGGAAAAAAAAATTCGCACAATTTTCTTATTTCAATTCAAGCTAGGCTGAAAAGCCGCTGAGACAGCTCGCGATATCAACGAAGCGTTTGGGTCAGGAACCACTACTGAACGCACAGCACAATGGTGATTTAAGAAATTTTGTGGCGGCGACGAGAGTCTTGAAGATGATGAGCGTAGTGGTCAGTCATTGAATGTTGACAAAGAACAATTAAAAGCCTTTGTCGAGACCAATCCACGCACAACTGTTCGAGAACTTGTTTCTGATATAGACGTAACGTATACGACGATTTCCAACCACTTGAAAGAGATTGGAAAGACAAAAAAAAAAAAAAATTTTAATGGATGCATCACGAATTGAACGATGACCAAAAGAAACGCCATTATGAAGTGTCATCTTCCCTTCTTTCCATTTTGTTATTAAACTCCATATAAATCATAACATCTTATTACGATATTTCACTCACAAGCTCCTTATATTTCATCGACATAAATACACCGTACATTTAAACTTATTCACCGGCCCATAATTTATCAATTCATAGCCACCATTTTCCTTTTTATTAGAGCGTAATATCCGTTTTTGATAATTCGTTGTCTCAATTCCTTTCACTTCTGACCTCAAGTAACGTTATTCATAGAATTCTAATACTTTAATTTCCGTTTCCGGTAACAAAGCCATAAAGAACAAACCTATCTTCTATGCAAACATTAAATTCTTCTAATTATTATGTATTCTAAAATTGTCGAATAAAAATTAAAATATACGTACATTACACCTTATTATAGTAATTTAATACTATATATTTTTTTATTAATCTATTATTAATTACTATTTATTGACTTATATCTTACTTTCGCTAACGGTTTTATTCATTAAAATGCTTACTTTTAATTCGAGTCAGTTAAATTAAAATTATTCAAAGAGTATTTCAATTTAGATTATTATGATTTATTTTTCACTTTAAATATTTTAACATGGGATCTCTATAGTTTACAATTGCACCAATTATTAGCAATTTCCGAGGCACTTGTTCACTATTAGAACTATCTAATGAAGAGAATGATTTCTTCCTTTTCCTGTCGCCCTTTTTCACAAAAGAGACGTTGCTACGAAGGGCGTGCAATAAGTAATGCCCCTGACACACTTCCAGTTGTCTGATCTAGCTGAAATTTTGCATGTGCAATGATTTATATCTCTACGGGTTATGTGGCAAATTACAGCTCTGAACTAATTGTGGTTTCTGTTTTACAGGTGTTTGAACTGAGTCAGGTGTAAAATCGAGCCTTTTGAATGTTGAGCAGTGATCCGGTTTTTGTATTTGAAAGGACGCACACCACAGGAGGCTTTTGATGAAATGAAAGAAACTTATGGTGATAATGCCCCATCATATGACCTTGTAAAACGCTGACATCGTGAATTCAAACATGGCCGGAAGTCTGTGGAAACAGCTCCCAGACTTGGTTGCCCCCCTTCTGCGATTGATGAGGCATCTGTCCGTCAAGTTGAGGCTGCCATTTTGGAAGATCGGTGCATTACTATTCGCCAAATAGCCTTAGATGTCAAGATTAGTACAGAGTCTGTGGAAACTATCATTCATGACCATTTGCATATGCATAAGGAGTCTGCCAGATGGATTCCCAGGTTGCTCACACCATTTCAGAAGCGAAAACGCGTTGAGTGCTCGACGATGAATTTGGAGATGTGCCAAGAAGATGAGTCAAAGTTTTTCAAAAGACTGATTACACAGGATGAAACCTGGGTCCATCACTATGATCCAGAGACCAAAGCCCAGTCAATGCAGTGGAAGCACTTGAACTCACCACCTCCAAAGAAGGCAAGGGTGCATCCCTCCGCTGTCAAGGTCATGCTCACAGTCTTCTGGGACCAGAATGGAAGAGTTATGACAGATTTCCTGGCAAAGGTTACCACAATTACAGGAGCCTATTATGCTTCACTTTTGAGGAAATTAAAGGAAGCTATCAAAATCAAGAGGCGGGGAAAGATCAACAAAGGTACCCTCCTCCTGCAGGACAATGCTCCGGTCCACAACTCGCATGTTGCCAGATCAGAAGCACGGCCGTGTGGTTATGAAACCCTTCCCCATCCTCCCTACTCTCCTGACCTTGTACCCTCTGACTTTCACCTCTTCTCAACTATGAAGTTGTTTTTGAAAGGACAGCGTTTCCCAGATGATGCAGCCTTGATTTCTGAAGTCATGTCATGGTTGGAGGACCAACCTGGGGTGTTCTACAAAAACGGTTTCAGGAGCTGCATCAAACGGTGGGAGAAATGCATAACTCTGGGTGGTTCCTATGTAGAGAAAGACTAATAACTGTGCCAAGTTTCGTTGCTCTACTGCTGTGGGAAGTGGGTCAGAGGCATTACTTATTGCACCCCCCTGGTAGTTTGTCTTTACTCTATCGCAATTTCCATCTTAGATGTCTAACTGCAATCTAATTGTTGGTTTCCCTTTTTATAAAGCATTCACAGCAAAAACTCGACTTCCCGCTTCGACTGTGTTCCTAAAACCAAAGAGACTTTAGTTTCTTTTTAAGAATTTCCTATCTTGAGAAACTGATGCTACCGAACTACTTCCCCGCAGACTATGTCCCTCTTTGTTAACATAATACTCGTGTTATGCGCCTTCGAATTCTGACTCTCTGAGACATGAGGGAGAAAATGAAATTATCATGGCGGAGATATAAATAAAAGCACACGTTCTTCATAAATCTGTATCAACCGTCCGTGTCGCATTGTTATTGTCAATATATAATGTTTTACTAATCATAATTATACATTATACAGCCTTCAAGTCAAATGCAAACAAACACTTGCTGAATGGTCATCTTAAAGAATCAAATTTTATCCTTCTCGTCCAACGTTTTCAATCCTCTCGTGGTATTTTGCATCATCTACCTGACAATCTCATTAGTAATTACCTTTAAGTGGCTTTTAACATTGTCAAGTGATGACACATTAGTATGGTTATCAGGGTTCAATGATCATGATAAAACGCGTGGCAAGTGTCAAGGTCTTTGAAGATACGACCTTTGTTGGATAAAAAATGTTTTTACTTAATCAACCCTAATCTTATCATTACGTAAACAAATACTGTTCTTAATTAACGGAATTGTGTATGTTATTATAATCAATTTGGTAATAAATATTTAAACTTTATTTTCTATTAGCAGGACCCGTTAACCGGCGTTGCCCGATGGAAGCCTGCACCCCGTCCCCTCGCAAAAAAGTAAATTACAGTTGTTATTCGTGGCTACTTCCGTCTCTGAACAATTGCGGATACTGGCGGCCGTGGTGGAAATGAAATAATCTGGCTTTCACTGGCGATTAGTGCTGATTTGGGGTGATAACATGCAGATACTGTTTAAATTTTTTAAAAATGCAATTAAGGGAATGCGTAAATAAGTATGCATTGATCAAATTACGAAAAATGGCCCAATATAATAATAATGGAAAGTAAAAACAGAAGTTTTAGAAGCTTGATCACGTTTTACAATGAGGAAAGGAGTGGCTGGTTACTTTTAATGCATCTAAAACCAAGCTTCTATCTTTACATCATCAACGCTCTGATCCCCATCTTGTATGAATTAAAATGAATGGCTATCGTCTTGGGACGGCCTCAAGTTTTGACAAGCTTCTGGGCTTGACCTTTACTCCTGATCTTAAATGGAACACGTACATCAAATCTGTTGCCAAGGCCGTTGGAAAAATGGTCGGATCCTTCTATCGATCCATCTGGGCAGGAGCTGCTAGAAAGGACTTGTCCTGCCTTGATAGAGTTCAAAATAGACTTCGTAGCCTCGTAGAAGATGTCCTTTTCTCTTCGCTGCAACCTCTATTTCACAGAAGAGAGATTGCGAGTTTGTCTCTGCTTTATCGTTATTTTCATGGAAAGTGTTCTATTGAGCTTCAATCTATGGTCCTCCTCGCCAAACTTTCCCAAGGAACACCCGTCTAGCTGACAATCAATAATTCCCCCACTCTTTATCTGTACCTAAACTTCAATGTAGATTCCATGAACAAAGCTTCTTTCTTAGAACTGTACGCCTATGGAATTGTCTTCCATTTTCCTGCTTTGCAGCTGACTACAATATGGTTGTCTTCAAGTCCAACATAAACAAGTTCGTGATGAGCCATTCCACTTGTTAACAAATTTACCGAATTTCCATTACTAACGATTATTTTATTGTCCAACTGACTACTGTACACTTTTAACCCTTATCCTCGAGTGATCTCTGGGCCTTGATAAGTGGTTATGCCTATGGAGAAAAAAGCTAGGATTCTCACTGTATACGAACTATTTAGAGTGATCGAAATCAGTAGTAGCAGTCTTAGCTGTTTCCATTTGTTGTTCAAGTCTTTCTCTTCTTTTCAACTCTTCTACCAACGGTATTAAATTAAATTCCAGTTTTATGTTGTCTTTTTTAACGTGTAAACAAAA
>NC_136489.1:117431690-117689190 GCF_053919585.1 Euprymna scolopes | reverse complement strand
CGGAATACTATTTCCATTATTCTCATCACACGCGCGCTCGTGTATAAATTAGTTTTACTTACAAATACTAGTGTTTCATGGTTATGCAATAACCAGTCTAGAAAATGATAATTACTACTGGTCGGAGGATTCAAACCCAGTTAAAATGTCACCCTAGACCTTGTAACCCAATGTTCAACCCCTCGACCGAATTATCATGGGAAAAGAAAGGACATTAAGTTCTACATATATATTATCGAGAGAAGCAGACATATACAGAAAGCTAGTCAGATAGTGTTCAACAGCAGATGCTAAGGCATTATATTACGCTAAGTTTTACAACTTATTATAACACTCTTAAAGAGGTCAAGTTCTAGTTGAAAGGCACTTATAATATGTTTATAAATATTATTTTTATTTAGTCACTAGTGTTTCATGCTTACGTAATCATCAGTGTAAGAAGTAATAATCAGTGTCGGTCGAAAGATTTGAATCCAGTCCGTGACACTGTAGTCTGGTATTCAACCCCACAATATCGGAGCTTTCATCTCAAGGCGTGAAAAAAAAATGTTACCAAAGGCAAAATTAGTGTCTCTTCTATCTATCTGGGAAAAAAACTGATAGAACATTATATTTTCGCATGATTTGTCATAATTATTGAATGGGGTTTTATCAGTATTTTTTAAATTTTCGATTTTTGAGTGATTATTGAGGGGATAAACGAAATAGCTATTTTTATTTCGTTCTAACTCTGAGTTGAAGCTTCTTTTGTTTCAATGTAAATAAATTCTTTAAAATAAGTTAAACACACACAAAAAAACTTATACATGTAGATAGAAAAATGACTTATGATTCCTTTTATAACATTTATTTGTTGTATATCTATTTTTGGTATTTGTGCATCTTAGGTTTGGAGGGTGATTTTTTATTTTCATCTTTGAAGAATTCCATTCGGAACAAGGGGAAACAATTGAAGAATTTCGTGAAATATTTCAGAGTATTTTCTCCAGAAAATGGATGAAATTCAATTTTTGTATCTTTTGTCTATTACATTGTAAAGTGAAAGTACAGAATACTTACAAAACACTCTCCCCTCCCTATGTTAAGAATGGATTTCTCAATAATAGATTATTTCAGCACGGTGCGTATCCTGCCTAAATACCAAACTCGAATAAAAATTTAACTGATTTTTATGACTCAGTTTATTATTCAATACCTTCGTTTAGTAATTAATTAAAAAAAAAGACGTTGTGTTATTGTTAAAGTGATGTTAATTTGCTGTTTGCTTTGTTTTTACTAAGTAGTTACACGAAAGTTGGACAACTATTTAAATTGTCTCCCCTTATTCCGAGTGTATCTCTTCAAAAATTAAGACGAAAAATTGTCCTCCAAGTCTAAAATGCGCAACTGCCTTATTTTGCACCTTTTTTTTTGTTGTTTTTTTGGCTATTGTAAAAACTATACAATACCTGTGTATTGAAATTAGTAACCTTTCTTGATGACTGTATTATGGACAATATACATATTTTTTGTCTACCGTGATGTGATGTGTGTACGTTTGTTTGCCAATTTTACTAAAGCGATCTTCATATTGTTTAAGGAGTTTGTAAACGTCTATTTCTATACAGGGAGTCCTAATAAAATGTATACACTCTTTAAATTATCTCAACATGTTACATGAATACGCTATGCCACGTTTCCAAGAGATGCTTAGGAATAAAGAATGGCACTTCCAGTAAGATGGAGCACCTCCCCATTATCATCATGACGTAAGAGCATATCTGCTAAACAGATGGGTAGGACGGAGAGGAAGTATCGAGTACTGTCCATGCTTACCGGATTTGATCTCCATGGGTTTATTTGGGGGGGGGGGGCATGTTGCATACAAGGTTCACACCATAAAAGCAGTTACAATGAATGAGTTGAAAGCAGCCACTGTAAGAAGATGTGCAAACAAACCAATTGAACTGATTAGGAACGTTTTCGATTCAATCAGTGAGCATTGTCAGCTGTTCATGGACCACAATGGGCAACAATTTGAACACTTTCGATAATTAGCTGGTTTTTATATTTGTTCACAGTATTTGGATGTATGAAACATTTCTTTCTTATCATAAATGTTGTTTTTGTGGTCATTTAAAGAGTGTACGAGATTGAGAAACTGTATATTATATTTAATGTGTGTTTTATATCTGCATCTAGTACTGAAGTTCAGTTGTTTTTTGTTGTTTTTTTTTTTGCAGCAATCAATTATATTTAAATTTTATATATTATGTTTGCTGTATATTTACCAATCTTTCTTTCGTTGGAATTTATTAACCCATTTTATATATATATATATATATATATATATATATATATATATATATATATATATATATATCTTGTTTCAAGCTGTTGTCATTTTATTTACCTTTAGCAATGTTTTATTATTATTATTATTATTATTATTATTATTTTGCCGTAATATTTATATGGTAAGACAGTTATTCCTGTCTCAGAATCATTTTTAAGAACCATGTTAGTTTTATTCATTTTTATATTTATTGTCCACTTGTCGGTTTTATTGGCATTAATATCTATTGAAATATAAATACCGATATCATGTTTCGGAATTGTTGGGTTGAGGCAGTGGCGTGGCTAGAGGGGGAGAGGAGGGGCGCTGTCCGCCCCTGGCGACAGAAAAAAAGGGGTAACACAATGTTACCACAACAAAATTTTTCAGCCAGGCTAAGGTGCGAAAATAGTCTGAAAATAGGATTTATTTATCATATATTATGTAAAGTTTTGAAGTTTTTAATCTTTTCGAAAATATTAGAAAATCTTGCATTTTTTAAAAATTAGGAACTAAAGAATATTTTTGCCGATGTTTATTGAAAACTCTAAACCCTGTATTTTTTTCTAGTTTTTAAAAGTACATTGGAAATCATTTGATGACACTCATTTCATTTTCTTTTAACTGAAAAATAATTGGAAAAAGGATTAAATGGTTTTATATATATATATATATATATATATATATATATATATATATATATATATATATATATATATATATATATATACTTCGGAATAGTTTTTATTTAACAATCAGTTGTTATGGAAACGTGAGATTGTAGGTTTACAAAATATTACTGGCAGTAATATTCTATAAGTTATCCCATCTAAACAAGAATTGCTCGATATGCAAGATAGAGCAAATAAATTAAATTGTAATTCAATGAATTTCAAAAAACTCTCATTGAAATGAAATGAAGTGGTTGATTTTCATATCAAAGAATTTTTATTATTCTAAGCAAGACAAGGAATGCTTTAGAAAATTAATCTCCTTAACCTATAGGGTTTCGATGTCTACCATCTCATCAGAGGAGAGAAAATATTAGCAAATACTTATAAAGGTATGCACCCTATTTGCTAAAGTCAGTGAGACATGGAAAGTCAAAGTCAAAATAATAAATTTATCAGAAGTCCTGTAGCAGGAGGATTTGCAGAAAAAGGATATGAATGTTTTTTTTTTTTGGATTTTTCTAAAAGGTCAAATTGTTCAACGTTGACCCCCTTAACCGCCAAATATTTGGCTGAAACACGATTAAAAAG
The DNA here is from genome assembly GCF_053919585.1 of Euprymna scolopes. Taxonomy (NCBI): domain Eukaryota; kingdom Metazoa; phylum Mollusca; class Cephalopoda; order Sepiida; family Sepiolidae; genus Euprymna; species Euprymna scolopes. The sequence goes on along the minus strand of NC_136489.1, from coordinate 117,685,614 downwards.
ATTTCCTCAAATCTCAATACGCTGTATGTCAAATTTCGAGTCTGTAGATCGAAAATTGACAGAGTTATTTGATAGGGAAATATACACAGACAGACAGACAGACAGACAGACAGAGACAGACACGCACACATTTTCACTTATATATATTCTAGTGGAGGAATGACTAACATAATCAGGTTCTGTATTAGAAATACTGTAAGTAATACTTTCCATTAATTATGATAATTCGTTGGCAGGTACCAGCTCCACTTCACTTGGCCTCAACGTTAGCCACACGGATGAGACACTTATTTATTTTGGTGGTCTGTGGCTTTTCAAGCCCCGCCAAAGCGATGGCATTACACTTATGACTTCCAAACGGAACCAGAGCAAGCTACCTCCGTGGATTATATAAAAATGTTCCATTTAAAGTTCCGTACAGATTTCCATGTTCGAGTTCGGCAAAAGGTATCTAATGGAGATCAGGGAGTTTCATCAGCTAGAAGGTAGTAAGAATAGCACCCAAGATCAGAACAGTGGTTCGAATAATCCGAATCATATTAAATACAGATATTTCTTCCGTTTGAACAACGTATGTTCTTTTCTTTGTGTATATTTTGTAGTATCTTTTTAAAAGAATAGTTCATGCAAATTGTTTCAACTAGTTGCCGTTACTCGTGTAGTCTTTGTGTTATTTTTTAGTAATTAAAAAAAAAATACAAAAGAGGAAAAAATGGTGCCTGTTGATGGAAACAAAGTGCTCGCCATTGGAACTTCGTTACGGGATATATCTTTCTCCAATAACACCATTTTCAGTACTAATCTTTTATCACCCAGTGATCTTAGTCCTTCGAGTGCTAAAACGCCATTTGTCGACTTTTATTAAGCCCGTCTTCTGTGTATGGCAAAGCACGCCAGTCATATGCAGTTGATGCGTATAAATACTCTTGCCTTAACATGTATTTATTCTTTCTTGAACGTCGGTTGTAAACGCTAGGTAAAGACGGATTATTTTATGGCGACGATGAGATAAGTCAAGAGTATTTCCACCACGCAATTCAGGTTCTGGCTCATTACGTCTATTAACAATAGAGTAATACTTATTTAATAATAAAACGGACATTTATTTGCTTATTTATTGAGAAAGTAATACATTACGAGTGAAACAAATAATTACAGTTTTCATCGACAAAACAAAAATAAACTTCGAACCTTCTTTATCAAAATTAGTTGCAACAGATAATTTATATGCGTTAAAGTTCAGCTTGAAAATACGTTTCGTACTATACAAATAATATGCAAATCTATATATCTATAAAAGTGAAATTGTCTGTCTGTCTGTGTACATTTCCCTACCTAACTACTCTGTCAATTTTTAGTCTACAGATTCGAGATTTGACGTAAGGGGCGTTGAGATTTGAGAACATTTTTTAAATCGATTTTTGGACAGAAATTTGGCTGTCAAGGAGACAAAGTTTAAACAATTTGACCTTTGAGAACTCTACCAAACTCCTCTGCCAATTTTGGGTCTAAACACTTGAAATTTTAGATACAGGTTACTTGGACATAGATCAAACATTTTAATTTGATTTGAGCCTAAAATAATAAAGGTTACAGAGTCAAAATTTAAAAAAAATTTGACGTCTGCGGTATCTACAAAATTACTCAGCCAATTTTTGGTCTAAACATTTGAAATTTTACATAAAGTGTATTCAGACATGAAGCACGCTTTTTAATCGGTTTTTGGTCGAAAAATTGGCTGCCAAGGGGCCAAAGTTCAAAAGATTTGACCTTTGCGGTCTCTAGCAAACTATTCAGCAAATTTGGGGTCTAAACATTTGGAATTTTACATAAAGGGTAGATATTTGTTTGGTGTCCACTGCACCAAAGTGTGACACAAGGTCGGAAGGTGGAAAATAGGCAAACTCCCTTAAATGTGAGGTACTCTTGCCTCAACAAAAATTGCCTGGGCACCCCCTCAGCATTCCTCGGTAGGGGCGTCTCAGACAACAAGCAATAAACTTACCCCACCCGAAAGCCCGGTAGCAAGGCCTGGGAGGGCGGACCTCCTGGGTGATACCCAAGCGCGGTGTACCTCAGTCTGACAGGTACAGGGGGTACCAAACTCCTCCGTTAATTTTATATATATATATATATATATATATATATATATATATATATATATATATACACACTTCAGAATATTTTTTTATTTAACAATCAGTTGGTATGGAAACCTCTTATTATAATATTTACAAAATATTACTGTCGGTAATATTCTATAAGTTATCCCATCTAAATAAGAACTGCTCTATATCCAAGATAGGGTACTCACCTTTATAAATATTTGCTAATATTTTCTCTCCTCTGGTGAGATGGTAGACATCGAAACCTCATAGGTTACGGAGATTAATTTTCAAAACTATTCTTTGTCTTGCTTAGAATAATAAAAATCTTTGATATGAAACTCAACCACTTCATTTCAATAAGGGTTTTTTGAAATTCATTAAATCACAATTTAATATATATATATATATATATATATATATATATATATGTGTGTGTGTGTGTGTGTGTGTGTGTGTGTGTGTGTGTATATGCATATATATATATATATATATATATATATATATATATATATATATATATATATATATATATATGCATATAAAGTTATGGACAGTACATCGTGCCCGAACAAAGCCGGATTGAAATGCTCGTATAATATATTACAAATATACTTATATAATCATATAGTAATGTACTAATATACTTATATAATTATATAATAATATACAGATATACAAGTATACTAGTATACCAATAATACATGGTTTAAACAGATTTTAATTTGTTTAAACACCATCCAAAATATATCAGATAGATACTCATTATAGAGTATCTACCTGATATCCCAAAATATACCATCGTCATAGGCTTGTTTAAACGTACAAGATTACCAAATAAGTCGTGTATGGTGAAATTAAGTTTCTCCCTCTTGGGTAAGGTAAAAAAAGAGTCTTCAATCCAATAGGTCCCCCTTTGTCAACTGAGCTCTAACTCCTGTCTCATCGCCGCAATGTTGCATATCTGCGTCTGTTTTACAGATATTTTAATTGCTTGTTCTCTGATGAACTTGTTCCCCCTCGACGTACATATGGTCGACAAACCCGCTTACAAAAATCTCACCCCTTCATTGTTAAGGTCCCTAAATTCCAGAAAGCTTTCTATTCTAATATTTTCCCCCCTTGAACAGGTAGACTTTGGAATTCCCTTCCTGCTACCTGCTTCCCTGACTATACTGATATGCAGAAGTTTAAATGTAGCATAAATAAATATCTTGTTAATCTTTCCTAGGCATGATCCCAAATAGTAGCCCCTTACGTCAAAGTAGCGATATGCTTTGAAAGGGGTAAAAGTAAAAAAAAAAAAAAATCTTTTTAGTTTGTTTACAATTTAAGATGTAATTTTGATATATGCACATTGAATTCTTTTCCAGAAATAAAATTTTCAGAATTGCGTTTTAAGATTACGATATTATTTTGTTGACTTACATTTCGCCATGTTGTAATAAACAGATAAATTTGATGTAATATCTTTTTCACCCGCATTTATATAACTTTCAAAGTGTCCATGTTGTATGCATGAGGACTTTTTATATTTATTTTAAACTCTAAAACAGTACAGATAATTCATATTTTAACCAACAAAATTACTTAGAGTTAAATGGGCTTCGCTTTAGTTAATCAATGAACCATCTTTTGTTATTAAAGCGAAATTCGAAAATTGCAATATTGCATTTCAAATAAAATCAATAGCATCACTTAATTCACATGTCTCAATAATGAGCATATCTAAAAATTGCGAAAAACAATAGTAAATTAGGGTAGAAAATTAATTATTAATGAAAACAGTTTTTGAAGACCATTAGCAAAAATTAAGTTTTGCTAAATTGGCCTAAAATTTAAAAAAAAAAAAAACCTTCTTTGTTACGACCGTAACTCTTCGATTTCTATTTGTCTACCTTATCGTTTTTCGTAATTTTGGTTGGTTGGTTGGTTGTTTTTGTTTTACGGCATATCAACCCTTTTCGGGTTATTTAATGCCGAATCCAAAGATTTTGAAGAAAAAATTGTTTAATAGAATATATTTGTTGTTTTCACGTCGGTTTCTATTTAACCCATAGTTGGGACCCTAACAGGTATTACCACTCCGGGTAAGAGTGGACCTGTGAGCAATGGTAATTAAAGGATAGCTCCACACTCCCCAAAGCCCACAAGCTGAGGCCTCACCACTGGATATAGTTTAAGGTCATATCCAGGACCCCCATTGATTGCAGGGGGACAGTCGGTGTATTCTAATGCCCCACCGACAGGGCCACGTAATTTTGGATATGTTTATTACTGCGACATGACAATATATTAGAAGAGGGAGGGGCATCAAAAATTGAAAATATCTCTGGTTGGAGTTCTACCGACCAAGAAACATTTTCTTTATTTGAAAAAATGAATACCTCATTGAATGGGGGGAAAAACATACTAGGATCGACCTACTTAGGAAAAGTAATTTTACAAGTTGGACTCCAGATAAACCCCTTTGATATCCACTGGGTATCTCAAATAATCATCTTCTGGCAGGTCGAATGGTGACCATTAACAAAGGCCAGAATCGGTTTGGAGGTGAAAAGATTCCAGTATATGGAAAGCGGAGGCGATCAGAAACGGCATTCTGGAGTTGAAGGTGAGTTGGTTTCTGAGGGTTACCTATTAGTTGGGCCCGTGCGCCTCTCCGAGCAATGTGGATGGGTTCTTGGGGCTCTTAATTGAAGAACTGTATTAATGGAACTTCGACTTGATCTGACAGAACTCTCATTTTTTTCTAGTCTACTGTCTGACTAAACAAAACAATTATCATTTGCAATCTCCAAAAAATATCTATCATTTTTACTATTATATAAAAGGAACTTTGTGTGTGTATGCTTGCATAAGTTCGTTCCCCATGGACTCCGAAACTGCTGGGCCGATTTTTATGAAACTCTACACAAATGTACTTTATGCATCTGGTAGTGTTTTTAGATAGATTTTGTATGGGAATATTTTCAATAAGTATCGATAATCGAAAATATCCGATGAAAGAAGGAACGGTCGATTTTGATCAACGTTAACATCTTATACAGCCTAACATCACAAGCTTTATTATCATACAAGCAGGAAGGCCCGGCATATAAAATCAACAGTAGGTTCTTTTATATGACAGAGGCGCGTTCGAAATGAATGTTTCTGTTTAGAGCACAATTGAAGCATGGTACTTTACTTTTGCATTTAAACTAAGCCATTATATATATATATATATATATATATATATATATATATATATACTCCTATAAATTCGTGTTTCTTTTGTGTGCATTGATATTCATATTAAAAACCCTATTTTCTATTTATTTAAAAAGAAAATACAATTTTCTTATATATGGGTCATGGAATTGAATTCATTTGCAAAAGATCTAGCTAATTTGCATATTCTTTTAAACATTCATTTTAATTAATTCCCTATTAGTTTTTTTCGGTTTACTTATGGGATGATCATCTTTAGTTAACTATTACGTGTAATTATATTCATGCAGATATTCTACATGATTTATACTTGCATAATATTTGCGTAAAAAGTTTACAGGACACACAATATTATTTCCATATATATTAATGTATACATATATTTTTTTGTTTAATCTATCTATCTATCTGTCTGTCTGTGTACATTTCCCTACGCAATACCTCTGTCAATTTTAAGTCTACAGACTCGAAATTTGATATGCAGGGTACGGAACTTTGGAAAAAACTATGTGATTGGTTTTCGGCCAGAAATTTCGCTGTGGAGTCGTCAAAGTTCAACGATTTGACCTTTGATAACTCTACCAAACTCCTCCGACAATTTTGGGTCTAAACACTTGAAATATTAGATATAGGTTCCTTGGACATGGATCTAACTTAATACTATACATGTTAACTATGTTAAATGGTCATAATAGGGGTTAAAGTTTAAAAGAATTGACCGCTTTTTTGGGGAGGAGGGGCTCAACATACACCTCCAAATACTCGGGCAACACTGGCACCGATGCTAGTATATATATAAAAGTGAACGTGTGTGTGTGTGTGTGTGTGTGTGTGTGTGTGTGTGTGTGTGTGTGTGTGTGTGTGTGTGTACATTTCCCTACGCAATAACTCTGTCAATTTTTAGTCTACAGACTCAAAATTTGATATACAGGGGACTGAGATTTGGGAAAATCGATGTGATTGGTTTTTGGCCAGAAATTTGGCGATTAAGGGGTCAAAGTTCAACGATTTGACCTTTGAGAACTCTACCAAACTCCTCCGACAATTTTGGGTCTAAACACTTGAAATTTTAGATATAGGTTCCTTGGACATGGATCTAACTTAATAACTTAATTTGAGCCCAACACAATAAATTTTAAGGGGTTATAATAGGGGTCAAAGTTAAAAAAATTGACCTCTGCGGTCTCTTCCAAATTACTCAGACAATTTCTGGTCTAAATATTTGAAATTTTACATAAAGGGTATTCAGAGATCGGGCAAGCTTTTTTTTCAGTTTGGATCGAAAATTTTTAGTTACCAATATATAAATCTATGTATGTATGTCTTTTTGCATGTCTGCCTTAAACTTTCAATAGAGGCGACGTATTTTACCAAGATCAGTATCGTTTTAAAGTTCGACCTTTAATACGACAAATATCGAAAAATTGGCTAAAAACATTAATATCTTCCCCTTCAACTAGGCACTTTTCTACAGGGGGGGGTCACTTTTTTCGCCGATATTTTTTAAAGTTATCCTCTCTTTTAGATTGTCTAGCCTTAATTTTAAAAAATGTCGCGTCCGGTTTGGCGGTGGTCGTAACAGCATAAACGCTAGGTTTTACCCCGTTCTTTTCCTCCTTTGCGGTACGGGTTCGAGCCTGCCTTCCTACTACCACCTTTTTTTTTGCTCAACATACACATCCAAACACCCGGGCAACGCCGGGCTGAAATGCTAGTATATATATATATATATATATATATATATATATATATATATATATATATATATATACCCGTTCACATACACCTTTCACGATAAAGATAGAACCCAGAATTAGATAGAATCGAGCAATTGCATCGACAACGGACACCGCCAGACCCAAAGTGGGTTTCGATGTACTGCATCTCATCAGTATATATATAAAGATCAAACTAATAATATATTATAATACATTTAAAACTTCCAATTTAATAATTAAGAACAATAACAATACTAACGCCCCACTAAACGAAACTAATGTAGTGTATGAATTTATTTGCCCCTTCGAAGAATGTCTCTGAACCCACTCTAAAACTCATGCAACGCATACATAGGCCAAACAACAACACCCTCCCAACCACTAACCTACCATTTAGCTGATAATAGTGCCATAAAACAACACCTAACATCCCACCATAAAAACTTACAGTCGTTCGACATTAGAAATATCTTAACTAAAAATACTAAAACTCGTTATCTAAACAACTGCACACGACGACTAAAATTACTAGAAGCCATACTTATAAAAAAAACTACAACCCTTTTGAAACCGGATCTCATTTAACACCGGAACTAATATACTAACAGTATTTTATAACTAACAAGAAATTAAAGAAACTATAAAATAAGAAAACCGAAATGAAAAAATAAAATTAAAATAGTGCGGCTCCAACCCTCCTGCACCCACCATTATAGCCAATAAAAATATATATATAAATACACAAAGCCTCCAAGAAAAAGAAAACAACAACAATCGCACCTGATGATAATCGGATGCACCGATAGAAATAAAAAGCGCTTGAGAAGAATATGGCCGAACAACAACTTTTGGGTGCCATTTTATATAACATGCCTTCTGAAATTAAAAAGACTACTCGGCATATTGAAAAGATATCCAGAAAGATCGGAAAAAAGAATAACCCTGTCGTGTTCAATCAGACATGCTTGAATAATGACTTGCTGCCAGAATATACAAATATATATAAAATAATTTTATATAATCAAAATTAGATTTTCTACAGTGCAATGTAGACTACAATGTATTGTGGAATAAATCATTGCAAAAAAGCATGTGAACCTTCCTCCCTGGGGCATCACGATGGATCTTGAACTAGAACAGGTAATCAATCGATTTGATTGAGAAATGGGTTAGGGTTAGGGTTAGGGTTAGTTCATCAATTTCGATGACAATAAAAATATGGTAGTGTGAAACATTCGTTGATCATCATTCAATCCCGGACGACGTTGAGTCTCCCTGCTAGTTAGTTTATAAGATGGACTTGTGATTTTGGTTTGGAAAGAATGATTCCATTGTTGCAGTGCCGACTGAATCGAACAATAAATTTGTGCCGGCACAACGAGTGGGATGATCACGGATTGTGCAATGAACGTAAAAATGCATATCCATAATAGAACACTTTGTATGTAAAATCTTCACAAAGAGGAAGTCAGTTAGTCGGTCAGAGAGAATCAGGGTGGTGTCATCATTTCTTTACCGCCCGACGACCGCACCACCTCACGCACTATTTCAGAAACGTCAAAATACCAGTAATAATTTATAATCAAAAGCTGATTTGTCAGTGCGTACTAAAAACAGCAATATATTTTTTATAGATCAGCTGTGTTGTGGTTTTACTTCACTGTCAGTGGGTATATATATATATATATATATATATATATATATATATATATATATATATATATAGATAGATAGATAGATAGATAGATAGATAGAGATAATTTTATAAATATTAATTCTTTATATATTTATAATTTATTTTAATTTTACCATCTTGGATCATTTTGGTAAATTCAATTGTAATTTTCATTATTTATATATATATATATATATATATATATATATATATATATATATATATGTGTGTGTGTATGTATGTATGTATGTGTGTGTGTGTGTGTGTGTGTGGTACCAGCGACAAAAGTAGATGTTAATATTTATATAGACTGGGCAAATGCATTTTGAATAACTGGCCACACCAAATATGTAATATAAATACGCGATCGTTAAAGGCGTTAAAATAAATGTTAGAATATAAACTATTTCTTAGCGTTACAACACAGTACACAGTAGGAATACTAATCGCAAGTCCACTTACTTTCTCTCCTGAAGTTAACAAAAAATAATTCTAAACATGTTAAAAATGAAAGTCTCTTTATTTTCTTGTCAGTCATTCAAGTAAATCCATCCAGTCAACTGTCATTCATGCATGATCTTTACGAAACCTGGCGCCTCATCCGTTACACCTATTTTTCTGGTAGCAGTCGGCAAGACTCCCAGAACATCACAACTAACATAAATATAGTTTTATTTATATTAATACTGCATGTTTTCTATCTTAGAACTCGGAAACACGTTCTTTTTTTATTAATGAACTCATTAACATATTCTTTCTTTAGTAATTATATCTGAGTAATATATATATATATATATATATATATATATATATATATATATATATATATATATATGATTACAATATAAATCTATATATCTATAAAAGTGAAAATGTCTTTCTGTCTGTCTGTTTGTGTACATTTCCCTACACAATAACTCTCTCAATTTTCGGTCTACAGACTCGAAATTTGATATACTGGGTAGTGAGATTTAGGGAAAGCTTTGTAATCCATTTTCGGCCAGAAATTTGGCGATTAAGGGGTCAAAGTTCAACGATTTGACCTTTGAGAAGCCCACCAAACTCCTCCGTCAATTTTGGATATAAACACTTGAAATTTTAGATATAGGTTTCTTGGACATGGATCTAACTTAATAACTTGATTTGAGCCCAAAACAATAAATGTTAAGAGGTCATAATAGGTGTCAAATTTTTAAAAATTGCCCTCTGCGGTCTCTACCAAATTACTCAGACAATTTCTGGTCTAAACATTTAAAATGCTACATAAAGGGTATTCAGAGATAAGGTAAGCTTTTTAATCGGTTTGGGTCGAAAATTTTTAGTTACCAATATACAAATGTATGCATGTATGTATGTATGTATGTATGTTTGCATGTCTGCCTAAAACTTTCGACAGAAGCGACGGATTTTTACAAGATCAGTATCGTTTTGAAGCTCGACCGAAAGATTGGCTAAAAACATTAATTTCTTCATTCTCAACTGGGCACTTTTCTACAGAGTGGGGTTGCTTTTTTCGCCTATATTTTCGAAAGTCATCCCCTCTTTTTGATTGTATAGCCTTAATTTAAACCTACGCCACTTTCGGTTTGACGGTGGTCGTAACAACAAAGACGTCACGTTTTTTCCCCCGTTCTTTTCGTCCTTTACGGTACGGGTTCGAGCCTGCCTTCCTACTACCACTTTTTTTTGTTTTTTTTTTTTGCTCAACACACACCTCCAAACACCCGGACAACTCCGGGCACCCATGCTAGTACTAAAGGAAAATATATTAATGTCCGAGTATATATGTGTGTGTGTGCACGCACGCTTGTCTTCATCAAAAGGTTTATGTTTGTTTTTTCTTTAGGCACTAATATGTGTAATTCATGATAAGAAATATCCGAAGACGTGGTTACTGCAAACGTAGAAGCTAATATATATAATATTTGTTAGCGTTACACCAACATATATAACAACTTAACAACAGCACGACGAGAGAACGATTGTGGCCTGTGTAGTGAACGTAGAAGTTCATGTTAGTACCAAAACACCTTATACATAGTCGTATTTATTTACGAATTCCAATCACAAACGATTAGGCGACGCACTTACTTTCTTTATCGGGTAGATGTATATAAGAGTAGCTTTTCATCATCACCATCTTCTTCTTCTTCTTCTTCTTCTTCTTCTTCTTATTATTATTATTATTATTATTATTATTATTATTATTCATTTCTCTATTTATTGTGTGAGCTCCTTCAACCGACCCAAGTGTCTATTTTGGAGTGTATTTGTCTGAGTCAGTCAATAGTATATTTGCTTTTGTAGGAACAGAATTCGAGATCACGTGACTAATTGGACGACTTCGATTTATTTTTGACAATGAAATATCGATGAAATATCGATCTTTCTTCTTCTTTTGGCAAGGAGAAGCGGGAATTTGTGCCGGTGTAAATCCAAAAATAAATCCGTAACCGAGAAATGCTGGGCGATTTGTTTTCTGATTCACTTCATCAATAACTGTATCTGCTCGGCATTGCCCGGGAGTTTGTTTACTTTCCATTTTGTTTTAATTATTATCCCCCCCCCCATTTTTGTCTTTTGTTTAATACTTTACTAGTGGGGTAGGGCGGCTTTGTCCGGGCGTAAAATACGCTTAAATATGATATTTTAATTTGTCCAGATTTCGTATATCTATCTATATATATATATAAAGTAGTAGCGTTCGTGTGCGTCTGTGTGTACAACTATCAATCACCAAAGAAATATAAAGGCCATATGTGTGTACACCTCTCCTGGTCAAGAAATATTAATGCCCATATTAGGATACTTCTGTCAAAGGAGACATTATGTTATATACGGACTTTCAATATATAGCATTCTTCAAACCACTTTTACATAATTGAGTTACGGTCATTAACATATTACATTAAATGAAATCTATTGAAATAATTACCTCGATGACATTACTTATTCGACATAATCGCTTTGTTTTAACTGTACTAATTTTAAAAAATAATTATTTAGTTTATTTAAATTTCAAGCTATGTTTGATTTAATTTATTTTATCTGAAATCTAAAACCGTTTTATTTTCAAACCAAAAACCAGAAAACCAAAAGGGGAAATAACTGTGATAGCTTAATCGAAAAATTGTTTTAAACGGAGCACGTTATTAAATATTTCCTGTTTTTGTTTTCATTTCGAAATATTATTCCAAGCTGATTTTTTTTTTTTTTTAATTCGGAGGAAATTTTTTTTCACTTATTCTTACTTTTTAAGAAACTTTTCTTATTTTTTAGAGAAAAATAATTAAAACTAATGTCCTCATTTACTTGCATCCTCATGAGCAGAGTTAGTCACAGAGACACATGTGAACAAAATCCATCATCCCCTGCTCTTTTTGTTTTTTGTCTATAAAATTTAATCGGTGTTGCCCAGGATTTATTATAATAATTATACCATAGCAAGTGTGTTTAATTGCCTGCGAAACAGATTTTCTTTATAATTTATTTAATATCTTAAATTAAAAATGGTCAATTTTTATGACGTGACCCAGCGTCGTTTAACCCCTAGAAAAAAATGGTCAATGTCAAGTTTCTTTCCAACTCCTCAAAAGACTTAAAAATGACGACTTTTAATGGTTTTCGGTGGTGCTGAAAACGAATATTACGTTTAAATTTGGGGCAGATAAGTAGTTTTCAAAAAGTGGGGGATCACTTTCCTATATAAATTTAACGTAAAATGGGCACCTACTTTCTAACCACCTAATAATTTCTTCATATCATAAACAAATTTAACTGTGATATTCGTTTTTAGCACCACCGAAAACCGGCGCTGTTTTTTTTTACTAAGAGATTCGTTTATTTTTCATAATTTAGGACGTAAATAATACTGTCAGTAAGCTTACACGAGCGGTTTACAAAAATATATTTTTGTTTTTCATTTTTTTTTTTAGGTGGGTATTCAATTATAGAATTTGTATAGATTTTACTAGGTGCTTCTGTAGTTTACTTAACCGCCTCCTAATGTAAACAGAATTTTTGTGAAATGTTAAACTGCAGAGGCACCTGTTCACAACTATACAAGTTGTATAATGAAAAAAGAACGAAAAACAAAAGTATGCTTTTGTAAACTTACTAACAGTATAATTAGCGTCCTAAATTATGAGATGAAAAAATGAACGTATTATAAACAGAACGAACCCGAAAATAGGACAAATTCAATTTTTTTAGATGATTACATTAGAAATATAAAATGACGAAAAATGTATGGAATTAATTTTTGGTAGATCTTTTTTCTTCTTTTTTTTGTGATTGCACGGGTATTCCCTGCTATTTTTATTGAAACAAAAGTTGTAATGATTTATTTTTAATTATCTTTTCGTTGGAGGAGTATTTCCAGTGCTCAATATTCAGAGAATAGTTTCTTCTCTTTGTAGCCCTTCTGCCGAAATATCTGGTGGAGAGGGTATCACATACTTCTTTTTTGGGGCGATTACATTTACATGTTTTCATCCGTTCTTTTGTTTTTGTTGTTGGGGGTATCCACGTTGCCCATGATGAAAATAATTTGTATACCAGTGTGTTTCAAACAGAACTTCATGTCAACCCAGGCAACGCTGGGTACCCATGCTAGTATTATTATAGAGTCGTGATTTTAAAAGTAAAATAAATTTTTTTTTTTTTGGACTGGCGAAACTACTTATCTACCAAATTCTCTAGTAGGCGGTTCTTTTATTAACAACCTTTTTTCTCTCATTGTAAATATTTCATTCTTGTTGTACATAAGATTTTTATTTCCCTAGCTCTCAAATTACATTCTAAGTTCATTTGTCGATATGTACGCAGATGACACTACTATCTATGGCAACACTTCAAAGATCAACAACCAAGATCTTAGTTGTACCTCAGCCTTAAGTGAAACAAACTTACACTCCTCAATCCCATCTAACTACTTTAACATGACAAGATACCTCCTTCTCTGCCATAAGGACTCGGATAGATATATGTATGGACTTGGAGTCTATATTCGTAGCACTTTCCCTTTAACTAGAGAGCAATGTCTTGAATCAAATGACCAGGCTTTTATGTGCTTTCGACTAACATTTCATCACTGCATTAGTTACTTATATTTTCTCTACCATTCTCTCTTAAGTTAGGACTGTACCCTAATCGATCATGTCTCTGATAGTATAGATGCAGCACTCTCCTTAGATAGTAACGCCCAAATACATGTGTTCGGTAACTTTAATATCCACCATAAAAATTGGCTTAGTTTCTCAGGTTGCACAGATATAGCTGGACGCTCTATTTAAAACTTCTCTATAACCCATTTCCTCACACAGACAGTAATGTTCCCAACCCGCCTACCAGATCGTGAACCCCAGCAGGCTTCACTTCACCACAGTACTCGAGGATTGTGTGGCTAATGCCCACAGTCCACTTGGAAACGCAGATCACCTAATGGTATCAGTTGACATCACACTTAAATCCCAAACACCAAGATGAGGAGCCATTGCTCAAAACAACAAGGTACTACAATGGCTAGCTGAGAAGCCATCAGAAAACACATCCGAGATATCCTATGGACCAATATTTTCTCTCTTCCTTCTTAACAGAGTGGCAATGAGACAACTGAATGGTGCAAAGCGGGTACTGAAGCACATGTTCCCACACAGAAGTATTATAGCAAGCCTCACTCACCCCCATTATTCATTACAGATTGTGCAGCTGCCATTGCACAAAGACAGCATGTGTTCCATAGGTTTCTACGTCATAAGTCAAATACAAATAGGCAAAAATTTGTAGATGCTAGAAATCATTGTAAGAGAGAAATAGCGACGGCCAAAAGAAAGCATGTTGAAATAACCAGGGAATGCATAGAATCGCAAAAGATAGGAAATTGTGATTTCCGGAAAACCTATAATAGTGTAGTGAATAAAGGGCAATCAGTAATTTTTCCACTATCCAACAACCAGAAGGTTGCATGCACCGTCACTGAGAAGGTGGAGCTACTTGCCCAACAATTCGCCTCCAACCCCACCTTAGAGCCAACAAACAACTCCCTCCCAAATTTCTGCAAAATCATAAAAAACTTAGACACTTCCAAGACGTGTGGACCTGATCTAATCCCTCCTATAATAATGTAGAAATGCTTAGCTAGCCCCCATACTTTCCAAGCTCTACAATAAATGCCTTGCTGAATATTGCTTCTCTAATAGCTAGAAGATGGCCTCTTTGGTACCAGTGTACAAGAATTCTGGTGAAAAGAATTAACCTTCTCAATTATCGTTCTATTAGTTTCCTCCCTGTCTTCACTAAAATCTTTGATCTTAATTAATCAAGCACTAGTCCACCACCTTGCAAAAGCAAATCTTCTCTCTGACAAACAGTATGAATTTAGGCAATGTTGTTCTACTGCAAATATTTTAACAGTCATCTCTGAACGCATATATCATGTACTGGATAAAGCGGGCGATACCAAGGCTGTAGCTCTTGATATGTCGAAGGCATTTGACAAAGTTTGGCATGAAGTGTTGCTAATGAAAATTAACTGGATGTATACTTCTTCTTAGACAATAGGATCATCCAAGTTGTCATTGATGGGCGTACATCCAAGCAGCATAACATTATTGTGGGAATGCTTCAGAGGTCGATCCTTGGACCACTATTATTCCTGATATTCACAAACGACCTCTCTGATAATATTGTGTCTGAGATGAGTGTATATTTGCTGTTAATACAATGCTCTATAACATGCATGAAGGAAGAATGGACGTACATACATCTAAAACAATGGCAGAATCGTTAGAAAATGACCTCCAGATTGTAGTCGAATAGATCCGTAAATGGATCACATTTAATGCTAGTAAGATTAAGCTTCTCTCCTTTAACAATTACAAAACGCCTCTCCAACCACTGATATCCATGACAAATAACACCCTACCTGAGAATTCTACCTTCCAACTTCTCAGCCTAACATTTGCGGCCAATATAAACTGGAACAAATACGTTGAGAACATTGCCAAGGCTGCCGCAAAGAAGGTGGGTTACATCTAACAAGCTCGAAGACTACTCACGCCTGAAAGTATCCTGTACCTCTACAAGGCTACCATTCGCCCATGCATGGAATATTGTTGCTACATATGGGCTGGTGCATCTACCACTAGCCTCTCCCTGGGTTAAAGAAGTTTTCAATCTAATAGTTCCCATTTTGTCAAAAATTATATTATTTATTTTATAACAGGACAAATTGATTGGGAAATCGATAATAATTCATTAAAAAAAGGAGAAAAGAATGAAAAATGTTTTAGGATAATTAAAAAAAAAAAAAATGGAACAGTTTGGTAAACTGTTCTTTTATTTGGTGCAAGAACATGCATGCATTAAAAAGTTGAACTTTAAAAAAAAAATTAAATCGAAATTGATTTGACGTCAATCTATGTTCGTTCCAATAACGGCCGACTTAAGAGAAAAAAATATATAAGATCAAACATATTGTAGCAGACGGATTTGCAGCAAACACAAGCAGGAGCGAATTCTCGTGGCTGGAGATTTTGAAACACACTCCCTTCCTGGCTTCTTCAATCAGAATCAAGCTCTCAGTCACATGACCGAGTTTATAAAAGGTTTAACCGGCAACACACACTCCCTCTTTCTTCCCAGATCTTGGACAGACAACAACTCCACGTGGAACGGACCTGTCAACTTAACTTCTCTCTTGAAACTCAACTGAACTCACCCGGCCTTTGGGCTTGGTGTTCGACGATGATGGAATACAAATAAGCCAACATGGCTACCTCTGTACACGGACTTCCATGCGGTACACACTCGTATTCTCTTTTTATCACTCTCTAATTTCTGGATGCACGCTCCGACTAACTTCTAGGAGACAAATAATCCATCATGGCTATGCACGATAACTTCAACACAAACATATACAAACTTTCCTCTCATTCAAGAGACCCATCTAATCTTTAATCTACATCTCCACATAGAAACACTTTTAACGAATTTCATATATTTTTTTCTATTACATTTTCACCTCAAACAATGCACACTGCCACTTTGATCTAGGAGGCTACTATCATGGACATAAGTTGCAGGGATACTATGTAGGGAGTTGAGCAGCAAGATGTCTGTTCACATTACACTTGAACTTCTGCATGTCAGTATAGTTGGGAAAGCAGGAATCTGGAAGGGAATTCCAAAGTCTAGCAGTTCTGGAGAAGAAACTATCAGAGTAGAAGGCTTTCTTACATCTAGGGAGCTCTACTGTCAACTGTGTAGGAGTGGGGCTTTTTGTTTTGTTTTTTACACAGGCATCACCATATTATCAAGGCCAAGAGGCCACTCAAGGATAAGGGTTAAAGAGTGTACAGTAGAAATTAGAAAATATAGTAATCATTAGTAATGAAAATTCGGTAAATTTGTTGACTTATATGGAACGGCTCATCAAGAACTTATTTACGTTAGACTTAAAGACAACCATATTGTACTCAGCAGGAAAGCAGGAAAACGGAAGACAATTCCACAGGCGTGCAGTTCTAAGAAAGAAGCTTTGTTCATGGAATCTACGTTTAGTTTTAGGCACAGATAAAGAGTGGGGGGAATTATTGATAGTGTTTTCAGCTAGACGAGTGTTTCTTGTGAAAGTTTGGCGAGGGGGGACCATAGACTGAAGCTCAGTAGAACACTTTCCATGAAAATAACGATACATCAGAGACAAGCTCGCAACATCTCTTCTGTGAGATAGAGGTTGCAGGGAAGAGAAAAGGACATCTCCTACAAGGCTATAAAGTCTATTTTGAACTCTATCAAGGCAGGACAACTTCTTTCTAGCAGCTCCTGCCCAGATGTGGCTATAGTATTCCATCCTTGGACGTATCTGGCTCTTATATAGATAGAGGATTGCATCAGCATTGAGATATCTACTGGATCGATAGAAAGATCCCACTATTTTTCCAGTGGCCCTAGCAACAGATTTGATGTACATGTTCCATTTAAGATCAGGAGTAATTGTCAAGCCCAGAAGCTTGTCAAAACTTGAGGCCTCCTGAAGACGAGAGCCATTCATTTCAATTGATGCCAGATGTGAATCAGAATGTTGATGATGTAAAGAGAGAAGATGCATTAAAAGTAACCAGCCACTCCTTTCCCCATTGCACCATGTGCTCAAGATCAGAGGAGAGAGAATCAGAGAGAACTTGGTCGTTTGCTGCTTGTCAGGTTTGACTAGGGTATTTACATTGAGAGGATACAAGTGCTTGTAGTTCGTCGGAGCACATACCATTAAAAATTGTAAAACAGGCAAAGGAATGCAACATTTCGTCGATGGGACAGAGGTTTGAAGATAACAATAAAGAAGACGTGAAATCTTTGTTAGTAATTTTTATGTTATTGATTGGATCTTTATTGTTTTTCCCAGATATTTTTCTTACCATCTCCCATACTTTTTTGATTTTGGTGTTCTCATTTATTTTTGATACAAAGTTTTTCCAGGTGTTCTTTTTTGCTTCTTTGATGATTTTTCTTGCTTTTGCTCTGCTCTTTTTAAATTGATCTACGTTTTCCTTAGTTGGATTCTTTTTGAGATTTTTTAGTTTGGCACGGCGCATTCTCACTGCTTCCTGGCATTCTTTGTTATACCATGGTTTGTTGACCCGATGGCTACCATACAATGTTTATCGACATCTTCATTTTTGCAATATCTTTTTCTTAATGTCATCCTTGATAATGGGATTTTAATCCCGAAAATTCAGATTCCACGCAAACACCGCCCCCTTAAGTAATCCAATTTACCAAATTTCCATTATTAACGATTACTACAATATTAACCCATTGACTACTGTACACTCTATAACTCTTATCCTCGAGTTGCCTCCAGGCCTTGATAAGTGGTGACTTCTATGTAAAAAAAAAAAACAAAAAAAACACAACACCCTGTACACTCAACAGATAATAAAGAGCATTATTGAAAAAAAAAAAACATTTGTTATTCAATGTTTTCAAATACTTGTAAAAGCGTACAAGCAGCAGAGGAAAAAAAAAATACATTGTATTGCTTTAAACACTACACACAATGTTTTAAGAAAACTACAACATCTCCTCACGGTTTATAGATATTCTGCATTTATCCATTACTGTGAAAATGTGTCTGTAAATAAATGTTTAAAGAAATAAGTAAATAAACATATTTATGTGAAAAAAAAAAAATTACATGCGGTATATTCCTAAAAGCAAAATGAACATGTTTAGTCCAAAAACTATTTGTTATTTAATTCCTCTGCAAGTACCATCGCATTTTCTGCTTTTTATTTTTAAAGTTTTCAGTTTTTGTCATTAATGTTATAAACTTTGTTACATTAAATGAAGGAGTTGAAAAAATATTTTTGTTGAGAAAAAAAAGTAGTCGCTTCTTTCTTTTATTACAATTCCTCGAATATTTTGTTTAATGAAAAATACATTTTTTCGACAATTGTCGTAGAATTTTTCTGTTTTATTTATTTGATTTTTTTTTGTTTTATTTTGTAATATTAAAACGTAAGTTTGACCGGAAAGGCAAAAAGGAATATTCAATGTTTTTATTCTGTTGTTGTTGTTTGTTTGTTTGTTTGTTTGTTTGTTTCAAACATTTTGAAGCAGCGTTGGTTTTAGCATTCAAAATTATCGTATGTGAACATGAATAAATCTCTCTACAAAAGAGTCAATGTGATTATCAGTTAGTAACAAACGAACGAGTATATATATATATATATATATATATATATATATATATATATATATATATATATATATATACTAGCATTTCAGCCCGGCGTAGCCCGGGTGTTTGGATGTGTCTGTTTAACAAAAAAAATTTAAAAAAGTGGTAGTAGGAAGGCAGGCTCGAACCCGTACCACAAAGGAGGAAAAGAACGGGGGAAAAACCTGACGTCTATGCAGTTACGACCACCGCTAATCCGGAAGTGACAATTTTTAAAATTAAGGCTAGACAATCGAAAGGAGAGGATGACTTTCAAAAATATCGGCAAAAAAAGTGACTCCCCCCCCCTGTAGAAAAGTTCCCAGTTGAAAGTGAAGATATTAATGTTTTTAGCCAATTTTTCGATATTTCTCGTCTGAAAGGTCAGACTTTAAAACGATACTGATCTTGGTAAAATCCGTCGCCTCTGTCAAAAGTTTTAGGTAGACATGCAAACATACATACATACATACATTTATATATTGGTAACTAAAAATTTTCGATCCAAACCGATTAAAAAGCTTGCCTTATCTCTGAATACCCTTTATGTAAAATTTCAAATGTTTAGACCAGAAATTGTCAGAGTAATTCGGTAGAGATCGCAGAGGGCAATTTTTTTATCTTTGATTCCTATTATGAGCCTTAACATTTATTGTTTTCGGCTCAAATCAAGTTATTAAGTTAGATCCATGTCCAAGGAACCTATATCTAAAATTTCAAGTGTTTAGACCCAAAACTGTCGGAGGAGTTTTGTAGAGTTCTCAAAGGTCAAATCGTTGAACTTTGACGCCTTAACAGCCAAATTTCAGGCCAAAAACTGATCACTAAGATTTTCCCAAATCTAAGTACCCTGCATATCAAATTTCGAGTTTGACTTAAAATTGAGAGAGTTATTGCATAGGGAAATGTACACACACACACAGACACGTTCACTTTTATAGTTATACTAGCATTTCAGCACGGCATTGCCCGGGTGTTTGGATGTGTGTGTTGAGCAAAAAAAAAAAAAAAAGTGGTAGTAGGAAGGCAGAACGAAAAGAACGAGGAAAAAAAGCTGACGTCTTTGCGGTTACTGCGACCACCAAACCTGAAGTGACTTATGTTTACATTAAGGCTAGACAATCGAAAGGAGAGGATATCTTTCAAAGATATCGTCAAAAAAAGTGACACCCCTGTAGAAAAGTGTCTAGTTGAAGGTAAAGATATTAATGTTTTTAGCCAATTTTTCGATATTTGTTGTATGAAAGGTCGAACTTCAAAACGCCCTATCTCTGAATACTCTTTATGTAAAATTTCAAATGTTTAGATCAGAAATTGTCTGAGTAATTTGGTAGAAACCGCAGAGGTAAAATTTTTTTAAACTTTGACCCTTATTATGATTCCTTAACATTTATTGTTTTGGGCTCAAATCAAGTTAAAACGTTTGGCGGAGGCGTTTGGTAGAGTTTTCAAAGGAGAAATCATTGAACTTAGTTAGATCCATGTCCAAGAAACCTATATCTAAAATTTCAAGTGTTTATACCCAAAATTTTCGGAGGAGTTTTGTAGAGTTATCAAAGGTCAAATCGTTGAACTTTGACCCCTTAATCGCCAAATTTCTTACCGAAAACCGATCACATCGATTTTCCCAAATCTCAGTACCTTGTATATCAAATTTCGAGTCTGTAGACTAAAAATTGAGAGAGTTATTGCGTAGAGAAATGTACACACAAAGACACACAGATAGATAGATAGATAGATAGATAGATAGATAGATTAAACAAAAATATATACGTATACATAAATATATATGGAAACAATATCGTGTGTCCTGTAAACTTTTTACGCAAATATTATGCAAGTATAAATCATGTAAAATATCTGCATGAATATAATTACACGTAATAGTTAATTAAAGATGATCAGCTCGTAAGAAAACCGAAAATACTAATAGGGAATTAATTAAAATGAAGGTTTAAAAGAATATGCAAATTAGCTAGATCTTTTGCAGATGAATTCAATTCCATGACCCATATATAAGAAAATTGTATTTTCTTTTTAAATAAATAGAAAAGAGGTTTTTTAATATGAATATCAATACACACAAAAGTAACACGAATTTATAGGGGTATATATATATATATATATATATATATATATATAACAAGAAACTAAATAAATAAACTATAAAACAGGAAAATCGAAATTAAAGAAATAAAATAAAAATAATTCGCCCCCAACCCTCCTGCACCCACCTTTATAACCAATTAAAAAAAAATATCTATAGAAAAAAAATAAATAAATAAAGATAATAACAACAACAATTGCTCCTGATGATAATTGAATGCGCGGATAGAAAGCACTTGAGAAGAATATGGCTGAACAACAACTTTTGGGCGCCATTTTATATAAAATGCCAGCTGAAATTAAAAAGACTGCTCAGTGAATGGAAACGATATCCAGAAAGTCGTATTCAATCAGACGTGTTTGAATGATGACTTGCTGCCAAAATATACATATACATATATATATATATATATATATATATAATTATTACTATCATAATTTTAAATACCTACAGGCACTAGTGTTTCATCACAGCTGATGGCAACAACATTAACAGAGAAAGAAAAGACTAATTCACTTATTTGTAACTGTTGATTGTGCCACCACTATCAAGATTTACGATACATGAAAGGAGTATTTCTTTGAACAGATTATTGGTGTCACGATTTCAAACACCTATACATATATTCACACCTTTTGTACCATTGTACATAATATACAGAATAGACTTTGTACCATTGTACATAATATACATAATAGACTTTGTAATTAGATAGTTACCTGTTAATATATCCTGCAGTTGTAGAAACTTATCAACATCTTTATTGATGTTTTTCTTAATTGTTGTACAGAGTAATGTGCATTCAGTTGCGGGAGTTAACCCTAAGTTCGAGTGACAGCACACTGAATTAAGATAATCACAATGTGGGACGTGTGCTGTTGTTGTGGACTCAAGAAGATTGATTATGTCACTCATGGACTCTCTGAAAAAGAGAGTAAAGTAACTTGAAGCGACCAACTATATCTGTCCCCGTGTAGACGATTAAGGCCAAGCTATCGTGTTGCGAGAATTATTCTGGTCATCCAGAACAACTGTTAAACTTTTTTTTAGGCTTTCTGTGATCAGAAACGCCTAAAAAAAAAAAATGAACTCATATATCGGTGACCCCCCCCCAACCTGGGGGGGGGGGAGTATTATCAGGTTATATCTGGTGCCCGGTGTTACCTGGTCGTCGTTGCATTATAAAATTTTTTTT
Source organism: Euprymna scolopes (assembly GCF_053919585.1). Classification (NCBI taxonomy): domain Eukaryota; kingdom Metazoa; phylum Mollusca; class Cephalopoda; order Sepiida; family Sepiolidae; genus Euprymna; species Euprymna scolopes. The sequence continues at coordinate 117,662,881 of NC_136489.1, read as the reverse complement.
TTTGTTTTAAAAAAAAAAAAAAATGATTCAAATGGTCTTAAATGGGCAAAATTAATTATTTTTGAATAAGCTCTTGACAATATTTTCTTTAAAATAATTTATGTTGGTAATAGTAAAGATTGCCAAACGAAACAACGTGCATTAATCATATAGAATGAATTATTCATAATGGATTGCATTTTGGCACTAATTAAGTCCACTCTCAAATGAGGTTGACATGCCGTTAAACAGGGCTGTTAACAAACCTCATCACAAGAAGTGAAAGAAAACAACAACAACAGAACAATGCATACTATGTTTGCATTTATTTAAAGGATCAGAAGTAAGGAATGTGTTTTGATTTTTGATTTTTTTATTTCAATATAATATTTTTTTTATATTCAATAAATGATTGAAAACAAATGTATAAATTTATTCATTTATATACTCATAACAATTCTCACTGAAATTTCTACAATGAAAACCAATGAACATTGACTCTTATTAATAACTTTTAATCTAATATATTTTTTCCTAAAATCATGATTTTTATGTCATTTTTAATTAAAATAGATAATAATACTTAATGCATATTAGCTGATATCAACTGTTAGTAACTATTATTACAATAAAACACTGAAATTAAATCTGGAGCCAAATAGTGAACATATCTTCTCCAACAAAATTATATTAGGGCAGATAACTCTAGTCTAGTTATTTCCGGCTTTGAAATATATCTATCAATTTGGCGGACGCTAATAGGAAATGCCGTTTTCTCTAGTCATCATAATATTTAGTTTAGCATCTGGTTTATTTGCTGGCATAAACGTGGAATTAACCCTGAAAGATAGATATATTTCAAAGTTCTAAGTAAGTAGAATTATCTGCCCTTACATAATTTTGTTCATAAAGACATGTCCATTATGTACCACTTGGTTTAATTTGAATGCTTGTATAATAGTGATAAATCTCTATCAACTAATCAAATATATAAACGGCTATATGTCTGTCTCTCGGTCGATCTGTCTGCTTGTCTGTCCGTCTGTCTCCATATTTACAAACTCTAACTCCTCCGAAACTAAAAGTCTGAAAGCGTCACTAGGGGCCTCAAATGATTGATTTTTGTTACAGGCCGTTTCTTATGGGTCTTTAACAGGTTAAAATTGTTTTTAAGACGTCAAAAATGGGTAAAAATTTTAAAAATTGTTAAACATTTTGTACATTTCTCTTAGTTTATTTTTAATTGTTAATCGGTTTATATGCATGTCATGTTGGTACAATGGTTACGTCACCAGGTTTGAATGCTACAGTTTCGATTCTAACTGATGGCACCCAAATACTTTTTCTTTTACTTTTGAAATCACGCTCTATAATAATATATACTCTATAATAATATATACTCTATAATAATATATACTCTATCATAATATATACGAAATCTGGGCAAATTAAAATATCATATTCAAGCGAATTTTACATCCGAGCAAAGCCAGGCGCCCGCTCCCTGTTAGTATATATATATATATATAGATATATATATATATATATATATATATATATATATATATATATATATATATATATATATCCATTATGTACCATTTGGTTTAATTTCAATTTTCAATGCTTTTATGATAGTGATAAATCTCTATCAACTAATATGTAGTAATTATTGTTTTTACTGAAGAAAATGGCATAAATCATGATTTTGTTGCAGAATAAATTGTCATGAAATAATGGTGAAATTCATTTAATTGTAAATAATTAACAACCTTAAACTAATAGATTAGCTTTCGGTTTCTTATTACTTTTTTTTCTAACTGGGGATGGGGTGGGTCCTACCGGATGCTAGACGTTCATCCACTATCTCATACATTCCAACTGAGAGATCTTTTCAAGACTTTTTAACCGTCTCTTAAAATGCAATTGTTTGTATCTTACTTGCACTTGATTAACAAGGTTTATTTTTCACATAGTTTTTGAAATTCTTTTTTTATGAATCCAGTTGATCCTATAATTATTGTAACGATAGAGATCTTCTTAAAATTCCAGCAGGACAAATCAAAGTGTAGTATCTGTTCTTTTCATGTCATACATAAGACCATGGTATTTCGTTATCTTTTCCCTCTCAACTCTGTTTAACCCAGCATCATTGGGGGACACTAACTTCTACTAAGGTTGCTTCTTTCTCTTTCTTGTCCCATATCACTATGTCAGGTTTAATAGCTCCGTTTTCTAGGTACGTAGCTGTAGAAATTTTTATAGTCATAGTGAATGGTGTATGATATATTTCCAACTGTTCTTTCTGGTAAATGTTCCCAGGACTTGCTGCTATATGGTCCAGTGGAGGTATTTACATACTCCATTGTGTTGCATTGTATAATAGCCATTTCCCCCCTCCCCCAACAGAACCTTACAACTGTATGTCAGGTGACTCACACTCTCTACTCCTAGGTATTGGCACAAAATGTGTCAGGGGAAATAACTCAATAGTTTTTCTGTTATTTCTACTCTTGCTTAGATATATTGGAAAAAAATGCATCAGCGGAAATAACTCAATATTTTTTCTGTTATTTCTACTCTTGCTTAGATATATTGGAAAAAAAATGCATCAGGGGAAATAACTCAATATTTTATCTATTATTTCTACTCTTGCTTAGATATATTGGAAAAAAAATGCATCAGGGGAAATAACTCAATATTTTATCTATTATTTCTACTCTTGCTTAGATATATTGAAAAAAAATGCATCAGGGGAAATAACTCAATATTTTATCTATAATTTCTACTCTTGCTTAGATATATTGAAAAAAATGTATCAGGGGAAATAACTCAATATTTTTTCTGTTATTTTTCCTATTTACAATGCCTCCCCACGGAACAGAGTTAGACACCACGGTCGTTTTTTAACGTGGAGATTTTATCTGTTATTTTTATTCTTGACTTAACGTATTGGAAAAAAATGCATCAGGGGAAATAACTCAATATTTTATCTGTTATTTCTACTCTTGATTTAAGGTGCTTTAAGATTTTATCATAAATAACGGGACGTTTTCATTTTATCATAAATAATGGGACGTTTTCAGTAGTAATTTTCCTGATTATTTTTCAGAATTTTTTAGATGAAGATTTGTATTATTTGTATTTTTTGGATTAATATAGTCATACTGTTTGTTATATTTACAATGTTGCTGCTGATGTTGAACTTCGGGGATTTTATGCTGAACTTAGAAACTTGTCAAAAATTTCGAATTTAACGGCGCTTCTACACTATTAGGACGAAATATCGGAAATCATAAAACTGGATTTCACATGAAAACAATGGTATCTACGTATTCCTTGTATTTTTAAGATTATTATATTAAAAAATTACGAAAATCGATGTAGAAAATTATTTATTGGAGAAAAAAAATAATAGAATTTGATGAAAACGATCGTAAGACACAGGAGAGTTCAAAAAGGGAGGTAATTTTCCATTTCGATTTAAACAAGATGGCCGCAATTTTTGCCTGCTAACATGATTAAAGTTTATCTTTAATAATTCAGTAATATTCAGGTAATTTCGACTGCATAATTTGGAAGCTACTATTGTAATTTATTAGAATTGACAAAAAAATCAGTTGAAACCATTGTTTTTTTTTTTACATGAAAACTCCATTTATCGGCTACAAAATTTGTCCTAATAGTGTAGAAGCGCCAATTTAACCCTTCTATAGTTTTCATACGGAGGATTTTTTTTTATTTTACTTAGAACTGAAAATAGAGAAACAAATTATATAACAACATTGCATATAACAAGAAGTCATGCGAAAGCACATTTTTCATATCATCATATCAGAATTGTCCACAAAGACTCATATCTTAATGGTTAAGACAGGGCCGGCCTTAGATAATTGGAGGCCCAAGGCGAAGTAAATTTATCCCCCCCCCCAAATGAAATAGAAAAATAAAAAATAAAAACCGAAAAAATAAAATTAAGCAATTTATTAAAAGCTACCTGTTGCAGCAGCAGCCAACACCCGCTACATCATAGGCAGGAGCTACTTCTCTCAACGAGGTTTGAAATCCATTTTCTCCCTGGCTTGTCCAATGACAAGCCAGCTCTCTATCATGTGACAGAGTATATAAAAGGCGAAATTTGAAACTCTGAATTCTCTTTTTCACTGCTAAGCTCAGCAGTAAACATCACCAGGAAGGGGGGGGGTGATCCCCCCCCGAACGAACGTGAGTACTACAAGCTAACAATGGCTCTTTTCTAACTACCATTTATTTCCACGTGCTGTACCCACATGAACTTTATTTATCATTTTACAGGACTACTCTCGTCGACATGTCAACACACTGAATACCTTTGCCCTTTCTTTCTCTTTTAAGCGGCTTCCTTTGTACCAATGGCTACTACCTATAAACACGTGTGAACTGAACTCTTCGCTCCTCAACAAGCTGGCAATATATTAATTCTATCTTTACACAAGAACATTCAACCTACTAACCCGTTTCTCTCTTCTACTAACGCTACTAACAAAGATAACAAATAAAGTTGTTCATTAATATAGAATGAAACTCCATTTCGTTATCTCTTCATTTCTATACTGTATTTATATCTTAATCAATAAATAACTGAAATTTATACAAACATTTGTGCAGATGTTATAAACCTTCAACAAAAATCAACTTTTCATGCTTTGATGGCCGACTGTGGCAGCGACTGACGAGTAGCGAAATTTAATATAGCACTTCTTTGTTTGGAATGAAACGCCTCCTCCTGCTCCGTTTTTCGTCTACGTTTTGATGCACCAGCTTCAAAATAACATTTGGATATTTTCACCAAAAGGAAGCAACACGGGTCTTCTGTTAGTCTGAAAAAATGAAAAGTTTAATAAATTCTCTTATAGAGTTGTAATTAGCATCACTGGATAGTAGTGTTCGGACGATTACTCAGAATTGGAATCAGGAATTGGAAAAATCGGAATATTGGAAGGAATCGGAAAAATTTGTACCAATTTTCCGATGCCAAAACGATTCTTTTTTATTTGATTTTGTTTAAAGCTAAATCTTCGATTGCTGGTAATAATGATAAAATAATAAATATTTATTGATTTTAAACCACTAGTGCAGCTAAAATCGCTAGATCATCCCCCACAAGTATTTTTTTCATTTATGACAATATTTGCACATTTAACATTATGTGTTATTACGGTAATCAGAGAAAAATACAACTATATAATTAAATATTTAGAGATTCATAAAGAATCAGAATCGGTAATTGTATCAGAATCAGGAATTTAGTACGGAATTGGTAATTGTATTGGAATCGAGAAATTTATTGGAATCGTCCCATCACCACTGGATAGAGAATAAAATTCTGTGTATATAAAAAGAAAAATTAGTGAGGGAAAGTGAACTAACACAAATTTTAGTAAAAAAATTTACATGTAAATAAATAACACTGCATAGCAAGCATTTTTGATATCATATGCCTATATTAATATGCCTACATTTTGTTTTATGCATAATTAGCATTATGTATATAAATATTTTTGGCCCCCAAATGAAATAGGAAAATAAAAAATAAATGCTGAAAAAATAAAATTAAGTATTTTATTAAAAAGGCCCCCACCAATCGCGGCCGGTTAGTATGCCTATCTCTAAAGCCAGCTCTGATTACGAGCATTGATTAAAAATCTGAGTGATTGTTCTGACTAACATCTATATGGTATATTAAAAAAGAAAATAATACAAAAACCTTTTTTCTGCACTTATCTGATAGGGTAAAGAAAAAAAAAGGACAATACGCCAATATTTATGGAAATTTGTCCAATATTTTTGTTTTTAAAAAGTGTTATTTTCTGGCCGACATTTTCGGTATTATTTAGATAAAGGGAGATAATTCAAACTTAATTCACTTAAACATCATAGTAATCCCGGTTAGAAAGTGTTTAATGATAAAACTTGAATTTATTTAAAAGAAAAAAGAAAGAAAATACTGGATGAATTTCTTTAAATTTTGGTGTACTATCTTTTAGATACACCTGAAGAAGGTCAAAAGTCACATCAACAACAAAAAAAAAAAAAAAAGAAAGAAAAATCTGTATAATTCACGTACCATGACAAAATGAAAATATCATATTCCAAAAATCACATAAATTAATCAAGTACGTTTATTTTTATAAAGAAAATAATTATTCAATGATTAATGGGAATTCGTAGGCATTAGAACATAAATGTCGCAACTTTAAATTATCGAGATAAAATTTTTTTTGTTATTTTCTTTTTAAAAGCAATATTCCGTATAAGGATCACCAAAATATATTCAGAATGACAGGGGTGATGGTTCAATCCTTACTAGAGGTGATAATAACTAAGAATATCATAAAATAATTAACATTTCTATTGGTCATGGCTAATGGTGTGAGACTAATGAATTAAATAAAGGATTCAGTTTAAAATTCCATAAAGGTTTCCTCGTTCAACATAAAGATTCAATAAGTTTTACAAAAAGGTCACCAAGTTTGAAAAGATACACCTTAATAAGGTCAAAATCACATCAACAAAAAAAATAAAAAATAAAGAAATATCTGTATAATGCACGTACCATGACAAAAACGAAAATATCATATTCCAAAAATCACATAAATTAATCAAGTACGTTTATTTTTATAAAGGAAATAATTTTTCAGCGATTAAGGGGAATTCGTAGGCATTAGAACATAAATGTCGCAACTTTGAATTATTGAGATATCTTCCTTTGATTTTGGGGGTATTTTTTTATTATTTTCGGTGACTCGTAAAATTTTAGTTACTTGATCAATTTATGTGATTTTTATAACATGTTATTTTCGTTTTTGTTTGAGTAGCAGATGCAGATTTTTCTTTATTTTTGTTTTTTTGGGGTTTTTTAAGATAGGGAGAATTCTGGGCCAGAACCGAATATAGTACCTATTTACAATGCTTCCCCACGGGACAGAGTTAGACACCAGGGTCGTTTTTTAATGTGGAGAAAAAGTACAAAAATAAAAATTGTCTCAGTCGTGAAGGATTTCTCCTCCACTGAAAGAGAACAAGAAATGGAAGTGCCGCATTTGAAGAACAGATACTACACTTTGATCTTGGCCAAGAACTGAATATAGTAGTTCAAATAATACTAAATTCGTCATATTTATTCATTTAATTTACATGTTAGTAAAATGATTAATGTGTAGGAAGCAACACAGTTTACACTGTGGTATCCAAAATAAAAATGCTTAACTTCGTTTCTGTGCATATAGCTGGACGCATTCATTTACCCGAATCAACAAAAACAAGTAAAAAAAAAACATTTAAAACCAATCAGATGTATTTCTTTGAATTTATGAAATTTGCTGTTTTGATCCACTCTGAATGCATTTAAAAAAAAACAAAAAAAAAAAACAGATTTTTCTTTCAATAAAAAAGTTTGAGCCAAAGTCAACGACTGAGCTAACATCTGTCTTATACTTGTTTCCCTCCCCGACTCCATCCTTCTGTTGGACGATGGAAACTATTAAAAAAATAATACATTTCTCAACATATTCGCACGCACACACACACACACACACACACACACACACACACACACACACACACACACACACACACACACAGTCCATATTCTGACAATAATGTGCACACATACACAGTACATTAACTCTTTCACACTGTCGTCTGCTAATTCGTAACAAATATATAAACTTATTCATTCTAATATTCCTAACTTTTCTCACTGAATTTTCTACAATGAAAACAAATAAATAGTTGACGTGTATTAATAAATTTTAATCAAATGTAATGTTTGTGATTTAGATTTATGCACATCTCTCTGCTGAGCATTGGAGAAAGCTAAGATAATTCACAAGTCATTCTGACACATTCTGACACTACCATACATTACGACCATGTAATCCCTACAGCCACCTACCTTGAAAATGCTGTTACACCTGACATAGTTATATGGAATAAGTCAGAGAGAGTAGCAACCTTGGTTGAAGTGAGTGTCCCTAATGACGGAGGTCTGAACAGAGCTGAATGATAGAAACAGACCAAATATCAAGGTCTCATGTATGATATGAAAAGAAACTGGAATTTTAGGGAGATATCAATTATATCTGTTATTATAGGTGCCAAAGGGTTTATGAAGAAGAACCTGAAGTCCTACCTAACTAATATTCCTGGTGAACCAAGTGCAAAAGAGATCCAGACAATTGCACTTAAGGGAACAATGAGGATACTAAAGAGAGCTCTCGGCTGGTTTCAATAAAAAGCAGGGCAATGTTGGCAGCTGGTTTGTCTGCCTCATAACCAACGTTACACTCTTCAAAGGAAGAAAAATTTTTTAAAAAGCACTAAAGCACACACATACACACAATGCATTAACTCTTTAACATTGTTGTCTGCTCATCGAAAACAAATGTATAAACTTATTTAAATATTCATAACATTTCTCACTGAACTTTCTTTCTATTATGAAAACAAATGAACATTGACTCTTATTAATAACTTTTAATCAAATGTAACTTTTGTAATTGAGTGAAGAAGTGTGGATTACAATTTTTTTAGACATGTTGATAATTCAAGAACCTTAAATGACCAAATCAGATTTTTTTAAATCTCAACTAATAAATATCTCTTGTCCTGCAATATCTCTCAAAATATGAACACAGATTTTATGTTTTCCTTTCTATATGAACTTGTATTTTAAAAATATATAAGATATTTATTTATGCTTTGAATATATTATTTTGTTTGTGTTCATCATATAATATTTCTATTGCTCTCTCACATTCAAGTATTACCCAAAACTGGTTATTTATTTGTTTCCCACGAAACAAAATGTGACACAAGGTCGGTTTAATGTGGGAGACAACCAGTTCCCCTCACTAGAGTCATTCTGCAAAAATAAAATTGCCTTATTATAGAAGGGTTTCCCCCCTCCATTGACTAAGGAAAATTAATTTGAGTTCAGCATCTGTGCAGATACCACACTTCAGTGACCAGCCCAGTACAAGTACCAGGTGTCGACTATTACCAAAAACTGTTTCCTTAAAATTGTCCTCTTAAAAATCTTCTCCCCAAAACGAGAACCCTAAAATGGATCCAACAAAATTCTTTGTAACATTTCTGAAACAAAGCTCGTTGACATAATTCTCTATAATAATTGCTGTTTTCAATTATCTTATCAGGAATACCTCATTCAAACTCCTAAACCCATTCTGGTTCATTCATTCTTTCTCTCTTGGGTAATGTCACTAAATTTGGTATTGATTTGCTTGCGAGGAAATAATTGTGTAGGCAGTAATTTTTTTTTTTATGTGAAATATTATTACATGAGTCAGTTTGAGTTAAAATTTATTTTATTTTACGCATCTAAACTCAGTAAATATATGCTTTAAATATGCAAATATTACTTAAATACTAGCGAACATGGCCATGTTGTAGAGGTTTCATACCAAACCTAACGGCCTTGTCCTTCAAAGGCAAAAAGAGGAATCGGCGTTAGCCAAAATGGAGACTAACCAAATAACAAATAATGAAAAAATGTCCTGTTTCATTTTCCGTTTTGGCTGATGCCGCTCGAGAAATTCCAGGCCGGTAGGTTCGATATGAAGCATCTACAAGATGGCCATGTTTGTTAGTACTTAAGCAATGTCTGCATCAACTAAAATAAATTTTTACTCAAAATGACTCGTCATGTAATAATATTTAACATAAAAACCATTTTTAATGCCTACACAGAATTATTTTCTTGCAATCTCAAAACTAAATTTAGCGACATCACTTTTTATTGTTCATCTAGTTCATTTATAAAAAAATTAGTTATCTCCCTTGACATAGAAACTGATCTGTTTTTGAAAAAGGGATTAGCTTGTTCAGTTAAGATATTTTAAGTATTTGTTTTGTTTGTTTTTTTGTTTTTTTTTTTTCGTTTTGTTGTTTTTAGAAATAACATATCGACGGCTATGATCAATATATCACATGATTGTGGGTGATTATCCTAATGGGTACGACGGTAGACTCTGGAATTAACTATACTGACTTTATTTCCTCAGATATATCGTCGTCAATGTTGTATACATTGATACCACTTTTAAAATATATGAATCGTCCCTCCAAACTTTGGGTAAAAAGAAAGCAACTCGTAGTAATCGTGTAGAATGAATTATTTATAATTGGTTGTGCTTTAGCACTAAATACCCTCCAAGGAGGCGCTGTTTTGCAATTTGCCACTGTGAAGAGGGAGACAACTCTCGTTCACTTTTTCATCTCATAATTTAGGACGCTCGATCTGATGTTATTTTTTTTTCTATTAAAGCAAAACATTAAAAAAAAAAAAAAAAAAAAGCTGCAACGAATTTTTTTGTAATAATATAACAAAGCTGATAACATTAATAATACAAAATTTAGTCTTTACGCAACTATTAAGAGCCTCGTCTCAACGAGAGTTGTCTCCCTCTGCACAGTGACAAATTGTAAAACAGCGCCGGTTGATATGCCGTTAAACACAAATACTATCAAATTCAATCAAAATCAGACAAGAGCAGTCTAGATCATTGTTGAGTTTGACTTTTTCTGTGTCGGTCTGAAACATGGTCCATTGCAGTTTTAGGAAGTCTACTTGCCCAAACTTTACCTTTTTGTTATTTGGGAATGGGGTTAGTTTATTGCTGATCGCATGAAGCACTTCTACCAGGGAATACTGACAGGGCTTCCTGTGCAATTTTTGTTTAGCCACAGTGCTCTTTTTTTTTTTGTGTGTGCTGGCTTTTTATATCCTACTTTTTTTGTCCTTGTGTCACATAGACTAGAAAAATATAAAACAAGTACATAATAAACACAAATATCAGAGCCATTTTTTTTTTCTTTCTTTTCTATCTGGTAAGGAGGATGTAGTAATATCACTGGAACTACTTTCCTACACACAAAAACTGTAACTTTTTGGTGTAAGAACACACAGGACACAGCAGAACTCTTCACACTAAAGCCTGGCCAACACACATTTTTTTTTTTTATGTATCCTTGTACATACTTTAATAAATCAGTCAACATACATAATGTCTCTGTTAATATTTACTGTCCATAAACTCAACATCGCACTGAATATGCAGGTTTTGTTCGTCAAGAGTGGTCTTTCTCTAAATCTCACTCTTCTGAGATTGTGTCACATTTTCTTGCCTATAAGGTTAGAAAAGTAAGTATCAATACAATTCTGCTTTGTTTGCATTTATTTAATAAGTAAGAAGTAAGAAATGTGTACTCCAAAGAATATGGTACATTAAAATAAAGTAATAGACATTTTTAACCAAAAAGACACCACAACATGGATTATACTCGTAATTAAGTGAATGCCTCCTAACCTTGTTAAGCAAAAGAGCATTGTGTAGCAATCATCAGTCGTAAACACGTAAATATTTGTTTTTTATACAGAAAGCTGTTGGCGCTTTTGCATAACTCGTCATTGATCTAAGGGGAATAACTCCATTTTGTTAATTTTTTTAATATGAAAATTAAGGATGCCGAATCCAACACAACTTTGAAGAATTATACATTTTATTAAAAATGTTTTTTCATTGAAATTACTATACGATGACTGTTTTTGATTATAATTTTTTTTTTCTTAATTTTGAATTGTTTGCTAATGTTTTCATTTTCAGTAAAAAAAAAAAAATAAATAAACAAAAAAATAGGAAGTTTTCATTTGGCACCTTCTTAAAAATTAACAAGCATCTTTTTTTTTTCTTTTTTTCAAAGGTTAAAAATCTTAATATCTGATTTTAAATAGAAAATACAATTCATTGAAGTTGTAATGGTTTCAGCATCCTAAATTCTCATATGAAAAATGAACAAATTTCTTAGTAAAATAGAGTTATCCTTCTTAAAGTTATGAGTAGGGCTAGGACAATGGAATATTCTTTTCATTGTTTTGATTCTAGAATATATATTCGACACAGTTAATAAACCACGGAGCACATCACATATAAAAACAAGCACAGCACATATAAAAACATATAAGATATCAATGGATATATACTCCAGAGTCAAAACTATAAAAAGAATATTCTGTTGTCCTAGCCCTAGTTATGAGTTATGCTAAAAGCGCCAAGCTGTTCCTGTTAGGTAATTTGGTCACACACTAACTGATCAGCTTCTGTGATGCATTAATTTAATCTCTCCTATGAAAGACTGTATGGCACAATCACCTTGACGCACCGGTTCTCACCAGATCACCGAAGTTAAGCAACATTGAATCTGGCCAGTACCAGATGGGTGACCATTTGGGAAGGCTAGGCGCTGTATGTACCTTCTGAGAAGGTTGAGCGTGTGGCCAGGACCCTCACCCTTTAAAAAGAATTCCTTGCTACAAAAGTTGTAGATGGCCTATGCCCCTCCAGAGGCTCAAGGGCTATGGATGGATGGATGGATGTGAAAGACTACTTCAGACCTCTTTCGGAATCGCACTACTCAAAAGAGTTTCCTGAATAAAACCAAAGTTGTTCCCTTCTTCTCTTCTGCCTTTATCCACTAGATTCTCCATCACTAGTTATCTTCACCTGAAGACTGCTGATAAACTTTTGGCAGCCTAAAGAAATCTTTAACTTTTTTACTCCCTTTACTCTGACATTGGTTAACTTTCTTTGACGTATATCCAATGGTGTAGGTAACAAAAATAAATATGTTTTGTTGTTTTGTTATCCTTTCATTTGGCGTTTTTGTGGGCTTTCTTATATATAAAAACTAGCCTGGGTGCCCGGCGTTGCCCAGGTGTTTGGAGGTGTGTGTGTGTTGAGCAAAAAAAAAAAAATTGTAGTAGGCAGGCAGGCAGGTAGGCAGGTAGGCTCGAATTTGTACTTGAAAAAAAAAACGTGATGTCTTTACTTTTGCGCCCAACGCCAAACCGGAAGCGATGAATTAAGGCTAGTCCATCCAAAAGAGGGAATGACTTTCGAAAATATCGGCGAAAATAGCGACGCCTCCCTGTAGAAAAGTGCCCAGTTGAGACTGAAGGAATTAATGTTTTTAGCCAATTTTTGTTGTCTGAAGGGTCGAGCTTCAAAATGATACCAATCTCGTGAAAAGCTGTCGCCTCTGTCGAAAGTTTTAGGCAGACATGATGATGATGATGATGATGATTGCAACGTCTTGTCAGACGAGTGCCACTCCCTCAGACACTTAAAAGTCCATGAGCCCAAAAATTACTCCCACCGCCACAGGACCATTTTAATAGACAAATGCCTGAGGGGGTATCTATACACAGATGATGTTACAGAGTCTTAGCTTTCTACGACAGCTAAGTCTCTCTCTCAGTTCAAAATGTTGAGATCCAGCAACAAGCAAGAGCAAGATAGCCAGCAACAAGTTAAACTGAAGATCAGCTTAATGCGGGTACTAGTCTCCCGCTATACGTTTTTTTTAGGTTGCCTTCACCATGGCTTACGGGAGCCCTCTTCACCCCAACACACATATACACACACACAAATATACACGGTGCTAGTTGGCCATTGACCCAGAAAAAGGGTTCATTCGCCTTTTGGAAGGCCTTGTTTTTAATCCTTCAGGGAGACTAGCCGCCCTCCTCACCAAACAAGTCTGGTGGGGGAACCAGTTTAGTCGCCGGTAACCCGGCCATGAGGCAAGTAGTACTGGGTTACATAGTACCAGTAGCATATGACATGACCTACATACATACATACATACATACATACATACATACAAGCAGACAGGTGAGATTTATATTATAGATAATCTTCATTTTTTTCCTTGCCACATTTTCAATAAGAATTTAACAGAACATTTCCAAAACAAATCTTTCACTTTAACCACAAAACATTTCCTAAAACATGTTTTGCAAAACTCCGCATATATTTCATCCTCCATTTAAAAGTTGTTACATTTATTTCAAATAAAATGCCATGCACAAATACATGTTCCTATAAAGACGACAACAAACACTTTCACTTTCTTTTCATGAAATCCTCTCACTTGCCTCATATCACCAGCAGAAGATTGTATTTTTATGCAAGAAATATGAATAAATCTTAAATCAAAATAAGCTGTTTATGAATAATTACATTTGATTGCAAATAATGATCTTTCTAAAAGCAGCAATTTACCATTTAGTTTAGCTATTATGGGTAAAAGATTTGATGCAAAAAAATGTCAGGGGAGATAATTCAATATTTTATTTGTACCGTTTCTACTCTTGTTTTCAGGTGTCTTTCCATTTTATTATAAAGAGAATACTTTTAGTGGGAATTTTGGAGATGAAGATTGGTAATTGATATTATGCACATTATTCAAACTAATATATCCGTTTTGATTGTTTAATTCACAAGCTTTGCAATTTTTATGTCAAACTTTGGAACCTATACAGAATTTCAAACAGAACCTATAAGAACTGATTTTATCAAAAGCTGCTAAAACCAACTCCTATATACAGGGTGGAACGGTAAAATTGTCGCCCTAAGGAAAACAACACTACAGCTTTATTTTAAACTTTTATTGAAAAAATCAATTCAGGTAACTTGATTATGTAGTAGAGCTGATATCTATTCAATGTAGCCACCTTTAACCTCAATCATTGCCTCGATACAGGTCTGGAATTAAGAACATGCCTTTTCCACAAGCGCCAGCGCAAGCTCAGCGAATATTCAGCAGATGGGAGTGACCAGGCTGGCTTTGGTGTTGTAGGAGGTCATGTTAGTGATGTTCTTGACATATGACAAAATGAAATAGCCCAGCAGGTTCAGGTTGGGGAGGAAGGAGGCCAGTGTGAGAAGGATACAAAGTCGTAGCACACCTTCTGAAGCCAAGCCTGGGTCTCTTTGGACTTGTAGGTCAGTGCCGAATCCTGCAGCCACACCCAGGGTCTGCCAGCGGCCACTTGATTGCATAAGGAAATCACCACACTCTTCAGCACATCCAAGTAAACTTTGGTGTTGACTTTCAAGCCTACTTTGAAAATGTGAGGTGCCATAATGTGGCCCTCACTTGAAACCACACCAAAGACCATAACTGTTGTCAGAAACTTTGTTTTCATCACTCTGGGCAAGTTCCTACAATTTATGGCAATCCAGCGATGGTTTTAGCTATTGTGCACCTGGTTCTGGCAGAAGGTCGTTTCGTCTGAAAAGAACCAGAGCATGTTTTGCTTCTTAGGATGCTTCAGTTTGTTGGGTAACCTGACAGACTTGATTAGCCTGAGGTTTTCTGTCTTCTCAGTTAGAATCTGGCTTGTTTGGTGCCTGTAGGACCTACACTTCAAGTCCTCCTTCACACATGCAATCACAGTTGTGTGTGAAACGCCTAAATCTCTGCCGAATAAACATCATGTTTAAAAGGTCGTCCGATGCATTGAGCTGTGCCCTCAAGCATTGCACAGTCCGAATTTTCATTTTGAAGTTGCTGGTAATGATCCTGTTGTCATAACTTGGATCCGTAGAGAGTATGAGTTGCATAGAGGTGCATCTCCAATCTCGCTCGTTCAACATTGTGTAACTTTCAGACATGACAGAAAGCTCCTATCACTCTCTGGGAGACAGTTGATCAACAGGAATTAAATGGAAAATTTTGCAATAAAATGGAGATTACTGACCTTTTCTTGATTTGGGATATGTGAAGAAATAGTGATTATGTAAAAATGTATGTAGCCATTTTTAAATATTGAGAGGGAGAATATATATCCCGGGTTACGCCGGCATTTTAGAAATTGTGAGTTGCTTTGCAGGTTGGTTAATGCAAAAAGAATTCAAGTGATTAAAGTTGACATATGTCAAATGCAGTAGCTAGAGTCAATGGTGACAACCGAGGTGATTCAGTTGGCGTGAAAGAAAACGGTGCATGAAAAAGGAAAGAGAAAAAAGATATATTTTTGTTTGCATGCAAGTGCAGTCTAGTTTGCAATTTTGGACAAAGCAGACATCTCGGTTAGATGCAAAGATGCGTTAAAGAAAAAAGAAGAGGCAAAAAAGTTTAAGTCACAATATGATGCTGCCCCCCCCCCATTCATTCATTAGATGAATAAAGAATCCATGCCAGAAAGCTGGTTATGTTTCGTCAAATGTTTCTTTTCAGCGTCGACCAGTGATGACTGGTCGACGCTGAAAATAAACATTTGACGAAGTCGCATCCCCAGAGAAGACTAAGAAACAGAAAAAAGGTATGGTGACTTTATCGCAATGCATATGCACACACTAAAAGTGACACGACCACAGTGTGATTGTCTGTCTATACATGTGTGTCTAGAGGATAATGAATTCAGTGAGTTGGCAATTAACTTAAGAATCATAGGAGTCACTACACATGCACAGAAATAAACATTGCTTTTAAATCTGGCTGGGGGCCAGTTAAGCTTCCAGCTTTCTGTTGTTTTATTTATTTGGTCCTCTTAAATGCGGGGGAAAGCCAGCTATCCCAATAAAGGGGGCACTCTGGCAGTATAAAAAAAAAAATAGTAATTGTCTCAAGGGTTTCCCCTACATTGACCAGGACCAATTAATTTAAGTGAAGTGCAACATTGTTTGAATAGTTTTGCTTTATTATACAAAAAAGACAAACAAACACTCGAGACGAAGGCACGGTGGGAATTTTTTTAACTTGATCAAAAAAAAAAGGAAAGAAACAGTGTCCATTTACGAATCTGATATTATGATCTCAGAAGTATACAAAAACTTGTTGCGGAATTTAACCAATGGCGGAAACTCGATATGAAAAGCGTTTCACAGACATACACAAATGCCCATTTTGCCTTTTATATATATAGACTAGCAGGAGTGGCTGGCGTTGCCCGGGTGTTTGGAAAAAAAAAAGTTTTGGTAGGCAGGTAGGCTCAAACCCGAAAGAAAGCCTGACATCTTACCGTGAAGCTAAGAGGGCAGAGAAGTGAGAATGGTTGAAATTAAATGCTTAGAAACGAACGTCTGATTTTCTAGGTCAAACATCACGCCATAGAGAGAGCCAGTTAAGCTTTACGCTTTCTATGTATTTGTTTGTTTCCCAAGATGTTTGGGAAAACCAGCTCCCCACAAAAAGAGGAGTGTCCAAACGAATAGCAATTGCCTGATATGAGGGGTCCTCGTTCTGGACGTCTCGGCATGAAGTGCCGAGGAGCTCGCTTTACTTTCGATTTAGTTTAAGGGAAAACACGAACAAACAGGCAGGACCACGGGATAGTGTGAATTTTATAAAATAAAAGTCGCTCAGAAAAAAGGTAGAGACGATCTCATTTCATAAATCGGAGATATTATAATCAAGGGAGTATATAAAAAGTTGTAAGATTTAGTGACCCTCCCTCTAGCGCCTCCCCTCCCCGATAAAAAGCCTTTGCCGAACATACAAAAACAATGTCCCCACACACACACACACACACAAACACAAAAATACACACATGCAAACACACACACATTTTCGCTTTTATATAATAGATTAGTAAATAGCAAAAAAAGCGTGAACGAAAAAAACAAACCATCTTCAGAAAGTTTTTTGGATTCCAGAAAGTGTGTCAGCAGTTATCTTCAGACAAAAATTGTTAAATGTTTAGTGGACAAGAGAGAGAGAGAGAGAGAGAGAGAGAGAGAGAGAGAGAGAGAGAGAGAGAGAGAGAGAGAGAGATGTAATATCTTTCCTTGTTGCTTTCAGAGATCTCTCTGCTGACCAACCGTGATTCCCAAAGAGAATAAAATAGTTCTTCAGAGGACAGATGAAATCAATGCCCCCTGACAGCCGATTGGTCAGTGTGTGACCAAATCACCTAACAGGGACATTTCTCCGTGAGAGAAAATAAGTCTTTATTTATGGCTGCTACAAACTCATATTTTAGTTATCTTATAAAGAGCTAATCTTAACATATTATTTGGCTGCCAAAAATCTAAAAGCAGTTTATCTTCAGGCGAAAATAGGAGAGAGAAGGGAGGCATCCATTTTTGTTGCTTCCAGGAAACTCCCTAATCCCGTGATTCCTAAAAGGAGTTGATTTAGTCCTTCAGGAGATAGATGAAATTAATATGCTCCAAAATCACAAATGGGACCAAATCACTTCACAGGGACTGTTCTCTGGGAGAGAAAATAAATGCCATTATCTATGACTACTACAAGCTCAAGAAAAGTTTTTATTCTGCATCAAATTGAAAATACAGAAACAAAGCATATAATCAAATACTTAATAAGTAGGCATATATGAAGAATACAACAACAAGGCATGCAGTAACAAAAGGTATACAACACAATATTTTAACCCTTATCCCTGAGTGGCCATTGGGCCTTGATAAGTGGTGAACTCCATGTAAAAAAAAAAAAAAAAAAAATGTCACTTTCATTTAGCATTCTGTCAGCTATCAGAAAATTTTTTGGATTCCAGAAAGTGTAGTCTTAAGTAATTTGTGTTAATTTAAGTGTATTCTTAGTATCGCCCGCAGTAGGGATTGGAACTTCAACCTCCAGAAGAATGTCACTTAGTACTTTGTCCATTACTAGCCTGGGTGCCCGGCATTGCCCTGGTGTTTGGAGGTGTGTGTTGAGCAAAAAAAAAAAAAATAGTGGTAGTAGGCAGGCAGACAAACCCGTACAATGAAGGTGAGAAAGAACATAAAAAAAAAAAGTACGTTTATTGCCAGATCGAAAATGGCATACGTTTAAATTAAGGCAAGTCAATCGAAAAGAGAGGATAACTTTCGAAAATATTGGTGAAAAAAAGCGACCCCTCCCCGTAGAAAATTGCTTAGCTGAGAGTGAAGGAATTAATGTTTTTAGCCAATTTTTCGATATTTGTCGTCCGAAAGGTCGAGCTTCCAAAACGATACCAATCGCGTGAAAATCCATCGCCTTTGTCAAAAGTTTTAGGCAGACATACATTCATACATTTAAACAGACAGGTGAGATTTATATTATAGAAGATGTCATAAGTTCTTGCACATATTATGAGAACAGTAATCCGAATAATACAAATAAGACAAATTATTGATCTTCATCTCAAAAATTTAGAAATATGATATCAAAGACTGCTAAGTTTGAAAAGATGTACATGAAGAAAGTTCGAAGGTGCATAAACCAAAACGTAAACAACAAGCAATATCAAAATGGTGGTGACCTAATAATGCAACTAATACTAAATTCCTCGAATTTGTCCATTTAATTCATGCCATGAAAGTGCTAAACACTTGTGGCAGCTTTAAAACAAAGTTCGATGACACAATTCACTGTGATAGCTGTTTTAGGCTAGCTTGTCAGAAATGTTTCACTGGCACTCCTAAACCAACCAACTGAAACATTTTAAAATTGATAAAAACTTACCAATTTTCAAATTTTTATTTGCTAAGTAGAAGTTTATTTTGTTTATTTGTAGTAGTAGTAATAGTAGTAGTAGTAGTAGTAGTAGTAGTAGTAGTAGTATAAACATAATATATATTTGTTTAATAAAATATGTAAAAAAAAAAATATGTATGGACTTGAGTTATAATTGTTTCTGGACCTTGACCATTGTGTGGAGATAATTAATTACAATTTTTTTGTATGTGTGCCATTTCAGCTCGTTTTTCTAAGATAAAAACAAAAGACAATGTCTATGAAACACTGTTGATTATTAAAGAGGGAATATACCAGAGGCTTTGATTGATTAAACAAGATCACATGTTTTAGCAGAGAGAGGGATATTTGAAATAGTTATCAATTAAATATGTAGTTGGTTAAAGTGTAGAGCTATGTGATGTGCTCCCTCTTAACACTCCTGTTTTTTGCCGTGTTTTTTTTTTAGGGGGGGGGTCTCTCTCTCTCTTTCATCTTCTATTCTGGCCGTTTGGCAACTGCTGATGGCAGAATTACTAGCCAACAAATATAAAAATATAAATCAAAGAAAGCTCAGACTCTTACATATTCTGTAGATATGTTGCAGAGGGTCGAAAGGTGAAGGTGCCGATCGACCGTAGAACCAAGAAAGTAGACACGAGGCAAACAGGTAATAACAATAGGAAAGAGGGATGACAAACACAGATGATTCGTTAAAGACCATAAATAATGTGTTTTATTTATTAAGAAAAAATGGTAAATTATATGCCAACGGGAGATCATGAATCAAAATCTTTTACAGTTAGAAAAGGTGTATAAATTTGTGCATCTCTGAGGTAGGATGACGTTGGTTAGAATCGTGTAGATGAGATCTGATGCTGGAAAGAGTGGCCGTACATCAATAGGGTGCTGGATGTCGATGGGCACTGGAAGTGTTCATCAGTGAAAACTGGAACAGGTAGCTGAACGTCAGTGGGAACTTGAACAGGTAGCTGGATGTTGATGGACACTGGAGTTGGACAAAAGCCATTGGAAGCGCTGGAGGCTACACGAGTGAGCTGGAGGCTACTGGTCTTGCTGGAAGCTACAGAAGTGAGCTGGAGGCTGTAGGAGTCGCTAGCGGACATTTTCCTTTATGAAATGGATATTATACTTTGCAAGATCTGTCAACCTCTTGATGTCTAAGGAAATTGGTCAGATCTATAATCAAAGTCTGCTAGTAAATAGATTCGACACCGGTTCATTGAAAGAAGGGAATACTTAATGTAGAGAAAAACTGAATCAGATTGTCAATGGACATAATCTCTTACAAAGGTAGGCATGTTTTAATCTTCATTAATTGTGGCCTCTACAAGTGTTCAATATGGCGACCATTAGACTTGAAAGATACAACTAATGTACTTTATCAGTTAGAGAGTTTATGATCAACTGAGGTATGCGTTTGAGGTTCCAGTGTGTTATATCCTGTTTTGACGGTATATAATAACATGACAAAATACGCCGAGTGGAATGCGTAACAAAAAGGTTTATTCGTACTTCGAATAAATACACAATACAAAATGGCTGCTCGCCTTGAAGTTGATATACGCGTAAATGAAGGTAAAGGAAAAAGGTAACTTAACGTGTGTGAACGGAACGCTCGTCCTGGGAGCTTGGTTAATCCTGACTACACTTGGAGAGTGTAAGATGCGAGACGGTCGGGCTAGTGCGTACCACTGAACTGACTCCAAGACAATTCAAGACGCTCTTTTATACACCGTTTTGTATCCGGTGCTATCCGTAATTATGTCCCTTATAACACAGTGTATACGTGTACCAACCGGAAATAGAATCATACAGTGCAGCCACAAAAAGTATTAAGACTATTTACTGCCAGAAAAAAAATTATTCTGTATTGATGGCAGTCTGCTGACACCACGTTCAAGAACATCTCACGCTTCCACAGCACCAGCTGATGCATTGCATAGATACCATATCCATACTGGAAGCATTGAAGCTTACACCCCCATAACAATGGTATGTTATTTTTTCTAATCCTCATTAATTTGGTCACAAGTATTTGGTCACTACAAATGTGCAATGTAACGCCTATTACATTAGCAAGATTCAACTAATATCGTTCATAATTTAGAGAGGATTTACTTTGACTGGGGCTCACCCCCAAAAATATTGACAACATTGCGTTTACTTGAAGCAAGAAAAGGTGAATTGTTTGTATATATGCTTTTGAACATGGTGAACTTTCGAGATAAACGTCAGCAAGGCTACGATGAAATGACACAGGGCATACGTCATCGGTCAAAACTAGTCTAACTCAAGCATGGGATTCTCATTTCTCACCCGGAATTGAGGAGAGATAACAAAAATGGTGGCTTGTGCTTGAGTAGGAGATTTATCTCTGGGATTAATGCAAAATAAACCTGTGGTTCAAAGAGGGAAAGAGAGAAAAAGAACAGGAAAAGGAAAGAAAAGGATACAAAAAGAGAGAGAGGGGGAGGAGTAGGAGGAGGTAGAGGGTGAGAGAGAGCATGGGTTAAAGCCCTTGATTGCAGTGTACACATTGGCCGTCAGCGAAGAGGGAGGGGGGGGGAGATTTCAGTAAAAAGTTTTTTTGTTTTTTTTTGTGTGACAAATTACATGATAGAAAAGAGTTATTATTGCAGAACGTTGAATGATTTAGCTGTGTCACTTTCAAGTTACAATAAATTCAAAGTTGTAACACGTAACTTAATGGTGCAAGTAACATGTTCTCACATTAATGTTGCATTCTTTTTTAACCAAAAACTCCATTGGACTTCATAAATCGTTGCAGTTTTATTTCAATTCGTTAAAAAGAAAAGATGCGCCATAAGAAATTACTTTGCAAATACGAACAGATTAAAAAGGTAACTAAATTACTTTTGTTTTATTAGATTTGTTTTTTGTAATTTTTGTTTGTTTTGTTATTTTCATTCATTTTTTTTTATGTTTACCTTATTATGCTGATTTTGTTTAAAAGTTAAACCCCTTTACAGGATCTAAAAAATGATTGGAATTGGAGTATACAGGAACCTGTAATAAGTTCCGCTATTTACCTGTAATTTAAATGTCATTTTCTAGTGTCGAATGTATGGTAGAGGTTTCTTAAACAGATAGTTCATCTGTGTTTGAGTTTTTTGGTTTGGTCATACAGCAATATTTCTGACTCTAAAACAAAATATTGTCCACACAAGAAAATTCACTGTGTTTTATGCTATATAAGGCTTGCACCTATGCAAATGAATATGGGCCTCACTTTCAGTCCAGTTATGCATGCGCAGTGCCATTTCTACATCGACCAGCATGATGTTCGCCTCATCATGCATTGTCTACACTTCCTCCTGATCCTTGATCATAGCATGTGCAAGATCACGCTGGTAATTTCTAGTGTGTGCTTCATTGCATGGGTGGTTCTGAAGTTTCTCCATTTCGGCCAGGTGGTGTGATATGCCCTGTATCATCTGAAGTTTCATTATCTATTCCATCAGATGGGATGGCATTATTGCTTGGTCAAACGTACTTCACATGGCATGGAATGCCATCAACAATAATAGTTTATGAGCTAATCACCTCTGTTATCATTCCTTCTTGGAACTTGGACATGCATGAGGAAACTTGACCCATACTGGGTCACCCAGATTGTATTTATTTGCTCCCCCACCGAGCAAATTAGGCACAAGGCCGATTTTTAATGTGAGGAGTGAAGGGAAGGGGAAGGGAAAAAAAGGGGACCAGCTCCCGAGAGGTGGGAAATGGGAGCTGGTTAAAGGTCAGGCATGTGAGGTTGCCCCCACATCTGGTCTTTGCTTGCAGCATCTGCAGAACAGATACTACACTTTGATCCCAGCCCGAAGGCCTATACTGGGTCACCCAGATGGTACTTGTTTTGTGAAATAAGAACTGGGTTGATATTCCTTATTCTAACCTCATATCTGTAGATCCCATTGGCAAGTGCAGGCAATAATGATGTATTGTCATTTGGCATGAAGCTGTTCCAATACACTGCTTCCTGAACAGTGCACATGTTTTTAGTTGCAATGCATTTAATACTGCAGTGGCATCGTTCTGCAATGCCATTGCCTGCTGGTACATAGGGATAACGAAACTGCAGGCACACTCTCCAGCTGGCCAAACACTCCCTGAATTCCCCACTAGTGAAAGTAGTGTCATTATCAATAAGCAGTTCCTGCAGTGGGCCATGCTCAAAGAATATTCGATTGAGATGCTAAATAATGTTGAGATGCTAAATAATGCTGCAACAACGCTTGCCAAATGCTAAAATGTGTTGGATCACAATCTGTGATCATTAGAAAGTGTTTGCCATCATAGTGGGTTATATCCATCCCCAGCCTTTGCCAATTAGACAAATTACCGCTAATCCTCCTTTTTGTCCAATGAAATGCGGCTAGATCAAATGTCTGACATTCTTCACATGCTCTAATACACATTAGCTTTGGTAATCATTGGACAAACCCGCCAGGCTAAATACACTGTACGTCGGATGCTTCGATATCCACTACTCTTATGTACTTCCAAGATCTGACTACTTGTCATTTCATCACTCCTCACAGCACAGGCTCAGTTACACATTTCATCTTCTCTAGCCACCTTTGTGCTTCTTTGCGTCATAGGGTCCGCAAAGTTCTGGCTCAACGGGATCAGAGCAATGGCCATGAACAGTCCATGCTCCTCTACCAGCGACTTTATCATTTCTAATTATCGCTGGAGTAACATTTTGCTTGTGACCCTTGTGCGTACACTGTTATTTCCAGTGAGCATGTCCACTAGCCAGTGATACACACTTACTGAGTCTATTTTTAAGTGGATGACTTTGCGCTTCCATCGTAACACCAAATTGATGCCCTTCAGTGCTGCATCGAGTTCAGCCAAGTTAGTGCATTGGGCATCGGTCGTGGATTGCAGCAGACACTCATCCATGAGCACAGCACCATCATGTTCCAAGAGCATGCCGGCCACCAGAAAGCATCATCTGATGTATTGTCTATGCACGCACCAGAGGCCCTATAAAGCATCGCTCTGCTTCGCCCTGACTATTGTTTCTTTGACAATTTGTTGGAATGGGACATCCTCTGTGGTGTCGTCTCATCCTTGGGTTATGGAATTTGCCCTTTACTTTATAATGCTTGTTTATGCTCCAAGCCACTCAAACATACCCAACCAGTTTTCCACACACGGAGAAAATGTCACAAATTTTGAGATATCCGGAATCATACTTCTACACTGCTATCACACTCCCCCTCTGACTTTTAATTGAAGCACTCCTGTGCCGTCTTCACCCACCCCAGATGTTTGCTTTCTAGACCAAACCGAAGTAAATGCTACTTCGCTTGTTTCACAGACACTACACTGCAGTTTATATATATATGCCATTGATGTATGCCAATGTCGCCAGTCGAACAGCCACATCCTTGGACAGAACAGCCTCTATGATCGCCTGCGGGGTCACATTAAGCTGAAATCCCATCCTAGTCAGGCAGTATCTCTGCTCCTTCACCATCACAGTTTGGAATAGCCATGATATAAATGAACACAATGAGGCCATGGATTGTGATCTATTAGGGTTCGATCCCCTTCTCAGACTTGACGTCATCCATCTGTTGAGTAGTGTTCATAAAAATGAACACTAACCTATCAGTGATGTTTGTGTGCGTGTGTGTCAATGAAGTATCGTGTGATGACTTGGATGCACATGGTCCCTTATGAGAAGGTTTGTTTGTGGTCCACCAAATGGATGCAAGTTTTCAGGCCTGATGAATCCTAGCATGATTCATCAGGCTTATAAGCCTGATGAATCCTAGCATAGATGAAATGCGGAATATTCTGCATAGCTTAATTGCCATATATGTTTTATAACTTACTACCATGCTCTATCTATGTATTGAGCACTGTTGAAGTAAATACTTAAAGTTTACACATAAATTTATACTTTCATATATCAATTTATATGATTAAATGAAGTAGTTTTATATATATATATATATATATATATATATATATATATATATATATATATATATATATATTTATATGGACTTTACATTAAAATGGAAAATACTAAGAAACTCCAAGTCATACAGCCCAGGCTCTAAATACTGCCTTCTATGTTACGCAGAGGCGACCGAGATTATAACAGCACCTAATAAATTAAATATCCTCAATTCAAAACCAGAGATAATTTGCAGTTGTAGGCACAAGAGAAAGTTCAGGTACGTAAATGCAAATAACCCCACTGAAAATGCACCACCGGACAGGAACTAGTTTATTGCGCTTCTTCGCTGTCCATAAAACGTAACAATATCCCTCACTAACCGTTTCCCCTAGTAAAGGGCTATCAGACAACACCCCAAACCAAATTCTTTTTTTTTTTTTTTTTTGCAACCGCCCCTAAGCACTCGCTATCTGCAAAAATCGCCATAAATAAACTTCAACTTTTTAATATAAAATATTAGCACACTCTCTGAATACATAACCATTACATAACATTAAATAAATAACCGACCTAGAATCGCCTGCATCTTGGCAAGGCTTAGTTAACAATATAACTACTTTAAGCTTAAGCCCTCAGACAACTTTGCCTAACAAACCCTATCCACGTAAAACCGTACCACCTATTAAATTGCAACCATACCACCAATTAGCACACGATGCAACCAGAATATAACCTAACCAATCTAAAACCTAAGCCGAATGAAAAAATAGCTTAGAAACCCCCTCCCAGGGCCAAAGACCTAAAACCTAAATTTAGAACCATCCAACCACCACCCGTAACCCCCACTGGCAAGCCCCCCTCCCCCCAAAAAATAAGAAATAATTTAAAAATCAGCGCATTTGGACTCCAATATTAGATTAATGCTAAGCCCTTCATCCCATTATTATTTACATTAAAACATTTAAATATACTGAAAATATAACCTAAGATAAGCTCCCCCGGTTCAGCCCAACCCACGTGTACCATCTCTAAATTCCTTCCAAATTCCTGTCTAGTCGTCACTTCCTGCTGATAATCTCACTAGATTGAACGCATCTGAACCAGTCCAGTTTTGAGTAAATTCCATCACGAGAGTCTTCGTTGAACAAAAACTGTTTTTTGCCATCCAAAATAGGAGAAAAAAGAATTCACCAAGCCAGCGCAATATACACACATATATATATCCATATATACAAACACAGATACACAAAGAAAATACACACAAAAAAAGATAAGGGGTGAGAGTATATAGAAAGTAGCCTCCCCCTGGCTATTTTATGGAGAAATATGGAGTTTTAACAGACAGCTGTAAACCATGCTTCTTGCAACATCTCTTGGATATTAGAACTACTACAAAAAGTAGCTATGCCGAATGGATAGACCTGTCCCTTGTGTTCATAAACGAGAAAGTGTGTATTCCATTTTCTAGACCTTGCTTTTTCATAAAAAATCATAAATGTGATAGCCTTTATAATCGGATTTCAAGAAATTTAAAGTTTTAATGTGGACTCTTGAAACTATCTTTCCCAGTGAAGGACTTCTTTAATATAAACCCAAGGTTTCTTGTTCCCCGAACTATTATGCTAATTCTACATCTACTTTCAATATAGCCTCACCCCTTATCTTTTTTTTTGTGTGTATTTTCTTTGTGTATCTGTTTTTGTATATATTGTATATATGGATATATATATATATATATATATATATATATATATATATATATTGTATATATGGATATATATATATATATATATATATATATATATGTGTGTGTGTGTGTGTGTATATGCATATGTATGTGTGTGTATATATATATATATATATATATATATATTCTTTTATTTTACTTTATTTAATTAATTCACGAGACCACTCACCCTTCACTCCTCACCCCTATTTCCTGTTACTCTGACCCCCCACTTGTCTGTATCCCTTTCTTTTACGCATCCCCTAGTAATTATTATTAACATTATTATCATTATTATTATTAGTAGTAGTAGTGGTGGTGATAGTGGAGGTAGTGGTAGTAGTATTGTTATCACTATTGTTATTATCATTATTTTCTTGTTTTTACCGCTATTATTATTATTATAATAATCATCATTATAATTGTTGTTATTATTATTATCCTCGTTATTATCCCCGTCATTGCTACCATAACCGTTACCATTATCTTCATTTTCATTGTTATTACCATTAACATTGATATTACTTTTATCACAGCTATTGGTAATATTATTTTTATTTTTTATTTTTATCTTTATTTTTACTGATATTTTATTTTTATTTTTATTATTAATACTATTATTATAATTATCATTATTATTATCATTCTCATTATTATAATTACCCTACTATTATTGGTATTGTTACCACTTTTATAAGTAGTAAATTTCTCCTTACTCTTCCACCTTCCCAACTATATATATCCTTTAACCTTTTCCATCAAGTTAAACGCTCTCATAGACATTGCCATCCTATCCTCCGACCGCCCCTCATAATCATACTCCCTATATCATAACAGAAGAAACTTAAAAACATTGCCGCATATTACCTAATCAATATTACAACCTTGCATACCCCCCTCCAATTATAAGCGATTTTATAGCCACCGTTTGCCGTTTAGGTTGCACCTGTCAAAAATACAACTCCATAGATAATAGACACCCCACAAACCGTTAATATAAATTACCATGCAGCAACAATACACCCCCAATTTAACCCTTAAACATATACCCCCTTAAACTCAACACTATGTTAAAGATCATATACAATCTTATATATCATACTATATATAACAAGCTTCTCCTTTATTTATTTAGAATTCAATAAAGCTTCCCCAACATTCTATAATTCCTCTTAATCTTTTTTGTCCCTAATGAACCCTACGCTAGACGCCGCATCTTCCCCATGCTACCTAGCACGTTGTCTACTCTTCTGATGAGAAGCATTAGGCTTCGAAATGCCCTGGCATAAAGAGTCCCTTCTATCCCCCAAATTTTGCTTGTATTCCATTATTCAATAAATGTTCCATTCTATATCTACCAATATATATTTTTATGACTTCATTTCATACTCTTGTTGTCCTATTGTATAAGCTCCAATAATAATTATTGAGCTTGTCATTTTTGTGTGTAGAAAAATGTTTTCCCGCCTTTTTACACATCATCGCCTAAAAATGTAGAAACTTGTGGATGTGTCGCGGTTTCAAAAATCACTGTCTCCTTTTTTTTATTGTTTTTCTTTCTTCACCCTCGCTGTTTTCTCCTTCTCTTCATCTTCCTTTCCCTAAGCAAAGGACGCAAAAGCTAACGCTCCCTAAACATATGAACAACATCTCAGTGAACACGTTTGCTTTCCCTTTCTTTCTGTCCTTGACTTCTTTACGCACGTGGGAATTCAAATGTATTAAGTTTAACGTTAATAATTCAAACAATTGACTTTTTAGTTTTAGACAAAATTAATTCAAATAGAATCAACAAATTCTTAAGCTACTCTTGATTGCAAAAATTTCGTTCTGGAATTAATCAGAGTCATTTGTTTGTCTTATGGGAGCGACACCTCTAACATCACTCTGCCTAAATGAATACAGCCTGCCTCGGCCTAGTCAGGATCTGGTCTGGGAGCAGGCGAAGGCTCCCGAAGAGCGACTGAGAGATACCAGTCATGTCGACCGAATCCACCAGTCAAGGGATTCCCAGCAGCAGTTCAAACAGCCCTTATCAGGGCTAATAAGTTTTCCTAACACTAATGCGATTCATTACTGCTTCCTGCCTGAGACCCACCAGCAGCAAACTTCATTTCACACTTGTGACTTCCAGTTTCAGCGGCTTCCAGCACCTCCTGCAACTTTCCGGCAACCTAGTCTGCACCTCACATTCTCAGTGTAAATCTTTCGTCCATTCCTAAACAATGGCCCTACGTTTTCAGTGTCGACTGTTCATCCTTCCTTAACACTGACCCTATGTTCTCAGTGTCGATCTTCCGTCCATTTCTAAGCACTGACCCCGCATTCTCAGTGCCTACCGTCCGTTCCTAAACACTGACCCCACGTTCTCAGTGTCCACCAACTAAGATATCCTCCTTAACACACCTGGCCAACTCCCATACACCCACCTTAAAGAAGCCGTTCTCAAGTGTATGGGACGTTGAGATGAGGACCTTATAAGAGATTTATTCTCTAATGTGTCTCTGGGTGACAGAACACCATCTCAGCTCCTGCGCCTTATGAAAAGTCACCTCGGAAACCACACCATGGCTGAACCCATCCTTCAAGGCCTGTGGATGGATCAGTTACCATCGAACATTACCTAAGTTCTGGCTCTGGTGCCAGTAGACACATCACTGGATATTGTGGCCAATTCTGCCGACAAAATTTATTCCCAGGGTCACCAAAGGGCCCACCAAGTCGAAACTCTCCCTCAAAACCCCACTCAATGCTTTGATGAGGCAATAGCTCAGTTAAGAGCCGAGTTCCAAGACCTGAAACTCTCCCTACTCCAGAGGTGACGAAGCTCAGCACCAAATACTCGGAATCGGAGCCCAGTACCACATACCTGGAATCGCAGCCGTACCCGCAGCTCAAGTCAGGGACGAAGTAACAACCCAGGCGAATGCTGGTACCATCAAAACTTCGGTGACAAAGCCCGCAAGTACCAACTTCCCTGCAGACACCAGAAGACCCAGGGAAATGAATAAACCAGCAGGCAGTGGTGACGACCCCTGTTGGTACACAATCACATAGTCATTTTTTTTATGTGTGGGACCGGAACAATGGCCTAAAATTCCTAGTTGATACCTGTGCAACCACCAGCGTAATACCACCTGCCAACCTACAGGAACATGAGAATTGACGCTCAATATCGATTTCAGGCATAACCTTAAGTGGTTGTTCACCGTAGCAAACGTCAGAACACCCTTGCTTGGCGCCGATTTCTTGGCATATTATAATTTGGCTGTTCACATGAAGACAAGGACCTTGTCCAACAACACATCTCTCAAGATTACAGGGATTCCATCACGTCTAAACACATCTAAGATTAGTGTGGCAACGCAGCATGACCCATGCTATGCAGGAATTCTTGGTCGGTACAAGGACATTACCCAGCCTATTAAGCCTACCAACGCTGGCGAACATCAGACACAACATCACATCGAGACTGTTGGACAACCTGCATATTTACGGCTGCGACGACTCCCTCCACACATATGGCATATGCTAAGAAGGCATTTGAGGAGATGTTGGCGGACAACATCATCCGTTCCTCAGACAGTTTATATGCCTCACCACGTCACTTGGTACCAAAATACAACGGGGAATTCAGAGTCTGTGTGGACTACTGGAAACTCAATGTGCCCACTGTTCCTGACCGGTGTCCTCTCTCACATATTCACGATTTTGCCTTGGGCTTACAGGGGGCCCGTATCTTCTCGAAAATAGACTTGACGAAGATTTACTACCAAGTCTCAGTCGCTCAGATAAAGTTTTGCATGGTTTTCCATACGTCTATGCCTGCATTGACAATACCTGGTGGCCAGCAGAGATACCAATTCCCATGAAGAACACCTAGAAGAAGTATTTTACCGTCTAAGACATTATGGTCTCCAAATCAACCCAGACAAGTGCAAATTCGGTGCACAACATATAGATTTTGTTTGGACGCCACACAGATGCTCACGGGATCCCCCCACTTCCTGCTAAGATAGAAGCCATCCAGGATTTTCCAACGCCTACATCCATAAAGCAGCTGTGCCGTTTCTTGGAAATGGTGAATTTTTACAGATGATGCATCTCCGGATGCTCAAGCCTCCTCACCTCCCTGACAAATCTCCTCCAGAGGAAAAACAAAGCCATCACCTTGGAGGGTGACTAAGAAAAAGCATTTTTAAAGCAGTAAAAAACAGCTTTAGCTTACTTTACCAAGTTAGCGCTTCTAAATGAGGACACATTGACGCAGATATACCTCACAACAGATGCTTCGGATAGTGGAGTGAGAGCTGTGGTAGAATAAGAGTGTGGCGACCAATGCAAACCCATTGCATTCTTCTCCGCAAAGATATCACTAGCTCAGTCAAGATACAGTACCTTCTCGAAAGAGCTTCTGGTAATATATCTCACCATCAGGCACTTTAAACACCTACTGGAAGGGCGGAACTTCACTATCTTGACTGATCACAAACCACCGACAAGCTCTTTCTCAAACAACTCTGACAAGTATCCTGCCCGTGAAATCAGACATCTGGATTACATCTCACAATTCACCTCTGATATCCAATATGCCAAAGGAAGTAACAACACTGTTGCAGATGCCTTGTCCAGATCCAACATCAACACCTTAGAAGACAGCCCACTCAGCCAAGATTTAATAGCAGAGGCACAGGAATCTGATGCAACCCTCCCAGGCAACCCTCGCCTGCACCTTGCTCCTCCGATCGGCAATCTCGCCTGCACTTTGCTCCTTTGGCTTGCAACCTCGCGCGCACCTTGCTCCTCCAGTCTGCAACCTCGCCTACACCTGACTCCTGACCATTCGTCCATTCCTTAACACTAACCTTACATTCTGTGTCAATCTTTTGTCCATTCCTAAACACTGGCCCTACGTTCTCAGTGTCAATCTTTCGTCCATTCCTAAACACTGACTTCGTGTTCTCAGTGTCTACCATCTGTTCCTTAACACTGACCCTACGTTCTCAGCTTCGACCGTTCGTCCTTCCTTAACACTGACCCTTCAATCTCAGTATCGATCTTCCATCCATTCCTAAGCACTGATCCTGCGTTCTCAGTGTCTACCGTCCGTTCCTAAACACTGATAACCCATGTTCTCCGTGTCCACCGACCATTCCAGATCGCCCTGACGTCCAGCTGATCATTCCAGACTCAGCGAGCAACCTTAAACCACAGTACGTCTAGAGTACCTGTTCCAGACCTCCAGTCCTTAGCCTCCTGTGACGTGCGACCCTCCAAACAGCCAGCATCCCGATCATACGATCTCAAACACTATTTCACACTTCCTTTACAAATAAAAGAGGAACCCTCGTCTTTAACCAAACAACCTGTTTGTCGTTCTTCTTTGCCTTTTTGCCGTTTACTTTTGCCCATGTTTACCTTGTTAGTTGTTGGACCGATTGTCCCCAGACGGCCGGCCTCGCAACAGGTGGATGGTAGCATTGGAGTGAAAGGCCCCAGTTTTACCAAGATTACATTTTGAACACTTAAAATAGTGAATTAGAATTTTATCGAAGGATAAATAAATAAAATTTAAGACCAACAATAAATTTTACGGAAAAATTTTAGCAAAATATGGTTATTATCCAGAATTCAGCCTAGTCAAAACAGTAAAAATATAGAAAATACCGAAAAATCACAGAACGAAGATATCATATTCCAAAAATTACGTAAATTGATCAAGTGGTTTTTGCTTTAAGTAAGAAAATCAAATTTTATGAGTAAACAAAAAGGAAATATCTCACGTCGCCATCTTGAAAAAACAAAACAAAAAAAAACAAGAGCAGATAAGTCCACCATAATTCAAACTTGCGAGATCAGCTTTGTAATGCTACCGATTTCACATTAATCGTTAAAAAAAAAAAACGATTTTCTTGATAAAATAAAGAACTTGATTTATTTACGTAACTTTTGGAACATGACATTTCCGTTCCCAGACGGGGACGTACATCATAAAGATTTTTATGTATTATTTATTTATTATTCATTTTATTTTTTCATAGGTTGAATTCTAAGTATCCCGAATCTAAAAGTCCCTGTAATACAATTGAACCTTTTTTCTTTCTTTAAATGTGTTGAGAGGGACGAGTAAATGCACTAGTATTATAAAAACACACACACACACACACACACATTTACAAGTTTGTATTTCCTTTTTCTTTAACAAAACACACACACACACACACACACACACACACACAAAAGAAAACGAACGAATCACAAAAAGAAGAAAAAAAAGACACTCGAATATCTCTCTTCTAAAGTGATTGTCACATTTTCAAGCATTCGGGCAGAGTTTACCATTTTTATGTAGAATTTCCTACTTGTCAACTTCACTCAGCAACAAGTTATTTTTATTGCTGAAATAATTGACAACTTTGTTTTTTATTAGTGAACCTAACCTAACCTGCAAAACAAGTCTGTATTACTTAAATAAATAACAACCCAGGAAGTAAAAGTCGTGCGGTAAAGTTAGTGTCGACTTAACATTGGCCGTTGAGCCGTGAAGGACTGCAACTTCAGACAATACAAAGGATTATTTTTATTATTATTATTGTTGTTGTCGTCGTCGTATTTTTAATTTCTGGGAGAAAAAGTAACTACTTGGAAGACTTATATGTTGCATTTAATTTGTTAAAAATTCAAAAGTGTTCATTTCTTTCCCACTGATGGCGTGCGGATGACACTTCAACTTTCAATGTTTTTACGTCCTTTTCTTCAGCCCAAAAAATAAATTGCCACAGTTTTATTTCAATTTATCCAAAGAAAAAAATATACATATCACAAAACTATCATGAACATACTGAAAGCGTAAGTAGTCTGCTTACTTTTTATTTACTTATTTATACTTTGTGTACGCGATTTTGTATTAAAATGTATGTGCTTCTACAGAATTTGAACAAAAAAAAAAAAAAAAAACAAATAAACTTCGGTTCAAATTCCGTAGACGTACCAAAATCGGTGCTTGTACAAAGAAAGGCGACAGATCAAACAAGGGAAATAAATCGTGAAACAAGGAAGTTTATTATTATTATTATTATTATTATTATTATTATTATTATTAAAGTGAAGGTACAAGTACAGAATAGTTACAAAACATTCCTCCCCATGTTAAAAATGGCTTTCTGCTGCTAATAGCGGAGAGGGGAGGGACAGAGATTGGTTAATGGTTCTGGTTCAGTTCACGTGTACGAGCGATATCCCCCTATATATTTTTAGTTTCGCCCTTTTTTCAATTTTTTCAGCGGATTATTATCGACTCGACACTAATCTACCAGACTATCAAAAAAAAAAAAAAAAAAATGAAAAACGTCAATATTTAAATATTTGTAGGGGTGCTGTAGTGTCAGAAATTTCGTGAAAATAGTGAATAATTCCACCCCATCTTTCCAAGCTTATAACTCCTCGAAAAATGTAATTCAAGCCCTAATTTTTTTTTCAATTAAAGGAGCAAGGACCAAGGTTTTATTAAAAAAAAACAAACAAAAAAAAACAATGTGTTTCTTTAAAAAAAAAAAGGTTTTAAACTTCGGACTTTACAGGTAAATTTCTAAAAAAGCGATTTTTTTTTTTTTTGTTTTAAATGTGAATATATTATTTATTGACCTTTTCTCTTCAATTTGTGATATATAAAACTCCCCGACATAATTATTTACTTTTTAATAGACATTTCAAAATGAGAGGCGTGAATTATTCGACCCCCTGTCTTTCCAAGCTTATAACTCCTCGAAAAATGTAATTCAAGCCCTAATTATTTTTTCAATTAAAGGAGCAAGGACCAAGGTTTCATTAAAAAAAAAAAAGACAAAAAAAAACAATGTGTTCTTATAAAATAAGGTTTTAAACTTCGGACTTTACAGGTAAATTTCTAAAAAAGCGATTTTTTTTTTTTGTTTTAAATTTGAATATATTATTTATTGACCTTTTCTCTTCAATTTGTTATATATAAAACTCCCCGACATAAATTAATTATTTAATTTTTAATAGACATTTCAAAATGGGTGACACTTGGGGGGGGGGGCGTGAATTTAAAAAAAAACGTTTGTCTAAAATATTATATTCGGTTTATTAGAAAGAACATAAAATTTCACATTGACCCTGAAAATATCGTAAAAATAGAATCAATAGAAAAATTTTTATAGATTTTTAAAGTTTAAAAATTGAAAAATATTGAGTTCGGAAAATTCATTACTGTTTTAAAAAAAAAAAAAAAATATTTCTATTACTTTTAAAACAACTGTAATAGTTTATTTTGGAAGTATAATCCATAAAGAAAATAAATAACCCACTTTTAACAGAGAAATTACGAGATTTTTATATTGTATTGGCAGTTTCGTGTTAGGGGTGTCAAAAATTCCTACAAAAATTCTGATACTGCTCCAGTTTCTAATGAAACGTTATAGTAATTCGATCACCCATTTTAGAACCACTACGTTTTTAAGCCAAATTTCGCGAATTTAGCCTTTTTTTTTTTTTTTTTAAAGCAGTTTAGCCTTTTTTTTTTTAAATTTCGCTTGAAATTTGCCCTTTTCCGATTATTTTATATGTCCACTATTGGCACCGGCTTTCTAAATAATAACGTTATTATTTCAACGCGGTACAATAAGTTGCATGATTTCATTAGATCACTGAAGTTAAGCAACATTAAGTTTGGCCAGTACCAGATAGGTGACTAACTGGGAATACCAGGCGTTGTATGTAGGAGGACGTCAACCAATTTAATTAAACAACAAACAGCAAAAACAGAACTCTAATTAATGTAATTAAAATTTAAATAATTTCCAGTTCTGTTTTCGTAAATTTATATCAAAAATATTATTTTTTTAAAAATAAATTAATGTAATTTAATTAAATAACGATTAATAAGTAAAAATTGAAAGTAATCTAAGATATACTTTCTAAAATAAGCAATCTGAGTTATGTCCCCTGTTTCTGTAATCTTATTTTAAAGAATCGATCTGTTACTTTTCTTTGCACAAACATCCTAAAATCTTTGGTTATCTTTCGTTTTCGAGGAATCTGACCTCCACCCCCAAATGTTGCAAATCCATAGTTTCAAAATGATTTATTATTGCATTTAAACCAATTATATTTAATATTTTTAGCATTATTGTAAATTAACATCTTCAGCTAAATCCCCCTCCAATGAGATTCTACTTTTTTTAGGCGATTATTTGTGAACACCTTGAAAAATCTAACGGGGAAAGAAAAAAAAAAAAAATATTGTTAGAGTTGGGGGATTAATTTAGCATATAATTTTAACGTAAAATTATCCCACAATTTTCGGGTTATTCTCGTGTTTTAGGGCAGTTAACAAAAAAATGTTGCTATGGGAGATGAATTCTGTGCGTTTTGGAGGTAGGTCTACTTTTTTTAGGCGATTCCGTGTGGTTTTACGATCTTGCCACGCGAACTTAGGGTTAGTAATAAGAAATTAGTTAACTACCCTAAAAAGTTAGGTAAAACTATACAAACACCGTGACAGCGAATTAACCCTACCCCTAACCCTAACCCTAACCCTAAACCCTAACCCTAACCCTAAACCCTAATCCTAACCCTAACCCTAACGCTGTCACGGTGTTTGTATAATAATACCAAAAGTTAGAAGGACCTTGAATTGGGAGATTATTTTAGTTTAAATTTATATGTGAAACCTTTTTTTGAATTCTAAAATAATTGTTTATTTTTCTGCAAAGTTTTAAATAGGATGTTCACACGTAAAAAAAAAAAAAAAAAACTAGGGGAGGGCGTGGGGTTAAAGTACAAATTTATTGTATTTTTTGCCAACAACAACATCTATAGATCTAAATTGTAGTTCCTGTTTGTTCGTGAACTTCTAGGCATTTGGAGACAGCTCCCCCCCCCTCCCAATCATATACAGTGTAACCCGGATATAAGAGATCCGAATATAAGAAAAACGGATATAAAAGAGATTTTCTCTGGTCTCAAATTAGAGCCTGTGTTAATGTATAGTGTAACCTGGATATAAGAACACTTGATATAAGTATAACCCGGATATAAGAGAGCACCATGACCGCGAGAAGTCTCTTATATCCGGGTTATACTGTATATTCTAAAGCTGCATTATCCTGTTGAAATTTACTAGCCAGAAGCATTGCCGGCCGTTCTTTAGCAAAGGTTCACAGAAGTTTGAGCTTCTTTCAAAAGTTTTGTTTGCGCAGGCATGAAATTACCCGCACAAACATTCAGTTCCTGTTCAATTTTCGTTCCGACAACGTGTCAGTCTCGTCTTGGAAACTCCTGAGTTCTGTAGTTTATTCCCTTAAATGGGATCTTTGAATTAAGTTTCCCTGTTTGGGAACAGAAAGGTCCCAGCTCGCGAATATCAGGTAGCAAGAAAAGAGAACAGAACACAGATAGGTATTAACTACAGCCTGCTCGCCGTGTAACAAAGTTTGGCATGAGGGACTGCTAATGAAAATATAATCGTACGGTATAACTAGACGTATACTAAATATAATTAGATCCTTCTTAGACAATAGGACCATCCAGGTTGTTATTAATGGATGTACATCAAAACAGCATAACATTAATGCAGGAGTGCTTTAGGGGTCGATTCTTGAACCACTATTATTCCTGATATTCATTAATAATCTCCCTGACAATATTGTGTCCGAGATAAGTATATTTGCTGATGATACAATGCTCTATAACATGCACAAGGAAAGAACAGATGTACACAAATCTAAGACGATGACAGAATTCTTAGAAAATGACTTCCAGGCCGTAGTGGAATGGGGCCATAAATGGATGCTAATATTTAATGCTAGTAAGCCAAGGATGGAATACTGTTGCCATATCTGGGCAGGAGCTGCTAAAAACAGCGTATCCTGCCTTGGCAGAGTACAAAATAGACTTCGTGGCTTAGTGGGGGATGCCCTTTTCTCTACCTTGCAACCTCTCTCCCACAGAAGAGACGTTGCGAGCCTATCCTTGTTTTATCGTTATTTACATGGCAGGTGCTCGTCTGAACTCCAATCTTTGGTCCCCCCTCGCCAATCTTTCACGAAAAACACCCGTCTAGCTGAATCCACTGTGAAAAATTTCCCCCACTCTATATCTGTGCCTAAATCAAAACGCGGATTCCATGAACAAAGCTTCTTTCTTAGAACTGCACGCCTGTGGAACTCTGTTCCGTCTGCCTGCTTCCCACCGGACTACAACTTGGATGTGTTTAAGTCCAATGTTAACAAATTCCTAATGAACCGTCCCCTTAAGTAAACACTTCATCAAATCTCCACACTAACGTAATGTACTTGCAATAACCCTTATCCCTGAGTGGCTTCCGGGCCTTGATAAGTGGTGATCACTGTGTAAAAAAAAAAAAAAGTAGGAATAAGCTGCTCTCCTTTAATGATTACAAGAAGCCTCTCCAACCACTGATATCCACGACAAATAACACACCTACCTGAGAATTCTTCCTTCAAGGTTTTCGGCTTAACATTCACAGGCAATATGAGCTGGAACAAATACATAGAGGATAATTGTGAAGGTTGATACAAAGAAGGTGGGTTCCCTCTATCATGCTAGAAGACTACTTACATCTGAGAATATTTTTTACCTCTACAAGGCCACCATTTGCACATGCATGGAGTATTGTTGCAACATCTGAGCTGGTGCATTTACCGTTAGTCTTTCCCTTTTGGATAGGGTTCAAAAAAGAGTCTTAGATTCCACTTTGTCAACTAAGCTCCAACCCCTGTCCCATCGCCGCAATGTTGCATTCCTGTGCCTGTTTTACAAATATTTTAATCAAATGTGCTCTGATGAACTCATTGCACTTGTGCCCCCTCAACATGCATATCCCTGACAAACCCGCTTAGCAACAAAATCACACCCCTTCACTCCTTAAATGCCAGAAAGCTTTTTACTCTAATAGTTTCTTCCCTCGAATGGCTAGACTTTGGAATTCCCTTCCTGTTACCTGCTTCCTTGACTGTACTTATATGCAGAAATTTAAAATGTAACGTAAACCAACATCTTAATCTTTCCTAGGCATGGTTCTGTATAGTAGCCGCTTACGTCCAAATGGCAATATGGCTTGTTAGGGGTGAATGTGAGTAAAAAATAAAGATAAAAAAACAACTTTTTTTTTTTTTTTTAGCCTTTTATGTTTTCTTTTCACATGCTTTTAGGGTAGTTAAAGGGGTAGATAACTCTTTGGGATTTATGTCCCTTTGATTACAACATTACATTCCTCTAATTCTTGGTGGAATGCATTGCTCTCTCTCTCTCTTTTTTTTTTTTTTTTTTTTGTTGTGTGTGTGTGTGTTACTTCATTATAAAGTCTTTGAATCTGGTTGGAAGCAGTCTTTTCCATGATGGGTTTAGTCTTGGAAGTTGGTCAGCCATTTTGGTTGTGAGTGTTCCTCAATGCTCTTCTTGTGGGTGTAGGCAGTATTTGCCTTCCGAGTTTAAGTCTGACTCTTCTTCTTATTGAATGTGCTCAAGCTTACTCGCTTGAACAGAGATGAGTTTCTGATGACTTGGTGGTTTCCTCTCTGCATGGTTATCATATTACGCTTTCTTTTTATTTTTGTGACCGTATATGGTTTGGGGTTGTATAATGGGGAAACCTTGCCTGACCAGGATTTTGTGACCTAGGCAGAGGGGTGTTGATTTTTTATCTTTATTTTTGCCCGCATACGATTTCATTTTCTTTCATTTGGAATTATTTTTTTTTTCTATACTGTCCAACATTGGCCCTAGTGCTGGTTTCTCAACAGTATTAGGTATGCTGATTTTCATTTTTCTGCCAGTACAGGCTTTGAAAAGAGATGTTTTTGTGGTGGGATGAGGGGGGTGACTATATAGCCTTAGAAAGTGGGGTGACTGGGTTTCCAATCGTGACCTTCCACCATGGTAGCAAGTACAAATCTTTTTAAAATACGCATAAAGTGCTCCACCTGTCTATTTGCCTCAGGCCATACAAGTGCGATTTTTCTGTGCCTAAAACCTGACTGATTGGCAAAAGTCTTGAAATGGGAGTCCATTATCAGACTTTAAATCAGTTGGATACCCTTGTCTGGCAAAGATCATGTTCAGGCGAGAGATGACTGCACTTGCAGACACTATCAGCTATAGTGATTGATTTAGTCTCCAAAAATGGGAAAAGATCTGCAAAATCAACCAAAGTTTCAATTCATGGAGCAGTTGCGAAGGAATTGGAGTCTATGGGTTCACGATGTGCATGTTCCGCGCTGATAGTCCTTGTGGTAATCTTTCCTGACTGATGGCGTGTCCAGAGGTTCAAGTCCAGATAAATTCGCTATTTCACAGAAATCATGAGTTCCTTTTTGACTGCCGTTTTTTGCAGATAGATGAGCAGGAAAAGTCTTCCCTTAAAATTGGATTCTCAATAAAACAAGACCGACACGTATTGTTGTAACGAAAATGGAACAAGAACTGAAGGTTTTTGCCGAAACGAATTTAGCGTGTAATTTCATGCCTGACCAAATGAAACTTCCAGAAGAAGCTGAAACTCCTGCGAGCTTTTGCTATAGAATAGTTGGCAGAGCTCCTAGCTAGCAAATTTCAACAACCCAAAATATTTTGGATAAGTATTTTTCATCTTAATGAAAGGTGGACGACATTAGAGCGTAATCTTCATTTCTGGTTACCATCGGTAAAAAAGACATTTATTTTATTTATAACTTGAAAATCATAAAAGAGCTTGTGCAGCAGCTAGGGATTGTTATTCTCGGCCCCAAAAATAAAGAGATTAAACCATTCCTGTAATGACCTGGTCCCTGTTGATTGCGGTGTAATGCTGGTTCTGTGCAGTTCTAGGAGATCCACTCTCCTAGGCTTTGTCTCTCTTTGAGAAAGAGGTTAGCTTATTGCTATTCAGGCACTCTTTGCAGGTTACAGTGCCCCTTCTTGGGGTTGCTGACTTCTCACTCCCACTTTCCGGGCCCTGTCGTTGGGGCATTAGAATACACCGACTGCCTCCCTGCAGAGGGTAAAAGTCCCTCAATGGGGATCCTGGATATGACCTTAAACTATATCCAGTGGTGAGGCTCCAGCTTGCAGGCTTTGGAGAGTGTGGAGCCACCCTTTAATTACCATTGCTCCCAGGTCCACTCTGACCCGGGGTGGTAGTACCTGGTAGGGTTCCAACTATGGGTTAAATAGAAACCGACTTGAAAACAACAAATATATTCTATTAAAAATTTTTTCTTCAAAATTTTTGGATTCGGCATTAAATAACCCGAAAAGGGTTGATATGCCGTAAAACAAAAACAACCAACCAACCAACCCACTTTCCGACTCTGATGTCTAAGTTTTTGCAGTAGGAAAGAACTAAATACCTTATTAGCATTTCGATTCTTAAAGGCTGGAAATAGAAGTGCACAGGAATATATAGAGATTCCTGAAAAACGCCAGGTGTGCCTATAAACTTACAGAAATGTATTTCAAGTAATGTCACCAATTGACACCCCTATTACGCAATGAAAGCTGTATAAGTCCTTCGACCCTCTCTAATAAATTGAATATTATAAAATGTTTAAAATAAGTAAATGAATAAAAATAAAAATAAATTATTTATTAAACACAAAAAGAATATAGAGTTCCATCGTTCAGGTCCAGACAATATTAGGTTTTCCCAAACCACCTCATATATAATGATTGCATCATATAATCATTATGCATATAACTTTCATGCATACAATACAGTGACATTTTTTTATCTTTTTTTTTTTTTTTTGTGTTAACCAAATGTTATAATATTAATTTTTGTGTTAATCAAATGTTATAATATTAATTTTTGTGTTAACCAAATGTTATAATATTAATTTTTGTGTTAACCAAATGTTATAATATTAATTTTTGTGTTAACCAAATGTTATGATATTAATTTTTGTGTTAACCAAATGTTATGATATTAATTTTTGTGTTAACCAAATGTTATAATATTAATTTTTGTGTTAACCAAATGTTATAATATTAATTTTTGTGTTAATCAAATGTTATATATACAAGGAGCGTTCCAAAAGTAATGCCTCCAATTATTTTTATTTCGTCTGAATGAATTAGAGGGGATTGCAAATTGCATTGTTAAAAGTTTCATCTCTCTGTTGCAGATATTGATGGTGTGAGACTCTGAGAAAACAAGCCTGTTATGTACGTGTGCCAGAAGCCGAGAGGCATCATTGAGTTCCTGGCAAAAGTGCATTGAGAATGGTGGTGACTATGTAGAAAAATAAATTCTGAAGCACAAGATGTGGCTCATTTTAATGATAGCACTCCTGTTTTCGTAGCTCTTCAACTTTTTGAGTTAATAAAATAGGAGGCTTTACTTTTGGAATGAGTCCCATTTATGTTTTCTTGTAAAGCTTACTTAAAATTACTTAAAAAGAAAAAAAAAAGCATACAAAACCATGGAATGTTTCAATGTAGATACTGCCACTCCGACCAAAACTAATCATTTATTTGAGGAATGCTTTTATTTCTGTAATAAAACTGATTATCAAGCACCCCATATAAAACAAAACGCACATTTCAACAGCTTGATAATTTTATCTGAACATTGAGCAAGTTTTCTCACCCTCAGCTAAACCACCCCCACTACCTACAAAATGAGATTCTATTTTTTAGACAATTACATATACAGAGACCTCAAAAAATGTGACAAAAAGTAAATAGATAATAATCTATCTATATAGAAGAGTGAGAACGTGTATATGCGTGCGGATACTTCTCAACCTATATACTCAACAAATTTTTAATCTACAGGCTTGAAATTTGGTATATAGGGTATTCAGACATATGGAAAACTTTTTAATCAGTTTTCATCCCGGAAAAAAGGGCTGCTGAGGGGTCAAAATTGAAAAATTGGTACTTGTGGGGGAGGGTTAGGGTTTTTATCTGCTTGTCAACTGTTTCATGAATGCGCATGCATGAATTGTTTATATGACAGATACTGTATGTTAAGAATAAATGGGTTTGAAAACACTTTAAAGTTGTGACAAGCTGGCCTAATGGTTATCATACTTGACTCACTGTCTTTAGGTTTTGGTTTCGATCTCCGCTTGAGTATTTTTTTTTTTTTTTTTTTACTTACAAGAAGTGAACTGTTTAGAAAAAACATAATACTCGCACGCACATGTCTCAGTTCCTTTCGTTTTTCTTTTACTTCATTATTTTTTAAGGAATTAATGTTACATTTAATACCGGGCAATGCCGGGTACACTTGCGGATAAAAAATATTTTAGAATTTGAAGATGATTATCACGCAATTTGAATTTGAAGTAGTACAAGTGGGACGTCCATTTCTGAACCACTGTCATTTTAGGGTACTTGATAAAGATTTGCTGTTACAGTACTTATGCAGAATAACGACTGAAATAAAATATTTAGAAACCCATTCTTAATATGGGGAGGGCATTTTATTTATAAACAAAAGTTGCCGTAAAAGTTGAATTTAACTTGAAGACCCTATCTAAAACAATAGCACGGTCTGTATTCTGCATAAATACCATTTTTACTAAAGGAGATAAATTCTGTGCCATTATTTTTAGGTAGGGAGGATACTTGCATTTAGGGTTAAGGATTTTACCTCCTACCCCTAAAAAAACCTACCATAATGGGATAAAAATTCTGAACCCTAAGTCCTAAAAATCTAGTTAAATGGACTAAAACAACATTATGCGGTTCAAGAATATCCCACAAATGGTCAATGATTTTACATTGAATTTATATGCGAAATTGATCCCCTGCCTTAAATTCTAAATTAACTTTTTTTTGTTTTGTTCATTTATTTTCCACCAAAGTTTCTTATGGTGTTCACACATAATCGCAGATAAAAAATACTAGAATCTTATTTTCTTTTCTTTTTTTTTGTGTTGGGAGTGGGGGTAGCTGAGAGGGTTCATCTACAATAATATCCTTATTTCTTCTATTATATAAAAGAAACTTTATCTGTGTGTGTCTGTGAGTTCGTTCCCTATGGACTCAAAAATGGCTTGGCCGATTTTTTATAAAATTTCGCACAAAGGTACTTTATGTGCTTGGCAGTGTTCTTAGGTAGGTTTTGTATTAGAATGTCTTTGATAAGTATCACTAATTGAAATAATTCGATGTAAGAAGGAACAATTGATTTTGACCAAAGTTAACACTTTACACAGCTTAACATTACAAGTGCATTTGAGAAGTTTTATTACCACACAAGCAGAAAGGCCCAACATATAAAATCAACAGTAGATTATTTGATATGACAGGGGTGTGTTCAAAATGAATGTTTCTGTTTAGGGCACAATTGGAGCATGATACTTGACTTTTGCATTTTAAACTTTAATTCAAGCCATTATGTATAAACAAATGATTTTATAAAATCAACAGTAGGTTCTCTACAGTGCAATGTATTGTGGGC
Source organism: Euprymna scolopes (assembly GCF_053919585.1). Taxonomy (NCBI): domain Eukaryota; kingdom Metazoa; phylum Mollusca; class Cephalopoda; order Sepiida; family Sepiolidae; genus Euprymna; species Euprymna scolopes. Next base: position 117,618,490 of record NC_136489.1, on the reverse strand, counting down.
TAAGTCACTGCGGGGAGGCATGTGAAGTTTCCTTCTGGTGTACCGCAATGGGTCCCAAACTACAGCAGTCAATCAACTGATTTGATTGAAAAATGGGCGATTTCACAGATTTCGATGGCAATAAAAATTTTCGAGTGTGTAACATTCGTTGATCATCATTCAATCCCGGGCAACGTCGGGTCTTCCTGCTAGTTTGTTTATAAAATAAATTAAAAAAAAAAAAAAATCAAGCTCTACACAAACAGTAAAAAGACTCCCTAAAAAACATTTAGGACTTGCTTGTTTGTCAGTATTATTTACCAGTTCTCATCAAAAGTGAATGACGTGTGTGTGGAGAAGGTTGGCACTCTGGATAGTTTAAACCTATTGTGCGTCGTCATTTCGGTGAGGCAACCGGCGATATATCAATTCCGTCTTCCAAAAGAGGATATAATGTCTGTGAAGATGATCTTATGATCTGTACCCTATTCTGATGCTATACCGGAGGTCGAGGGCTAGAATATACCTCTCCCACCGAAGGAAAATGTGATACAAGGTCAAAATGTGGGATGTCAGCCAGTGGGACCCGGATCAATTTACAAGGAATTTCGGGTATGCTTAACTAGTTAATAGAACCGGGGGGGGGGGTTAAATACAACAAATAAATGGGGGCATCTTCGTTATTTGAGCGAAATTCAAAAATCAAAGTTTTAAATTTCAAGAAAAACCAATTGTATTTATTTAATTGGCATAGTTTGGGCCAAGATCAAAGTGTAGTATGTGTTCTTCAGATGCTACACTTCAATTTCTTATTCACTCTCAGTGGAGGCGCAATTCTTCACGACTGTGACAATTTTTATTTTTGTTCCTTTTCTACACGTTAAAAAACGACCCTGGTCTAACTCTGCCCCATGGGGAGGCATTGTAAATAGGTACTTAATTGGCATATCACAGTAATGAACATATTCAAAAATTACAAACAAAAAAAATCAATAAAATAGAAAATTAATTATTAATGAAAATAGTTTTCAAAGACAATTAGCAAAAATCGAGTTTTTCTAAAAAAAAAAAAAAAAAAAGGAAACTAGAGAGTTCGACTTGTAACAAGGGAGTTAATAATTTTCTGAAATCTTAGTTTAATTTAGCAAAACTCAATTTTTGCAATTGTCTTCAAACGCTGTTTTCATTAATAATTAATTTTCCACCACATTGTTTTTCATAATTTTTGGATATATTAATTACTGCGACATGACAATTAAGTAAATGTCGTCGGTTTTACTTGAAATTCAATATTTTTGTTTTCGCTCTAATAACAAAGCACCACCAATAAATGTTACCAGCTCTTCTACCTACCTGATCAGTTTTGTGTGTGTGTGTGTTTATTTTAACTTATTTTAAAGCGTTTTGTAGTTTAGTGTCAGTTCTGTTAAGTTAGAACAGAAATCATTGCTTACATTAGTCAGTCATGTGGAGTCTTGATAATCGCTCAAAAATCGAAAATTAAACAAAATCACACCTATAACTGTCATCAATCATTTGAAAATGTAATATTTTATTACCAGTATTTTAGAGCGATTCTCAAGACTTTGTGTGATCGTCTGATATCAGCCATCTTTTTTTCTCGGTCTAAATTAAGGGAGTTTACACTAACTGTGTATCTGATTTACAAGGGTCATTCCAAAAGTAAAGTCTCCTATTTTTTATCTAAAAAAAAATTGAAGAGCTACGAAGACATTAAAACAAGTAACCTTTTCCGTACATGTACAGTTTAATCAAGTCATTAAAAAATAAAAATATCGAAGAAAGGTTATATTGTACGTATCCGTTTTGAACTGAAGATCTCCAAAAATAAATTTCATTTAATTTGATCGAATATTTTTTTTTTTTTTACAGCGGAAAAATACGTTTTTATGAGAAACACGTTGAAGTCAGCCATTATAGGAATTTTTATCACGCCACGGGGAGATTACATCCATGTAAAGTGCCGACACTCCCTCCTCAACTTTATTACTAGCTTTTCTTCCTACAAATCGAACCTTTTGCTCGGTATCTTAACAAATTGTTTTTTCGTTGTAAAAATAAAAAAAAAACTACTTCATGAAATTAAGTGAAAATTTTTTTCGGAGAACTTCATTCCATAACGGATACGTACAATATAACTTTTTCCGATATTTTCATTTGTTAATGTCTTGATTAAACTGTACAAGTACCACCTTCTCTGCTCCATGGTCACCACCATTTTCAATAAACTTTAGCCAGCGACGAACAATGGCTAAAGTTTTTTTGAGATAAACAAGGGTCATTCTCCAAGTGAAGCCTCCTATTTTTAAACTCCAAAATTTGAGAGCTACAAAGACAAGAGTGGTATCATTTTAAATTAGCGGCCTTCAGAATTTATTTTTCTCCATAGTCAACATCATTCTCAATGCGCTTTTACTAGCAATGAATTATGGCTGTGCATGGGCGTCTGGGGCGTGCTTTATTATACAAGGGTCATTCCAAAAATAAAGCTTCCTATTTTTTCTCAACTCAAAAAGTTGAAAAGCTACAAAGACGGGAGTGGTACCATTAAAATGAAAGACCTCTAGAATTTATTTTTCTACATGATCAGCAATATTCTCAATGCACTTTTGTCAGAAATTCAATGATGCCTCTGACGTACGTCCATGACAGGGATTGCTTTCTTAGTTACAACAAAAAGATGAAACTTTCAGGTCATGAATGCATAAGTTCAGTTATCATAACAATGCAATTTGCAATCCCCTCTGATTTATTCGGGCGGAATATTAAAAGTAAGACGCATTACTTTTGGAGCACCCCTTGGATAATAATTATCGCCTGTTGGTCCAAAACTGGGTGATCATTTTACATTAAATTTATATGCAAAAGTGATCCCAACTTTAAAATATTATTTCATTTTATTTTTACCGATACTGCTCTAGACTGTTTACATGTAATCGCCTAAAAATATAGAAATTTCGCGTGTGCTCACAAAGTGTGCAGTTTTAACCAAGAGTCATTCATGCAGTATAGCTAACAACCGAGAAATCAAAAACAAACAAAATATGCAATGATTAACATTTATCGAACGCACGAATTTTTTTTTTTTTTTTTTTTTGTAAATTTATCGATTTGCATGGTTTTAAAGTTCTGAAAGTGTTTAAAAAAAATTTCTTTTTATTTCGTCAGCATCTGACTTTTAGAAACATTAAAAATCCATAGTTAAAAAACAAGCAAATAAACAACAACAAAACTTACTACTTACCCTAAGGTTGATAGCACGTCCCTTTGGACTAAGGGTTAGTGGTAGAATAAATCTTTTAGCAGGGTGCCCGGCATTTCCAGGTCATAAAATACATATAAATATTATACAAGATGGCCCACTTAAAAGTAGCCCAGAAAATGTAGTAGAGAGGAAGAACATTCTCTTATTGTCTAAATTACCTGTAACGTTGTTTAAATTACCTGTAGCGTTGTTTAAATTACCTGTAGCATTGAGCGTTATAAAAGATGCTAAAAAGCTCCCCGTTAACATCTATGCATTTCTGGACACGTTTAACAACGTTTTCAGATACTGTCTGTAGATGATTCTCCTGATAGCGTTGGTAATGTTATTCTTTAGTTGGTCTAGATTGTGAGGATTATTTGCATAAACGTTTTCTTTAAAGTCCCCCAAAGATAAAAATCACATGTTGACAAGTCCTAGGAACTTGGTGGCCATAACCCTTTGCTTATTGTTCTCTCTTTCGTAAACATGTCATGAACTCGTGTCAGTGATCTGTGAGACGTGGCATGTAGCGCCATCTTGTTGGAAAAAGAATTACATTTTGTCTTGTGGTGTCAGTTGGTCGCTAAGAGAAAGATTAGAGAGATCGGACTCTGTATTTTAATTAATGCAGAATTAATATTTATTATACACAGAAATACCGTAGGTATTATGTATAATGTTAAGTTCCTTTAAAAAAAAAAAAAAAAAAAATGAAGTGAAATAACGGAAAGAAACTGAGACATGTGCATGCAAGTATTATGCCTTTTCTAAACAGTTTACTTCTTGTAAGTAAAAAAAAAAAAAAACTCTAGCTGAGATTGAATCCAAAACCTAAAGACAATGAGTCAAGTACGATAATCATTAGGCTAGCTTGACACAATCTTGAAAGTGTTTTCAAACTTACTTATTCTTAACATAAGGAATCTGTTACCTGAACCATTCACGCATGCACATTCGCAAAGTAGTTGACAAGCAGATAAAAATCTGATGATCCCCACATACCAATTTTTCAATTTTAACCCCCTAGCAGCCATTGTTTCCGGATGAAAATCGATTAAAAAGTTTTCCACGTCTGATTATCCTATATACCGAATTTGAAGCCTGTAGATAAAAAATTTCTTGAGTACATAGGTTGAGAAGTGTCCTCACACAACATACACACATTCTAACTTTTATATATATACTAGTAGATATACCCGGCGTTACCCTGTCGTAAAATATGCATAAATATATTTTAATTAATGTAGAATTTTTATTTAAATATAAACAAAAGTACCGCAGGTATTAAACGTAACATTAAATACTTTTAAAAAATGAAAAAAAAACAAAACAAAAAAAAACGGACTGAAACCGAAACGCGTGCATGCGAGTATTATGTTTTTTTCTAAACGGTTTACTTCTTGTAAGTAAATTTTAAAAAAATACTCGAGCCGAGATCGAACCCTAAACCTAAAGACAGTGAGTCAAGTACGATAACCATCACACCAGCTTGACATGGCTTTCAAAGAGTGTTTTCTAAGCAACTCATACTGTCATATTTCATGGCCGCGCATGTGCAGTCGTGAAACAGTTGAACACAAGTAAAAATCCGGTGGCCTCCCACATACCAATTTTTCAATTTTGACCCCTTAGCAGCCGTTTTTCTGAATGGAAACAAATTAAAAAGTTTTCCACCTGTCTGAACATCCTATATACCGAAATTCAAGTCTGCAGATTAAAAATTCCTGGAGTATATAGGTTGAGAAGTGTCCTCATACACACACACACACATTCTCACTTCAATAGAATATTATATATATATATATATATATATATATATGTATATATACTAGCAAAAGTATCTGTCGTTGATTGGGTTCAAAAACAGCCTACAGAAAATGGACTCTGATTTATGAAAGTATGATAGGTTATGAAAAGGAAGGGTTGTAAAGAGATAGCTTCGAATTTGGGGGTATCAAAACCAAAGCAAAATATGATGAAAGTCAAAATAAAATGGATAAACCCCATAATTTATTATACCATACCTGTTCACACTGAAACACTTATCACAATATTCTGTGGATCTATATTAAAAACCCTTGTTAAACTTTGTGACATATTTCCATTCTATGGAGGTCAGGCGCGAACGAACACCCCATAATTTTATTATACCATATTTCTTCAGACTGAAACATAATTATCAAAGTATACTTACGCAGATAGATATGAAAAGTCTTTATTAAAGTTTGTGCCTATTTCCATTCTATGGAGGCCAGGCGTGAACGCAGACCCCACAATTTTATTATACCATCCCTATTTAAGTTAAAACATACTTATCAAAGTATTCTTATGTACATCTATATCAAAAACACTTGTAAACGTTTTTTTTTTTTTGTTTAAATTTTTTATTTACATACTTTGTGGACCAGGCACGAACGCAGACCCCACAATTTTAATGAACCACCGTTCTGCCAGATCAAACATACCCATTCCTGTGTCTCGATACATCTTCTATCATTATATGTAATCAGTTTTTTAAAATAGTCACCCATATAGGAGTCTATTCGTGACCAGACACACACACACACACACACAGACATTCCGCTTTATATTATATATATATATATATATATATATATATATGTTAAAGCTTGAAATTAATGACCATCTCCAAACAAAATCGACCACCATCTTGTGTTTGACTAAGTGAAAGTGACGATTACATACTCAGAGATAATAAATTTTACAATCAATTTCCACACTTTAAAATCATACAGGTCGGTAGAAAATTAAATTTTCATACGTTTGGTAAAAGTTATATTTGTATATTTTCTTTGTTTTCGATTTGTCGACTGCTAACTACACTGCATGAATGCCCAACGCTTTTTTTATTTTTTGGAAAAGGGTATAATACATTATACATGATGATATTTAGGAAAACATGTCTGCATAAAATGCACACATTTGCAAAAACTAAATAAATACCCCCCCCCAAAAAAAATGACTAAAAACATTAAAAAACAAAAATATTTAAAAAAAATAAAATGAAAATAGCAACAAAAAAATGCAGCAATAAATATATAGGTAAAAATATAAAATGTTTTGTTTTCCATTTCAAAAACCTGAGTTTAATTTTGTATGGTTGCTCTTTAATTGTTGTAACTTGTTAGCAGATTTTACTGAGCCAATATTGGCATTCATGGGGGCTGATCTATATAAAATACTCATTTATTTTCCTCCATTTCCATGAATACTTTCTTTTTATAAATAAAATATTGTTAAAAGAAATTGGGAATTATATAAGTAGGATCACCACACAGACTGAATGAGGTATTTTTGTGAAAAAGTCTAGCGTAGAGTAAGTAAAATAAAAGTATATACAAATTGTATGACAACCGACCCTCACCCCACCCCAAATCATTAGGGCTTCATGCCTAAGGTGACAAGTGGACTTTTGTAATACATGTTGAAACAAAATGTAGTAACATCATTATAATTGTACCATCTTTTTTGCCTAAATAAAATACTTGAGCGATTAATTCCTATTATAGTCACGTAAATTATTCCAGATGAAATTGATTTCTGCGTTACTTTCAAACAGCTTATTCTTACTTAAATCCGGCTTTAGTAAAAAAATAAATAAATGAATAAATAAAAAACGGCAAGTTATATCAAGCCTTATCATGGGAAATGCTGAACTGAAAACTAGTACAGAAACATGTAGTTGCCATGTTTATGAACAACAAATCGTGAAAGATTAGTTAAGGAAGAACGATGACTCAAGTTCATAACTGTCTCCTCTAACTAGAATATTATAAACTTAAGTTTTCCTTCTAGAATTAACGTGACTGAAATAGGAATTAACCTACTACTGTAGCAGCAGTATGACATCGACAACAACAAGCAACAGTAACAACCAACATTAGCGTTGATCTGCTTGACTTCTAGTATTTACCTTTCTCCCACTGCGAAAGGATGTGACACAAGGTCGGAAGGTGGGATAAATGATCCCCTGCTGTAAAAGAGGATCACTATGGTCCTGCAAAAATAAGTCTGAGTAGCCCAGTCGGCATTCCCTGATGATAACAAGCAATAAACTTGTTCCTCCCTAAAACCGGGAAGGAGGTGGCAAGGCCTTGGAGTGTGGACCTCCTAAAACTACCTAGAACATTTGCCTCAATCCGACAGCTAAAAGGCCCCTTAAATGGCCTAGTTTCTGTTGAACTGATTGTTGTGGTCAGAACCTTGACTAGTATCCCACTCACTTTTGAATCTGCTTGACTTCTAAGCTGGGTGCTGATTGGCGCAAACATTTAACGTCGATTCTGATTTATCCAATTAGAAACAATCTCTCATGTGAGCAGAGTATAAGTCTAAGAGTTTATAAAAGAGAGTGCTTGCAACTCTTGGCAAAGTCGTCTGCCTCCTTCATCGCTTTGTGCAACCTCCAAACATACATACATATGCACGTTTTTTTTATTAGTGTAGATTATTATCATTACGGCTCTTATATTTTCAAATAAAAATTTTGTTTTTAATTTATCTCATGAATACAACATGCATTATGATTGTCAGTTTAATTGTCTTATTAATTTTTTACTAATAAAATCAATATTAACACATAATGTTAATACTAGCTTTTTAGCAGACTGTGTGGTATATTAGGTACCTCCCAGCATATGGTATCAATATTCCAACGTCTCTTTTTAAAATGTGTGAAAGTATATTTTTTTTCACTTCTGATTGGCTGTAATAAAATTTCTGAATCCGTCAACAGTGTTTGAAAAATTTCTATGATGTACGTATCCATGATGGTACAAACATACTGTATACCACAAATCACATGAATTGATCAAATAATGTTATTTTTAAATAAGAAAATCAAATTTTAAGGCTAAATGGTAAGCAATAATCTTGCGACACCATCTTGAAAACAGTCTGAAGTAATAAGGGAAATAATTCTAAATAATTAAAAAATTTCTGAGATTTTAGTAAGCCATTCTTAATGTGGGAAGTGGGAGGGCATTGGAAAACCTCAAATTCGTTTAAAAATTATTTTCTTTATAAGAATAAAACTACTTAATCAATTTATGTGATTTGCGGTATATAATACTTTTTACATCACAATACAGGTTTTTCTTTATTGTTTTAATCCAATTTTTTTTTACAAAAGAGTCACCACTTATCCAGTCCAAAAGGCCACTCGAGTATAAGGGTTAATAAGTGTCAGGTGGTCGGTAAGACAACATCAAAATGATCGGTAGTGATGAAAATAGAGTAGAATTTTATTACTCCAGAGAACAACTTAACAAGAACTTGTTTGCATTGAACTTGAAAACAATCATGTTGTAGCCAGATGAAAAGCAGCCCTGCAGTATAGAGTTTCATAGGTGGACAGTTCTAAGAAATTTTGTTCAGAGAATTTGTGTTTTATTTTAGACACATAGAGACAATAGGGGGAAATGGTTGACAATGATTGTAGCTAGACGAGGCTTGTTGTGAATGGGTAACCATAGATTAAAGCTCAGCCGAGCACTTGCCATGAAAATAGCGATAGAGCAGAGTTAGACTTGCAACGTGTCTTCTGTGAGAAAGAGGTTGTAAGGAGAAGAAAAGGACATCGCCCACTAGATACCGAAGCCGGTTTCGAACCCTGTCAAAGCAGGAAAGTGTTTTTTATAGGGATGAGTAATAGATAAATACCGACAATTTTACAAAAAAAAAAAAAAAATATTCGCCTGCTGCTGATGATTGAACAAGATTCCACAAGACAGTATTGGTACAAGTCAGACAAGACACCCCCCTTCTCCACCCCGTTACGAGCCTCAACTGTTTTGCACCAATTTATAGTATTTCTTTCCCGCTTAATAGGATACTTATTTTTGACAACTTGAAAAGATGGCTGCATTGTAGTTTCTCAAACATCAAAAGATTTTGAATTTTCTTTTAAGTGTGTGTCTGCTTGTGCCCCACTTGACTATTGACCCCAAACAGTAGAAATTCTGAGAGTTCTGTTAAAGCATTGTCTATTTATAGGATCTGAGGATACATGTCCTCAACAATTAGCCCAACAAAGTCTGGGCCATTTTGAAACTCGTGGTTTCTTTTCTATTGGGTGAAGGTAAGATTATGTTCAGTCTATTATGGTGGGGTTTCCCAAACTTCAGGACACTATGGAACCCCGGAACAGGACAAAGGTTTTTCACTGAATACTAACAAAATAATTTCTTAAATGAATATAAAATAGATTAATTTCAAATTTTAACTTATACTTATTCATTAGTTGTTCTTGTTCATGTGATTTCACTATATTTTCATGTTTACAACCATTTTTTGCCCCCCCCCCCCGTCCGACAAAAGGAGGGTGGGCCTGTAAATTCACCCTTGTCCGTTCATCAGTTCGTCTGTTCACACTTTTCTTAATAACTACGGCTTGACTTTTCTCGGGGTGGGGGTGGAGGGGGGGGGGTACATCAGTGGACCCTCATTCAGTTCCAAACGACTACTGCACTAGCCTACCTTGTGGGAATCATGTTTTATTTTACCTCGGTGGTGAAATATAAAAAAACAAAAACGATATATCTCGTCAGCCTAAAATTAAGTATTTAAATTTTGATTTAAATACATAGTCCAATTTAAAGATCATGTCACAAGTTTAACTACAAAAAGTATTTGTTGGTTCCCCGACAAAAGGAGGATGGACATGTAAATTCACCCTTGTCCGTTCATCCATTCATCTGTCCACACTTTTCTCAATAACTACGTCTTGGAAGTTTTTGAAATTTTGCACAAACATTAAACATGACATGAGTAAAAAAATAACAGAACACATTTTCCGGGAAAACTCCGGTTGCCCCTCTAGGGGTGCCGTTCGGGTTAAAATTGACACTTTTGTGCTTATTAAAAAAAAAAAATGATGCCTTGGATTTTTATAAAACTTTCTGAAAAGTTGTAACTAACTGATTTCTATATAATTTTGTCTGTCTATACTTTGCGATAACTCTTGGGTGTGTCCCAGGGGTTCTTTTAGGGCTAATAAACATTCCATTTTTGGAACTATTTTATCATATTTGTCCAAAATTTTCTCTGTGTGTCTATTTAGCAGTTTTGCGTGGTGCTGAACTCAAATTTAAATATGTTAAGGCCTAGGGGACTTGTGGGGCTTAATGGGGGTGGCGGCAAATGATGAACTTAGTCATTTCTTTTTTTTGCATGATGCAGAACTCAAATTTACACATGTTAAGGCCTAAAACTGTATCATTTATTCATTTTCACCAGGATTTGACATACCCTGGAGACTTTGTGGACTAAATGAGGGGGGGGGGGCAAATTCTGAACAGTATCAGGAGATGTGCAGAACAGGAAACTTTGATGGCATGGCCACATTGAAAGAATAAGTAAGATTTCTTTGGTTAGTATATGTTGAAGTAGCAGTCCAGTTCATGAGGAAGATTAAGTGAGAGGAAGTCATTATAATGGATGAGAGAATTTCAAAGTCAGTTTTTAAAAGCTGCCCAACACAGACCAGCATGTAAAATGGATGTGGATGGAACCAAATATGATCATGATGATTCTTGTAGAGCTTGCTTCAAATGTCTAAAATTTAAAATTCTCAGCTGATAAGATGTCAATGCCACCCAAGAAGCAGAGACAAACGATTGGGTGGGAGTTCTAGTACTTTCCCTAGTCCATCTTACCCCAAATAATGACCTTATAATCTATTAATGGCCGTGTGATTGTATATACCTCAATCTCCTCAACATTTCTTTCCTAATTTGTTACTGACCCGGTTGAAAGGATGAACTTATTTTAGTTTCTCAAACATCAAAGATTCTGATTTTTTTTTTTTTTTTTTTTTTTTAAGTGGATCTTTATGGGTGCACTTGACCTTAAACAGAACAGAAATCTTGAATTTTCTTTTACAACAATTTTTATTTGTTTATTTGTATATTTATTAGTTTTACATCACCTTAAATAATGGCGGCATCTTTTAAAAATCCTTAAACAATTTCAAAAGATAAACATTTTTTTTTTTTTTTTAGAAATACAAATTTTTTTGTAAGGTTTAACTTAAATTCAGTCCAAAACTTCCTCCCCAAAACAAGATTTTGTAAAAGTGCAAAATAGTTAACACTAAAAATCATAACTATTAACCCCCCCCCCCAAAAAAAACAATAATATGTTTATATAAAACGCATTAGAATGAGATTCTCTAACGAACCATGTAGAAACAATTTGTAATGGGGTTTTAAATAGTAAAAGTAAAGAACACTTGAGAACTCATAAACCAAACAAAATGGTAGAATCTGCATAGTTTTAACATATGTAAACAATTTGAGCTAAGTGGGCAACTATAGTCAAGAACGATCAGAAGGCTCCCTTTTTAATTGATTGCTCCACTTGCCTTTAATCCTCGCCTTATGATGCTGAGTATATAGAGGATGTTAAGAACTATTTTTTTTTAAAGTCTTTGGTGTGACTCGACTGAAGATTGAAACCTGGTCTCCCAGTCCATTAGCAAACACTCTTACCATTATATCAAATGGGCCGATTTATAAGAATTATTATGGTATAAAATTCTTACAAATCGTTTCCATGCATAAAAATTATCTGGGTCCAGTAGACAATTTCATTCTAATGTGTTTTATCTGCACTTATTGAACCGTGCTGAAATAATAATGTTATTATTTAGAAAGCCATTCTTAACATGTGAAGAGGAGGGTGTTTTGTAACTATTCTGTACTTTCAGCTAACAATTTAATAAAAAAAAAAGATATCGTAAAACTTTAATTTAACTTGAAAATACTATTTAAAAATAGCGCGGTTCAATAAGTGCATCATCAGCACCAAATTATATATTGCGAGTTCTATTCTCTGCTTTTATCCCAGATATTTAAAAAATATTATTCATAACTTTAGGAATTCTTAAAAATTTCAGAATCATTGTGAAAGAAGGTCGTCCAGAGGTTACTGTGATAAATGTATCTGATTGATATTAATAGTCATTATTTTTTATTTATTTATTTATTATTTATTTTTTTTTTAAGTAGAGTACTGGTCCAGAATTCTCTCGCTGTGAATAAACAAAAACAAGGAATAATCTGTATGATATATATATACCCGTGACGCGGAGAAAATATCATACTCTAAAAATCACGTAAATTAAGTCACGGTGACGTGTGATATTAACATTAACAAAATTTTTGGTTCAAAAACAAGGAATACAAAAGACTATTTCCTTATTTCATGGAATGAATAATAATCTTTTGTGTTTGTATTCCAACAATAAATTTTGTAAATTCTAATTTGCATCATTCAATTTCATATATCAGGGCTCGGGCTCTACATTGCGCGTGAAAAACAGTCGCATTTGCGAGTGATTTTTCAAAGTGGGGACTAGAAATAATGAAACGCTTATCTTTTGGCGATTGTATTTCTTTCACCGACAATCTCCCAAAGTTAAAAAAAAAAAAGTTGAAAAGATATTTTTCGTTCTACTGAATGAAAAATATCTTTTCAACTTTTTTTTTTTTTTTTAAAACGAACAAAGTTTATTTAAACAATAAAAGTTTAATAGAACAATATACTCTTTTTTTAACAAAGGCTGTTTAAAAAATATCTGAAGAAATTAGAATGCTTATACCTTCAAGTATCGACATAAATTTTTTGTGTATTTAGAATTACACTTATTAAAAAAAGCAAAAAAAAACAGAAAAATCTTTATAGCGTACATACTCTTCACAGAACTTAGATGTCATATTCTAAAAATCATGTGGGTTTGGCTAGTAACTTTTCTATTTCGCTAGTAAACGAAAATATTTAGTTGCCAAAGGTGAACTAAAGATAAGTTTGTCCGTAGAGACCTGTAAGAGCAAATAGTTATTATAAATTCTATCTCCTATTTGGTTTTATCGAGCTTTTACATCTGGTTGAGATTACTTTATAAATAGTAATCCTTTAATATTTATAATATGCTTTAGTTTTACCAACTTGGATCATTTTTGGTAAATTTAATTGTAATTCTTATTTTATATATATATATATATATATATATATATATATATATATATATATATTCTGCGTTTCATCCACTATAGGATTCGTCAGGCTTATGCGTGAATTCTGTGGTTGCTTCTTGTTTTTATATATGTTGAGGATTTTTAGTTAGCCAATCAGCTTTCTAGTATCCACCGCGCCCCTTCCTATCAGCCAATGGGCATGCATTTTATCGAACAAAGGATCTGTTTTAGAACTAGGTTAGTGGTTTAAGGTAGACGTTTTCCTTTTTTTTTTTTTTTTATATATATATAAATATACCTATGTGTACACACATACATGCACGTATATACATATATATATATATATATATATATACATATATGTGTGATCGTTTATGTATATTCATGTTTATTTAATTTATTTATTTGTTTGTTTTCTATTGTTGTTGTTAGTTTTAAAGCTATTTTGTATCGCTATCCTAGAGTAAGTTTTATTTTGTGAACACAGTTGTTTGCTATTTCTCGTCTACAGTTTAATAGATTTTGGGGTTCTTTAAAGTACAGGATAGCAAATTTTTCATGGAGGCATAATTTACATGGGTCGTCTAAATGTCTGCACGTGGTAGCTTGTCTCATTATTTTCCATTCGACTACCGGTGAATGTCCGCTTTCTTTGAGTTCCCAGTATTTATTCGCTAGTGTTGTTTTTATACAGTGTTTTTTATTAAAAAAAAAAATAAATAAATAAAAAAAAAATAAAACACCGTATAAAAACAGGCTGATGGTGCAACGCCAGGCAGAACGTTCCGCAGCGCGACTCTCCCAAGACTGGGGGTTGATGTCAAAGTCTTTGAGGGAGGTTCTCAGGCAGTCTTTATATCGTTTCTTTTGGCCTCCTGCAGTCCGCTTTCCCTGGCTGAGTTCCCCATAGAAGAGTTGTTTGAGGATTCGGCCGTCAGGCATGTGATAGACATGGCCTGCCCACCGGAGCTAGGTTTTGCGGATTATGGAGGTGATGGTATGGAGCCCGAGCGCTTCAAGACTTCTGTGTCAGGAATTCTGTCTTGCCAGCGGATGTTGAGAAGATTATGGAGGCATCCGAGGTGGAAGCCATTCAGCTGTTTTTCATGTCTTTTATATGGCGTCCAAGTTTCACAGCCGTAGAGTAGGGTTGTCAGGATGACTGCTCGGTATACTTTCAGTTTGGTTGCGAGTGTAATGCCTCTCCTCTTCCACACATTGTCTCTAAGTCTTCCAAATGCACTGCTCGCTGTGGAGGTCCTATGGTTAACCTCAATGTCAATGTTGGCGGTGCGGGAGAGGGTGCTGCCAAGGTAGGTGAATTGCTTCACAGTATGAATCTTCTGCCCTTTGACAGTGATGCCGGGTTCGTGGTATGCATCTCCTGGGGCGGGTTGGTACATAACTTCTGTCTTCTTTGTACTGATGGTGAGACCAAAGTTGTCACAACTGGTGGAGAATCCGTCCATTTCACGTTGCATCTCTATCTCATTTGGGGCGTTAAGGGCACAGTCATCGGCAAAGAGAAGGTCTCTGATGATGGTTTCCCTCACTTTCGTGACTGCCTGCATTCGCCTGATGTTAAACAATTTCCCGTCACATCTGTACTTGATGTCAATGTCAGAGTGACTGTCTTTGAAAGCGTCCTGGAGCATGGCAGAAAAAACCATGCTGAAGAGCATCGGGGCTAAGACACAGCCCTGCTTGACTCCGTTGGTCACAGGGAAGGGCTCTGAGGGGTTCTCGTCATCCAGGACATGGACGGTCATGCCCTCGTGGAACTGCCTGACAATGGCGATGAACCTGTCTGGACAACCAAATTTTTCCATGATCCGCCAGAGGCCATTTCGGCAGACAGTGTCAAAGGCCTTGATCAGGTCGACGAACGTGGTGTAGAGGCCCCGGTGCTGCTCGACACACTTCTCCTGCAGTTGGCATGCAGCAAAGATCATATCAGTCGTCCCACGGCCCGCTCGAAAGCCACACTGCCTCTCGGGAAGACGACCATCTTCAAGGAAGCAATCAATGACAATTAAGTAGACCATTAATTTGCCTCGAAATTCAATATTAAAATTTTTTAATTTTGCTTGTATAATGCAGTTGCATCGAGAAAATAAATCTATAATTATTAAACTATTGATTTCATAATTGAATAGTTTACTGTGATACAACCATGTTTTCCCCTCGCTCAACAGCAATCTCTGATTCAATGAAGTCTTCTCTTTCACCTTCTCTTCTGATCGTGTCATCGTTTCTAACATTGGTGACTTGCAAGGAGGTGAACACGGGTTTAAAAGTATAAAAAATAAATAACACAAAATGAAACATACAAAACACTTTTTATGGATATAGCTCTGGATGTGTGTGCGACACTATCACAGAAAACGACCCTATAAACGCTAGCATCCTCACATCTTAGTGGTCTGTCATGGCTATGTTCATCAGTTGATTGATCAATTCATGTACCCATTTGCTCTGGGCCACAACCTGCCTTAAACTATCCTCAACTGTCATGAACTGTCACAAAACTCATTGCCACTCCTAAAACTGTTCATAAAATAACTCTATATATGTCCGACCTTTTGTCCCAGTTACTGTCACACCTTGATTAACAATCCCATTTCAGCTGCCTTTGTATTTCTTTTTGAACAACTTCCTCCACATTGTCTTTTATCCTAAGTTCTTATAAAATATTTCCTGTTTTTTTTTTTGTTTTTTTTTTTTAATTAGTTCCTTGCACTTTTGTATTGGAGAGGGGGGCGTCGATAGTATCACATTACAAACAAACTAAAAAAAAAAAAAAAAAAAAAATATTGTTTAACTTATGAAAATAAAATAAAATTTGATATCTTTTTCTTTTTCAGGAATTTTCAATTTGGGGGCCAAGAAAAGAAACGGTGAGTAATTTTCAATGTTATAAAGATTTTGTGACCATTTAAATATTCTTGATTATCAGTATTGTAAATAAAAAAAAAACATAAGCAAATAAACGGCAAGACTTATAGTGCGATGAATCTCTCCCTTATATATATATATATATGTATGTGTGTGTCAATATTTACAAATTCAATTCTATCCTGAGAAAAAAATGCTCAATATTTGAAATAAAGCATCAACATATGAGACGAATTGAATGATGCAAGTTAACAATTACAAAATTTCTTGTTAAAAAAGAAACAAAAAAAACAATACAAAATACAAAAGTATATTTCCTTATTCCATGGAGTAAATAATATTTCTATTTCTTGTTTTTGAACAATAAATTTTGTAAATGTTGATTTGTATTATTTAATTGCACTCATATATATATATATATATATATATATATATATATATATATATATATATATATATATATATATATATATATATATATATATATGTCCATGTGATAAAACGTTTTCATTCTAAATTGTACACAATTATGCAGAATGTAGAAACTATGCATAAATAGAATTAAATATAATAGTGAAGTGAAACCATAAATGAATAATTAATGAACACTCGTTTTTCAAAGGAATATGCAAATTAGTTAACCTTCATGAAGTCGCTCGCATATCCATAACTGAGTATATTAAGAAGTTCATTTTAATAATTTTTAAATAGAAAAAGTAGACTTTTCAATCTCAATGTCAAAGTGAGAAAAAAATCAACTTATATATATATATATATATATATATATATATATATATATATATATATTATACTAAAAGTCTAAATTTGTTTGTCATTGTCTCAAAGTTTGACGTTATGACGTCATTTTTAGCAAATTTTTCAAACTTAATGACTAAGGCGAGAGGCTATATGTTTCTGTTTCGATTCTAGCTAATGGCACCAAAGTCATATTTTTCTTAACTTTTGAAATCACTACTCTAGATACAATATAATAATCAAGCTTTATAATATAAAATACGAAATCTGCATGAATTAAAATATATTTAAGCATATTTTACGACTGGGTTATACCATGAGGGTGTCACTACTATATATTGAGTACAATATAATAATCATATGCATGTGTGTCTCATCACATGAAAGTTAGCAAGTAAAAAAAAATGTCGGACGAATCCATTTTAAGGATTTAGTGAAATTAAGAAAGCAAGTAGCAAATCAGACAACACTTCGCCTTCAATCTATTTCCATAATGAGACGTTTTGTTTCTTTTGTTGTTTCTTCTTTCTTTCAATAACAAAGAATATATTGAGTGAATGAAGAACTGTAGCTGTATGTCAGAAACCACACGGAGATGACTCATGTAAACTGCACATGCGTCTTATACTGAATGAGTCACTTGAGATTAATGAATCTGTCACGAACAGGTACTGTCTGCTGAGTGGGCACTTACTAATGAACGCAGTTTCAGCCATCACTAAAAATATGCCCCACGATTGTTATAAAGTATTTTTAACTACATCATAATGGTAAATCGTTTCTATATTTTCGATTGATATAATTAACATATAATATTTATTTCACCAAATCTATAAACAAGCATTGAGAATAATCTACAAAATTTTGAATCAAGTCTCCCCTTGCTGTTATTTCAGATCATTTGAAATCATATCAGCATGTTTTAAGTCTCCCCTTTCAATAAGGCCAGAGGTTTGGGGGGGGGGGGAATATCAGATATTCAAATGCAAAACTTGAATAACAAATAACAATGATTAACACATTTAATGACACAGTTTACACTTACTATTACATATGTTAAAAGCTGTTCAAAAAACCTTAGTTTGTAAAAATTTAATGATTCGTTGCTTATTTCTAAAAGGTTAAAAATGTGCCATAAATAGGCTATGGATAAATGCAAATATCACATAGCACACTACACATTTGTAAAATTCTGACCAATTGTCGCTGAAATTTGGAACTTATAAAATTACTAAAAAGAGTGATATATCTATAGATGGATATTAGTGGCCACAGGGGAGACAAACGAAGCAGCAAAACTGAAGTTAACTGCCAGGACACTATATATATAAATGTAGGCAAATTTGGTTATATTTTATTGGTTTGAAAATATAGGCTCTTTTTTACCAATAGTCATAAAGTATTTACGATAGAATAGTATTATAGTCTTCAAAAAGCCTGCAAATTTTCATCCCATACGAGGGGCGTGCAATAAGTAATGCCCCTGACCCACTTCCAGTTGTCTGATGTAGCTGAAATTTTGCATGTGCAATGATTTATATCTCTACAGGTTATGTGGCAAATTACAGCTCTGAACTAATTGTGGTTTCTGTTTTACAGGTGTTTGAACTGAGTCAGGTGTAAAATCGAGCCTGTTGAATATCGAGCAGTGATCCAGTTTTTGTATTTGAAAGGACGCACACCACAGGAGGCTTTTGATGAAATGAAAGAAACTTATGCTGATAATGCCCCATCATAAAACGCTGGCATCATGAATTCAAACATGGCCGGAAGTCTGTGGAAACAGCTCCCAGACCTGGTCGCCCCCCCCCTTCTGCGATTGATGAGGCATCTGTCCGTCAAGTTGGGGCTGCCATTTTGGAAGATCGGCGCATTACTATTCACCAAATAGCCCAAGATGTCAAGATTAGTACAGGGTCTGTGGAAACTATCATATATGACCATTTGCATATGCATAAGGTGTCTGCCAGATGGATTCCCAGGTTGCTCACACCATTTCAGAAGCGAGAACACGTCGAGTGCTTGACGATGAATTTGGAGATGTGCCAAGAAGAGGAGTCAGAGATTTTCAAAAGACTGATTACACAGAATGAAACCTGGGTCCATCACTATGATCCAGAGACCAAAGCCCAGTGAATGCAGTGGAAGCACTTGGACTCACCACCTCCAAAGGAGGCGAGGGTGCAGCCCTCCGCTGGCAAGGTCATGCTCATAGTCTTCTGGAACCAGGACGGAGTAGTGATGACAGATTTCCTGGCAAAGGGTTCCACAATTACAGGAACCTATTATGCTTCGCTTTTGAGGAAATTAAGGGAAGCTATCAAAATCAAGAGGCGGGGCAAGATCAGCAAAGGTACCCTCCTCCTGCAGGGCAACACTCCGGTCCACAACTCGCATGTCACCAGATCAGAAGCACGGGCGTGTGGTTATGAAATCCTTCCCCATCTTCCCTACTCTCCTGACCTTGCACCCTCTGACTTTCACCTCTTCCCAGCCATGAAGTTGTTTTTGAAAGGAAAGCGTTTCCCAGATGATGCAGCCTTGATTTCTGAAGTCACGTCATGGTTGGAGGACCAAGCTGGGGTTTTCTACAAAAACGGTCTCCAAAGCTGCATCAAACGATGGGAGAAATGCATAACTCTGGGTGGTTCCTATGTAGAGAAGGTCTAATAACTGTGCCAAGTTTCATTGCTCTACTGCTATGGGAAGTGGGTCAGGGGCATTACTTATTGCACGCCCTCGTAGAACCAAAGATATGAGCATTACAATATTCAATTTGGCTACGAATATAGATATACATATAGCTCTAGGTAAATACACCTATCGAGTTTACCATATATCTGTCTGCAGTACATCGGGCACACCACTTTTAAAGTATTCATACATTAATTGAAACTATGCTCTTTTAGACCTCTCAATCATTACTCTCTATAATATTTATTATATATATATATATATATATATATATATATATATATATATATTCCTATAAATTTGGGTTTTTTGTGTATTGATATTCATATTAAAAACACTTTTTTCTTTTTATTTAAAAAGAAAATACAACTTTGTTATATATGGGTTGTGGAATTGCATTTATCTGCAAAAATCTAGCTAATTTACAGACTAAAACTTGCTGTATGGTTTCAAATGATCTGAAATAACAGCAAGTGGAAACTTGATTCCAAATATTTCTCATATGTTATATCTCCTCCTCTTTTGAAAATAGGGTACAATTATTAGTATCTCGAGTATCAAATAATGACCTTTATACACTATGAAATTTACTTTATGTATGAAAAATTTCAGATCAATTGAAACCATAGCAGCAAGTTTTAGTCTCACCGCCATTAAGGCCAGGGGTTTTGGGGAAATATCAGATATTTTGTAATTCATATGCAAAACTAGGAAAACAAATGTTTATGATGGAAACATTGGTAAAGGTGCAGTATCTTTCCGCCCTTAAAAAGTCCTTTAAAATTACTATGTTAGATTTTCGAGGATGCTAAAAACGAAAATGACATTTAAAATTCTATGAAACGAGTATTCAAGCTATGAAGAAATTATAGTTTCCAAAAGTGGGGGGATTACTTTTCTATATTAATTTAATGTAAAATGAACACCCACTTTATAGCCACCTTTTTTTTTTTTTTTTTTTTTTTTTTTTTGTAGGGGACGTCCTGTAGTAGCACCATAGACAAGAAACACCTTACTTAATAAATACTCTGTGACATAAAAAATATTTTGTGAGCATAACATCAGCTCCAACCAAAACAATTAGAAGGGTGGACGGTAACAAACTAAAACTGCCACCATACACCTCTATTTACTCTCCAGATTGTGTGCTATCATCGACTACCCAAATCCACCAGAGTATAGGTCATTTCTTAAATGGCTTTTCCCCTGTTGACTTCAGTATCCTGCTGGTCCTGTGCAGGTCCACCCTCCCTGACTTTGCCTTCTTTTGAGAAAGGATGATTTTATTGCTAATCGCCTTACATACTCCTATCGGGGAATTCTGACAGGGATACCCAGGCACATTTTTGCAGGCCAAGGTGCTCTTCTTCAAGGGCGCTGGTTTTCCATCACACTTTCCGACCCTTCTATCACATCTTCTCACCGTGGGAGGAAACTAAATACCGCCTCTATTGATTTGTTTCTTCACGAAAGCAGTTAGATACAGGGTCGATTTTTAGCATGGAGATAATCCAAATCTCCACCTCCAAAAAACAAAAACAAAATAACAGTGGGTTGGGACAACAATTAAAATTGCCCCAGTCTAAAAGGATTTCTGATTCATTAACTGACGACAGAAAAGATGAAGTGCAGTATCAGAGCAGGTACTACACTTTGCTCCTGGTCAAAAGGCCAAGAAAAACGATTATTTACCTTTCAGGAGGTTAGACACATGATCAGGTGTGGATTAAAAAGCCAGCTCAGTTAAGGAAGTGCACTTCTGTCCTACAAAAAATGCCTGAGCAGTCCTGTTGGCATTCTTCATTATGGATGCTTCAGGCAATTAGCAATGAACTTACCCCTTCTTAAAGAGGGAAGGTAAAACTAGGACTGCATGGAACTATATTTCTCTTGGATATCAGCTTCAAAACAGCTTAGACTCTGTCAGACTAATTGTTGAGGATTCCTCATTGACTGGCATGCACAAGAGAAATCACGTATGTTCATCCTATGTTATTGTAATATGGGATGTTGTTATTGGCATGACAAGAGGTTGTATAAGTGCTCTTAACAGATGTTTATTCACAGGATGTACACAATGTTATATTGGCGAGGGAAAAAAGACAGTGACCAGATGCATCAATGTATAATGCACTGGACTGGTTCAGATGCCAATTCACACAGATAAAAACAGGTTAATACATTGTTTATATTACAAAAGGATACACATGATATTAGTATGGCATTGTTGTATTTTAATTTTTCTATTTCTCAGATCCTGTCTATTTATATACGGACATTGCATCTCTATAACCGGCTACACTTGTCTAGCCCACTTAACCTTGTCCTTGAAAGTCGGTTTGTTAAGTCGCAGCTGCAGCTGCTGCTGCTGTTGTTAAATTAAGCAAGTTGGACTCCTACATAGAGCTCACAAAGATTGTGTTACAGGATTTTCTGGTCTCTATGAAGTCCTCTTTGTTGGTCGCTGCTATTTGTGCTAGCTGCAGATGTGATCGTTTTATCCTCGTACACTGAGAGCAGCAAGGCTCAGTAGTTGTATGTAAAGTCAGGGAAGTTTTGGCCAAGAACATGCAAAGAAGTGGCTTAAAAGTAGCATTGCCACTTTTCGCTCCAGTTCTGTATCTAACACATCTTTGCTTGTTACGTGAAGAGGCAGACGACGACAATAGATCCTGATGCTGACTCCTCCTGGATTTTCATCAGAGCCATGTTAACCAATAGGTCTGAAATTACTACATTGCCATGAAGTTATCCTTGTTGGTCACAGCTATTCGTTAACCTGCAAGAATGTGGTTTATTACCTCTGACACTGAGAATAGCTAGGCTCAGCAGTTGCGTATGAAGTTGGGGAAGGTTTTACTCAGAACACATATCATAGAACACATTGTCGTAGAAGCAACATTGTAATTCTCACTCTGTTGTTGATTCTGAGTTAGTTCTGTGTCTGACATATTTTCACTTGCCACACACAAATGCGACCAGAGAACGATGGTTCCTTTTCCAACTCCTCCTGGATTTTCACCAGGACCCTGTAAGCAGCATTGCAACCCTATCACTCGATCTGTTCACCATGACTTACCACACGCTGAAGTAAAAATGACCAGACGACACTGGTTTCTGAGGCCAACTAGTCCTTGATTTTTACCAGAGTCTCATTAATTGAGTTGCAGTCTTATATTGCTTGGCGGCAAATTTGCGCCACCATTGGTGGCTCTGCCAGAAACCAGAGTTCTAGACAGCACAGCTCTAACCCTACCACATTGCCATCCACTATGATGATAGTAAGGAAGGGTTGGACTTTGGGGGTGGGATACTGTTTGTTTGTTCTTTTATCTTCTCAAGTTACAAATAAATATTTACAGGTATTTAGAACAAGTATTTAGAAAAAATAAAGTTTTGGGTTTTAGTTTTGAGATGGAGAATTTTGTTTTCATCAGTTTTATATATTTGTTTTAGTCAGAATCCTCATCAGATTCAGTTTTACATGCTGGCATGTGTTGGACGGTTTTTAGAAATTCTCTTCCAAAATAAATTTATCTTTGGCCAGGTCTTTAGTTATCCCCCTATCTCTTAAAACTATTCTTATCACTTCCATTTTTTCTTTGGCCTTCCCCTGCCAATTGACCCTGCTAACTCAACTGCTTTACACAACCCAAGAATTTCCATCCATTTTTTTTAATGTGAACACACCAATGTAGTGTCCTCTTCTGCACACCTCTCCCTATACTATCCAGTCTTTAAAACTTACATTACACAACCATCATATCATTCTCACATCATTTCTCTCCATGCAACGCATGTATTCAATCCTTTCATTTATCTCAATTGTGTCATAATTTCTTCACCATTAACCTTTATTCTCAAGTGGCCTTTTACCTTGATGAATGGTCCTGGATATGACCTAAAACTATATCCGATGGTGAGGCCCCACCTTGCAGGCCTTGGGGAGTGTGGAGCCACCCTTTGATTGCCATTGCTCTCAGGTCTACTCTGACCCGGAGTGGTAGTACCTGTTAGGGTCCCAACTATGGGTTAAATAGAATCTGACTTAAAAACAAAAATATACTCCATTAAAAATCGTTCCTCAAAATAACTAGATTCGGCATTAAATAACCTGAAAAAGGTTGATATGCCGTAAAACAAAAACAACCAACCAACCAACCTTGATGAATAGTGGCCAGTTCATCATATCATTCCCATATCATTTCTCTTCATGCAACGGACGTCTTCAACCCTCATATCTGGTGCCACTAAATCAGACTGTTTGAAAATACCAACTTTCTGATCTAAAATGCACAAAACACTGATTTTATTGTTTTTGTTTCTCTCTCTCTCTCTTTGTAAAAACTCAACCATGTTCTGCAAAATCAAAAACAATTTTCCTCTATAAAACAACCAAACCAAACCAAACACCATGAATAAATATTTGAAAATCTAGGAAAGAACAAGTTATTCTATCCCGGCTCCGCATGGG
This sequence comes from Euprymna scolopes, assembly GCF_053919585.1. Lineage (NCBI taxonomy): Eukaryota > Metazoa > Mollusca > Cephalopoda > Sepiida > Sepiolidae > Euprymna > Euprymna scolopes. The sequence goes on along the minus strand of NC_136489.1, from coordinate 117,594,426 downwards.
GCACTCAAATCTCAGACTCCTTTATTCTGAACAAAGAATTACAACCAAAATATAGCATACGCCAAACACCTATCACAGTCAAACACATCCTTATGTAATATGAAACTCTAAAGAACATTAGAAAGTTTTTCTTCAAAATTAATATGAAAAATTTATTTAAATATACTATTATAGAAACTATCTTTAAGAGTTAAAAATATATCAGATCTGAATCAAGAAAAATAAAGAATCCCAACAGAAAACATAACGGACCTTAAATAACCCGTAGAGGTTGATAAATAATATATATATATATATATATATATATATAAGTGAACGTGTCTGTGTGTGTGTCTGTGTACATTTCCTTATGCAATAACTGTCAATTTTCAGTCTACAGACTCGAAATTTTATATACAGGGTTCTGAGATTTGGGAAAATCGATGTGATCGGGTTTCGGCCAGAAATTTCGCTGTTGAGAGGTCAAAGTTCAACGATTTGACCTTTGAGAAGTCTATGAAACTCCTCCGACAATTTTGGATCTAAACACTTGACATTTTAGATATTGGTTCCTTAGACATGGATCTAACGTAATAACTTGATTTGAGCCCAAAACAATAAATATTAAGGGGTCATAATAGGGGTCAAAGTTAAAAAAATTACCGTTTTTGTTTTGTTTTGTTTTTGTTGCTCAGCATACACCTCCAAACACCCGGGAAACGCTGGGCCGAAATGCTAGTATATATATATATATATATTTAAAGATATAAATAAAAAACTTGATGAATAAAAACTTTTTTTCTAAAATTACTAGATTCAACATTAAATAAGCTAAAAAGAGTTGATATGCCGCAAAACAAAACAACCAAACTAAGTCCCCATGCAAAATATATCCTCATCCCAGAATTCGCTTCCATTTAACCCTAATCTTGAAACTCTAAATAAAAATAAACTTTTTCGCCAAATGAAGAAAAAAAAAAAAAAAAAAAGAGAAGAAAAAGAGAATATGCACACTGTTTGGTTTGGGAGGGGAAAAGAGATAGTCATCGCTTGCATTAGTCAGTATATATGTCAATCAGGATATATGATAAAACATTTTATTGATCGTGAGGATTTTAAAGAGCCTTTTTTTATTTTTACAGATAGTGTTTAAAATAAAATAGGACACACGAATACTATTGTCAAGAATTGGTTTTAGATAGCCAACAATAAATAGACAGATCAGGTTCAGCAGTAATAGTTGTTTAATTGCAAGTTTTTTTTACAATGGAGTTACCGTTTATCAAAGCCCGAAGGCCACTCGAGGATAACGGTTAATGAATGTTAGGTGGTAGTGTAGTAGTCGTTAATAGTGTAAATTGGATACAATGTGATTATTTGAGAGGACGGCTCAACAAGAACTTGTTTACATTGGATTTAAAGGCTACCACATTGTAGTCAAGCAAGAAGCACGCCAGCAGAACAGTGTTCTACTGATTGTTAGTTATAGTAAAGAAGCTTTGTTCATGGAATCTGTGCTTAGATTTAGGCACAGATAGAGATTGAGGAGGGGAAATCGTATATGGTTGTTGGAGCTAGTTGAGTTTTTTGTGAAAGTTTGGCTGCTTTCTTGTGTTTATTAACATGTTTTTTTTTGTTGTTTTGTTTTGTTTTTTTATTACAATTTCACCCCAAATAAGGTACAGTGCCACTTTGATGTAGGGGGCTACTATCAGGGACATAAGTTTCAGGGATACTATGTAGGGAGTTGAGCAGCAAGATGTCTGTTCACCTTACACTTTAACTTCTGCATGTCAGTACAGTTGAAGAAGCAGAAACTCGAAAGGGAATTCTATAGTCTAGCAGTTCTGGGGAAGAAACTATTAGTGTAGAAGTCTTTCTTACATCTAGGGATTTCTATTTTGTAGGGGTGGGACTTTGCTGCTTGTCGGGTTTGTCGGGGGTATTTACGTTGAGGGGGTACAAGGGCTTGTAGTTCATTGGAGCATCCACTATTAAAATACTTGTAAAACAGGCAGAGGGATGCAACATTTCATCGGTGGGACAGAGGTTGGAGCTTAGATGACGGTTGAGGAACTATCAGGTTGGCAACTCTCTTTTGAACCCTGTCCAGGATTGAGAGACTAGTAGCAGATGCACCAGCCCAAATGTGACAACAATGTTAACAATGAAAAGTATTAGAGAGATCTATTCCCTCTCTTTAAGTACTAAATGGCAGAGATGACATTATATAGGTTTAGTAAAATTCAGATGTTTTTGCTGAGTAAAAACGAACAGGAACCCAATACAATAATCAGTTTATCTGCACAGCTGGGCCGATTTTTATTAAATTTGACATGAACAACTTCATGTGCCTGGCAGTGTTCTTAGATAGGTTTTGTGTCGGAGTGTCTCTGATAAGTATTTATAATTAATTAATAATTGAGATAATCCAATGAAAGAAGGAATGGACGATTTTGACCAAAGTTAACATCTTACACAGCCAAAAATCACAAGAGAAGTTTTATTACAACACAAGCTAAAAGGCCCGACATATAAAATTGATGGTAAGTTCTTTGTTATGACAGGGGCACGTTCGAAATAAATGTTTCTGTTTAGATCACAGTTGAAGCATGATACTTGACTTTTTCATTTTAAACTTAAAATCAATCCATTATCACCGCACAAGCAGTGAGACAGACATAAAATCAACAGTAGGTTCTTTGATATGACAGGGGTGCGTTCGAGATGAATGTTTCTGTTTTGAGCACAGTTGAAGCATGATACTTGACTTTTGCATTTTAAACTTTAATTCAAGTCATTATATATAAAAATAATTTTATAAAATCAACAGTAGGTTCTCTACAGTGAAACGTAGACTACAATGTATTGTGAACTAAACCACTGCGGGGAGGTATGTGAAGCTTCTTTCTGATCCACTGCAATGGCTCCCCAACTAGAGCAGGCAATCAATCAATTTGATTGAAAAATGGATGATTTCACCAATTTCAATGAGAATAAACATATGGGGGTATAAAACATTCGTTGATCATCATTCAATCCCGGGCATCGTTGGGTCTCACTGTTGGTTTTATTATATAGAAGGTAAATGTTATGTTAGATTATTCACACTACTATTCTTATCTTTGTTGTTATTTTAATAACGTCTCGACTGATGTAATCATTCATTAATTTTAGGACTCCCATAATATTCCCCATCTTTCAACTGACAATCATGCCATCTCATTAACCTTTATCCTCGAATAGTTCTTGACCTTGATAAGTAGTGAACAAAAAAGAACCCCTCCAACCTTTTTTGGGTGCATCTTTTCAAACTCTGAAATTTGTGTGAAATTTCAAACTGAACCTCTTGAATTGAAAACCATGTTTAATTTCAGAAGAGTTTTCCGATGGGTAGCTATTTTGTACAAGTCCTGGAGATGAAGAATTTTCAGTGGGTAGCTGTTCTGTATAAGTTCCTGACTTTATAATTTTGCAGACAAAGAGCTAAAGATCTCTCTCGTGTTGACACAAAAAAATTATGTGCCAGAATACTAAAAGATTAAATATTTTTATGAGGTGATTCTAGTTTCTGATTGGTTGCTAGCAGAACATGGCTCCATTTGATTGGTCAGTTCCTATCATCAGTGTCTGTAAGTAGAACCTTCCAACTTTTGGTGATCATACCCTCTTCATTATTTTTAATGTTGGAGGATGGGTCTCCTTGCTGTTTCGATTGCTTGGAGACTTGGGTGGAAAGTAGCAGTGAAGAATCCGTTCTTGAAAATCAGCTTGACAGGTGCGAGGCCAAGAACTGGCCCAGTACCTGTTGGTTTGAAGTACGTCACCTGGGTATCACCCAGGAGGTCCACTCTTCCAGGCCTTGCCACTCGGCTTTCAGGTGGGGTAAATTTATTGCTTGCTGCCTGAGATGCCCTGACCAGGGAATGCCCGGGCAATTTTTGATAGGCAAGAGTACTTTTCCTTTAGGGGAGCTTGTTTGACATCCTCACTTTACCGACCTTGTGTCACAGCATGCTGAGGTGGGCAGCATGTGAATACCTACCCTCTTCATTATATAAAAAATATTGCAACAGAACCCTTTATTTAATCTATTTGTTCTCGTTCCATCAGCCATAACCGGATAGAAGTGTTGAGTTTTATTTTCTTCTTAGCTATTATTATTGCCTGTAGTGAGGATTAAACCGTTAACCTTGTAGACTGTCACTTAGAATTGATTGTTACTCAATGTCTTTATTCATTGCACCATGAGTTCATGTAACAATGACAATGAGATGAGTAGATTGAATCTTATTATGAATTTTCCTAATGTCTGTCTGTGGGTGTGTGACTCGGTTTATCTCAGCCTACAGGCAATCCACCCAGGCAAGTAAGGTAAATTCATCATAGAAACAGATTATATTGTTCACAATATGTTTTATTGTTTTCCTGATCAAAGAAAGCATCGTATAAATCATGGTAATTCTTTCATTTAAATGTGTAATATATCCAGGAACTAACACGTTGTAGACTCAGTCACAAAAGAGACAAAGAATAGGAAAGACCTTCAATTCCCTATCTTTTTTTTTTATACAACTACATTTATTTTCTCATTCTCACGCCATGTGTGACTTCTCATTACAGCTCTGAGATCTCTAACATGATTGTCTTCTTGAACGTACTCTTGAACGACATCCACGCCTCTAACGTGATCTTGTTTTCGAACGTGCTCTCTTTCTCCTTTTTATAGTCTTCTTTTTTCTTTGCCATGATGTCATTTTGCTTACGGCTCAGTATTTGCATATAGCTGTCCGCGCTATGTTACAAATGTACCTAAATCATCTCACCCACCCACCCCGCCCTGCTCAGAAGATTTATGTTTTGTCAGTACTCATGAGACGTCTCTTGTTCATTTGAAATCTATCCGGAAAGAGAAAGAGATCGCGTTTAGTGTCCATTTTGGATTTGTTAAGACATTCCTTTCATCTTGATCATCTTGATCTTCCACATGATGATGCATGTCTTAACTGTCATCTTCGGTTTCCTAACGTAGTGTACTTGCAATAACCCTTATCCCTGAGTGGCTTCCGGGCCTTGATAAGTGGTGATCACTGTGTAAAAAAAAAAAAAAAAAATGATTTGCTTGAAGCTGACTTTGAATGATTGGATGACCATGAGCAATATAGAACAAGACATTTCAAGAAAGTCAGAGGTTACATCGACTGAAACGTTGCAAAAATAACACTCAAGATGATGCAAACCCATGTGACTTATTTTTGCCATTCCTTCCGATCCAGGGCAAGTTGGTTGATGGACGCGCAACTGTTGAGAGATGTCCGATCAAAACCATTTTCTCTCCACCTTCTTCTCGGCTTTCCTCTGCCTCTTTTGCCTTCTAACATATCCTCAAAGCATAACTTTGACAGGTCAGTGGTTGATCGTTTGACATGGTCAAAAAGTTTAAGGGTTTTACTTTTGGTTTTATCAAATAGAGGGGGTAGGGAAGTAGTTTGACGGAGGGTGGATTTTTTTTTTTCTTTTTTTTTGATCAATCGATGTCCCGTAATCAAACGCATTACGTGATTTTGGAACACCTCAATGCAATTGGCTAGTTGTTGGCAATTACAATTAGTTTTAAAAGAAAGAGACAAATTTTCTGAATAATGCTGACCCTGACAGACATTTATTCTTTTAAAAGAAAAATTATTAACTGTAAATTATACAGATTAGTATAGAAAGAGACATCAAAGTTTCACATAATATTTTATTCAATTTCACCTTTGACTGTTGAAAGGTAATAGCTGCCCGGTCAAACTGGAAGTACCTGTTTGGTAAGTCATTAATTTTCAAGAATAATTTGTTTATAATACAAGATTTATATTAGTTATTTGAATGACTCATTTAAAGTAGCTTTTGAGAATGACATATTTACGTATCTATCAAGTCTAAATGTCAAAAACTGAGCGAGAGAAAAAGCCACGTTGTACCAAATCACCTCGTTTTAAAATTTTAATTCGTGACTCATAACGATCATAATAATTTCTAAAGTTAAATTGATACAAATTAACAATGACAAAAATTGGCGCTAATAAATTTGTATTATAGTGAACTAGAAGAATACTAGTTCGACGGTATATAAAATTACATCTCTACTAACAGAGCAGTTTTGCCTCATTTTATATCCCCGTAGGAAGATTAAAATCAAGATTTAACACTACTAAACTTTGTGTCTAGAATCCTTATTTCAATTTTGATCACAATTCATTAAGTGATTTTCGTTTTGTTGTTCAGCAGGATTCAATGCACAATAAAAACTGCCTTTAAGTCAGTCTGTTCGAGATCTTAAAAATATAAAATCTCAGAGAACTGTGGACAAAACAAATTATGTCCAAAGTAGAAAGAATTTCTAAGTATAATTTCTGCTCTTCTGAGATGATTGTAATTGAAGAGGTCTTCTGATTTTTATTTTTTATTTTTTTACAGTACTGATGGGTTGCATGTTTTTACTTTTAACATTCTATGAGACATTATGGAGAAGTGTGTGCAGAACAAGAGGCTTAGGTGGTATGGCCACATTGAAAGAATGGATGAGAGTTCTTGATTTAGTAGATGTAGAACAGTTGATGTAGTACATTCAGTTCACAGAGGAAGGCCAATGGAAAACCTTGGAGGAAATGATACAAATGGACCTGAGGGGAAGAGGGATAAATAAAGACCTGGTCAGTAATAGATTACTTTGAAATTCAACTTCTTAAAGCCATCCAATTGCTTGCCATTATGTAAAATGGACGTTAAGCCAAATATGATGATGATTCAAGAATCCTCAGAATGACACCAGTAGCGGTCCTGGATATGACCTTTAACTATATCCAGTGGTGAGGCCCCAGCTTGCAGGCTTTGGGGAGTGTGGAGCCACCCTTTAATTACCATTACTTCCAGGTCTACTCTGACCCGGAGTGGTAGTACCTGTTAGGGTCCCAACTATGGGTTAAATAGAAACCGACTTGAAAACAACAAATATATTCTATTAAAAAAAATTTCTTCAAAATCACTGAATTCGGCATTAAATAACCCAAAAGGGTTGATATGCCGTAAATCAAAACCAATCAACCAACCAACCGACATCAGTAGCTTCTAACAAGTATCAGTGATTTTGATTGGTTGGTTGGTTGGATGGTTGTTTTTGTTTTACGGCATATCAACCCTTTTCAGGTTATTTAATGCCGAATCCAAAGATTTTGAAGAAAAATTTTTTAATAGAATATATTTGTTGCTTTTAAGTCGGTTTCTATTTAACCCATAGTTGGGAGCCTAACAGGTACTACCACTCTGGGTCAGAGTGGACCTGGGAGCAATGGCAATTAAAGGATGGCTCCACACTCTCCAAAGCCCGCAAGCTGGGGCCTCACCACTGGATATAGTTTAAGGTCATATCCAGGACCATCTTGGAGTTCACCTCATCTATTATTATACTAAATGTAAGTTAATCAACGTTTGTTTCCCTAAGGTTTCTTTCCTATATTCCTTAGTTTGCCCGCCTTGCATTTTATGTTGATGCTACCATTCTTTAGTATTTCTTAATGTTTTTGTGAACATTTAGAGAAAGAGTAACTCTCTTGTTTTCAGCGTGGTGACCTAATATATGTTTGTCTGTACAAATCATAAACTTTGCATTTCTTTTGACGGTTTCACTTTTATATTTCTGTTTTCAGGAGTGGAGTATCTCTTACAAAACCACCTTGAAATAATTATTAAAAAAAAAAAAAGCTGACAAAACTAATATGTATGTTATTCTCAACAAATCCGAATACCAATCAAAGATAGCCGATATTTTAGATGATAAACGTAAATTAAAAAAAATAATAATAAAATCATAACCCCATACCTCTCCTTTAAACTAAAATTAATAAAATAATTACTGCCAATAACGCCGACTGCCATAATCTAAAACTGTTCAAAATCATTGGGGATTATCAATATCAACAAGAATTTTATCACTCAATGAGGAACCCCTTCCTGGAAAAAATCCAACAGGTTAGCGTTGAAAACGGCCAGATTTTTATTTATTTTTTTTTTTTTAATAAAATGTTTGTATACAAGACTCACACTTTTACTGTAGACAATGATGATTTCACACATTATTTTACAAATTAATAAATTTAGAAATCGGACGAAGATAAAACCCAACAAGTTTAGGGTTGAAAGCAGTTGGATTTTTTATTTATTTTTATTTTTTGGCGGCGGCGGGGGGTATAAATCTGGGGGGATATATATATATACAGTGATGATCATATTTATTGGCACGGTAAAATAAAAGTTAAATTTTGTCTAATAAATTCTAAAAAAGGGATTAAATTAAAGAAAATAACAAAGTATATTATGTATTTTTAACTGGCCTTTCCGATGCAGCAATCGGATTTTAGAAAAAATAAATAACAAAGGAACAACAAACATAATTGCAAAAAACCCTTGTTCAAAATTATTGGCACGGCTTTGTTTTTCTTTTAGTATCAGTATAATATCAATCAATTTCCGGTTTACGTGCTTTCTGAACTTTTTTATAGCCATATTATGCTTGTTTAACGCTAATTCAGTGAATAATTTTTTTCAGATAATTTTTAGATAGCGATTTATTTAAACTATTATAAGTGACTAAATTATAATTTTCAATCGCCATGGTTAAAACTAAGGAACACAGCGAAGACGTCAGGAAGCTTGTTGTAGCATGCCATACCAATGGGGAGGGCTATGATAAGATTTCAAAGAAGCTAAACCTTCCCAAATCCACTGTTAGAGCCATAATAAACAAGTTCAAATCGCAAGGCCACGTTATGAGTTTAGAGGGTAGAGGGAGAAAAAGGATTCTTTCCCCAAGAGATGAACGGAAAATTGTTCGACAAGTAAAACAAAACCCAAGGATCTCTGTTGGGGAGATTGTTGATGAACAGAGCACCTCTGGAGTGAATGTATCTCGACATACAGTTGGTAGAGTTTTGAAGAGAGCTGGTTTAAAAGCATGTCGTCCGAGAAAGACTCCCTTATTGAAGCCTATGCACCTGAAAGCAAGGCTAGCCTTTGCAAAACGTCATATTGATAAAGATGTTGCATTCTGGAAACGTGTTCTATGGACTGACGAAACGAAAATAGAGTTATTTGGCCATAATAAAGTGTCTTATATTTACAGAAAATCTGGCGAAGCTTTCCTGCCTAAGAACACCATACCCACAGTGAAGCACGGTGGAGGCAGTTTGATGTTTTGGGGATCCTTTGCTGCCTCTGGACCAGGGCGACTTGTTAAGGTCACAGGTAGCATAAAAAAGGAAGATTATGTTAAAATATTGGCTGAAAACCTGAAAGACTCTGCTAAAGAGCTCTCACTTGGTCGTCGTTGGTGGTTCATGCAAGATAATGACCCAAAGCATTCGGCTAAACTGACTAAGAAATGGCTTGAGGACAATCATATTAATGTTTTGGAGTGGCCATCACAAAGCCCAGACCTTAATCCAATTGAAAATTTATGGAGAACATTAAAATTGAGGGTAATGCAAAGGAAGCCTAAGAATCTTATTTAATTGGAGGATTATTGTCAGGAAGAGTGGGCTAAAATTACTACTGAAGAGTGCAACAACTTGGTTGTAAACTATGAAAAGCGACTGAGGAAGGTAATCAAGGCCAAAGGCTATACAATTGATTATTAAATAAATCGTGCCAATAATTTTGAACAAGGGTTTTTTGCAATTATGTTTGTTGTTCCTTTGTTATTTATTTTTTCTAAAATCCGATTGCTGCATCGGAAAGGCCAGTTAAAAATACATAATATACTTTGTTATTTTCTTTAATTTAATCCCTTTTTTAGAATTTATTAGACAAAATTTAACTTTTATTTTACCGTGCCAATAAATATGATCATCACTGTATATATATATATATATATATATATATATATATATATATATATATGGAACCGTAAAACCCATAAGCCTAGCTATCCACTCTGCCCAATCATTTCTCAAATAAATACCCCTATCTACCATCTGTCTAAAACAACCAATCGATAACCCCTTTTTGCCTAATATATATAACATTCAATCCACTAACGCACACTTCCTCAACCGAACTGGCTTTTTAATACACACCTGATCATGTGTCTAACCTCCTGAAGAGGTAAATAATCGTTTTTCTTGGCCTTTTGACCAGGAGTAAAGTATAGTATCTGTTCTGATACTACACTTCATCTTTTCTGTTGTCAATCAATTATTCAGAAATCCTTTTAGACTGGGTCAATTTTAATTATTGTCCTAATTCAGTATCACTTTGGAGGGGGGGATTTGGATTATCTCCATGCAAAAAATCGACCTTGTGTCTAACTGCTTTCGTGAAGAGACAAGTCAATAGAGGCGGTATTTACTTTCCTTCCATGGTGAGAAGATGTGACAGAAGGGTCGGAAAGTTGCTTTGAAGAAGAGCACCCTGGCCTGCAAAAATGTACCTGTACTATGGTATAGGCACACGCCCTTTATTTATGTACGAGGGGTGTTCCAAAAGTAACAAGTAATAGTCACTACCATTTCCAAAGCACTTTTACTAGGAATTCAATGACACATCTCTGTTTCTGATGCATGTCCATGACAGGAGTTGTTTTCTTAGTCCTCATACCGTCAATATCTGCAATAGAGAGGTGAAACTTTTAGATCATGAATGTATAAGTTCAATCATCATGACAATGAAATTTGCAATCCCCTCTGATCTATTTGGGTAGAATAAAAAAAAAATAGTACCTATAAATATTATAGTAAATAATTATGTCAGCCCCTTTAAGAACTCGGTTCTTATTGTTGAGCACTTTACAGTTGAAATGAAAGTCGGTCACTTTAGCCCATGGCAACACCATCTTTTTGTAAAAAGATATTGTCATAGTGATGAAAAAAAAATGGGACTTCAGTTGTACAGGCCAACAAAAGCTTGCGTAGGGTAATAGGGTTAATATTAAGAGGGCATTGATTGGGTTATATATATTTGTGATAATGTCTACAGTTTCTAGGACTGGAACATTAGTGAAAGATTCTCAACATTTAAGGAAGCAATAATACCGTTTTCAGGTTTCGTGCTCCTTAGGGTTTGAATAAGTTCGTTAGTGGATTGAATGTTATATTTATTAGGCAAAAAAGGGGATATCGCTTGGTTAATTGTTTTAGACAGATGGTAGGTAGGGGTATTTATTTGGGAAATGATTGGGCGGAGTGGACACTGGACAGCTAGGCTTATGGGTTTTTTACGGTTTCATATATATATATATATATATATATATATATATATATATATATATATCCCCCCACACACACACAAACACAAAAATCCAGCTGTTTTCAACCCTAACCTGTTGGGTTTTATCTTCGTCCGATTTCTACATTTATTCATTTGTAAAATAATGTGTGAAATCATCATCATTGTCTACGGTAAAAGCGTGAGTCGTGTAAACAAACATTTTATTAAAAAAAAAATCCAGCCGTTTTCAACGCTAACCTGTTGGATTTTGTCCAGGAAGGGGTTCCTCATTGAGTGATAAAATTCTTGTTGATATTGATAATCCCCAATGATTTTGGGCAGTTTTAGATTATGGCAGTCGGCGTTATTGGCAGTAATTATTTTATTAATTTTAGTTTAAAGGAGAGGTATGGGGTTATGATTTTTTTTTTTTTAATTTACGTTTATCATTTAAAATATCGTCTATCTTTGATTGGTAATCGGATTTGTTGAGAATAACATACATATTAGTTTTGTCAGCTTTTTTTAAATAATTATTTCAAGGTGGTTTCGCAACTAACGTGCAGCTTGGTTTAAATGTGTTAGTAAGGAAGTACATAGTTTGGGATATCTTCTTTTTTTTTTTTTTTTTTTTTTTTTTTTTTTTTAAGTACAATGGACTAATCGAAGTTATGGTTATTACATCAGCCAGTTCCCACCTGAAGTAAAGACTACAATATAAAAAAAGGAAAGGATCCACTGTAAAATTAATTGACTAAAAAACGTCTGTTCAATTTAACGAATTATGCATAAAAGAAAAAATGCTGCCTAAATACACATTTTATGTACATTTTTATAGCTCATTGACTTAGAATAAGTCGATGGACAAGGGACTATACCTTTTCCCCATTTTTAATGAGCAAAATGTCTAGTTATATATGATTCATTAACAAAAAAAAATGACGCTTAACTCAAATACTCAAATATGGTTTTATAGATAACAAAATTGAAATTCCATTCCAACTGTTTTAATATCTGCTCAAGGTTTCGGGTTTCATAGTAAAAAAAGAAAAAAAAGAAATCAAACGTAAAAGCGGAAATAACAATCCTTAAAACAGTTAAGTGCAGCCATAAAATATTTATAGAGAAAGAAATTAAAAGTGAATAACATTAGTTCAGATAAAACTAGGAGCCATAGATACTTTTGTTAATCTGTGGCATGACTTATTTACATCATTTTAATTCATACTAGTTTAGACCCACTGCGTGAGTAATTGTTAGTACAGTACCCGGATGTGCCAATTTCCATCTTTACATCTTTTACCGTTTTATAGCTAATATAAAAGTGATGTAAATTGTGTGGAAAAGAATAAGTGGCTTAGTATTTATATTATTCCTTAATTGGAATTTATTTTTGAGATGAGCATTATATATATTAATTTATTTTTATTTCGGACTATTATTCTCATCTTTATTAGTTGTTGTTTTTTCATATTTTATTGGTTTTTGTTTATTCACAACGTTTCGGCCAACTATTCCTCTGGCCTTCGTCAGGTGGTAACCGCGACGGATAGGAACTTCAAATCTCCTAACTGCATTCTCAGCCATCACTGCCATCCGTAGTTGTTGTCGTCTCACTACATTTTGGCCAATTAACCTCTGGCACGCTTTGGGTGGGATTGAAACCGCTATCTTCAGACAATGAATCTCTACAGTTCCAGATGAACATTGTTTGAAGATAGCGGTTTCAATCCCACCCAAAGCGTGCCAGAGGTTTACTTGGCCAAAATGTGGTGAGACGACAACAACTACGGATGGCAGTGATTGCTGAGAATGCAGTTAGGAGATTCGAAGTTCCTATCCGTCGCGGTTACCACCTGACGAAGGCCAGAGGAATAGTTGGCCGAAACGTTGTGAATAAACAAACCAATAAAAGAACAAAAACAACAACTAATAAAGATGAGAATAATAGTCCGAAATAAAAATAAATTAATATGGCTTAGTATTTTAAATAAGAATCATTTGGATTGAAAATCGATTTAGTATTACGCTTGAAATTTGTCAAATTTATCTGAATAAGTAAAATCGTACGGTCGTAAAATAATACGCTTAACTATGATATTTAAATTTACGCCGATTTCGTATTTATTATTATAGAGTCAATTATTTGGGCGCATCTACACTATTGGGACGAAATTTCGGAAATCGTAATACGAAATTCCACATGAAAACAATGGTATCTACATATTCCAAGTATTTTTTAAGATCCAAAAATTACGAAAATCGATGAGGTAGAAAATTATTTATTGAAGAAAATAAAAAATGGAATTTGATGAAAACAATCGTAAGACACAGGAGAATTCAAAAGGAATGTAATTTTCCGTTTCGATTTAAACAAGATGGCGGCAATTTTTCACTTGCTAACACGATTAAAGTTCTTTTTTTTTATTTAATAATTCAGTAATATTTAAATAATTTCGGCGCATAATTTGGAAGCTACCATTGTAACTTATTAGAATTGACAAAAAAAAAATTGGTTTAAACCATTGCTTGTTTTTTTTAATCTGAAAACGCCATTTATCGACTACAAAATCTCGTCCCAATTCTGTAGAAGTGCCATTATTTCGTATTATATTGTACTCAATATATAATTATGATTTCAAAAGTATTTAAAAAAATAAAAATGATTTGAGTGCCATGCGAGAACCGACACCAAAATATGACAAAACTTATTTTCATGATTGCAACTATGTCTACAAGTTAAGCAAAGATTGAAGTTTATTTATACTCAATAGGGTTGGACTGTGGAAAGGAGTGTGAATTATTAAATACAAGCTGGGTTCCATGACAGCAATGTTTTTGATAGACTAGATGCAAGCAAGGGCACAGAGTTATATATATATATATATATATATATATATATATATATATATATATATATTGTTTTTAAAATATAATTATCCACTGACATGTGTTTCGTCATCTACAACTCATCAGAGTGGCTGAATCTAGTGAGATTCGAAATCAGGACTCAACGGTAAAAAAAAAACCCTCAACCACCAGGCTATCTTGCGCAACTGTTTAATATATCGCGATTTACGTAGATGTTAACAGTAAAAAAAAAAAAAACTGATTTAAGTGCCATCTGCTAGAATCGAAATCAAAACCAAAGTATAAGAAAACATAGTTTAAACAATGTCTACAAAATAAGCAAGGATTGAAGTGTATTTGTCCTCAATATGGTTGGACTGTGGAAAGGAGTGTGAGTTTTATCAAATACAAGCTGGTTTCCATGACAACAATCTTTTTGATAAACAAGATACAAACAAGGGCGATCAGATGATCCATCCATAGAGTGTTATAATTATATAGCTATATAAGCGACCTGGTCTGTCTGTGTGCAACATTGTTTCTACCAAACTACTCTGTTAATTTTTGGTCTACAGACTTGTAACTTAATATGTAGGGAATTTGGGCCTGTGGAACAAATTTAATTTGGTTTTTAGCCGGTAAAAATAGCTGTTAAGAGGTCAAACGTTTTAAAATTGGTACTTGGCAAGCGAAAATCAACTAATTCTATGCCATGCACAAATATACATTTATACGTTTAACAATGTTATGCATTTATGTTTTGATATGCATATAGAGTTAGCACAGATGGTAATGATTAAGGCTGGAGAGCGATATGTTTTGGTTTCGATTCTAGCTGATGGCCCTGAACTAATTTTTTTTTTTTTTACTTTTAAAATCACTGATATATATTCGGTACAATACAATAGGCGCTTCTACAAAATTAGGACGAGATTTTCAGAAATCATAACACTGAATTTCACATGAAAACAATGGTATCTACGTATTCCTCATATTTTTAAGATGATTATATCCAAAAATTACGAAAATTGATGAGGTAGAAACATTTTTTATTAAAGAAAATAAAAAATAGAATTTGATGAAAACGAGAGTTCAACAGAGAGGTAATCTTCCGTTTGAATTAAACAAAGATGGCGGTAATTTTTCACCTGCTAACACGATTAAAGTTTTTTTTTTAATAATTCAGTAATATTCAGATAATTTTGACTGCATAATTTGGAAGCTATCATTGTAAACTATTAAAATTGACAAAAAATCAGTTGAAACCATTGTTTTTTATTTTATCTGAAAACTCCATTTATTGACTACAAAATCTCGTCCCAATAGTGTAGAAGCACCCAATAATTAATAAAAAATTGGCTCTATAATAATAAATGCGAAATCTGCATAAAATTAAAATATAATATTTAAGTGTATTTTACAACCAGGTAACGCCAATGGTATGCTAGTATGTGATAAAAACAATAGCATGCAACCATTTCTAATGCCTGTACGAAACTTTTCTTGCATTCTTTCTCTGGCCGCGACCTTTAACATTTACCTAATGTTTATTATGTTATTCTGTTATGTCAATTTCTTTAGATTTTTAAAACACGTATCTAGTTTTTAAAAATTCTTTAGAATGTTTTACGTTTTATAGAAAAAAAAATGAAGAAAGAAAAGGAATTTGAAATGAAGTTTAAATTCGAAAATAACAATCCCTAAAACATTTAAGTAGGTACATAAAATATTTCCCTAGAGAGAAACAAATTAAAAGTGAAGAGCATTGGGTCAGAAAACATTGGGTCATAAGTACTTTTTGTTAATATGTGAGAGAACATTTTTTGGCGCTTTTACAGAATTGGGACGAGATTTTTGGGATTCGTAAAACTGAATTTCACATGAAAACAATGGTATCTACGTATTCCAAGTATTTTTAAGATGATTATATCCAAGAATTACGAAAATCGATAAGGTAGAAAATAGAATTTGATGAAAATGATCGTAAGACACAGAAGAGTTCAACAGGGAGGTAATTTTCTGTTCGAATTAAACAAAGATGACGGCAATTTTTCATCTACTAACACGGTTAAAGTTGTTTTTTTTTTTAATAATTCAGTAATATTCAGGTAATTTCCACTGCATAATTTGGAAGTTATCATTGGAATTGACAAAAACTCAGTTGAAACCAGTGTTTTCTTTATTCTGAAAACTTCATTTATTGATTACAAAATCTCGTCCCAATAATGTAGAAGCACCCATTTTTATTTTCTTTTTTACTAATAGGATGTAGCGAGCTGCTACTACTACGAGACTAGGCTGTATTCTTACCTTAGTTCTCTCTTTCTCCCTACTCTTTTCTCTTTTTCTTCCTTTCTTCTTACACGTCATCAGAGGTTCCAGCCAATGAAAAGTAAGAACGGTTTACGTGGGACATTCGAGTGAAGGAAATGTCCTTACTTCCACGGCGACTAGAGACAGAACACACGCCTCACTCCTCAGCTCCCGTTAGGTAGCCAAGAGGAGCATTGAACATCAATACAGACTTTACAAAATGCACTGTCTTTCTTTGTAACCCGAGTTTCGGGAAAACACACATATATATTGGATATATAAAACCTCAGGAATTCATAACAAAGTCGCGTTACACGTCCTCATTTTTATAAGAAGACAATGTCTTCTTTTACCAGTATTTCTTTCTATTTCAGCGCTCCAGTTCTCCCTGTTATCGGAGGCGCCCCGAAGTGGGAGCCTACCGAAATGGTGACCTCTAATTAGTACCCATGTTAATGTATGGTAATAATACCATAAGGATAATGCTTATTGAGACCATGTTGGACGATAAACAACATGAAATAATTGAAAGCGATGGATGCAATACGCAAAGTTTGATTAAATAAGAAAATGTCTCAACAAGTATTTATTAACGTTTCTGATTTTTTTGAGATGACGATTGGTTGTTTGTATTATTTAGATTCTTCAGACTACTGTTCTCATATTGAGTATCATTTTCACAACGTTTCGGTCGATGTCACCTCTGACCTTCTTCAGGTGCATCTTGTCAAACTTTGGAATGTTTATCCAGTCATGGCTGACATGTTACCCACCTCTATCCGGTGTGAGAAATTGCATTTACATTCGCCATCTTTTTTTGTGTAGGCCACCCACACAGTTTAGTATTCGGCTGTGATTGGTTAATTTTGAAGGAGTCAAGTGAATTGCTTGGCGCCCTTTTTTGTATAATGCTTTTATTTTTCAGTCCAAGCAGGAACTCGGCAAGGGATGGACTCCAAATCAGCAGCTCCCACACGTGAAGGGAGCTACGTCAATTTCTTCATGTTGTATCACCAAACTGTTGGTGAACAAAGGATCACATCTCTACAAGCAGAGACACTTTTATATTGCTGAAATTATCCTAATTAAAGGATGACATTCATGAACATTTCTTCATGTTTTATTTACCAAATATTGGATCTTATCTCAATTCAACTAGAGTCCCAAGAGACTCGCATTATGCCTAATTATAGGCGCCAACATTCCTGCCAAGTCCACCATGAATATACATGGATCCTTTAGAGTAACAAAAACTCTGACAATAGGAGTTCATACTACCGGCTCCATACTTACGGAGGCAAATTGCCCACCGTTTTGTAATTGGACTATACCAGAACCAATAAACTTTCGTTGCTGTTATTGTTGAATAAATTTTGAGTTTGAAAGGTATAGCTTTTGTATTTGTGGATTCTTTTGCCTCTGCAGGGAGTAAATTGGGATGTGAGAATTAATTTCTTACACCGATCATGGTGCATCTTGTCGAACTCTGGAATGTTTATCCAGTCATGGCTGACATGTTACCCACCTCTAAAAATGAAATGAGAGCATACTACCCCTGTGAAGTAAATAAAGGGTTCCGTTCAAAATTTCGTCAAAATTCCCAAGTTTAACAGAAACGTTCCTAAGTTTGACAAAATGTACCTAAAGAAGGTCGAAGGTCACATCGACCAAAGCGTTGTAAAAATAACA
The DNA here is from genome assembly GCF_053919585.1 of Euprymna scolopes. NCBI lineage: Eukaryota > Metazoa > Mollusca > Cephalopoda > Sepiida > Sepiolidae > Euprymna > Euprymna scolopes. The sequence goes on along the minus strand of NC_136489.1, from coordinate 117,576,351 downwards.
CTTAAGATGAGAACAGTAGCCTGAAGATTCCAAATAATACAAAGTGTTTAGCATTAGACCTGAAGAAGATTATGTTGTAGTCAGTTGGGAAGCAGCCCTGTGATATCAGAGTGGTGCAAAATTTTTTGCCAATATAAGATTTCATCTTCAAAATCTTTGTTCATAACAATAACGACCTTTGCTTTCTATAACTTGATTTCATCCGTCAATATGCTTATAAATGCCTCGCTTGTAAAGTTCACTCTTCTCTTGTGATCTTAACCTAAGGTCATTTAATTGGTTTTATAATCCTTGAAATAAGCGATAATCCGAGGGAGAAAGGTCCGAAGAATATACAAGGTATGGAAAAATGTCCTGGCACTTCTGCATTATGCGGGCGAACACCATGTTTTTGGTGCATTTCACTAAACTGTCACCAGGTGGCGCTTTTTGGAAAAAAGTTTTGGTTTGAAGAAGTAGGGTTTTGTTTTTTTTTGCAGGGTTTAAACTTCCATTCCAAAAATGTTGGGGGGGAGGGGGAAGATCCAATGTTGCTTTAATTCGGAAAAATGTTTCATTTAAATTATTTATTTGTTCGAAAAAAAAAAAAACTATTTTATAAAAATCCAATGTTGTTTTCATTACAAAATTGTTTTATTAAAATTATATTTTCTTACGGAGACGTTTAAATAAATGTTTTTACATTATATTTTGACACATTTTTATACAATAAATGTTTTGGTTTTCAGATATTTTTCTGTTTGAAGAAAATTTTGGTTTGTTACTTATTTGACCAAGAGGAAATTAAAGTTATCGCCTCCTAACAATGGCATTCGCACGCATAATGCAGAAGTGCCGATTTCCCAATTGAATTCTCCTAGGATATCTTTGGTCAGTAGTTCTGTGTGAGGAAAAGCATTATCATTATATGAATGATGCTTTAATAATCCTAATAGGAAAAGTTATGAATTATTCATGGCATTAGTTGACTTACAAAGGAGTTTTCCAACGAAGGTTTGTGATTAAAAGTTTTTTTTTATGTAGTTCTAAAAGTTGGAAAACTTCCATTATAACACACACACACACACACACACACACACACACAAATGCTGGCTGCTAGGAAATAATAAAATTAATTTACAGAACCATTTTTAACTACTGTCTAATTACGAAGATTAAAGAATCCACTAACACACACACACACACATATATATATATATATATATATATATATATATACTAGCAAAAGTACCCATCGTTGACTGGGTTCAAAGCCTACAGAAAATGGACTCTGATTTATGAAAGTATGATAGGTTATGAAAAGGAAGGGTTGTAAAGAGATAGCTTCGAATTTGAGGGTATCAAAACCAAAGCAAAATATGATGAAAGTAAAAATAAAATAGATAAACCCCATAATTTATTATACCATACCTGTTCACACTGAAACACTTATAACAATATTCTGTGAATCTATATTAAAAAACCTTGTTAAACTTTGTGACATATTTCCATTCTATGGAGGTCAGGCCCAAACGAAAACCCCATAATTTTATTATACCATATTTCTTCAAACTGAAACATAATTATCAAAGTATACTTACGCAGATAGATATAAAAAGTCTTTATTAAAGTTTGTGCCTATTTCCATTCTTCATTGATGTCTAATGACAATGGATTTCATGTAAATCTGAAATATTTGAATTTTCAAATGGGTGGTTGTGCCCAAATGATACCCTTTAAATACTGCAAAGAAGTTGAAATTTTGGAAGTATTTATCAATTGCTGCCTAATAGTTATGGTTATAATCTCATTAAAATGGAAGATACCTTAACATTGAATTAAGAACTGCAACTCTTCTTTTCATAAAACTAAATTTAACTAAATATAGCTCATATTACTCATTGTTAAGTCTAGTATTTATGTTGCAAAGTGCATAATTATTGTATAACTAATTAAATTCAGAGTTATATAATTTGACGTTGCTATCTTTCAAAAGTAGGGTAACCAATGAAATATAACGAGTTTAATAGAAGAGTGCTCAATACGGAAGTAGAGCAAATTACATTCTCAATTTGTCTTTACATAAGCAGTAATTTGTCGCTACACAGTCATGTGAAAGGATAAAGAAAACTATAATAAGAGTTCAGTACAATAAACCTTAAGGTTGAAATCACCACGAACATTAAAATAGTCTACTTTCTAGACGTTACACTTAACCTCAACAAAGGAACTTATGAACCCTATAGGAAAGAGAACAGTAACCCTTTATATGTCCATCCCCCTCTCTAATTATCCTAAAGCTATAATTAAACATATCCCCTTTAAAATGCTTTCGACTCCTAATGGGGGTATGAGACGAACCAACGGCTGTGCTAAACAACCACTGAAAACGTTTCAAAACTATTATAAAAATTGTCGAATTTTGGATTTAATCAGTTTGCCGTTTACTACGTCATGGACTGCATTTAATTCTTGGCCGCCATCTTAGTTACTGATCTGAACTACGCCGCCATCATACAATGTCTCAAAACTTAACATCCCCAGATCTATAAGTAGAAGAATTAGTTTGAACTCTTCATCCAAAGAAATTTTCGATAAACACAAAGATTTTTACAACAAAGCCCTAACAAACAGTGGGTATAAGGAAACCAAGTTAGAATATATAGAACTCTCAAGTATAACACCCACATCTAGAAAACCTAAAAAAGGAAAATCATTTGGTTCACCCCCTCCGTTCAACCAAATGGTCAAAACTAACTGGGGGAGAAAATTCATAAATCTCATTAAGCTACATTTCCACCCCAGCAACACACTCCACAAGATATTTAACAAAAACACCATCAAATTAAGCTACAGTTGCTGCAATAACTTAGAAAAAATAATAAAAAAACCGTAATAACAGAATTTTAAGTAATGACACAGAACAAAATCTGGGGAACGGAATAATAAAGACATGCAACTGCATTAATAAATCCAAATGCCCCCTTAAAGAGACTTGCCTCACAACCTCTGTAATTTATCAAGCTAATATTAGAGCCAAGGAGGACCCCACCACTTGCAAATTCTAAATCGGTCAAACTGGCAATACATTTAAACAGAGATACACAGGTCAAAAAAGCTCTTTCTTAAACCCAAATTACAGAGACAAAACATCATTGGCTGCATACTACAATGATCTTACGAGCAAAAATTTGGTACCAATTGTTGACTGACACATCTTGAAAAGAACAAAAACTTGCCAGTCACTAAATTCACCTTGCCTTCTTTGCCTGAATGAAAAACTATTTATCACAAAATTTAAGGATATGGATAAACTCTTAAATAAGAAACAGGAAACCTCGATAAATTGCAGACATTACAAATCGCATCTGCTTTCTCACTTGCTAATTACTCCCCAATAATCCCAACTAAATTCAACTCCAACACGACCCTCATGTAATATCCGACAGCTAAACACCTACGAATCCAAATCTCCTCAAGTTCAATATTGACTAAATCTAAAACCACACTCTTCCTAGGAAAAACCATGCATAAAACTATACATGTGTGTGTGTATGTGTATGTATATATGTATGTATGTATATGCATGCACGCACACACACCCAACACTTGCAAGTAAATTTTCAGCAATATTATAAATACTTAATAGTCCCACCGAATCCACCCACTAACCACAGAGTTTATACATATTAATATCTGCTGAACGCCTGATAATCCTTTTCCCCTAAAATCCCATTAAAATATTCACCTGCAACAGAAATATCAAACTAATATTCAGCTTAATGGTATACATGCTGTTCTGCTCGTTGCCTGTCTGTTAACTGTGATACTAACAAAAATGGGATACCACCTGGTACAACCTGAACATATATAAAATAAATAAATAAATAAAAAACAAAAGAAAAAATAAAGAATACAATCATCTAGCAACTGAAAGCATACACTGCAAGAATTAACTTTAGTCTCCCTAAAGCCATTAGTGATATTTCCACTAAAATGAAACACTCTAATAAAAAACTTTTTAAAATTGCTAACCGCAATCTTAACACATCTTTTATATACCACAATCACTAAGTGTTGACCGTAATCTAAACGATAAACGATGCACAACACCATATAATATAGATGATGAAAAATAACTCCAGATAACACCTGTATACATCTACTCCGAGTGGTTATATAACATATCAGCATTTAGATACGTATGTATACATAGTCTTCTACGTGCATAAGATCTATGGGTACTACTATTTACAGATAATTAATATAACCCCCAGTAAAGTTATATCAGTGCTAATTAGTAGCAAATAACTGGGAGGAATTCCTAATCACCCTTCTAGCTGAATAATCATTATCGCTGGCAATAAATAAATAAATAAATAAAAAAGAATATAAAATTAAATAAATAAATAAAAATAAAAAATAACTGCATTTAACCATCATAAGTTTAATAATGACATATATTCTGAGTTTTGCAATTACTATCATTATATAAAAGTTTTAATAACAAATTAACCAATTAATAAACCAACATTAAATAAACAAAGTAAATAGGAATAAATATAAAATAAAAATTAAAAAAATAAAGAATAAAAACCGATTTTGTTTAAATGAATAAAAACAAATCTACCGCTATTAGACAAATGATGCCGCCTTTCTCTCTCCCCTTCTCCCTTCTTCTCTCTTTTCTTCTCTCTTCCTTCCTCCCCATTCCATCTCCCTCCTACTCGTTTCTTTCATTTCTTTCTTATGCCTTTCACCCCCCTTTCTTCCCTCCACCGTTCACTAGAAGCCCAAGGAATGGTCAACAAATCTGAGTAAATTCTAATCTTTTAGCAGAGACAAATAGGAATATTAAATTTAAACAAATAATAATAAAAAAAGGAATTTAAGACAGCCCACCCTTATAGTCCCAGACAGGCAGAGGGCAATCAGACAAGCTAACCTCATACTTGCTTAAGATAACATCTACATTGCTCTGGCTTTACAACCCCTAACCTTACAACCCCTTTTCCCTAACACAAACATGAAACAATTGAATAAAGACACTGTAAATAAGTGAATAAACAAATGAATAAACTGACAAATTCGCACCCAATCAACCCTGTTCTCCGCACAGCTAAAAAAACAAACAAAAAAAAACGGCCTTCTTTTGCTGAAAGTTGATTTTCGGTTTTCATTTTGAATTTCGCTTTCGTAAGCGTTTGTTGCCTGAAGAGGTCTCTAGTTATTAAACACTAGAAGACCGAAACATGCTCATGACTGTGTAGCAACAAATTACCGCTTATGCAAAGACAAATTGAAATATATATATATATATATATATATATATATGAAAAATATGCTTATTCAATTATATTTCATCTTTTATTTATACCAATCATTTTATTTATGAAGCTCGATGTATGTTAGATATAACTACAGAGCATATGCAAATGAATGACGAAAAGTCCACATTCCAAACTCCAAGATGCTGCTCCTCCTATCGCCCATTTTTTTCAGCAAGTTAAAATATTCAATTATTGACAGCACCTGTTTCGTAGTGCAGAAACAATCATATAATTATTATGCCAATTTCTTAATATTTCCCGCCCTGACTCATCAGAAGAATAAGAACTCTTTAAAAGAAAGCAAAAAGAATGTGGGCATGATTGCATAAATCCTAAAAAAAAACCCAAAAGAGTATATATATATATATATATATATATATATATATAAAACATGATAAACAGTTGAATCTCCCACTCCTCCTCTCTCTCTCTCTCTATATATATATATATATATATATATATATATATATATATATATATATATATATATATAATGAGAGAGAGAGAGAGACAGACCTACAGATAGAGAAGGAGTAGGGGATTCGATTGTTTATCATGTTTTATATTGTGAATTGACCTCATTAAAATATTTGCAGCCTCAAAACTTTGAAGCCAACGAAATTTGATTTACGAAAGCAGAGAAAAATTCAGTTAAACTTCGCCAGTTTTTTGTTTTTTTTCAACAAAGCCTCCCTCTTCTTTGTTTTTCTTTCATTTCATGATTACTTTCTGTTTTTTTTTGTTTTTTTTTAGACCTGCTTGTGATGTAAATACTTCAGATATACAAGATGAAGATGATGACTTCTGTAAGTGCCATTTTCATTTCTTTTCTGTATATTGTATTCAGATATTGTTGTACAAAATTAAACACTATGATAGTCACCTGTATTAAAATTTGAATAAACTTATCTATTCTCATGTCAACTAGCAAATTGTTGCAGAAAATTTGCTAGTATTATCAATTATCGTTTTTTACTTACAATTAGAACAATAATAATGTTTCCAATTTATATAATCAAAACATGTTTCAAATTTTACACACAAAATTCTACATGTAACAAATAGTGTTATAAGTTACCTCCCTTCTTAAAAATGCTCTCCCTTGTTTAAGAACTGCTTATTGTCTAGATAATTGTATGTTGCATATCCAGCCGGTGGACTTTTTCTCTAAGCACCTAAATGAACAAAACTTATACTATTTTTGAAATGGCCTTTTCCCTGGAGACTGCAATATATTGCTAGTTCAGTGCAGTTCTAGGAGATCCACCTTCCCAGGTTTTATCTTCTCTCTTTGAGAAGAGGTTAGTTTATTACTAATCGCCTTAGGTGCTTCTATCTGGAAATGCTGACAAGGCTGCTCAGACACTTTTTGCAGGACAAAATGCTCTTCCTCTATGATGCTGGCTCTTCAATCCTACTTTCCGACTCTTATGTCACATTTTCTCACTATGAGAGAGAGAGAGAGAGAGAGAGAGAGAGAGAGAGAGATAAATGCCTAGATGATTATATTATATCCCATTTTAAATCTTATTTAAATCTTTATTCCTCTTATATATTTGTTAATCTATCAACCATATTTTTTTATTGCTCCTTTAAATCTAATAAACACTAACTTTTTACACCCCCATGCTATATATTTACCCCTCCCTTCTTCTTTTCCACTAATAATGAGAGAAGAAACTATGTTCAATTTTATTTAAATTTTTTTATGGAGGAGTGAAACTTCACTTAAGTAAATAATTATTATTTTAAGTATTAACTCAATTAATCCTAACTACTCATGCGGGGGCACAGAAATACCTGGTTTAGCTACCCCTCTTGGTGCTGACCCATAGATTTCATTAGGTTATCCATCTAGGAGAAAGAAAACTCTGATATAAACCTCATGACATCAAACCATTGGCGGAGGGAAGCCTCATTAGCCATGATCAACAACCTTCCTAGAGCTGGTGACTGAAGCAAATTATCCAGTTTGCAGACCTAAATTGCTTAAGGAGTAGATAGACTTTGCCTATCGCCCAGCATTCACACTCTTTCTTTGCCTATTATTATTGAGGTGCGACTACAGAGACTCAGCAGAGATACTCAATGCTTGGCCTTGTTTCCTGACTAGGGCAATAAACGCCATCCCTCACTTCCGTCTCATTCCCTTATTCTAAAACTGGGCATCTTAGGGGAGCTTGTTTGCCACATATGTTCACATGACTATCTGGGCCACTCTGACAGGTCTGAGGGTACTAGTTTGTTTGTCTGACTACTGTATTCTGACTTACATTACAGAAGTCCTAACTCTTTGGTAGCATTTAGAGTGGCTACTCTATCATCAGTTGTATAATATCAGAATGATTGTAGTGTCATGTTGTGCATGGAAAGAGACCCTGCAGCCATCTCTGATGGGCTTTCCAGAGGTCACAAGTTCTGTAGATGAGAAGTCAACTAATGGTCTACTGTTGTGTGCATGTTTGCACACAACAGTTTGCATTCATTTTGTCCAATCCCTTCACCCAAAAACTGGAACTACTAAATAAAAATATAATCAAACCAGACACACACTCAAACAAAACCAATTTGCCTCTTCCCTTGAGTCCCGCAGTCACAAATATCAGTGAGCTTACGGACTAGCCTAAATGATGTAAAATCATTTCTCTTAGCAAACTCCCCTGATATCTTAGCACTAATTGAAACTAATCTACATTTCTCCATTCCCTCTAACCACTTTAATATGTCTGGTTACCTCTCACTTTGCCTCGGACAGACATATGCACGGACTTGGAGTCTATATTCGTAACACCTTCCCCTTGACTAGAGAATCAAAACTAGAATCAGATGACCAGACCTTCATGTGCTTTAGACTAATTTTGCAATGCAGTGTTAGTTATTTATATTTTCTCTACTGTTCTTCCTTGACTCAGGACTGTACTCTAATCAGCCACATTTCTGAGGATACATACAGCACTCTCTCAAGATATTAGTGCTCAAGTACATGTATTTGGTGACTTTAATGTCCACCACAGTAATTGGCTTGATTTCTCTAATTACACAGACATAGCTGGTAGCAACACACATAGTTTTTTCTATATCCCATTTCTGATCATTAAAAATCTAAGTATATTAAGTTATCTCCCTTTGTTTCTTGAATTTTTTTTTGAAAATGGTGAACAAGACAGTCACTTTTTAGATACTCATAAAATTTGATTTTTTTTTTATATAAGAATAAAACTATGGATAAATTTACATGTTTTTTTTTGGAATATGATATTTGCGTTTCTGTGTAAGTACATCATACAGAATTTTCTTCATTTTTGTTTTTTAATATAGGGGGAATTCTGAACAGAAACCAAAGTTTCATTTAAAAACTAAAAAATGAATCAATATTTCTATGCTGTTCTAGGTGCTTCTTTAAGAGGCAGGCATTACTAAAATATGTAAATCAGATTCCAATGTGTATGTTATGCAGACTTGTTTTTGTGTTGACAAGTATTATTACAAGTTTTAATGAAAGCAAATAGTTTAATTGTTTATTTAAGACTTTAAAATTGTTTTACATTTTATAAATGATCATAGTTTCCAAGGATTATATGACAAATGCCCATAGCCCACTCAGTAATGTCAATTACCTTGTGATATTGATAAACATTACCCTAAACTCTGGGCCCCATGTTGAAGAGCCAGTGTTCAAAATGATAAGGTATTTCAAGATTTTGGGAAGTCATCAGGGATCATGTCAGCAATGCTTCTATGGAGTACTACTATCTTTTCATTTCCTGTGGAACAGTGTGCAAATGAAGCTGTTGAATGGTTCAAAACAGCAATTGAAGCACATGTTCTCACTTCAGGGCAGGAGCTGCTAAAAACAGCCTATCCTGCCTGGACAGAGTACAAAATAGATTTTGTGGCTTGGTGGGGGGTGCCCTTTTCTCTTCCCTGCAACCTCTTTCTCACAGAAGAGACATAGCGAGCCTGTCTTTGTTCTATCCTTATTTCCATGGCAAGTGCTCGCCTGAGCTCCATTCTCTGGTCCACCCTCGCCAATCTTTTTCAAAAAACACCCAACTAGTTGAAACCACCGTCAATAATTTTCCCCACTCCTTATCTGTGCCTAAATCAAAACGTAGATTCCATGAACAAAGCTTCTTTCTTAGAACTGCACGCCTGTGGAATTCTGTTCCGCTTGCCTGTTTCCCTCCCGACTTCAACCTGGATGTCTTCAAGTCCAACACAAACAAATTCCTGATGAACCGCCCCCCTAAGTAATGACACCTTATCAATTCTCCAATACTATTACTACACTATCCCATTGAGTATTGTACACACAATAACCCTTATCCCCGAGTGGCCATTGGGCCTTGATAAGTGGTGAACTCCATGTAAAAAAAAAAAAAAATCTCTCCCCAATGGTTCACTTCTACCTAGGCAGCTGACATTGCATACATTCCACAGATTTATTCCTCATTAATCAAGTTCAAATAGATAAAAGTTTACAGAAGCTAGAAATAATTGTTAGAGTGAAATAGGCGCCGCCAAGAGTAGACATACCAAAATAACCAGAAAATGCTTTGAATCGCAGAAAGTAGGAATGCGCAGTTTCTGGAAAATGTATAACAGTGTAGTAAATAATAGGCAATCAACAATCCTTACACTATCCAACAACCATGAGGTTATTTGCACAGCAACTGAGAAGGTGAACCTTCTTGCCTGGTGGTTTGCCTCCAACTTCACATGAGATCCAACAAATGACTCCTTCTCAAATTTTCCTTTGCGGACAGAAGCCACACTTGATAATCTGAAAAATCACCCCTTCTCATGTCTGTGAAATCATAAAAAAAAACTAAACACATCAAAGTGTGTGGGCCCGATCTCATACCTGCTGTACTATTTAAAAACTGCTCCACTGAGGTTGCTCTTGTTCTCCAAGTTCTCCAGCAAATGCCTTACTGAATTTTGCTGCTCCAACTGCTGGAAAATTGTTTCTGTGGTACCAGTTTTTTTTTAAGAATTCTGGTGAAAGAACTGACCCACTCAACTATTGCCCCGTTATCCTCCTTCTCTCTTTGCTAAAATCTTTAATCCAGCAGTAGTCCACCATCTCATAGATAAACTTCTTTCTGACCAATAGTGTAGATTTAGGCAAGCTCATTCTACTATCTTAACTCCTCTCTTAACATATCTACCACGCACTGAACAAGGCAGTGGAGGCTAGGGCAGTAGCCCTTCATATATCTAAGGCCTCTGACAGAGTATGACACGATGGTCTTCTTATGAAAATTTGATTATAATGTATTACTGGACAAATGCTTAATATAATCAGATCCTACTTAGACGAGAGAAAAATCTAGGTTGTCTTCCATTGTTGTACATCAAAACAGCGTGATATAAATGTGGGTACACCACAAGGGACAATGCTTGGACTTTTATTATTTCTCATATTCATGAACGTCCTCCTGATAAAATTGTGTCTGAGATGGGTATATTTGCTGATGACACCATGCTCTATAACAGACATAAAACGAGTTACCACATATCTAAGGCAATGGCTGAAACCGTATAGAATGACCACCAGTGGAGTAGAGACATAAATAGATGGTGACATTCAACGCTGCCAAGACGAAACTTCTTTCCTGTAGTAATTACAATAAACTTTCTCAACCACTGATTGTTATGAGTAATAATATGATACCTCGAAACTTTTCGTTCAAACTTCTCGGCTTAACATTCACAGGCAACATGAATTGGAACAAATAAATTGAAGACATTGTCAAGGTTACCACAAAGAAGATGTGGTAGAAAACTAGTCACACCTGAGAGTATCGCATATCATTACAAAGCCACCATTTGCCCATGCATGGAGCATTGTTGCCATATCTGGGATGGTGCATCTATCGCTAGTCTCTTGCTCAGACAGGGTCCAGAAAATCTAACCTGTCAAACTTTAAAAAAAAAATACAGCTGCTATATTCCACAATGAAATAATGCTGCAGCTCACACAATCCATGAAAGTTGCAGACCAGAAGTCTGAAACTCAGGTTTCGTGGAGTGCGTTGGTTGATTGGGGAAATAATAATAATAATAATAATAATAATAATTATTATATATATATATATATACATATATATATATGAGTGTTGGTACAATTAATTGGGAATCGAAAAAATTGGAACTTTTGGGGGTGTTGGAATCGGTATCAAAATCGGAAAAATCTGTGCTATATTCTGATTCCTTTAATTATCTTTATTATTTCATTCTGTTTTTTTTTTTTTAATTTCCACTACTAAATAATAATAATACAATAATAATATTTATTTGATTTTAAACTTCCAGTAAAACTAAAATCTCTAGATTTCCCCTCCTCACAAATGTTTTTATGTTTGAGAAAATATATGCACATTTAACGTGTTTTTACGGTAATCAGGACAAAATGATCATTTTATAGTTAAATATTTAGATATTTGTAAATAACCAGATAAAATTCTGATTTTTATGAAATTTTGGCCATAAATATTTGATATCAATTAAGAAATATTCAGCAAATTTCAGTGGTTTTTTTTTCTTTCTTTTTTGTTTTTGCATTTGAATATTTTAAAAAGGATTCAAGGGGCATGATATGTGCGCAACTTCCCATTTGTAAATCCAGATATTTCAAATTTGCACTGAATTAGATCCGTAGTAATTTTGATGAGAAGTAGGATTCTAGACATAACATTTAGTATTATTATATCTCGATTCTATCCTTATATGGTGACATGAAACTGGTGCCAAACATTTCTGTTTGGTGAATTAATGTTACTCGTTCTGAGACAGATATTCATGTGGTACACGCACACACATCTGGGCTGATGCATCTATTGCTAGTATCTTGCTCTTAGACAGAGTCCAGAAAAGTCTTGAACTTAACAGATTCTGCACTGTCAACCAAATTCCAACCCCTGTCCCACCATCTAATGTTGCATTCTTGTGTTTATTTTACAAATATTTTAATGAGATGTGCTCTGACAAACTCATAACACTTGTGCCACTTCCACTTAAATGCCCACAACTAACCTGATAAATCCCACCCCTGCACTGTAGAAATCCCTAGATGCTGGAAAGCTTTCTACTCTAATAATTTCCTCCCTCCAAACTGCTAGACTTTGGAATTGCCTTTCAGTTTCCTGTCTCCCAACTCTACTGACATGCAGAAGTTTAAATGTAATGTGAACAATCATCTTGCTGCTCAAGTCCCTAGATTGTGTCCCTGTACATATGGTCTCAAATAGTAGCCCCTTACATCAAAGTGGCACTGTGTCTTGTTTGGGGATGAATAAAACTTTTTTTTAAAAAATGTCTATAAGCAGACTATATTTATTTTTGAACATGATGAATTAAAAAATTTAGGAAATGAAAGCTAACCGATTTTGAACCTTGCTCAACAGAGCTAAATCAAGATCAAGATTAAGAGAATAAAATAGTGCTACAGAAAATTATAACAAGAGGAAAGGGAGAAAAAAATTAATTAAATGGAAACTACATTAAGTACAAGAAGATTTTGTCTTTGCTTACAAAGAGAAGTTTTCAATGTTTGTAAGCTGAATAATCTATATGTGCTCCCTTGTTTTAGTACACTACTTAGGTCTATAAATTGAGAACCAGTTTAGTAATAATTACCTTAAAAGAAAAAATCATTAAAGTGGGATAACTCTTTATCCTTTTCATAAGAATTAATGTTCTTTATTTCTTTCCTTTATAAACAACTAGCGGAGGTATCTGGCGTTGCCCAGATGTGTCGAGTAAAAAGCGCCCCCCCCCCAAAGTAATAGAATCAAAACAGTAGGCAGTTTGGGTGGAGAGAGGTGTTTAAAAAAAAAAAAAAAAAAAAAAAAGTGGTAGTAGGCAGGCAGACTCGAGCCTGTAACGCGAAGGAGGAAAAGGTGAAAAAAAACCGTGACTGTTTGCTGATACGTCCATAGCAAAACCGGAAGTCGCAAGCGTTCAAATTAAGGCTAGTTAATCGAAAGGCGATGATGACTTTGGATAAAATGTCAGCTGAAAAACTGACCCCTCCTTGTAGAAAACTGGCGAGTTGAGGGTGAAGGAATGAATGTTTTTAGCCAATTTTTCAATATTTGTCGTACGAAGCACCGAGGTTCAAAACGATACCGAAATGGTCAGGAGCCGTCGCCTGTGTCAAAGTTTTTGTGAGACATACAAACACACACACATACACACATTTTGCCTTGTATATATATATATATGTGTGTGTGTGTGTATATATATATATATATATATATATATATATATATATATATATATATATATAGAAGGCAAGGATTCATTTGTAATTTAGACACTGCTGGATTATGTGTGGTTATACAATTAGTAGATAATTAGTTATCTATGTTTGTAAGCTTAATAGAGCATCACATTGTTCATTTGCTTTATTACATTACTTGTGTTTATACATTGAGAAGCAGAACACTAAGTAGGCCTGAATTCTACAGATATCAAGTAATGTCTCCCTTGTTTAAACCAACTTGGTATGAGATCTATATATGGGCAAATTTGTAGTTTAGCTGCGTAAATTATTTGACAGACATAAAACCATAAAAAAACTATTTTTATATAAAACACATTATTAGACCCAAAGGCTGAAATAAAATCAGAAAAAATTTCATTTTTATTATTTTTTTTATCATTTTTATTAGATTAAATGTACGACATTCGACACCAGAGAATGTAGTTGCCATATATTTTTTTTAATTTGCCCTTTTTAAGGCTCGACAGATAAGCCTCTTTAAGGGCAAATTTAGCCTTTTTTTTTTTAATCAGTTTGATTGGAACTAAAATCATGATTCCATGAAACTGCTTCTAAAAAGGACAAATTTGGCCTGAAAAAAGCTAATCAAACTTTAAAAAGGCCAAATTTTAAAAAAAATATAGCAGCTACATTCTCTGCCATGAAATGTCATGCATTTTATCTAATAAAAATGATAAAAAAATAATAATAAAAATAAAACCTTTCTCTGGGTTGGGTCTAATAATGTGTTGTATATAAAATAAATAGTTCTTTATGTTTTTATATCTGTCAAATAATTTACGCTGCTAAACTAAAAAATTGTTTATATATGTTTATCTATTCTCAGGTTAACCAGAAAATTGAGTACTTATACAAAATAAGGACTATGCCATTAGATTTTCTAGGCAAAATGTCGCAAGGTACCAAATGAAAGTTTCATAATTTTTTTTTTTTTTTTTGCACAAAAGCTGGTCATTTTTTGTTCAATGAAAAATATATTATTTCTGTTAATATGGAGATAATTCAGTGAAAAATTAATTGAAAAACTGAAAACAATATTTATTTTGTTGTTACAAAGAATATACAATGTATTATTATTGGATAATTTTTATGAAAATATGGGAAAATTCAAATCAAGAAAAAAAAAACATTCATTGTAAGGTAAGTTTCATGAATAAATATTTATTTTTTAAATAACAAACCCCATGCCCAAGTCAAAATAATATAAGAAAATAATAATAATAATAATACAGAGCAAATACAGAGAGCTAGCCAGAGAGCTAAAAGGGATTTGGATGATGAAGAAAATCAAAATAATACCTATAATATTAGAAGCACTAGGAACAATTCCGAAAAACTTTGAAAAAAAGAATAGGAGAAATTGGAATGAGAGGAATGGCTGCAAAGATACAACTAATAACGATAGTGAAAACAGCTGAAATATTAAGGAAACCCCTTGAATGCGGAGATTAATATGTATGAACCACATGCATGAGCCAGACAAACTGTTGCAGAGGCAAAACATGAGGAAGCCTTACAGGGAACCAAGAACACTGAAGCTGCATATCTACAAGTTCTCCATCCCCTCACCCATCCCCCCTCATTGCTCATCACCACCCTCTTCCCAAAAGTATGATACCAAATAGCCAAGAAGGGTCAAGGAGGATGGAAACACAGATAAGTGAGCTCTGACCAGACCTCCACTGGACAAGCGCAAAGAGAACTGGGACCTTGTGGAGGTTTATTGTCACTCAGTGGAGACCAATAGCCTCTGCCAGCGAGAAATCAATGGTCAGAAGCTGTTGCGATAACGCAAATTTATTTGCAAATGCTACCGAAGAAGGTGGAGAGTGCTGGAAATCTAGGGAGATTTCATGTCACTCAGCTTCCAGGGAACACCAGAGATTTTCAATCAGAGATCTTTGATGACCTGTGTGAAAGCTCCTTGTGAGCCGATAATAATTATTATTTTTATTATCATCATTATGATAATGTTGTAGCAGAAGAATAGTTCTTTTTGAATTGCTTCAATGTGTTAAATACATCCAGATAAGTATAAACAAATGGTAACAAATCCAAGAAAGTAGCTCCAGTAATTGCATCAGAAGTGTACAATAAATACGAAATTAAAAAGTAATTTTAATTATACTGGAATCTCTTGATAACAAAAAGTGTCCCTCAATACAATTTGACACATGTAGACATGTTTATAAACCTGATTACAAATTGAGACAAAATTTTATAACAATAAAGAAAGCAGAAAAATTTTGTTTGTATTGTTTATAAATTTTCTATTTTATTAAACAAAAAATTTTTTTCTTCTCTCTTTTCCAGTTTGGTCAGACAGTGAATTCGTAAGTATTATTATTATTATTTTTTTTTTTTTTCAAGATTATATATATATATATATATATGTATAAAAGAATTTTTTTTTAATGTGAGAGTATATAATTATTTCCACAATGAAACAATGCTGCAGTTCACACAATCTATGAAAGTCGCAGACCGGAAATCCAAGATTCAAGTTTCGCGGGGGCGGGGGGGGGGTGAGCGTTGGTTGATTGTGGCAATAATAATAATATATATATTAGTGTTGGGACGATTAATCGGAATTGGGAATCGAAAAAATTGGAACTTTTTGGGGTATTGGAATGGGAAAAATCTGTGCCTATATTCTGATTCCAAAAACGATTCCCTTAATTATTTTTTTTTATTATTTGATTTTGTTTTGTTTTTTTAAATTCCACTACTGCTAATAATGATACAATAATAATATTTATTGATTTTAAACTTCCAGTAAAACTAAAATCTATAGATTTCCCCTCCTCACAAGTGTGTTTTTATGTCTGAGAAAATATATGCACATTTAACGTGTGTTTTTACGGTAATCAGGACAAAATGACCATTTTATAGTTAAATATTTAGATATTTGTAAATAACCAGATAAAATTCTGATTTTGATGAAATTTTCACCATAAATATTTGACATCAATTAAGAAATATTCAGCAAATTACAGTGTTTTTTTTTTGTTTTTGTTTTTTTTTTTTTTTGCATTTGAATATTTTAAAAAGGATTCAAGGGGCATGATATGCACAAAACTTCCCATTTGTAAATCCAGATATTTCACTGGATTATATCCGTAGTAATTTTGATGAGAAGTAGGATTCTAGACATAACATTTAGTATTATTATATCTCGATTCTATCCTTATATGGTGACATGAAACTGGTGCCAAACATTTCTGTTTGGTGAAATTAATGTTACTCGTTCTGAGACAGATATTCCTGTTGTACACACACACATAGTAGTGTTTGTAGGCATAAAATAATTACTATTTATAAAGTTGAACACTCTCTGGAAAATAAAAAGAGTAAAGCAATTAACTAGCGTTTTGCAACGTTCACGATTTCTGGTTGTTTGAACACTCTTGATTTCTTACTGTTGTGCCTGCATTTTGGTATGTTAAATTACCCTTAATTCTCGTGGCAATTGTTAGTGGCCTGGAGGTAACGTCTTAGCAAACGGAGTCAAAGGTGACTCTGTGACTGGATTCAGATCTCTTAAAGAGTAGGGATTGTTATTTCCTACACTGATGATTGCGAAAGTATGAAACACCAATGTTTGTAGGTATGAAAATAATAATTATTATTATTTTTCTTATTACATTTTCACACTAAACAAGGCACAGTGCCACTTTGATGTGGGGTGTAGGGTGCGATCAGGAACATAACTTACAGGAATACTATGTAGGGAGTTGAGTAGCAAAATGTTTGTTTACATTATACTTGAACTTATGCATGCCAGTACAGTTGGGGAAGCAGGAACCCAGAAGGGAATTCCAAAGTCTAGCAGTTTTGAGGAAGAAACTATTAGAGTAGAAGGCTTTCTGACATCTGGGGATCTCTACTGTGTAGGTGTGGGACTTTGCTTGTAATTCATCGGCGCATCTATCATTAAAATACTTGTAAAACAGGTAGACGGATGAAATATTCCATCGATGGAACAGAGGTTGAAACTTAGATTACAGTTCAGGACCTATCAGGTTGACGAATCTCTTTTGAACTCTCTCCACGAGTGAGAGACTAGTAGCAGATGCACCAGCCCAAATATGACAACAATACTCCATACATGAGCGAATGGTGGCCTTGTAGAGGTATAGGATACTTTAAGGTGTAAGTAAATTTCTAGCACAGTAAAGAGAGAGCCCACCTTCCTCGCAGCAGCCTTGGCAATGCCCTTGATGTATTTGTTTCAACTCATGTTCCCTGTGAATGTTAAGCCAAGGCGTTTGAACGAAGTACTTGCAGGTAAAGTATCTTTAACCATACCTTCTGGTGTTTTTTTTTTGTTTTTTTGTTTTTTGTTACAAAGGAGTCACCATTTATTAAGACCCGAAAGCCACTCGAGGATAAGGGTTAAATGAGTGTACAGTAGTCAAGAGGAACATGTCATAGTAATCGTTAGTAGTGGAAATTTTGTAAATTGAATTACATAAGGAGATGACTCATCAAGAATTTGTTCATGTTGGACTTGAAGATATTGTAGTCAGTTGGAAAGCAGGAAAATGGAACTGAGTTCCAGAGTCGTTCAGTTCTAAGAAATAAGCTTTGTTCATGGAATCTACATTTAGGTTTAGGCACAGATAAAGAGTGGGGAAATTATTGATTTTGGTTTCAGCTAGACGAGTGTTTTTCGTGAAAGTCAGGCCAGGGAAGACTAAAGATTGGAGCTCAGACGAGCATTTGGCATGAAAATATCGATTAAGCAGAGACAGGCTCGCAATGTCTCTTCTGTGGGAAAGAGGTTGCAGGGAAGGGATAAAGGCATCCCCCATTAAGCTACAAAGTCTATTTTGAACTCTGTCAAGGCAGGATAAGCTGCTTCTAGCAGCTCCTGCCCAAATGTGGCATAAGTAATCCATCATTGGACATACATGGCTCTTATACAGGTAGAGAATTGCATCAGCAGCGAGATATCTACTGAAGCAGTAGAATGATCCCACCATTTTTCCAGCAGTCTTGGCAACGGATTTCATGTGCATGTTCCATCTCAGATCAGGAGTAGAGGTCAGACCTAGAAACTTATCAAAGCATAGCGCCTCACCAAGATGAGAGCCATTCATTACGATTGATGCCAGACGGGGATCAGAGCATTGATGATGTTAAGATAGAAGCTTGTTTTAGATGCATTAAAATTAACCAGCCAGCTCTTTTCCCATTGCACCATGTAATCAAGATCAGAGGAGAGAGAATCAGAAAGAACTTGGTTGTTTAAAGCCTTTAAAGTGTTGCCATAGATGGTGGTGACGTCAGCATAAATGTCTACAAATGATCTTATGATGTGATTTGGGAGATCATTGATGGAGATCAGTAAGAGAGTTGGGTCCAGGATGCACTCCTGAGTGATTCCAGCATTAATGCTATGAGCTTCTGATTTTTGCCCATCAACCACTACTCTTATGAACCTATTGGAGAGAAATGATGTAATAATTGAAAAGACATTTTCAGCTATATCGTAGCTGAAGATTTTGTGGAGTAGATCTTTATGTACTCTATCAAAATTCAGGTTTCTTGTAATTATTAAAGGAAACAAGATCTGTTTTTGTGTTTTTTTTTTTTTAATTAAAAATCTGTTTATTAACAGCTATTCTGTCCTTGTAAAGTGTAATTTTGTGAAGATTAATTTAAAGCAAAACAAATAGCAATGTACCATTTATGTTGATTGCATAAATATTGAATTTTAAATACTATAAATATTTTTTAAATAATCTGTTTATTAAAATGCTCCTCACACTAAATTGGAAAAATGAAGTACATGGCTTTTGATGAGTTTATAGGTATGAGTATTTCAGTTGACAAAATAATCATATATATATATATAAATATATATAAATATATATATATATATATATATATATATATATATATATATATATATATATATGTACTAGCAGGCCGCAGAACATTGGCCGGTCGTAAAATACGCTTAAATATGATATTTTGATTAATGCAGATTTCGTATTTATTATTATATTATATTGGACCGAATATGTAGTAATGATTTTAAAAGTTTTTTTTTTAAATATGACTCATGCGCCACCACTGAGAATTGAAATCAAAACGTTTAGCTTACAATTTACTTTTTCCTTTGACGTTAATGCCCAAGTTATGAAGACGTATTTGCTGCAAGGCTAAAAATTAAAACATGAACCAATAGCTATTATGTTACGCATGCATATCTGTAATGCCGTTGTTTGACCGTCACCTAGCAAATGCTATTTTTTTAATTTTCACACTTTTACATCGATTTCCCCTAGCTAAAACTCAAATATAAAGTTTTGCATGGGTTCGAATACCCTATATTTCATGTCATGTTTCATGTCTGTAGACCAAAAACTGACAAAGGAGTTTGGTACGCAAAATTTTTTAAACAGATATTTATATGTGCATGCATAAATATATAGAAAGAGGTTTGTGTTTCCTATAAACTTTTTACGCAAATATTATGCAAGTATAAATCATGTAGAATATCTGCATGAATATAATTACACATAATAGTTAACTAAAGATAATCATCCTATAAGAAAACTGAAAAATAAATAGGGAATTAATTAAAATGAATGTTTAAAAGAATACGCAAATTAGCTATGCAATTCCACAACCCATATATAACAAAGCTGTATTTTCTTTTTAAATAAATAGAAAAAAGGGTTTTTTAATATGAATATCAAAACGCACACAAAACAATCTCATAGCTAAATTCACTGCAGTTATCTCCCTTGCTTTCTATTTTTTTCATTGGCAGATTTCAAGGAAAACAAAGGATATAAGTCAGTTTGTCATACAGAATTAGATGCACAACTCTTCCACATTAAAATCTATGAGAAGACAATAATAATTCAATTCGATTTTTACTTCTAATTATTTATCTACTGGATCATTTTTCATATTTTTTTGAATTTATATTAATTTCTACATAACGTGTAAGGACATGACAGTGTTTTTACCTTAAAAAACCCAGTATACTGCACAAGCATCAAAAATTTATTTGAATTCAGCCTTTCTTTTTCTTTTTTTTTTTAATCATTTCGCCTTTTAACTTGCATTCTAGAAATACTGAGAAAAAAATCTTTACAATGTCACGGAACGAAAAAATTATACTGCAAAAATCACATAAATTGATCAAGTAGTTTTCTTTGTTTTTTATAGAAAATAATTTTTATAATTTTTAGCTATTTTAATAGTAAATCACAACCATTACACGGCTGATTATGATCTCAGTAGTTCGAATTGAGTTGTCTCCTTTTATCTATAAATTAAAGATGGCGGATCAAGACACAACGTTCTCACTTCCTCATAAAATTTGATTTTCTTAGTTAAAAAAAAAAACTACTTGATAATTTTACATAATTTTTGGAATATGACGTTTTCATTTCGTGACAGGTATGCACATCATAAAGATTTTTTTTTTGTCGATTGTTTAATTAGGTTGAACTCTGGACTTGCACCAAATCTTTTTTCATTATCCAGACTGATAAACATAATTTCAATACAAATTTAGGGTCCCTATTTAGAATTCAATGTAATTTTTTTTTTAAATCCAGAAAAATCTTTATGATGTACCTACCCATCAGAGGATAAAGATGTCATATTCAAAAAAATTATGTAAATTGATCCAGTAGTTTTATTTATAATTTAAAAAATCAAATTTTATGAGTATCTGAAAAGTAATTTGCTCGCCCGCCATCCAGATCTTCAGTAAATAAAGCCGAACCCTAATATATGTGGCCGTGTCCCATAACATCAAGAAACAAAGGGAAGTAACTCAACAATAATTCACAGTTACTAGCTTTATGTTAGAATGCCAATATATTCCCATTAATCTTTTGAAAATGATCTTATTTATAAAAACAAAACTACTTGATTAATTTACATGGCTTTTGGAATATGACATTTCCTTTCTATGATGGCTACATACTTCATAAAGATTTTTCTGTGGTTTTGTTTTGTTTTTTAGCAATGAGGTTGAATTCTAAATATGAACCAAATTTATTCATCTTTTTAATGTAAGAAAAGAAAGAAATCAATTCGCTTTTATTCCCTTGCGTTTTAGGAATACTGACATCCCTGTTTAACTCATTTTTGTTCTACTTTCAGTCTGATGATGAAACAAATGAAAATGGTTATGTGCCAAATGATTCGAATCCTCTGTACCATGATATCACCGAACATACATATCAAGATGGCGGTGCTACTACAGAAGATTATTATATGAACTATACTTCAGGTAAGAACATTTTTGGTCCCCCCCGACAGGAGAGTGGACCTGTAAATTCACCCTTGTCCGGTTGTCTGTCTGCACCTTTATCAATAACTACGTTTTGGAATTTAAAAAAATTTTGCACAAACATTGAACATGATATGAGTAAAAAGGTAACAGAATGGATTTTCCGGGAAAACTCCAGTGCCCCCCCCCTTCGGGTTAAAATGGCTAAAATTGACATTTTTGTGCTTATTAAAAAAATTGATACCTTGGAATTTAGTAAAACTTTCTGAAAAGTTGTAACTAACTGATTTCTATATAATTTTGTTTGTCTATACTTCGTGATAATTCTTGGGTGTGCTCCAGGAGCTCTTTTAGGGCTAATAAAAACACTTCATTTTTTGGGACTATTTTACCATATTTGTCCAAAATTTTCTGTGTATATCTATTTAGCAGTTTTGCATGGTGTTGAACTCAAATTTAAATATGTTAAGGCCTTGGGGACTTTTGGGGCTACATGGGGGGGGGCAAATGATGGACTTAGTCATTTATTTTTTTGTTTTTTTTTTTGCATGGCGCAGAACTCAAATTTACATATGTTAAGGCGTAAAACTGCACCGTCTGTTCATTTTCACCAGGATTTGACGTCCTCTGGAGACTTTTGGGGCTAAGTGGGGGGGGGGGGCAAATGCTGAACTTAGTCATTTTTTTTATGCCTCTTCACTGTGCACTCACGGGGGACCATGCTTGCTTCACTTGTTTGTTTTTTTTTTAAATTAGGTTGTTCAGAAAATAATAACTGATTTTAGGAACAAACATTTATTCATTGACCTTATGTAGGAACGATTTATTGAGATTTTACACTTCACCAATTGCTTCAGATGGTTGAACATTTTCGTCACCATCATCATCATCATCATCACCCCAGATTAGGCTGTCTGAAAATACTGGCTTCTTGACCTAAAATGCACCAAACATTGATGTTGTTTTTTCTTCCTTTTTCTTTGCAAAACTAAAATGGCGTACTAAAACAAAAATTTTCCTTTACAAAACCAGTAAACTAAACACAATGAATAAATACTTGAAGATATAAAAGAACTTGAAATAATAGAGACTTTTTTATCAAAATTATTGAATTTGGAATTAAATAACCCTAAAAGGGCTGATATGCCATGAAAGAAAACAAACTCATCAAGAACTTATTTACTTTAGACTTGAACACAACCATATTGTAGTCAGCCGGAAAGCAGGAAAACGGAAGACAATTCCACAGGCGTGCAGTTCTAAGAAAGAAGCTTTGTTCATGGAATCTACATTTAGGTTTAGGCACAGATAAAGAGTGGGGGAAATTATTGATAGTGTTAACAGCTAGACGAGTGTTTCTTGTGAAAGTTTGGCGAGGGGGGACCATAGATTGAAGCTCAGTTGAACACTTTCCATGAAAATAACGATACATCAGAGACAAACTCGCAACATCTCTTCTGTGAGATAGAGGTTGCAAGGAGGAGAAAAGGACATCTCCTACGAGGCTACGAAGTCTATTTTGAACTCTATCAAGGCAGGACAAGTCCTTTCTAGCAGCTCCTGCCCAGATGTGGCAACAGTATTCCATCCTTGGACGTACCTGGCTCTTATATAGGTAGAGAATAGCATCAGCAGTGAGATATCTACTGGATCGATAGAAAGATCCCACCATTTTTCCAGCGGCCTTGGCAACAGATTTGATATACGTGTTCCATTTAAGATCAGGAGTAATGGTCAAGCCCAGAAGCTTGTCAAAACTTGAGGCCTCCTGAAGACGAGAGCCATTCATTTCAATTGATGACAAATGTGAATTAGAATGTTGATGATGTAAAGAGAGAAGCTTGGTTTTAGATGCATTAAAAGTAACCAGCCACTCCTTTCCCCATTGTACTACGTGCTCAAGATCAGAGGAGAGAGAATTGGAGAGAACTTGGTCGTTTACTGATGATTACTATATATGATTACTATATTGACCAATTTCTACTGTACACTCTTTAACCCTTATCCTTGAGTGGCCTCTGGGCCTTGATAAAGTGGTGATGCCTTTGTAAAAAAAAAAAAAAAAAAGAAAACAAACTCCATTTGAAAATATAAAGAACTTGAAGTACAAAAACTTCTTCACAAATTACTGGATTTGGTGTTAAATAACCCGAAAAAAAAAAGTGGATATGCCGTAAAACAAAACAACCAAATCATGATACATGATCATTGTGATAATAATAATATTCAGTTTAACATCCGTTTTATGTATTGGCATGTGTTGGACGGCTTTTAGAAATTAAATTCTCAACTTATCCCTAGTCCGGTTTCTTTGTAGGAGCAGCTCATCCTGCCTTGACAAAGTTCAAAATAGACTTCACAGCTTTCTCTTCTCTGCAAACTCTTTCCCTGGGAAACAGGCAAATGGAAGAGAGTTTCACAGGCATCCACTTATAAGAAAGAAGCTTTGTTCATGGAATCTATGTTTTGATTTAGGAAAGAGTCGGGAAAGTTATTGACAGTGGTTTCAGCTAGACTGGTGTTTATTGAGAAAGATTGGCAAGAGGGGGGCAAAGATTGATGCTCAGACAAGCATTTGCCATGGAAATAATAATAAAACAAAGACAGGCTCGCAACGTCCCTTCTGTGGGAAAGAGGTTGCAGGGAAGAAAAAAGGGCATCCCCCATTAGGCTACGAAGTCTATTTTGTACTCTGTCAAGGCAGGATAAGCTGCTTCTAGCAGCTCCTGTCCAGATGTAGCAACAGTACTCCATGTTTGTACAGTTAGGGAAACAGAAGCAGAGAGAGAGTTCTAAAAGATGGCAGACAAAAAAAAATGAAGCTATTCGAGTAGAAAGTTCTCTAGCATCCCACAGTTAATGGATTAAATTTAACTTTGTCAGGTTGATCGGGTGTATTCAGAAGGCACCAGGGCAGCAAGTTCATCAGAGCATAATCCATTTAAATACTTGTAAAACAAGCATAGCGATGCAATATTGTGGTGATAGGACAGAGGCTGGAGATCGGTGGATAGTGAGGGACCTCTTAGATTAGAAACTCTTTTTGAAGGGAGAGACTAGTAAATAGTGCATCAGCCCAGATCTGACAACAATATTCCATGCATAGGCGGATGCTGGCTTTGTAGAGATATAGGATACTGGCATGAGCCAAAAGTTTTCTAGCATGGTAGAGGAAGCCCACTTTCTTTGCAGCAACCTTGGCAATGTCTTCCATGTGCAGGGTAAAACGATAAATTTGTCGCCCTAAAGAAAACAACACTAAAGCTTTATTTTAAAACTTTTACTGAAAAGATCAATTCAGGTAACTTGATTATGTAGTAGAGCTGACAGCTATTCAATGTAGCTGCCTTCAGCCTAAATCACTGCCTCGATACAAGTCCATGCCTTTTCCACAAGCGCCGGCAGGAGCTCGGTGAATACTTGGCAGATGATGGTGCTCAGGCTGGTTTTAAGTCCAGTTAAGACTGTTTTAATTTTTATGTCTTTATTGATGGAGACCAAGATCGCAAATCTTCAAAAACAAAAAAACAAAAACAAACAGGAACTTCCCCAACCAATCCGCAAGTACTATTCAGTCATGTGATACAACAATCATCATCATCATCAGAAATAATAAAGAGAAAGAGGAAAAAAGAGGAAAAAGAAAGGAATAAAGATTAAGCAAGAATAAATTTCAACAACCATTACAGAGAGTATCTATTGTCTCTTGAGACTGAACAGAGGCATTCTGGTAATCTTTATTAAGATAGTTTATTTTGAATAATGTGCTGGCAAGTTAATGGCTATTATTACAGTTTTATTGTTTGTTATCTTTTTTCTCACCTTTAATAATCCAGAACAGGTTATCGCCCTTTGATTAGGATTCGTTGTACATTACATCATTTTTTTAGTAGGGAATTTGCAAAATCACCCTCATATTGTCTAATCATTTGTGGACCCTTCTCCTCATACTTTGTTCCTGCTCACTTGCTTCATGAAGGCAAAGTTTGACACAAGCTCGATATTTAATGAGACAAAATCCAGCTCCCCAAACAGGGGCACTATAAATTAGGACAAAAATTGAAATTGACTCAGTTCTAAAAGGACTTCTATTTCACTGACAGAGCACAGAAAAAACAAAAAACAAACACTACACTTTGCTCCTGGCCATAAAGGTTTAGAAAGCATCATGATCGAGTTTAAACTCCCGAAAGAAGAGTGTATGTATTTATTCTTTTGCAACTTCATAATAAATGTCTTAGAATAAGATGTAGAGCTGGCATAGAAAGCTATCATAATTTAAAAAAAATGAAAAAAAATGCTAGTATTGAGAAGGATGACTAACACTAAGTGATTCTTAATTAAAAAAAAAAAAAATTATAATGAATCTTACTTAATGCAGTCTCAACTTCTACACAATGATCTAATGTGTAGTAACTTGATATTTCATAAACGAATTCTGCTAGCTACGGCCGAAGGGAGATAACTCTGTTGAGAATATTTATTAATTTAAATAACACTGAATCTGAACAAATCGGTTATCTCACAAAAAAAAAAAAAAAAAAAAAAAAAAAATGGCAGAACGTTTTACTGCGTTCTTTGTCCAAATTCAAGTGAAATCTATTGGTACTAATTTTTGCCTTTTTGCATATGTATACAGTGAACAGGCCAAGAATGCTACAAACTCCATTATAAATACAGAAGCAGGGGATGATCAAAACGGCGAGAAAAATCTTTCCTTCTGTTCCATTACAAAATGTAAAATAATTTACCAATGGATGATCTACACCAAATGATGAATTACTTTTCAATGACATTTTACTTCATGCAAGTAACAATGAATTATAGATTCACAATATTGAACTTTTCTTTTAGTGACTTTAGCCTGTCTCTGCTTTATCGTTATTTTCATGGCAAGTGCTCAGCTGAGCTTCAATCTATGGTCCCGCCCCCCCACCAAACTTTCACGAAAAACAATCGTCCAGCCAAAACCACTATCAATAATTTCCCCACACTCTTTACCTGTGCCTAAACCTGCACGCATGTGGAACTCTCTTCCAATTGCTTGCTTTCCAGCTGACTACAGTCTGATTGTCTTCAAGTCCAACGTAAACAAGTTCTTGATGAACCGTCCCCCTAAGTAATCGAATTTACAAAATTTCCACTACTTATGCTTACTACGCTATAATCACATTGACTAATGTATACCCATTAATCCTGATCCTCGAGTGGCCTCCGGGCCTTGGTAAGTGGTGATTCCTGTGTTAAAAAAAAAACTTTTTCATTCAAGTTTATGGATTCATATTGAAATTCTCTCTCCAAATATATTACTGTCTATATCAAAATATCTCTGAACCTGTCTTTAAAAAAATATAATGGACTGAAATCGATATAGAATTAACTCTATTTTCAATTTTTTTTTTATTTTATCGATATTGATG
The DNA here is from genome assembly GCF_053919585.1 of Euprymna scolopes. NCBI lineage: Eukaryota > Metazoa > Mollusca > Cephalopoda > Sepiida > Sepiolidae > Euprymna > Euprymna scolopes. The sequence continues at coordinate 117,549,066 of NC_136489.1, read as the reverse complement.
AATATCAACATCACTTTATTCATAATGGATTATTAAGCAAAAGATTGGATATACACTGTGACGAACATGCACGGAAGCACACAAGAATTGTGTATCAGTGTATGAGTCGGGCTTACCTGGAGCGAAAAGCGAATCCGGGACCTTTTGATTGCAAAAAAGTCTACTAATAAGGTACATCCATCCTAACCACAGCGATGATTGAATTTCGCCTAACAGCTATAAAAAGCAAGCCAGTAAGTCATTCAGGGGCAGTTGAAAAAGACTGACAGAACAGGCCTGGTGGCCGGGGTATGGTGTCTGCTCTGATGCTGCACCCAAGTTTAATTGTTCTTAGTCAATGGAGGAGGAAACCTTTCTATACTAAGATAATTTTATTTTTGCACTCTGCCAGAGTGCCCCCTTTTGGAGGAGCGGGTTTTCTCCCACATTAAAAACGACCTTATGTCACATTTTGTTTTCATGGGGAACAAATAAATAACCAGTTGAAAAATATTGCTCTGTGTTACTGCATTCGTGATCATGTCATGGTGTGTCAATTCGACAGTATTGTTTGGGATTGTGTCGTGTGAATCGATGGTGTTGTTTGGGATTGTGTCGTGTCCATTTACAGTGTTGTTTGGGATTGTGTCATGTCTATCGACGGTGTTGTTTGGGATTGTGTCGTGTCGATTGACAGGGTTGTTTGGGATTGTGTTGTGTCAATTGACAGGGTTGTTTGGGATTGTGTCGTGTCAATCAACGGTGTTGTTTGGGATTGTGTCGTGTTAATCGACAGTGTTGTTTGGGATTGTGTCGTGTTAATCGACAGTGTTGTTTGGGATTGTGTTGTGTCAATGGACAGTGTTGTTTGGGATTGTGTCATGTCGATCGACGGTGTTGTTTGGGATTGTGTCGTGTCGATCGACGGTGTTGTTTGGGATTGTGTCGTGTCGATTGACAGTATTGTTTGGGATTGTGTCATGTCAATTGACAGTGTTGTTTGGGATTGTGTCGTGTCAATTGACAGTATTGTTTGGGATTGTGTCATGTCAATTGACAGTGTTGTTTGGGATTGTGTCGTGTCGATCGACGGTGTTGTTTGGGATTGTGTCGTGTCGATTGACAGTGTTGTTTGGGATCATGTCATATCGATCGACGGTGTTGTTTGGGATCGTCTTGTGCCAAATTGTCAGAGGTGTTCAGGATTGTGTGGACAAACTTGTAATATAAATATATATACATATTTATATTTCTTTTTTTTTTTTTTTTAGCATTCTCTCTTCCCTCATGAAGCAACATACACCATATTAAGAGAAAACTACTAAGTTGAATAAACCTTTTTATATATATATAAATGCCATTGTTTGTGTTGATTGCTATTATTAATGTTGTCCTTAAGTATTGTTTTTCATTATAAAGGTATCTATAAGCTTTAAATTAATATTTAAATATCGTTGATAACATCGACCTTTATAAATGTGTAACCATGTTCCATAACATATTTCGGATCAAGATCTCTTTATCAAATGGTAGGGGTTTCAGATCTCCTATAACTCATGTGAACTGGTAATATTGTTTTATGGCAGTACTGCAGCAAATGTTAGTGACCTTCAGTAAATAAAGCCGAACCCTAATGTTTACACAGCGATCTAATATGTGTGACTGTGTCCCATAATATATTCCACGGTAAAACCTCTTTACCAAATTTTTGACGTTTCAAATCTGAAACTTGTGTGGACAATTTAAAGGTCTTACATTTAAAATTATCGGAAATTTGTTGGAGTACATATCAGTTATTAAGCATGTAATAGGCAGGATCAGTTTAGACTGAGAGAAATTTTAATTTTGTCCTAATACAGAGTGCCTCTTTTTGAGTGGTTGAATTTTCTGCCACATTGAAAACCGACCTTGTGTCTAACTCTGCCCTTATGGGGAGGCACGTAATTCCCATATGAATCATTTCTTGAAAAACCCTTTATTTGAATTTAATTTTTCTTTAAATTAGAGGGGAATTTCAGAACTATAAAATTCTTAAGGCGGTGTGTGTGTGTGTGTGTGTGTGAGAGAGAGAGAAAGAAAACTGAGATTTCACATTACAAGTCCATTTGTTAACATAGGTAGAGTGGAAAGTGGATTTTATGTTTAATTTCAGCAGCCTCATAATTCTCACTTCCCCCTCTCCCTATTTTATCCTTTAATCCTCACATTCCATAAACAATGTTTCTGACAGAGAGGGAAGAGTTACTGTTTTCTGGCTGTTCTTTTGGGTATGTGGATATCTAAAAAAAAAAAAAAAAAAAAAATCCTCTGATGGTATTCATCATCATTCAACTCTCAATCTATCCACCTCACCTACTGTTATCCTTGAGCGGCTTTGGGCCTTCATAAATGGCAACTCATTATTTATTTTGTCTTTCCAAAAAATTAATAATAATCGAATTATGAGATATAATATCAGAGAAAATGCCGAAAGGAGTTAATTTTTCTTAATTTAGAACCCAGTTCATACTTTGCGCACTTTTTCAGTGGACTATTTCAAAATACAAAGTGTTTGCTTTTGTTAACAAAAAATGCTACTGCAGCCTTAGTTTCACTCTGCACACTTAACTGTGGATTTCTCAAATACATTTTTAAAATGTTACGATCTCCTCTTTTTCTCGTTGAAATATAAAACACTTTTCAATATATTTGTGTGTGTGTGTGTGTGTGTGTGTGTGTGTGTGTGTGTGTGTGTGTGTGTGTGTAAAAATAGAGGTTTTCTGCTATCTTTACAATTACTGTTTCAACTTTCAACTCCACTTCCGGTTGCCTCTCTTCATGTTAAGAATTTTTTTTTTTCTTTTCTAAATGATAACGTTACTATGTAGAATAACGTTATTATTTAAAGCCCTTTTTACCATGGAGAGGGATTTACCTTCCTTTAACTATTCTTTACTTTTACCTAACAATTTAATAAACAAAGGATACAAAAAAAATCAATTAAAAACGAAAGAGCAACCGGAAGTTAAGACAATAATCATGAAGATAACTGGGTTTTCTTATTGCAGTAATCTCATGAAATATGACATCAACTAACTCCCAGATGTTTTTGCAGAAACTGGATCCTCAGAACGATCATTATGCTCTTCTATACTTTTGTAATCCTCTCTAACAAATAGCATAAGAGTCCAATGATCTCTGTATTTAAATACTCCTCGCATAAGTATAATGTGACACCAGTTGGGGAGAGTAAGGCAGCACTCCTGGCATTTTAGAAAAATTGAAGGAGCTGCACTGTCACCATTTATTTATTGAGGTCACCTTCTAACCCCTCAACTATCAATCATCCCTAGTTTGTCTAACAGCTCTTTACTCCTTTTGTAAAAAAGAGTTTTGTTATTCAATACATTTTTTTTCTATTTTACTCTCTCTCTCTCTCTCTCTCTCTCTCTCTCTCTCTCTCTCTCTCTCTCTCTCTCTCTCTCTCTCTCTCCTACCTCTAAATTCTCCCTTCTCCTTCCCCTTCTTTTTTAATAAATACAAAACATGTTTGTATTATTTTGATTAATCAGACAGTTGTTCTTATCTTGGGTATTGCCACAACGTTTCGGTCGCTGCACCCCACGACCTTCTTCAGGTGTTGAATACATGTTCCCTTTTCTCTACTAAGAAAAAAGGAGGGGTTATCTCTGCATTGCAAAAATTCGAACCGTAGGTTTGAGGGTGGGCTCGTAGATCATAAAGAAAGTTCAATCTTCAAGGGGTCACTAAGATATTTTTTTAGGGCTTTCCTATGTCTCAATTTTTTGGGATATCTATGCTATTTTATTTTTTTTTTTTCACTAATATTAACAATTAGTATAGATATCCTGAAAAATTGAGTCATACGAAAGCCCTAAAAATATCTTAGTGACCCCTGAAGATTGAACATTCTTTATGATCTGCAGACCCACCCTCAAACCCATGGTTCAACTTCTTGCAATGCAGAGCTAACCCCTCTTTTCCTTAGTAGAGAAAAGGAAACGTGTTTAACACCCGAAGAAGGTCGTGGGGTGCAATGACCGAAACCTTGTGCTAATAACGCTCAAGATGAGAATAATTGTCCGGTTAATCAAAATAACACAAACATTCACATCTCCTCACAAAAATTCAGAATTGCATTAAATACAAAACAGTTGTAAATTTCTTCAATTATTCCATGGCAGGTGCTCGTCTGAACTCCAATCTCTGGTCCCCCCTCGTCAATCTTTTACGAAAAACACCCGTCTAGCTGAATCCACTGTGAAAAATTTTCCTCACTCTTTATCTGTGCCTAAATCAAAATGTAAATTCCATGAACAAAGCTTCTTTCTTAGAACTGCACGCCTGTGGAACTCTGTTCCGTCTGCCTGCTTCCCACCTGACTACAACCTGGATGTCTTCAAGTCCAACGTAAACAAATTCCTGATGAACCGCCCCCTTAAGTAAACACTTCATTAAATCTCCACATTAACGTACTGTACTTGCAATAACCCTTATCCCTGAGTGGCTTCCGGGCCTTGATAAGTGATGACCACCGTGTAAAAAAAAAAAAAAAAAGTATAGGGGGCTCTGGAAAAGGTAGCACCTTTGTAGCTCAGCTGCTGCACAGTCCGGAGACGGACGCGTGTCACTGGTCCTCGACAATCTCCTAATCTCTTACATGTGGCTCCACATTACCATACCATGGTTCCTTGCTTCAGCAGGCAAGCTAAACCATGTGAAGCGGCGCAACTGCCTTGTAGTTAGCTCCTGGCTCAGTGAAGGCCTAAGGTAAATTCCATAGAAAGTGGTCCAAAATTGGAAAATTTTAAATCCAATATTTTCCAACATTATTATGTTTTTTCTGAAAGTAAAATAAAATGAAATAATGAGTAAATAAAAAAAATCCTGCGGCGTCATTAAAGCGTCTTTATACAAAACATGCATTTGTGCCGGGTCCAGTCATGGTGTCTTACTTTTTTTTTTTTTAGCTTAGACAATTAAAATGAAAATATTGAAAAGTTGAGAAAATAATTTTCTTTATCAACCGTATGGAAAACAAAGCTGGACATGTTCGATTTTTTACACTAAGTCACCAAACTGGGTTCAGACAGTAAAAAAAAAAAAAAAAAAAAAAAAAAAACAAGTTACCTGATATATTTTTATGATATATATGTATATATATATATATATATATATATATATATATGGAAAAAAAAAAAAAAAAAAGAAGGTTTACACTAACCTGCACAGGTTTAAAATATTTTCAATTAAAATTTTCTAGGGACGGTGCTATCCAAAACAAATTACCAATTTCCTCAGGACAAAATTTGACTACTTTCTGACTTCACGGAGCTTTGGAAATGAGTGAAATTTCACACGGGTAACACACGTGACAACAAATTCCTTAATTTTCAGGGTGTCAATGAATAAAAATTTATCGAACAACTATTGTAATAATTAGAATACTCCTTAAAAATGTAGAAAAACCTGTTTTTATAAAAAATAAAGGCACAATTCGCCGAGTTTATACATTGTTTACAAATTTTTCAAATATCCTTCCCGTCTGAATGTAATGCACGTGACGCTGGAAACAAGACTATTCTAAAAAAAAAAAATAAATGGTCATAAGTATGGGGATTTTTTATGTACTACATAAAAGAGTAATGGTTCAAGAATACATAATAAGCCAAAAAGAAAAGAGGAGTAAAATATTATAAGGAAGATTTGAAATAAATTTTATTGCTGAAAACCTGTCTGAACTGTAACACACGTGACATGGAATGGCCCCTAAGGAAACAACCCCTATAGAAAATTCAGAGTGTAGTCCTGCAGGCAGGTCAGTGCAATCCTTCCCACTGTCTCAGGCAGCTACTGTGGTCAAGCTGGTCCCAGATGTAATGGTCCTACCATTCTTCTGGAATACACCAGCGAGATCAGAGAGGGGAATATTGATAACTGGGCAAATCAGCTTTTTCATACCAATGCCCAGGCTTGCGCTCTGTAGAGACAACTCCAGCTACACATTCCAGTTTGACACCTAACTCCGACTGCAGCATCATCATCATTATCATCATCATAATACCTTTCTTTTGCCTCCACTTTTCATTTTTTAACCAACTGTGAAGAGTAAGCCAAGAGACAGAGTGAAATCAAGTCCAGGAAATACATGTCCATAGTTATTAAATATTTTTCCCTTGTATGTGTTAAAATGCTTTCAGATCTATTAATGATGATTTGGCACATGAACTGATCAGTTTTAATGAGATTGACATCTGTTTTCTGGATTTGCATGAAACTCTTTTGCTTTAAATGAGTAGCCATTTGCAATGAAGTACTTTTCTGCTGGTTTCATACACCAATCAGATCAGATTCTGTTTCTTAGTAATCAAACACAAGAGAGGGGGAACTAAAGCTGAAAGGAATATCGATATGTTGACACTAATTAGAGCTCCACCTAAAAGTGACGAAATCTATACTAATCTATACTAATATATATATATATATATATATATATATATATATATATATATATATATACTAGACTACCCGTGACCCGTTGGGTCAGTATGTTATATTAGCTATGGAATTCATGTACGAGCGTGACACTTGTGACGTAAAGAAAATAGTTGTTTTTTTTAACATAACGAACATTTCTATGAAAGTATATTAAAATGAAAACAGAATATAGATAGATTTCTATGAGTCGTTCTGTTTATTATAATTGATTATTTTTGAAAAATAAAATTACAGTTACTGAATTATAAGTGGTTGGCCATACTTATAGGTAAATGTGCACTGAACAGATACCATAATACTTATTATAATTAAATTCAAATTTTGATATATCTGCTTTTTTTTTTTTTTACATCGTTCATTTCTGTATTACGTTTAAGTTATTTTAAACCCCACTTTTCCCATGTTAAATAATATTTTCGAAATAATAACATCAATATTTCAGTGCACAGGTCATGCGCATGCGCAACTGGATGTCATAAACCGGAAAGTGGGTTACATACATCGTTACAAGGTCATTTGAGTTTTATAATTATATATATATATATAAGTGAAAAGAAAAAACACAACAGAAAAACTAGGCCCAATCTCATAAATTTATTTCAAGCAAAAAGGGCTTAGTAAATGAGAAGAGCTAATCCAGGTTTAGTATCTAACTTGAATAATTTAACAAATTTACAACAGTTTTGTATTTATTAAAAAAGAGGGGAAAGAGGAGGGAGAATTTAGAGGTAGGGGAGAGAGAGTAAAATATAAAAGAAAAAGAAGGAAAGGAATTAAGAGAGGGAGAATTTGGGGAAAAGAGAGAAAGCAGATATAAAGAAGGGCAAATAGAAAACATTACGCCATCTTAATGTTTTCTGTTTTCCCTTCTTTATTACAAATTTGTTCAATTATTCCAATTAGACACTGAACTCTGACTAGCTTTTTTCATTTGATAAGACCCTTTTGGTTGAAATAAATTTATAATGAGATCTTGCTAAAAAATTTTTTGGTTATTTTTTTTTTTTTTACTTTAAACTTTTATTTATGCTCTGCTATGCATTGAACTCGCCCACTTTAGATTTCCTACAGAATTGCTCTACCCTTTATGGATATAAAATTCTCTCTCTCTCTCTCTCTCTCTCTCTCTCTCTCTCTCTCTCTCTCTCTCTGTATATATGCCTATAAATCTCACTTGTCTGTTTAAATGCATGTATGTGTGTTTGTATTTCTACCTAAAACTTTCAACAGAGACGATGGATTTTCATGAGATCGGTATCATTTTGAAGCTTGACCCTTCAGACGACAAATATCGAAAAATTGGCTAAAAGCATTAATTCTTGGGATTAAGAGAATTGTCATATGATTTCTATCAGGCTGAATTTGATAGTAGAATCAAGATCAGTGATGTGGTTCTAATAAAAAAAAATCTGGCAAGGCCACATTCTTATTAGAGTCTAGGGAGAGCGATTAATCTTACTACCAGTATTGATAATTTAATTAGATCTGCTATGATCAAGAAAAGTGATGGTGTCTTAGAGACATCTGTATCCTTTAGAACTTTCCATTACACATTCTTATCATGTCCCGTCTTGTGTGGGAGAGATTAATTAAGCCAAATACATAGGTATAGTCTGATGTTGGATGCAATACATGTCATAATTTTCCTTAAATTCATCCGACAAACTCAAAGAACAATTAAAAACAGGACGAATCTTTGTTGTACACTGTAAATCTTGTTTAAACACTGGACGATATTCAAGGTACAAATCCCTTTCAGATAATTTAAGAGAAACCCAATCTAACACTGATAGAGCTACCTGGTAGTTAGAGGGTACAGTACTTAGTTTATCCTCATCCCAGAGTAGACTTATATGATAACCATTGTCGACAAAACTAAGAGAACGAAAGGCTTGAATTTTCTTATCGTAGTCACTGAGCTCATTTTCTATAACACCCATCGTCTCTAAACTATACAACCTATTAACGGTTCTATAAACAGAGGACTCTTTTTAACCATTCCAAAGTTCAGCATATTCTGATTTAGAGTCCAACACAAAGTAAATATGAGTAATATCGCAAGAAGAATATTTGTCAACAACCTGAGCAAACAACAGACTCCCGCGATACGGCATTAAAAATTAGTAACAAAATACAGTACAGTATATAATACCCATGTATATAATCAAAAAAAATTATAAATAACACCGTAAGGCGAGGCAAACACCATAACAAGGGAGGCAGAAAAACATTGTATTCCACATCGTAACCTGAAAAAACGTATCCCAGGGTTCTACTGTAATTCAAAACTAATTCTGAGGAGAGCTATAGTCAGTTATACTTCCGAACAAAACCTTGCCCTGAGTGAACTCTCAAACGTGTCCCCACTCTAAATCTGCTTAAATTCATATGTCCTAGAAATTTAATCACATCAACTCCCAATAAGCCATGGACACGCAACGTGTCGTCGTTCAACTCAGAATAGTCAGTAGCTAGCTCAACTTTGTTTCATAAGATCTACAATTACAGAATTCAATCCATTAATATAGAAAGTAAGATCTAAATTCTCATCAATCAAAAAAGAAAGAGAACTGATTCCTTGAAGGAACTTCACGTTAAGGTTGATTTCTTAAAAATATTTTAGCTCTTTCCTCAACAAAGTTTTAATTAAGAATTTACGATCCTTTAAGGGAAAAAATAAACCAGGAAACTTATCCAACAAGCTAAGAGATAAATAAGATCTCATTCCCTGTGTGCAGTAAACAATTGAAAGGTATTTGTTTGTCACACGTTATATCGACAGAGATTTCAATGACTGGTAGAATTGACGAAGAATTATTAAGCCAGTAGGCATTGGCCGTTGTAGGGGAACAAACTGAACTAGGGTACAAAACTCTACAATGTCCTTCTCTTTTGCAAGTCCAACAAGTACCAAATTCCTTCTTGTCACAGAAACATTTTTTTCTCATCATGGAAAGGACACAAACATTTAGAGCACAATCCCAACTCTTTTCATTTTTTTAAATTTTACAGCATAATGAGGATAAGAACTGCAAGAATAACACCGATGGCCATTAACTCTGCAAAAATTTCAACTGTAATTTGCTTTAGTCGCCTTGGTGTAAAAATTCTCCGAGGTGGAAGGTTTTTTGATAGCAGAGGTATAGTATACTTAAGCTTATGAAAAAACTCACAATCTTACGAGGGTGATAATCTTGCTTACAAAAATCCAATGTACGTGAAATTTCAGAACAATTATCTAATATTTCCTCAAGGGATGGAAAATTATTTCCAACCTTGTGAACTAATTATGTCTTAAAAAAGCCGGTAATTTTGCAAAAACTATATGGTTAAGCAATTTATTCCCAGGAGATTCAGACCTCAAAAAAATTCAATCCAAACGAATTTTTAAGATCATATATCTGAGCCTTCAAAATACTATGAAACTTACTGACGGCAGAAACATTACTTAGTCTGTCAGTATGTAATGTAAAGAAAAAAATCGAGTCAATTATGTCTTTTTCATCCAAAAATTCTGTTGCGAGAATATTTAGAGCTACCTGATAGTTTTCATCAAATATTGTCAAATGTCTAATTAAGGCCTCGACAGATTTCTTGGATTTACTTGAAGTAGCTTTCTCTTAGTGAGATACAAATTCATCAGTTATAAACTTCACCAGGTAACTTAGATGAGTTCACTTCAACAATTTAACATCCTGTTTAGATGGAGAGAAGATACCACGCCAACATATTGCAAGTGTCAAGTCTGAACTGCCAACTTCAGCTTGAATTTTATCACAATGGAATGTGATATTATTGGGAATGTGCAGATCAATCAACAGGTGAAAATTAGTCACATGACCAACAACAGCAGCAGCAGTGAAGCAAACTCAAGAGAAAGGAAAAAGAGGGAAAAAGAAATAAATCCCCAAAAAGTTTTCTACATAATTTAACTTAGATTATTGATAAATAAAACTCATAAATATAGATTAAATTATACTGAAATGTTTTAAATGTTAATATTTAATTTAAATAAATAATATAATTCAATTTATAATATAAACTAGACTACCCGTGACCCATTGGGTCAGTGTGTTATATTAGTTATGGAATTCATGTATGAGCGTGACACTTGTGACGTAAAGAAAATAGTTTTTTTTTGACATAAAAGAAACATTTCTATGAAACTGTATTAAAATGAAAAATTACGGACGGATCACTCAAACATGAAAAAAAAAATTCCTCCCTATTCGTGTAAAGTTACCTATTTTTCCGAATAATTGCTCAAAAATCGAAAATTAAACATGATTTTCCAATGAATTGAACACCGCCAAAAGTCATTTAGCAGCAAAAACACACATGAACCTACTGATGAGAAATATAAGAATGAAAACCCCATATTGGAATCCTTCAACCAAGTTATAGAAACTTAAAATCTAAAAAAAAATAATTAATAAAACCTGAAGCAAAAAAATAAAACCTAAATAAATAAAATAAAACTAATATTGAAACAGATTAGTAAATTTGTGAACAAATTCACCATACTCACACAACTATTTTGTATCTAGAAATGTAAACAAAAAATAAAAAAAGAAGGAAGGAAGGAAAAAGGACGGATAGAGAGTAGTAGTAGTAGTCTTGGCTTTACTACAATTGTTCTTATGTTTGTCAACGAGTTAAAGTTGTTTAGTTGTAAAAAAATAGCGACAGTATAGCTGTAATGAAGAATAGTTGCAATACACCCCCACTCTTCCCATGTTAAATAATAATTTCAAAATAATAACATTAATACTTCAGTGTGCAGGTCAAAACCTGCAAAAGAAGCAATTTGTGTTTATTTGTTTACGTTGTTATGGGTTAATGTTTATGCGCGCATGTGCAACCGGATGTCGTAAACCGAAAAGTGGGTTACATCATTCGTTACAAGGTCATTTGAGTTTTATAATTATATAGATTGGATTAATACATAGATAACATAATAAAATAACAATAAAAATAGAAAAATATATTATTTATCAATATGATAAAAAAATCATTTAATATAACTAAGTTGTATAAAGGGAAACAACTAATTTAAATTTAAAAGTGAATTATCGACCTTTAACTGTATTTAAACAAATTACGATAAAATATTACAAAGGGAAATTTTATATTAAAATTAAATAAGGACAAGTAAAGATTAGATACCCCGGTAGTAGATGACAAAGATAAGCGCACATTTCCATTGACACTGGTTGTTCGACCTTGACATTGCCGTTGGTTGTTTGTAAATACGTCAAATAGCAGACATGTCCGAATGTTCGCGAGCAAGATTTTTAAAAAATATATTTACAAAACTTTTAAAGATTTAAAAAAAAATATATATTTTTACAAAACATTTTCTTTAATATTAAATATTTACAAAACTTTTAAGGATTAAAAAAAAAAACTTTTCTATTTACGCAAAACTTTTTAATGTAAGTAATAAAACGAACGTATTTAAACAAAATATATTTAAATAAATGGGCGTCTTTCTGGGTACGTTTTTTTTATATATTTACAGAACTTTTTAATAAAACTATTATTATTATTATTAATAATAATAAAAAATATAATAATAATAATAATAATATAAATAAATAAATGGTAAATTTGTCGTCTGCTATCGGGGTATCTAACCTTTACTTGGTCCGATTAATGAAAAATAATTAAAGGACAATAAAGAATTATACTTTATGTAATAATATATTTAATTCAAATAGTAATAAAACTGAATTATATATAGATATAAAATTAAGATAAAATTTCAATATAGATATGAAATTTAGATAAAATCAAAATTTTCCTTTGATGTTGATGCCTGAGCTACGAATACGTGTTTGCTGCAAGGCTAAAAATTAAAACATGAACCAATACCTATTACGTCACACATGCATATTCGTAATGTCTTCGTTCGATCTTCACCTGGCAAATTCCATCTTTTTAATTCTCACACTTTTGCACCGATTTTCCATGGCTAAAACTCAAATATAAAGTTTTGCATGAGATCGAATATCCTATATATTAAGTTTCATTTCTGTAGACCAAAAACTGACAGAGGAGTTTGAAGCCAAAATTTTTTAAACAAATATATGTACACATACATAAATATATATAGAAAGAGGTTTGAGTTTACTATAAACTTTTTACGCAAATATTATGCAAGTATAAATCGTGTAGAATATCTGTATGAATATAATTACATATAATAGTAAACAAAAGATGATCATTCCATAAGAAAACCAAAATAAATAATAAGAAATTAATTAGAATGAATGTTTAAAAGAATATGCAACTTAGCTAGATCTTTTGCAGATGAATGCAATTCCACAGCCCATATATAACAAAGTTGTATTTTCTTTTTAAATAAATAGAAAAAAGTGTTTTTAATATGAATGTCAATCTATCTATCTATCTATCTATCTATCTATATATCTATAAAAGTGAACGTGTCTGTCTGTGTGTCTGTGTACATTTCCCTACGCAATAACTGTCAATTTTTAGTCTACAGACTCGAAATTTGATATACAGGGTATTGAGATTTGGGAAAATTGATGTGATCGGTTTTCAGCCAGAAATTTGGCTGTCAAGGGATCAAAGTTCAAAGATTTGACCTTTGAGAACTCTACCAAACTCCTCCGACAATTTTGAGTCTAAACATTTGAAATTTTAGATATAGGTTCCTTGGACATGGATCTAACTTAATAACTTGATTTGAGCCCCAAAAAATCAATGTTAAGGGGTCATAATACGTGTCAAATTTGAAAAAGTTTACCGTTTTTGGGGGGGTTTTTTTGCTCAGCATACACCTTCAAACACCCGGGCAACGCCAAGCACCCATGCTAGTATCTATAACTTGAGTTGAGCCCAAAACAAATGTTAAGGGGTCATAATAGGGGTCAAAGCTAAAAAAATTGACCGTTTTTTTTTGTTTTGTTTTGCTCAGCATACACTTCCATACCCCCGGGCAGCACCGGGCCGAAATGCTAGTATATCTATAAAAGTGAACGTGTATGTGTGTCTGTCTGTGTACATTTCCCTACGCAATAACTCTGTCAATTTTCGATCTACAGACTCGAAATTTGATATACAGGGTACTGAGATTTGGGAAAATCTATGTGATCGGTTTTCGGCCAGAAATTTGGCGATTAAGGGGGCAAAGTTCAACAATTTAACCTTTGAGAACTCTACCAAACTCCTCCGACAATTTGGGGTCTAAACACTTGAAATTATAGATATAGGTTCCTTGGACATGGATCTAACTTAATAACTTGATTTGAGCTCCAAACAATAAATGTTAAGGGGTCATAATAGGGGTCAATGTGAAAAAAAATTGACCGTTTTTTTGTTCTTTGTTTTTTGCTCAACATACACCTCCAAATACCCGGGAAACGCCTGGCACCCATGCTAGTATATCTATAAAAGTGAACGTGTCTGTATCTCTCTGTGTGTCTGTGTGTACATTTCCATACGCAATAACTGTCAATTTTTTGTCTACATACTCGAAATTTTATATACTGGGTACTGAGATTTGGGAAAATCTATGCGATCAGTTTTCAGCCAGAAATTTGGCGATTAAGGGGGTCAAAGTTCAACGATTTGACCTTTGAAAACTCTACCAAACTCCTCTGACAATTTTGGGTCTAAACACTTGAAATTTTAGATATAGGTTCCTTGGACATGGATCTAACTTAATAACTTGATTTGAGGCCAAAACAATAAATGTTAAGGGTCATAATAGGGGTCAAAGTTAAAAAAATTGACCGCTTTTTTTTCTTTTTTTTGCTCAACATACACCTCCAAACACCCGAGCAACACCTGGCACCCATGCTAGTATATCTATAAAAGTGAAATTCTCTCTGTGTCTGTCTGCGTATGTACATTTCTCTACCAAACTACTCTGTCAATTTTCAGTCTACAGACTCGAGATTTGACATAAGGGGTATTGAGATTTGGGGAAAATCTTTTTAAACCGTTTTCGGCCAGAAATTTGGCTGTCAAGGGGTTAAAGTTCAACAATATGACCTTTGAAAACTCTACCAAACTCTTCCGCCAATTTTGGGTCTAAGCACTTGAAATTTTAGATGTAGGTTCCTTGGACATGGATCAAACTTTTTAACTTGATTTGAGCTCCAAACAATAAATACTAAGGGGTCAAAATGAAAAAAATTTGACCTCTCGGCCAATTTTTGGTCTAAAGATTTTAAATTTTACATAAAGTGGATTTAGACATAGGGCAAGCGTTTTAATCGGTTTTTAGCCGAAAATTTGGCTACCACGGGGTCAAAGTTCAAAATATTTGATCTTTGTGTTTTCTAGCAAAATATTCAGCAAATTTTGGGTCTAAACATTTTAAATTTTACGTAAAGTGTATGCAGACATGCAGCAAGCTTTTTAATCAGTTTTTGGACGAAAATTTGGCTGCCAAGAGGTCAAAGTTAAAAAAAAAAAAGTTGAACTTTGCAGACTATCAAACTCCTCCACCAATTTTGGGTCTAAACACTTGAAATTTTAGATGTACCTTACCTGGATATGAGTCAAACTTTTTAATATATATATATATATATATATATATATATATATATGCACATAAAGTTTTGAACAGTACATAGGGACCGAGCAATTGGTAGTACACAAAAAAAAATTATAGGAGTATATATATATATATATATATATATATATATATATATATATATATATATATATATAAAATTAATATGAAAATATACTTCTGGCAAGTAAGTTATTCAGAAACACGTTTTATTCCTGGGTAGAATCATCATTCATTGTCAAGAAGTTAACAAAAACAAACACTCTTAACATGTGTCCACTCAATCTGTACGTTTTGTGATGAAAATTGTTTCAAACCCAAGTGTAACAAACTGACGGACACAGCCTTTTATAGAGATGCTTGGACATTTGTTTTTCATTTGGACAATTAAGTCCTCCTCCACCACCACCACTATTACTACTACGACTACAACTACTACTACTCTATAATAACGAGCTAGAAGAAGCATCGATTTATCTAATCTGCATGCTTGTGATAAAAATGCTGTTTCAAATTTAAGTGTAGGCGGCTGAGACGGCCAAAGCCTCTTTTAGAGATGCTAGTACACCTTTGAGAAATACTAAATAACTTTCAGTCGCGTTTTATTTTTCCTCATATATTTCAATTAACAGCACTCAACTATTTCGTAAGCACCTGATGTCTGTAGAATCATTTAGACAAACTTGGGTTTATCATCTTATTATTATTTAAACGTCTATTCATTAATCGCTTTTTTTTTCTTTTTCTTTTTTTTTTTTTTTAACATTGCCTGCATTACCCAGCTTGCCAAATTGCTTGTTTACAGAAAACAACTTTCCAGATTCCATGCTTGATGTAGTGAGTCCATTTCTGTTTGATGGATGGTTGGTGACAGCAACCGTTTGCTGTGAGATGACAAAAGTGAAGCGCCTACTGATGAAAAGAAAAACAAATTAAAAAAAATAAAAAAACATTCTCTATTCAATTATTACATCTTAATTAACATTTCTGCTCACGTGGAATTATAATGTCTTTTGCAAGCATCATTCGCATCAACCGTTTTTCTTTTTTTCTTTTTGTTTGTTTGTTCTTCGCTTGTCATTTTATGGACTGGACGTTTACATTTGCGGCTGTGAAAAAATTCAAGCTTCTACGTTAGGATTACCTTCGTCTTCGTTTCGTTTTTAATGGCTTTCAGTCCTTTACGTGCAACGGAGTTCATTCTTACCAAACATTCAGAGGGAGAGAAAGCAATAACATTTTCCCCTCCTTAAAAAAAAAAAAAAGAAAGATCCTCACCATTTGGTTGAGGTTAGAATCTGATTGTTAATGTTTCTGACCAAAATTCTGGCTTGTAACCATCTACCAGATTTCTGGCTTATAATCATTTAAATTCAAACTGTTAGTTTTTCGGAAATATCTTCTTTGCCAAAGTCTCGGTGATCCAGATCCATGTCATCGGAAATGAAGGCCTTCTCAGAAGAAAGTTGCACGGATCTAGTAGCTTCCGAGTCACCTAGGCTGGAAGTATGCACACATCTCTGTCTCTCTGACTTAAAGCAGATCATAAACCTCTCTGTGGAAGAGACCGTGTCCAGTACCTTGTCCATGCTGATAGAAAGCAAGATGACCCCCTTACGTGCAGAAATGTCTCATCTCCGGGAGGAGATTGATGGTGTCCGTGATGTCGTATCGGATTTTAACCAAATGAACTCCCAGCTGACTGATCTTGAAAAATGTGTGGATACCCTAGATTCGAGCTTGCAGGCGGCCAATTGCACCGCAGCTGCAGCACCGGACATCAAGAGATCATTGGCATCCAAGGTTGAAAACTTGATCGTTCAACAACTTGAGAATAATCTCCAGCGACGAAAGTGGGCCCTCGTCGTCTCTGGTCTGAAATCCCGCAGCCATGGAGGGGAAGTGCAGGCCCAACAGATCATGCTGCAGTTTGATGACCATGTGTCAACCAAAGAGCAACCTGCAGTCGATTGGAAAGAAGGTAATCCCATCTGTACGAGACCAGCACTGCCTCAACCACCAACTGAAGCCCCAATTTATATCCCTTTTCAAGATCTTGGAAGACGCAATCTTCGGCTTGTAAACACGTATCTTAAGGAGGAACTGAATATTACTGCGACACAGACTTCGCATACGATGCCAGTCCAAGGCCGTTCTCATAAAAAGGAACCACTTCAAAACAAACCACCTCTCAGAGCCAAACTAAACTCACCAGCAAAAAGTTAAGTGATCAAATTTGTTTTTATTATTCTTATTGATTAATTTTATTTATTTGACTTGTTTAATTGTTGCTTCTAGCACAGGTCAGCTTTTGATGTCTAGTATTTGAATATATATATATATAATATATATATATATATATATATACGGTCTTTGCTAATCAAGCCAGAGATGGCTTGTGTTGCCAAGTTCGAATCTATCAACTGGTGTTAATCGTGACACCCTGCACTAAAGATTCCCGAAACAGTGAGACACTAGTGTCTGTAGGTATTTAATTATCATAGTTAATAATTATGTCAGCCCCTTTAAGAAAGTCGTTTCTTATTGAACACTTTCAGTTGAATTAAGTCGGTCAATTTAGCTCTTATGCATAAATCATCATATAATGATTAGATCACTCTGACTGACGTAAAAAACATTTAAAAATAAAATGTTTAATTTCGACGTTATTTCACGTGGTTAATGGTAGCCGAATGGATACGGTCTTATGCTAATCAAGCCAGAGATGGCTTGTGTTGCCGGGTTCGAATCTATCGACTGGTGTTAATCGTGACACGTTGCACTGAAGATTTCCAAAAGGATGAAACACTACTGTTAATAATTATGTATTCCTTTCCCCTTTTCCCTTCATCACTTTCACTGATGAAGACTGAAAATTATGTACTTGTAAAAAAAGTTTTTAAATTTTTTTTCCTAATATTATTTTGTATTCCTGCAGGTCGCCAATTGAAAACGAATAAAGAAAAGTTATAAGCTTTTATACTTTTCTTATTCTTTTTTATACATTTCCATTTATATATATATATATATATATATATATATATATATATATGCTAGACATTTTAGCATGTTAACAATGGGCAAAAGTTATAGCCTGTTGACTTAGAATGAGTTTGCTTTATGTAAAACTGATGGTTGAATAAGTTTAAATTTGTGTTCATTGTTTGCATCAAATGCCTAATAATTTCTAACTGTGCATCGAATGTATACCATTCGTTCGTTGCACCTTATCATAACAAAGGTACATACAAAATTTCAGCCAGATCGACTCAGTAGTTTCCGAGAAAAAATAGAACAGACAGACCGACAGACAAAGAGAAACATAATATATATATGCTAGCTATTATCTAGTGTTATATTTCAATTGTTAATTTGTTTTCACATTTTTTAAACTTATACAGAAAAAGAAATAAAATTTAGTTGCAAGCCAGGCAACTCTTTCTTTCTATATACTTCATGTAAAAATTATGAATTATTCCCCTTGCTAATTTTGATATTTCAGTGATTAATAAATGTTTCATAATATAGATTCCCTGGGTCAAAATAAGAAATTTTAAAACTAAATTGTATGAAAAGTGTGTTATTATATTGCCAATAATAGTGTACTACAACAACAACAACAAATGAAAATGGGTTTGTATGAAACAAAGTAATGTCAACTTAAACGCTATTTGGGTTTGACTTTGAAAATTTGACAAAATAAATATCTTTAATATAAACCTCACCTGTCTGTTTGTATGTATGTGTGTATGTATGTTTGTCTGCCTAAAACTTTCGACAGAGGTGACGGATTTTTATGAGATCAGTATCATTCTGAAGCTTGACATCTCGGACGATGAATATCGAAAAATTGACCAAAAACATTAATTCCTTCATTCTCAACTGGCAGTTTTCTACAAAGAGGCTCGATTTTTTGCAAGCCATTTTTTGTAAGTCATCGTATTGATTGAATTGATTTTGCCTAATTTTAACACTCCGAACTTCCGGTCGTGTCATGGAGTAGTAGTAAGACGTCAGATTTTCTTTCATTTTATTTTCTGCCTTCACATCACGGGTTCAAGCCTGCTTGCCTACTAAAATTTTTTTTTTTTTTTTTTTGTTCAACACACACTTCCAAACACCCGGGCAACGCCAGGCACCTAGGCCAGTATATATATATATATATATATATATATATATATATATGTATATATATATATATATATATATATATATATATATATATATATATATATATATATATATATATAAGAAAAAGAATCAATAAAACATGTTAAAACACTTTAAGAAGAGTTAAAAACATATTTAATTTTCAAAAAGGAAACACAAATTAAGTGTTTAAGTCCTTAGTCCGCAGAGTTTCGAAAAAAATACTTTCGTTCTCATCAAAGGGTAGGACAATCCACTTAATTTGTGTTTCCTTTTTGAAAATTAAATATGTTTTTAACTCTTCTTAAAGTGTTTTAACATGATTTATTAATTACTTGTTCTTATTATAAGCTCTATTTCCTATTTGGTTTTATTGAGCTTTTACATCTGATTAGGATTACTTTATAAATATTAAGTCTTTAATATTTATAATATATTTTATGTTCGCTATTTTGGATTATCTTAGTAAAATTAATTGTAATTCTTATATATATATATATATATATATATTTATTATGGCGGTAGATTTTAGTTTCCTAGAGGTACATCCAATGAAACAACATGTGTCTACCAAAATGTCAAAGATAATTCATGACCTGAAGACGTAATCTCCCTTAGCACGGGTGATTACAGAAACATGTATGCACATATGTAGCACTTAATGTTTGTATAAATAAACTTTATGTATGTATATATATATATATATAGACACACATACATATAAAGGATGGGTTTTTTTTAGAGATGATGAAATTTAAATTCAGATACATCACAGAAAAATATTTCTATCATATAAATATGTCCTTTATCTCAAAGATGAATTTTTGGCATTTATAATTTAAATACATTTTCAGGCATATGACTCTGGCAGCTCACGTATGTATGGCATAATCTAGTGGTCCAATTGTCACACTCTACACATTAATTTAGGCTGTATTTCGGCAATAGCGCATTGGATGTTCTATTGTTTCCAATCGGGTGGTCTATTGTTTCCAGTTTATCAGCATAGACATGAGCCTTTACATATCTTCAAAGAAAATTATCTAATGGAGTTAAACTGCATGAACAAGGTGGCCAGTTGACAGGTTCATTTCGTGAAGTTATTCGTTCATTAAATGTTTCTCAGTAAATTGTATCATTTG
The DNA here is from genome assembly GCF_053919585.1 of Euprymna scolopes. NCBI lineage: Eukaryota > Metazoa > Mollusca > Cephalopoda > Sepiida > Sepiolidae > Euprymna > Euprymna scolopes. The sequence goes on along the minus strand of NC_136489.1, from coordinate 117,528,750 downwards.
CAATTTCCAAACGCTGCTTGGGTGTCAGTTGCTTCATGACGAACTGCCATACCAAGCTGAACTCAAAATAACCGACAGTTTCCAAATTTGCAATTAAAGAAAATCAAATTGTCAATTAAAAGTTTGTCGCCTCTCAAAAATACACCCTATATATATGCACACACTTATATACATATATAAACGCACATGCACACACACACACACACATATATATATATATATTATAATAAAGCCGTATTCCAGTCTGTTTGTTTGTTCATATACATAATACATGATGTCATAGCCGATGATATATATATATATATATATATATATATATATACACACACATACATATATATATATATTGTATGCATCATATATGACAACATCATATATTTCTGGGCAACGCCAGGAAGATTATCTAGTCTAGTATATATATATATATATATATATATATATATATATATAGCATACATATTGTAGTATTGCAGAAAGGATAAACAACCTAAATAAAAAATGACAACCATCGAAATTAAATTTATATATAGATATAAAAGTTTTTGCTAGGATAATTACCACAATCACCGTGTAGAGGAAAAAATATAACTACCGATATACCCCCTTTATTTAAATCATATAAATAAGCCCATACATCTATTTAACTAACTGTTAATTCGACCATATGGACATATATCTTATAAATAAAAAACAAATAAATAAAGAAAGAAAGAAAGAATTTGAAAACTAGAAACAAATGAACTGATAAAAAAGTGAGGAATAGAATAAAAGTAAATAAAAAATAAATAAAAATTTATCAATAGGAAAATGAAGTCACCACTAGAAAAGAAAAAAAACAACAACCATAAACAGCTAAAATAGGGAAGTAGTGACAATAAGAGTATAACATTACTTCAGATCAAAGCAACAGCTTAAGCCAGTAAACAACCGCCAAGTTAAAAGAATACCATATTTTTTTTTTTTTTTTTTTTTACACAGTGATCACCACTTATCAAGGCCCGGGAGCCACTCAAGGATAAGGGTTATTGCAAGTACATTACGTTAGTGAGGAGATTTGCTGAAATGTTTACTTAAGGGGGCGGTTCATTAGGAATTTGTTAACATTGGACTTGAGGACATCCAAGTTGTAGTCCGGAGGGAAGCAGGCAGACGGAACAGAGTTCCACAGGCGTGCAGTTCTAAGAAAGAAGCTTTGTTCATGGAATCTGCGTTTTGATTTAGGCACAGATATAGAGTGGGGGAAATTTTTCACAGTGGATTCAGCTAGACGAGTGTTTTTCGTGAAAGATTGGCGAGGGGGGACCAGAGATTGGAGTAATTTTTTTTACTAATAGTAGTGATCCTGCAGGATATCATTTCAGAACAAATGTTAATATATTATACAGACTGATGTAGAAATCACCTAGAATCTAGAATTCCCTTGAAAATGACTAAAAAAAAAAAACTTGGGGAAAAAATCTTGGGGGGGGGGGAGTTAAGAATTTTAAAAAGCGTCACCAATGAATCAAGACAAAAACTAATTAAATATTCTTTAATAAACAAGTGATACTTAACTATGGAAATCTTGCCATTGGCGAAGGAGTTTGGTAGAGTCTGGAATGATGAACTCTTTCAAATTTTACCTCTTCACAGCCAAATTTTCGGCCAAAAATCGATTAAAAAGCTTGCCCTATGTCTGAATACACTTTATGTAAAATTTCAAATCTTTAGACCAAAAATTGGCTGAGAGGTCAATTTTTTTTTAACTTTAACCTAAATTTTGATCCCTTAACATTTATTGTTTTGGGCTTAAATCAAGTTAAAAAGTTTGATCCATGTCCAAGGACTGTCATCTAAAATTTCAAGTGTTTAGACCTAAAATTGGTGGAGGAGTTTGGTAGAGCTTTCAAAGGTTAAATCATTGAACTTTGACCCCTTGACAGCCAAATTTTCTGGCTGAAAACCGATTTAAATGATTTTCCCAAATTTCAATACCCCTTATGTCAAATCTTGAGTCTGTAGACTGAAAATTGACAGAGTAATTTGGTAGAGAAATGTACACACAATTTCACTTTTATATATATATAGATACTTTTTTCTTTTATTAAATTTAACATTCCAAAAGTAATGCCTCCTATTTTTTTTATTTCGTCCAAATGGATCAGAAAGAATGCAAATATCATTGTTACGTTGATTGAATGTATGCATTCATGACTTGAAAGTTTCATCTCTATTGCAGATATTGACGGTATGAAACTCTAAGAAAGCAAATCCTGCCGTGGACATGCATCAGAAGCAGAGATGCGTCATTGAATTCTTCCATGCAGAAAAAAAATAAACCAATCAACATTCATTTGTTGAACGTTTATGAAGCTGATGTAGTTGATGTCAATGTGGTTAGGAGATGGGTTCGTCAATTTCAGAATGGTGAGAGAGATGGGAGTGACAAAGTGCACTCTACACTTTTCCAACCGAGGCATCAGAAAAGGCTGGCAAAGGTGGATTGAGAATAGTAGTGAACTAGTGAAGCATGCATGGTCCCCCGTGAGTGCACAATGAATGAGGCATGAAAAAAAAATCATTAAGTTTAGTATTCCCCCCCCCCTTTAGCACAAAAAGTCCCCAGGAGATGTCAAATCCTGGTGAAAATGAACAAAAGACCTTAATTTGAGTTCTGCACCATGCAAAAAAATTGACTAAGTCCATCATTTGCCCCCAACCCCCATTTAGCCCCCCAAATCCCCAAGGCCTTAACATATTTAAATTTGAGTTCAGCACCATACAAAATTGCTAAATAGACATACACAGAAAATTTTGGACAAATATGGTAAAATAGTCCCAAAAATGGAGTGTTTTTATTAGTCCTAAAAGAGCCCCTGGGACACACCCAAGAGTTATTGTGAAGTATAGACAAACAAAATTATATAGAAATCAGTTAGTTGCAACTTTTCAGAAAGTTTTATAAAAATCCAAGTCATCAATTTTTTTTTTTTTTTTGAATAAGCACAAACGTGTCAATTTTTTTAGCCATTTTGACCCAGAAAATCCGTTCTGTTACTTTTTTACTCATATCATGTTTAATGTTTGTGAAAAATTTCAAAAAATTCCAAGACGTAGTTATTGAGAAAAGTGCATATCGCCGAACGGCCAAGGGTGAATTTACAGGTCCACCCTTCTTTTGTTGTGAGACCAAAAATAAATTGTTTAGTACAAAAGGTTGTTCGTTTTAATTGTACCCATCTTCGTAGCTCTTCAATGTTTTAGTTTTTTAATTTAAAAAAATAGGAGGCCTTACTTTTGGAACAACCCTCATATTTATGGGTATATTATGTCTGGCTGTGACATTTTAGGTTCATGGTGATCTAAATTGGTGACACAAACTTTGGAAACCTCTAGTTAATATACAGGTTTTATATTATCAATAGATACTTCACTGAATATGTGGAAAAAAAATTATCTTACATTATTTGACGATTAAGTCAGAAAATGCTGCGTAAAAGCTGATAGATGTGATTCTAAAAATAGTTTTGTTTGTTTTTTTGTGAATATTTAGTATCGCAATTCATTTGTGAACGTGTGGTCAGCTGAGTGGATGCCGTTAAATATTCATTTCTTTTCAATGGATTTTATGGACAAAAGAGCTTTGTTAATACAACACAAATCAAAACAAATCAACTCATACTGCCAAATATGTGTTAACATTATATATATATATATATATATATATATATATATATATATATATAAAGTTTAATTTATATAAACAGCATGGCTACACATTCAGAACATGTTTCAGTTTTAGGTTTAATAATTCAATGCATTCAATTTTTTCATTCATTTTTCATTCACTTTTTTAAAATTTAATTAAGAAATGAATAGAAAAATATGTACTAGAAAATTGAAAAAAAAACTTAATGAAAATTACTGAAAAAAAAAAAGAATGAAAAAAGGAATGAAAAAGGATTAAAAAATTGAATGGAAAAAAAATGAATGAAAAAAATAATGAAGAAAATGAATGAACAAAAAGCCATGTATCTTATCTAGTTTATGAGAATGTATCTTATGTAGTTTCTGATTTTTAGATGTAGACATATGCATGCATAGAATCAGCACTTATACCTCTTACAAAATGTAGTACTGTAATACAGGATGTCCCAAAAAGATGTATACACACTCCCAAACTGTCTTTGCACTTCAACAGCGTTTTCATGCTTCCAGTAGCATTTTAAAATGAATTTTTTTTTCTTCAAAGTTTAGCCTGGCTGCCATCATTAAGATCGATGAGCTTAATTTGCAAAGAAAAAAACAAAAAAACATTTGGTTTAAAATTATTTAAAATGTGTATACATCTTTTTGGGACACCCTGCATTACTATTTTGACTCCTGGATAACGCCGAGTATTTTTTCTTGTACACAATAGTTAAAAAAAAAAAAAAAAAAAAAAAACACTGAAGTTTTTTAAATTTTTTCTTCCAGGTAACGTGGTGTGTAAACACACCTGCTCTATTTAGGGTATTTAGTACAGGAAGAACGGGTCGAGTTTGATCTCCCATAAATGGGAGTTTGGAACATAGACCCCTAATGTTGGAAAAGAAGACCTGGAAGTGGGATTCTTTGTTAAAAAGTTGAGGTTCTGAATTTACGCTTATTGTTGTGTTTTGTGACTTATAATAAAATGGGATTGGAAGATTTGTGGTAGAGGGAAGCAGAGAGTTTAAGAGCAGAACACACTGAGAGTGTATAGAAATGAGATTTCGTTTATAGACCATGTAAGAAATAAAATCAGTACTAGTTTTCACTAATATGGTATTGAGACGCCTGATAAGAAACTTATGTATGGTCCAAACTATTCACTAAATGGCAATACAGCAGCCTAGATATTATGCACCTGCTGATAGGACAGCCTCCTTGGGAGTTACTTCATGGTTTGGATTCTTGGGCTTAGCAGGCAGATAACGTCAGTCCAGGTAAAACGTCTATCATTCCGCACTTTTATTAGTGACATGACAACGAGAAAAGAAAGAGAATTACTCAAGTCATCTTTAGATAGTGCTCACACTAAACTGTTGAACGACTGGACTGCATTTTTGTCACCCTTTAACAGAAACATCGCTCATGGAAAATGGATTGAGGTGCAAAGTAGGAGAAGCAAGAGTTATAGGGTTCCTGTTTACTTTGCCTCTTCCCACGAGTGCAGAGTTAGACGCCAGAGTCGTTTTTTTAACATGGAGAAAGGAACAAAAATAAAAATTGTATCAGTCGTGAAGGATTTCTCCTCTACTGACAGAGAACAAGAAATCAAAGTGAAGCATTTGAAGAACAGATACCACACTTTGATCTTGGCCCATATGCGTTTTCTACCTTCTATTAGTTTGGTTTAATATAAAAATGGGAGTGATATATAAAAAAAATTTTTTTTAACTTGGAATAAGTTTTATTGACCCCTTTAAGGAATTTAGAGACACATTTCCTTCTCCTAGGCTAAAGCAGAAAAAATATGCAGAAAATTGAGGAGCCCCCCCCCTCTCCATTTTCCTTTTTTTTTATCTCTTTTTTTCATCTCTACTATTTTATTTATTTATTTTTTTTTTTTGAGACCTCAAAAATAGCGTTTACATATATCTAAGTTTGTCCATAAAAAGTGTATTTTGATTCAGAAATCTTTTCTCATAAGTGAAAGTAAATTTTTAAAAAATAGCTACAAAAAGGCATAGCTTCATTTGTAACCCGGCGGGTAGGGAGGGAGAGGGGTTGTTGTGCACAATCGTGCCTCACAGGATCAATTAATATAACAAGACCGTCTTCAGTCCCTAAATGCAAGGGCTAACCCTAAGTCCCTGTAGCTACACTCTTATCTTTGTCTAGGGATGGACTCTTCAAAATGTAACTTGTTACTGGAACTATCGCTCTGATACTCAGAGCACACAAAATGCGCACGACCCTAAGTTCGAGTGGCAACACTTTTCACTTTGGCCAGCTATGCATTGATTTGACATCGTGTTCAGTTTCTTTTTGTAGATGCTCTGGTGTTGCTGGTATATCGCTTCTCTTCATGCAGTCTGGTTGTTGGCACTGTAAATAATTGTGTTTTCAAATCAAAGCAATTCAATAATCAATAACTTAAAGATCATATAATGTTTAAATAATTACCATGTTGACTGGGAATAGTGGGAGGACTTTTGTGTTAGAGGGGAAAATATGGACTACTTTGTCTAAAGGTCTTGGCGGTCGTGATGATGTCGCTCATAGGAAGTAAGGTAGGATTTTATTATAACGAATAAATGTGTTTGTAACGGCATTCAAAAGTTACATAAGATGGTGAGTAATAGTTTAGACATAATGAATTTGTATGTGGCATCTGTTATTTCAAACCTATTGTAATTTGGTCCAGAGAGGAATTTCTGCAATCATTTTATTATATAGTAGAAGATATATATATCTAACTAGCAAAAGTACCCGTCGTTGACTGGGTTCAAAAACAGCCTACAGAAAATGGACTCTGATTTATGAAAGTATGATAGGTTATGAAAAGGAAGGGTTGTAAAGAGACCAAAGCAAAGTATGATGAAAGTAAAAATAAAATAGATAAACCCCATAATTTATTATACCATATCTGTTCACACTGAAACACTTATGACAATATTCTGTCGATCTATATTAAAAAACCTTGTTAAACTTTGTGACATATTTCCATTCCATGGAGGTCAGGCGCGAACGAACACCCCATAATTTTATCATACCATATTTCTTCAAACTGAAACATAATTATCAAAGTATACTTACGCAGATAGATATGAAAAGTCTTTATTAAAGTTTGTGCCTATTTCCATTCTATGGAGGCCAGGCGCGAATGCAGACTCCACAATTTTATTATACCATCCCTATGTAAGTTAAAACATACTTCTCAAAGTATTCTTATGTACATCTATATCAAAAACACTTGTAAACGTTTTTTTTTTAATTTTTAAATTTTTTATTTCCATACTTTGTGGACCATGCGCGAACACAGACCCCACAATTTTAATAAACCACCGTTCTGCCAGATCAAACATACACATCTGTGTCTCGATACATCTTCTATCATTATACGTAATCAGTTTTTTAAAATAGTCAACCATATAGGAGCCTATTCGTGACCACACACACACACAGCTTTATATTATAGATATATAAAACTCACTATGTCTGTTTGTCTGTTTCCATATTTTGAAACTATCTCCTTCCAAAATTAAAAGCCGCAGAGTGGCACTAGGGGCTTCAAATGATTGGATGTTTTTATGGACCCTTCTTTTATGGGTCTTTAGCAGATTAAAATTGTTTTTAAGGGGTCAAAAATGGGTTAAAATTGAAAAAAAAATCGTTGCACATTTTGTACATTCATCTTAATTTATTTTTAATCAGTTCATATGTGTCTCACATTGGCACAGTGGTAACGTCACCAGCTTTGAATGCTACAGTTTTGCTTTCGGTTTCGATTCTAGCTGATGGCAACCAAATATTTTTTTTTTTTACTTTGGAAATCACAACTCTATAATAATATATACAAAATCTGGAGAAATTAAAATATCATACTGGTGCTACCAGATCAGGCTGTCTGAAGATATTGGTTTACTGAGACGAAACGCACCTAACATTGATACTTTTTGTCTTTCTACTTCCTTTTGCAAAACTTAATTATGTTCTGCAAGACCAAAACCATAAATAACCCGCCTTTTCCCCCTTTTCCTTCTTCTCATTTCCCCTTTCTCTTTCTATCTCCCCACCCCACTTCCTGACTGGTTTCCTATCGTAAAATGTACCAAACATTAATACTGTAACCCTTTTCCCTCTCCCATTGCAAAACTCATTCATGTTCTGCAGGGAAAGGAACAAAAACGATAAAATCCATTATAAAACAACCAAACCAAACATTCGATTGATTATATACAAAGAGCTTGAAGAATAAAAAGGATTCTACAAAATAACTGGATGCAACATGAATACTATTTCAAAAATAACTGGATTCGGCATTAAATAACGCAAAAAGGGCTGATATGCCGTAAAACAACCAAACCAAACTCTATAAATAAATAAATATTTGAAGATATAAAAAAATGAAGCATAAAAACTGTTTCCAAAATAATTGGATTCGGCATTAAATAATGCCATAAAACTAAACAACCAAACTTAAAATATCATATTTAAGCGTATTTTACAACCAGACAAAGCCGCCTCCACCCTCCTAGTGTGTGTGTGTGTGTGTATATATATATATATATGTATGTATTGTGTATTTAGACAGTATGTTTTAATTTAGACAAACATTGTTGAACAGCACGGAATGTTTCTGCTTAATCGTCTTTTTTTCTTTCTTTTTTTTTTTTTTTTTTGTAATTTCTCCATTTTTCGTATGGTCGTTCTAATATCTCGGTTGAATTTGTGCAAGAAAGTTCCATAGTCGTTTGATGGACGAAAACGATTATGGAACTTTCTTGCACAAATTCAACCGAGATATTAGAACGACCATACGAAAAATGGAGAAATTACAAAAAAAAAAAGTCAGTTAAGCAGAAACACTCAGTGAACAATGCCTGTCTATATATATATATATATATATATATATATATATATATATATATATATGTCTGTCTGTAACACCTTATTACTTAAATTATTAAAAAAATTTTTAATGATATTTTCTCCTACTCTAGCTGCGTTTGGTGAAAAGTCAGATGTTAGTCTTTTGGGCAGCGATCATTAAATTTCGCCTTTTCTTCTTAACCAAATAAATCTGCATATAAAAAAATGATTGATTATACTTTTAAGCATTATAGGAAAGTTTACATATCAATTATACATTATTATTTTTCTTTCTACTATTAACTTTAAGCATTATAAAAAAAAACTGTTAAAATTTCCTGTTTGACAAAATTATTTGATTGCCTAATTCAAGTCATGAAAATTAATTTCTACTTTTTTTTCATAAACAATATAATAAGTCAATCTTTTTTCTTTTTTTTCTTACTCTCGGAAAACGCCAGATCGGGACAGCTAGTTCTATATAAAAGAAAAAAAAAAATGATTGATTTCTGTCTGCTCAAGTTTTGCTTACTGTAACACTAGACAAATGTTTAATTGTAATAAGATTATTCTTAGGGCAATGGTTGTTAGAATCCAATTGATTAATCTATTATTATCTATTGCTGCTAATTGAAAAAATAAAGCAAGTTCAATCCAATTAACAGACTTAATAATGTGTGGAATTTGCAATAGTAGGCCAAACATAATTAGGTCTTAGTATGTGTTGTAATGGTTATCTATGCAGGCTATTGGATTAGTCAAGTTTGAACTGCAGTTGCTCTTGCATTCACATAAACACTGATGCTGTTGAGAAAAAATATGAACCCTAAATAGTCTATCTTAAATGTTATATGGCATAATCATATTAAGTGACGTTAAGTCTGGTCAGAACTAATTTTGGATGACCATTTGGGAATACTAGGTGTTGTATGTGCTCTCTGCTTATCTCGGCACTGTTTCTAGTCATCTTGGATTTCTAGCCACTGGAACCTAGCAGTGTCAATTAAGTACAGGTGTGTTTTTTTTTTTTTTTTTTTTTTTTTTTAATATATACTCACATTCACCCCTAACAAGGGGTATCGCCACTTAAATGTAAGGGCAACTATTTGGAACCATGTTTAGGAAAGCTTAACAAGATGTTGGTTTACGTTACATCTAAACTTCTGCATATTAGTACAATCAGAGAAACCGGTATCAGGAAGGGAATTCCAAAGTCTAGCTGTTCGAGGGAAAAAAACTATTAGAGTAGAAAACATTCTGGCATTTAGGGACCTCAATAGTGAAGGGGTGAGATTTTTTTTTTTTTTTTTTTTTTTTTGCTAAGCGGGTTTGTCGAGGATATGTAAGTCTAGGGGCACAAGTGCAAGTATTAAGATATTTGTAAAACAGACACAGAGATGCAACATTGCAGCGATGAGACAGGGGTTGGAGTTTAGTTGACAAAGTGAGATTGAAAACTTTTTTGGGGACCCTATCCAAAAGGGAGAGGCTAGTGGTAGATTCATCAGCCCAGATGTGGCAGCAATATTCCATGCATGGGCAAATGGTGGCCTTGTAGAGGTACAGGATACTCTCAGGTGTGAGTAATTTTCTAGCTGGTTAGATGGAACCTACCTTCTTTGCAGCAGCCTTTGCAATATCCTCAATGTATTTGTTCCAGTTCATATTGCCCGTTATTAATGTTAGGCCAAGTTTGAAAGAAGAATTCTCATTAGGGTGTTATTTGTCATGGATATCGATGGTTGGAAATATGAAAGCTGAGTTAATAAACGTTTATTCCCCAAAGACTGTTTCATATCTATATTATAATATGCTAAGGCAATTTAAGGTTCGTACATTATCACCCTCCACCACCTTTTTTAAAGGACGGGATCGCCTGATTCCCCGAAGATGCAATACAAACAAAGTAATTTTTAAATTTCATTTGATGTCATTGTTGTGTACAATGTGTTTTTTTAGCCTTCAGGCTAGTATCAAAGTGAAGTAGCTGATCTGGCTAAAGATGGTATAGTAATATCATGAGGTCTGTGTTCATGCCAGGCATCCATAGAATGGAAATATGTCACAAAGTCTTACAAAAGTTTTGGAGATAAACCATCAGAACCATATTAAAGGAAGGGATATAACTCTGTGTTCATCCACATAGTTACTTCCCTTTTAATCGGAACAAAATAAATGTATCTATATATGAATACGATAGCGTGTGTGTTATTTTGTGTGTCACGCTTACATCTTTTTTCTTCCGAGTGGCTGTCGTTTAATTGTTATGACCTTCCATTTCTTGTAATAAATAATTTTACCCAACAATTTTTCATAAGTTTTGGTTTCGGTTTCGGTTTCGATTATAGCTGAAGAAACTCAATTTATATATATATATTTTCTTCATAAATTTCAGTTTCGATTCAATCCGATGCACCCAAGATATATTTTTTATTTTTGAAATCACAACTTTATAATATATAAGAATCGTGGCGAATGTCCACTTTCTTTGAGTTCCCAGTATTTATTCGCTAGTGTTGTTTTTATATGGTGTTTTTTTTATTTTTGAATGTGCTTTTGTGGTCATAGTATCGGGTTTTGAAATCTAAGGAAGTCATGCCTATGTAATATTTCTTGTTATTCGGGTTTTCTTTCGCAAATACTGTTGCTTGGTAAACTACGCTTTTTGTTAGGCATTTATTTTGGACTGCCGGTAGTCAAATGGAAAATAATGAGACAAGCTACCACGTGCAGACATTTAGACGACCCATGTAAATTATGCCTCCATGAAAAATTTGCTATCCTGTACTTTAAAGAACCTCAAAATCTATTAAACTGTAGACAAGAAATAGCAAACAACTGTGTTCACAAAATAAAACTTACTCTAGGATAGCGATACAAAATAGCTTTAAAACTAACAATAACAATAGAAAACAAACAAATAAATAAATTAAATAAACATGAATATACATAAACGATCACACATATATGTATATATATATATATATGTGTGTGTGTGTACACATAGGTATATTTATATATATATATATATATATATATATAAAAATGTAAAGTTGGTTCGTTCTAAACAAATAAAACCATGTTTATACGTTACCAATTTATTTGAAATTTTCAGACAACCCATTTTTAGAGTCGAGGTATGTTTTTATGTTATTAAAATAAATTTACCTAATTAAAATTAAAATATTAAATAAAATAAATATATTTATTTAATCGTTTCTGCGTATCTGTTCTGTTGATAAAACTGAACTTCCGGTTCGATTCATTTCACAGCCACGAATTGACGAAAGGTTTAATTTTCTGTTAACTCGATAAGTAAAAAAAAAAAAAAAAAAAAAACATATTTCATTTGTTTATCTTCCAAATTTTTTAATTTACACATCTTTTCTTTATTATATAAGGCCAAAAAAAAAAAAAAGTTTGTTGCTTGCTTTTGAGTTTGTTTTTTTTTCTATATAAGATTACTCATGCAGAGAGTGATCCGTGCTGAAATAATGTTATTATTTAAAAAGTCATTCTTAACATGGGGAGGTAAGGATGTTTTGTACCTATTCTGTACTTTAACCTTACAATTGAATAAATAAAAAAAAAAACATATCGTAAAACGTTATTTAAACGTGGAAATATGATTTAAAAAATAGCGCGGCTCTCTGCATTAGCACCATTTTTATTTATTGTTGTTGTTTCACGAATTTTCGGCCAACTATTCCTCTGGCCTTCATGAAAAGAAGTCCTTTTATAAATGTTCAGTAACTTTTTCCTTTTATTATTCTTAAAGAGTAAAACTTTTCTTATTCATGAAAGGAGTTAAGCCTACGTAAATAAATAAATGTTTGTACACGTGACAAATTATCAATAAATGGTTTAGTTACTTTTTTAAAAAAATGTTTGTAAAAGTGCGAAAGGCGACGTTGTTTTATACTCCCATGCTTAATTTCTATACTTATAGGTTTTTGGAATTTTTTTTCACTGGATTATTATTGATTGGACACTAATTAAACAGATTATTAAAAAAAAAAAAATGTAAAAAAGAAATCATTATTTCGACAGTTGAAAGTGGTGCTCACTTTTTAGTTACAACGTTCTGATAAATCAGTCACCTATTTTGTAAGCAATAAAAACGCGGTATATCAAAACCATAGAAAGTAAAAATAATGAGTCTCTACCGCATTTGTAAGTCAGAAATATATTTGTTTCTCAAAGAAAAAAAAATAGAGAGAACAGGACTTTTTTTATTGTTTTCATGAAAATAAAGTTTCGAGATTTTTAATTATTTTTTTTTTTTTTACTTATTTAGTCAGTTTGTGGGGTTTTTTTTTTTTTTAAATTGTTTTTGTGAAAGGTGAGTTTTTTTTCAAAACTTTTGTTTTGTTTCTTTTTAATTTTTTTAAAGTATTATAAATTTCACTAACATGCTGGAGAAATGTTTAATAATTTGGTATTTTTTTAGATTAGGTCCACCTCCACAATTTTCCTTTCAATGACGACATTTATAGGTTTCCGAGTATGCTGAACATGCAAATTGCATTGAAATTTTGCGGAAATAAATAGTTGTATTATGCATTGTATTCTTCGGCGGCCATCTTTTTACGTGCACACGCGCCATAAGCAAATACACACACGTAAAAAAGATGGCCGCCAAAGATTACAATGCATAATACAACTTTTTATATCTTGATAACTACTTATTTCTGCAAAATTTCGATGCGATTTTCGTATTCAGCATAGTCGAAAACCATTTCAAGTCGTCATTTAAAAGAAAATTGAGGAGGTGGACCTAATCTAAAAATTTACCAATAATTTTTAATCCCGTACGCCTCCCGATACATTGCTTCGTCAACATGCGACCATTTTATATCTCCCGAAGACACTTCCGTATTTAGAAAAAAAATAAATAAATAAATAAAAAGTGACCGATTTACCAGAACGTGGTAACTAAAAAGTGAGTATCCCTTTCAAATGTTGAAATGATTTTTTTTTTTTTTAAATTTTTTTTCATAATCTGGTTAGTGTTCAATCAATAATAATCCAGTGAAAAAATTTCAAAAAACCTATCAGTATAGAAACTCCACCACGTAAGTAAATAAATAAAAAATGTTACGTGCGCATGCGTTAGCCTTGACTAGGGGGGTACTAAGGGAACGACCATTAAATAATTCTGCGGGTCGCCATGGAACTCAACGCCCAAGGAGTATCAAAATAGTTTTCATGATCTGAAGAAATTTTTTTTTCCGAAAAGTGGGTGATCACTTTTCCATCTAAATTTAACTTAAAATGAGCACCCACTTTCTGGCCACCTGAAGAAGGGGCATTTATTTTCGTGTTTATTGGCTTAAAGGTTTTTTTGACAAGGCAGTTTGGTACGCGAATGCATATTTAACAGTTTTCGTTTATGCTCACGCATAGCATAAACAAAGGCTACGTCTGTGAAATGGAAAATAGTCCCAGAGTTTGGGGGTTAATACCATGCAAAAGAAATCAAACAAAAAGACTTTTTAGCCAAGAAACATACAGAAAGAAAAAAAAAATAGCATCCATTTTTTTTCTATCGAATTCATTTGCTGTTTTTATTGAAAACTATTTTCCCCCGGATTTTTGATATAATTTTCCATTAAGGGCTGTGCGTCTCACGTTCGTAAATAACAAAATTTTTTTTGTAGATTTTGGTGTGCTAAAAACGAATCTGCAAACCGTTTCCGTCACAAAAAAATAGTTTTTATGATATGAAGAAATTACTTTTTCGAAAAAGTGGCGATCACTTTTCCATGTAAATTTAACTTAAAATGAGCACCCACTTTCTAGCCACCTGAGAGAGGGGGGATTTTTTCCCATGTTTATTGGCTAAACAGCTTTCGTTTATGCTTACGCATAGCGTAAACGAAGGCTACGGCTGTTAAATGGAAAATAGTCCCAGAGTTCAGGGGTTATTACCATGCAAAAGAAATCAAACAAAAAACTTTTTAGCCAAGAAACAGAAAAATGCCCCTCTCTCAGGTGGCCAGAAAGTGGGTGCTCATTCTAAGTTAAATTTACATTGAAAAGTGATCACCCACTTTTCGAAAAAGTAATTTCATGAATGTCATGAAAACTTTTTTTTTGCTACGTAAACTGTTTGCAGATTCGTTTTTAGCACACCGAAATCTACAATAAAATATTTCGTTGTATATGAACGTGAAACGGGCCTTAAAGTAAAATAATACCGGATTTTTTTGAGCAGATTTGCCGTTTAGTTGTACAAATATCCTCAAACCAGGTAATCACTAAAAGGGATTTTTAAAAGTCGTCACCTGTATCGAGCAAAAGTTTAAAACCACCGATTATATGCCAGCCTACATCATGGTAACATATTGAGTGAGTTCCTAACAGTATTTTTAGTTTAAACTCATTTCCCCAAACTTAACGTGTTCGATACAGTCTGCCGCCATTTGTATTTTTCAGATATACCGATAAACATTAAATGTTTTTGAACCGATTATACATTACATAAAAAAAACTAAAATCTTATCCAGTTAGGTAGAACACTTACTTTTCTTGCCTTTGATAACATTTATTTGTTATATATTTATTTTTTGACAACTTCTTTGTATCTGTGTTTAGTAATATAAACCCTTTTCATTTAATGTAACGTTTAGTCGGCTCGAAAAACAGTGTTTATTGGTGTATTTGAAAGCTACAAATGGTGGTGGACACTGTTGATTACTTTAAGTTAGAGAAAGTGAGTTAAAACTAAAAAAACTATACAAAATACTGTCAGAAACCTACCGATTATGCCAGCCTATGTCACGGTAACATATGTTCGGTGAGTTTCAGACACTGTTTTGTATAGTTTTTAGTTTTCAACTTACTTTCCCAAACTTAACGTATTCAACAGAATTCGCGACCATTTCTGTTTTTTGAGCCAATTAAACATTTTACATTACATAAAAACACTAAACAATTATCCAATTAGGTAGAAACGTAAATTACCTTACCTTTGCTTTCATTTATTTGTTTTTGGACGACTTTTTCGAATCTGTGTATAGTAACCCCCCCTCCCCCCACCATCAACCAAATATTAATTACTAAATCACATTTTTTAAAACAACAAAAAAAAAAAGCATTTAGCGTTTCAACACTTTTGCTACATTCGGCTTCATCCACTGATTGTTGGTCAAGTCCAAAACATGAATGATTGACAGAAACTCTTGAGGATCCAGATCAAATTCTGCAAGAGCACCATTTTTTTCGGTTTCGCCTTCTTTTTCACTTTTTGCAGTGGATTGCTGTACTAATATAAGAAACATGCATTTTCTCTTTTATTAAATTTTTCCATTACACCAAATTGAGCCACTGCAACGCGTGGCAGGGTACAGCTAGTATATATATATATATATATATATATATATATAAAGGAAAACGTCTACCTTAAACCACTAACCTAGTTCTAAAACAGATCCTTTGTTCGATAAAATGCATGCCCATTGGCTGATAGGAAGGGATACTAGAAAGCTGATTGGCTAACTAGAAATCCTCAACATATATAAAAACAAGAAGCAACCACAGAATTCACGCATAAGCCTGACGAATCCTATAGTGGATGAATCGCAGAATATTCAGTGTAGCTTAATTGCCATATATATTTTATAAATTACTATATATATATATATATATATATATATATATATATATATATATATATAAAATGGGTTAAGAAATTCCAACGAAAGAAAGATGTATATTTAAATAAGGGAGTAGTCACCAACAATGTGTATTTTTTAACATTATTTTATTATTCCGTGTCTTGGTTTTTCATTGAAAATTATGTTTGGATCATTGTAATAATGTTTTTAAGTCATTGAAATCGTTTTTAAGCGCGTTTCAGACGTTCTGTGATGCGTCCTCGTCAAAAATTATTTTTAAATGTGTTGGAGATGTAAAAATGGCGATTTTCGTAGTTAATTTGAAGTTTTTCCAAGGGTTGGAGGCTTGTAAGTGTTTATTATTCATTGGCATGCTCAATTTTTATTGCTCTTTTATTGGGCTTGTGAGGGAGACCGTTGACCTGGCTGTAGTCGCTATCTCTTTCTCCTAATGTTTTTTTCTTTTCCTTTAGGGTGGGGTAGTGTGTGTGTGTGTGTGTGTGTGTGCGCGCATGTGTGTTTGCTTTTATTGGTTTGGGAATGTGTATATTGTTTTATAGTATTTGGGGGTTATTTGCTTCCTTAGGAAGGCGGCTGTGATCCGAGGTCGTCGTTACTAATGTGTATGTGTGGGGAGGGGGGGACTAGCTCTTCTGAAATAAGGGTAGGGGTGCTTTCATTCTATTTTGATATTTATTTTTTGGATTCTTGGATTTCAGTATTGTGATTTTTCAGTTTAGTATTTTTGGGTATTCCTTATATTGTGTTTGTTTAGAAAGAGGGGTGTATTTAAAATAGGAGATTTTTTAATGTTTCTATTTATTTGTCTCCCCATGTGAGTATGGCCAGACCCAGGATCGGTTCCTAGTGTGGGGAAGATTTTGTTCCCCAGAGGGGGGGGCATTGGAGGGGGTATAGGTATGGGAGGGGGATGATAGAAGGGATGATAGTTGTTTCAGTCATGAGGGGGTTCTCCTCCACTGACTGAGGAGGGAGTGAGGTGTTGGAACAGATATTGTACTATGGTTCTAGGTGTTTCCTAGTGTTGTTGGTTTCGAGGTTAAGTAGGGTTGGTGTTGTTCAGTGTGTTGTATTAGAGATAGGGGTGTTATGTCTGTGTGTGGTTGTATGCGCGCACGTGTGTGTGTTTTAATGTGTCGATTCTGGTTTATGTGTGGGTGTGTATATGTGTATGTGTATGGGTGTGCATGCGAGTGTATCTTGCATTTCATGTTTTTGTGTGATGGTATTAGGTTCTGTTCAGTTCAGGAGTGAATCTGGTGATGAAGTTTTTTTCCTGTGTAAGTAAATAAAAATAATTGTCTGTTTGGAAGATTGGCATTATTTTGAAGCTGTTTCCACTGCATGTGTGTACGTGTTTTGAAACAGAGGTGTCTGTTATCTGCAATTTTGATGTTGCTCATATGTAAGGCGACTCTATTGCTGAAATTTTTGGTGGCGCCTATGTAGGATTTGTTGCATGTTGTACATCTTAGTGCATATACTACATTTCTGGAGGTGCAATTTAGATCCTTTTTTATTTTGAATGTTTGTGCTGGGTTTTTGAATGTGTATGTGTTACCTTCTATTATTATGTCACATACTCCACATCGCGGTTTGTTGCATTTTGTAACTCCTTTTGTAGTATGTGGGACGAGTTTTGAGGAAGTTAGGATGTGTTTTAAGTTTTTGGGTTGGCGTTTGCTTTTTATTATTTTTGTTGTTTTAAGTATGTTGTTTAGTTTGTCGTTCTGATTGAGGAGGATAAGGTTTTTTGTTATCTGTGTGAATAGTTCTGGGTTGTTTGTGTTGTGTGTAGAGACGTATGCTAGAATTTGTTCTTTGTTGTGTTCTTTTGGGGTTCTTAGTTGGTCTATTGGAATTTTTTCAGCCAGTTCAATACCTTTCTGTATTAGTGGTAGTGGGTATCCTCTTTTCCACAGTGTTATTTGTAGTTCATTCAGTCTAATTGAACGGAGGTGTCTGTCTGTTACTATGGTGCAAACTCTACGTGCTAGAGAGTAGGGTATTGATTTTAGACAGTTTTTAGGATGATGGCTTTTGAAGTGAAGGTATTGTTATATAATAAGATAACAAAAAACCTTATCCTCCTCAATCAGAAAAATAATGACGGAGTGGGGGACTGAAGTTTTCTCAAAGTGAAAAGTTGCAAAAAAAAACAAAACAAAGAAAACAAAATAATAATAATGGTGGGGAGGGGGTTGAAGGAGCCAACGCCTAATTGGAGCTGTAAACCAGTTCTGAAAATGTAGGATCGATTTACTAAAACGTTGTATATGAAACTGAACCCCCTTCCAAATCTCTAACTATTGATTTTTTTTTTTTAATTTATAGGCTGGTAGCTTAGTATCCAATAATCCACAGAAATAGTTGAAAAAGACGAAAAGGAAAATATTGTTGGGGGTGCCGATCAGTATGCACATTATCTTCAAGACTGTTGTTGCCACCACAAAATTTCTTAAACTACCATCGTGCTGTGCATTCAGTAGTGGTTCCTGGGCCAAATGTTTTGTTTATATCGCGAGCTGTTTCAGCAGCTTTATTGAATTGAAATAAGAAAATTTGCTTTTTTTTCATCTTGTATTCAACGTTCTGAAAAGAAGACGTAATTGTTTTAAAACGATTATAATTTAAACGATTAGATAGAGCGAAAAACGCTCTTTAAAATAATATATAAAGTAAAGGTATTATAACGAAAATGTATTTGGAAATACATCATTTGAAATCAAAATTAAAAATTCCGCAAGAACCTTCTTCCAACCTAATATTTTATTCCACCCATATGGATCAGAGGGGATTGCAAATTGCATTGTTATGCTGACTGAACTTATGCATTCATGACTGTTGCAGATATTGACGATGTGAGACTGTAAGAAAGCAACCCCTCTCATGGGCGTGCATCACTGAGAATGGTGGTGACTGTGGAAAAATAAATTGTGGAACACAAAAAGTTGCTCGTTTTAATGGTACCTCTCTGGTCTGCATAGTTCTTCAATTTTTTTAAATGAAAAAAAATAAGAAGCTTTATTTTTGAAACGACCCTCATCTATATATATATATATATATATATATATATATATATATATATATATATATATATATATAGATAGATAGATATAGATATATATATATAAAAGTAAAAAGTGGCACGCGAATTTTTCTATGTCCAGCAAAGGCTTTTTTCATCAGGCTTCTCGGGGAGGGGTGTACAATTTCTTAAAACTTTTTATATACTCCCTAGATTATTGCAAAGGGACGTCGTGCCCACACTTATTTTGATCGACTTTTATAAAATTTGTGCTATTCCGTCCTCTTGCGTGTTTGTTCGTGTTTTTTGTATAAAAAAGCGAAACTGAATCGAGAGCAAAGTGAGCTTCTCGGCCTTTCGTGCGTGACGTCCAGAAAGCAATCAGCTTTGATCATCAATCTGGGGAAACCCCTCATATCAGACAATTGCTATTCATTTAGATACTCCCTTTTTGTGGGGAGCTGGTTTTCCCCAACATCGTGGGGAAACAAATAAATTAAATGTCGGAAAACTGAACTGGCCTTCAGCCAACCTTCAATTTTTGCACCTGCGAGCAAGTCAGTTTTTTGATTGCTAAATTTGAATACTTTTCACACTTCCTATGGCCTCATAGCGTAGCGGTAAAAGTTCACGTTTTCTTTCACTTTCTTTTCCGCTTTCGGGTTCGTCATGAGTTCGAGCCTCCCTCCCTACTAACGCTTCATTTTTTCTTCTTTTACACCTCCAAACACCCAAGCAATGCCGTGTACCCCCGCTAGTATATATATATAGCGCATATATATATATATATATATATATATATATATATATATATTATATATAAAAAATATAATTGCTAACAGTCTATACTAAAGAAATCCTCTTATCTGTTGTAAGCTGAAAATGACTTATCTTCTGGTGCATAGCAGAAGTTGTTAATCACATTCCATATTGAATCTTGTGAAAATGTGTTATTGTTTTCTGTGGACGCATTATTTTTTATGATTTGGGCAAGTAACTCCGCCGTATGCTGTTCATTTTCATATTGCTGGATCTGTAGTCGTTCCAGTTTTTCTTCTGTGTGTTCCAGTTGTTTTACCAATTGTTCTTGTCGTAGAAGTTGTTTTTCCTCTCTCTCTCTCTGCGTTTTTGGTGTTCGAATAATTGTTGTCGCTGTTCTTGCATTTGTAATTGTTGCTGTTGTTGTATTTGTAATTTTACTAAATGTTTTAATGCTGACTGGAGTGTTTTTTCATCAAATCTTATATACATATAAAATTTTCTGGGGAAGACAAATCTCTATGTATCCTTCCATTTTATGATTCTCTACGTGCCCTCTTCCCCTATGCCGCCAACCCTCCTCTACACACACACACACACACACACACACACACACACACACACACACACACACACACACACACCTTAAAATACATAATGAAATTTAAACTACGAGGTGTTTTCAATAAGTTTTTGGACTTTTTTGTACAGGAATTTAAAGTTGTCATAGACTCTTGGAAATTCAGTTATGTTATTGCGGTACATCTTATGAGATGACTGGCCAATTTTTATGATTTCAGGTTCAATTGAACAGCTACAGCAGAAATTAGAATACACCCTACTAAAGCCTGATTGACACAGCTGATGAATTTCAAAAATGCAATCTGAACATTAGGACTCTTTAGAAGAACAATATGCAATAAAATTCTGTTTTAAACTTGGAAAAAAATACCACAGAAATGTATGGAATGCTTCCGACTGTTTTTGGACCATCTTGCATGAATCGAGTATCAGTTTTTGAGTGACATAAGATATTCAAGAAAGGCAGGGAGTCTGTGAGGGATGATGAAATGTGTGAGAGGAATAAGGAAGTCAGAACACCAGAGTTGATTGGCCAAATAAAGAATTTCATGGAAAAGGACTGTAGTGTGTCTATAGATACAATAATGAACAGTTTGATGTCAGTGTGGGAACTTTACACACAATTATTCGTAAGGAATGAGGAAGATTTGCGCAAAGTTTGTCCCAAAAGTGCTCCACCCTTGTCACAGACTATTTAACCAAGATGCTGTCGTTATTGAGACACTTGAGATGAAAGAGGCTGTAACGAGGGTCATTGACACGCTCACACAAGAGAATTTCTTTGGGGCCTTCCAGATGTTGTTTGAATGGTATAAGTGCATTGGAGTCGGAGGAGATTACTTTGAAGGGGACTAGAGTTTCATGTGTGTACTATCAATAAAAGTGTCCATACGAAAAAGGCACCTAGTATATGTAAAAGGCACTAATCTAGGAAGTTTTTCAAAACTTGTAGTTTCTTCCGACTATATTGAAACATAATAATAAAAAAATCAAAATGTTTTGTGGGTATCGGTTTCAGAAAAAGTTGATGCCAAAAAACGATTCTTTTATGTATTTTTTTATTTTTATTTATTTATTTATTTATTTTGTTTTTGATTAAAATCCAATTTTCTATCGATGGTACTTGTGATAAAATATTGATTTTTAAACTACTAGCAAAACTAAAATCCATAGATCACCTCCTCATCCACCCCACTCCGTGAGTGTATTTTTAAATTTTGCAAAAATATATACACGTTATTACATTGACTCTTATGGTAATCTAAAAATTTAAAAAAAAAATTTTTTTAGTCAACTCTATGACTAAATATTAAGAGATTTTAGAGGAATCGGAATCGGGAATTTATGACAGAATCGATGATTGTATCGGAATTGGGAAAATATTGGAATCGTCCCATCACTAGTTTGAATTTATGTCTATGATTTTTTTTTAATGCAACTTACAGACGTAGATAGCCCATCTAAGATAGGTTTAACTCATCAACTGCATCTCTTCTGCATTAGTTTTCCGCTTGTGTCTATATTTTCTCACACACACACACACTTACACACGCTCACACTCACACACATAGCTATATTTACATGACTACTCGTTTACAAAATCAGCTTGTCCCTTCTGCAAATGTACTGTGCGTGGTGATAATGCTATGCTTCTCTCTCTCTCTCTCTCTGTCTGTCTGTCTGTCTGTCTCTCTCTCTCTCTCTCTCTCTCTCTCTCTCTCTCTCTCTCTCTCTCTCTCTCTCTCTCTTCTAGAAACTAATTTCCTCATGATGACCGTCTGACCTTATCAAGTTGTCCAGTTTTTTGCCTTTTTTTTTTTTTTTTTTTTTTGAAGCCAGCCGACAAACATTTACCTCCTCCCTCCTAATTTCATCTTTTTTTTTTTTCACTTTCTCCTCTCGCCCCTTGCAAATAAGGCACAGAAAAAACAAAAAAAAACAGCAGCACTTTGGTGCGAGTAGTAAACTGGAAACCTCTTAATTGAAAGTGGCCCAAGAGAGATTTCTTGGGACCTGATACAAAAGGAAACTTTTTCATTCTCAGTAAGTTTTGCTCTCGTTATTTTACCCGACTTTTGGTATTAAAAAAAAAAAAAAAAAAAAAACAACAATCATACTTACTTTTAATTTTATTTTACATAATTTTATTTACTTATTCATTTATTGTTTGTATTACAACATATCAACTTTTTTAAAAAGTTTATTTTACCCAGTCTGGTCCAGGGTGAGAGTTAGGGTTGTCACAACACTAAACTGTCTCTGACACCTTTTTTATAAGATGAGTGCTTCTACAGAATTTGAACCAACTAGACCGACTGTTGCTGACTAAACCTAAACTTATTTTAAGGTTAGGTTAGGATTAAGGTAAAAAAAAAAAAAAAAAAAAAAACAGTGGTTCAAATTTTGTAGAAATATTCAATGTGTTCCCCCCCCCCCATACAACCCATCTTCAGTCACACTCAGTGCTTTCTACGTTTTGTTTTTGTTTCTTGATCTATTGCAAACTCAAAAACTTATCAAACACTCTCTACAATTAACGATATTATGTAAAACTGCGTTCAATAGCGAGACCCCAAATTTGGGAGATTTGAGGAGTGTCGAGTCACTCCTTAGTTGCCGTCATTGCCACTTTTCGATCGATGCTAAAGTGGTATTACCTGTCAAGGTCCTATCAATAGGTTCAATGGAATCCATCATTTACAGACAATTTATTGGCGGACCTGAAGAATCTTGCCCCCTCTCTATTTTTTTATTTTTATATTTTTGTTTTTAATTTTCAGCGGATTATTATCAAATACACACTAGTCTACGAGATTATCAATAAAATGGAGAAAAAGACAATATTAACATATTTGTAGGGGGGGGCTCAGTTTCTAATGCAACGTTCTAGTATAATTCGATCATTCATTTTAGAACAACTCAACATTTTTTAAACCAAATTTTGCAAATTTAGCCTTTTTTTTTTTTTTTTGAAGCAGTTTAACTTTTTTAAATTTTGCTTTTCAAAATAATGTCCGAAAAATTGTTAAACTGCTTAAAAAAGACTTAATTTGCGAAATTTGTCCTAAAAATGTCAGGTGGTTCTAAAATGGGTGATCGATTTACTAGAACGTTGCATTAGAAACTGAGCACGTCTACAAATATTCAAATATTAATTTTCTTCACATTTTTTTCTGATTTTGATATTCTGGTCGACTAGTGTCCGTTCAATAATAATCTGCTTTAAAAAATGGAAAAAAAGATGAAGATAAAAAGAAATAGAGAGGGGGGCAAGCTCCTTCAGGTCCGCCAATTTATAAAGTAAATGCCTTTAAAACAAATTGATTTACAAACCATTTATATATTATGTACTATGCTGCTTTTTTCTATCGGTGCTAATGTTTTCACATGTAATATCATTAAACAAACCATTTATTTAGTCTCCAAGGCTGGAAATAAACAAATATATGTAGACACTCATCTAATAAATGTCACCATTCATGTGAAAATATAATGTTCTACCGGATTTTTGTTTAATTTTCCATTTTGAGCGATTATCAAGGGTGCCCCAGACCACTGTCTAATGTTAGCCATTTTTTCTTGTTCCAACTTAAAACTCGATCCTACTTTTGTTTCAAACCAAACAAACGCTTTAAAATAAGTTAAAGCATAAAAATAACTTACCTGGGTAAGTAGAAGAGCAACTTATCTTGCTTTTGGTAATTTTTATATATTTGTTTTCACCACATTTTCGTTTTCTTGTATTAACTGTAAAATTCCTTGATATAAATATATAATTATTTACTATAATAATTATTAAGTACCTACAGACACTAGTGTTTCATCCTTTTGGGAATTATCAGTGCAAGATGTCACGATTAACACCAGTCGATAGATTCAAACCAGGCAACAGAAGTCATCTCTAGCTTCATTAGCAAGGACCTAATCCATTCAGCCACCGTTAACTGCGAGAAATACTGTTGAAATTTAAACATTTACTTTTTAAATGTTTTTTAACGTCTGTTAAAGTGATATAATCAGGAGCTGCTAGAAAGGACTTGGCCTGCCTTGATAGAGTTCAAAATAGACTTCGTAGCCTCGTAGGAGATGTCCTTTTCTCTTCCTTGCAACCTCTATCTCACAGAAGAGATGTTGCGAGTTTGTCTCTGATGTATCGTTATTTTCATGGAAAGTGTTCGACTGAGCTTCAATCTATGGTCCCCCCTCGCCAAACTTTCACAAGAAACACTCGTCTAGCTGTAAACACTATCAATAATTCCCCCCACTCTTTATCTGTGCCTAAACCTAAACGTAGATTCCATGAACAAAGCTTCTTTCTTAGAACTGCACGCCTGTGGAATTGTCTTCCATTTTCCTGCTTTCCGGCTGACTACAATATGGTTGTCTTCAAGTCTAACGTAAATAAGTTCTTGATGAACCGTTCCATATAAGTTATCAAATTTACCAAATTTTCATTACTAATGATTACTATTTTGTCCAATTTCTACTGTACACTCTTTAACCCTTATCCTTGAGTGGCCTCTTGGCCTTGATAATGTGATGATGCCTATGTAAAAAAAAAAAAAAATATGATGATCTGCGCATAAGAGCTAAATCGACGATACACCATCAACAACCTTGCTTAATTTATTGGTTTCTACTTTTGGAAACCTCAAATATATATATATATATATATATATATATATATATAAAAGGCAAAAGTGACGCTTGGGGAGATGGGGGGGGTCTCGAGATGGTTACTATTTTGGAGAAATTTTTATACAGTCCCTAGATTATAATATCTACGATTTGCGAACGGACGTCGTTTCTACGTTTATTTTGATTGACTTTTTAAAAAAATCCCCTCTTTTCTGTCTTTTCGCATGTTTGTTCGTCTTTTTCATATAAATAAAGCAAAATTAGATCAAAGCAAAGGCAACCGCTTCTTGGCCGAGATGTCTAGAAAGCAATTAGCTTTGATCATTGTTGGGAAACCCCTTCATATCAGACAATTGACAATTGCTATTCATTTGGACACTGCCACTGTTCCCACTTTGGGGGGGGGGTCCCCCACATTATAAACGACCTCGTGGAGAAGCAAATAAATACCACGACAGAAAGTGGAAAGCTTAACTGGCCCTAGACCAGGTTAAAAAGCCACTTTCATTTCTGCGCCGACTCCTATGATTCTTAACTTAATTTCCAACTCGATGAATTCACTGTCCTCTTTGACATAACGGTTAGTGAGGATGACTAATTACTGTACGTTTTCGACTTCGATCCCACCTCTCCCTCTCTTTTTAATTTTTTATTTTTTATTTCGTCTTTGTGCCAATATCCTCCACCTGGACAAAAGTTAATTACCAACTCTTTTTTTCAAGTTCTTTTCCTCCTTCACGGTACGTGTTTGAGCCTTCCTGCCTACTACCACTTTTTTTTTTTTTTTTTGCTCAACACACAACTCCAAACACCTGAGCAACGCCGGGCACTCCCGCTAGTATATATATATATATAAAAGATTAATGGCAGAGTGAAAAATTAAAAAAATAAATAAATAAAAGCGTAATATTTATTCATATATTACAGAAGTTCAGAACAACATCGGTATTGTAGGTTTCATGCCACAACAAAGGGGGCCTATAATAGATCTCTTTACCGAACTGTCTTCAGCCTCTGTTTATGTGTGTTTTCCCGGAAATTGCCAACTTGTGCGCTGTGTGATTTTTTAATGCTATTTCGGTTCTTTGCTTTATTTCGATGTTTTTTTGTTTTTTTTGTTTTGTTTTTTTTTACCAGCGCGGCATTTCTATCTGCAAATTCTGCACTATTTGTGTTGTGGGCTAATAAAATAGTCATTTTCTTTGATCTGTGAATTTTAAGTCAAGGTCATGCTGACCTTCGATCGCCTCTTCCTCATCTCCAGCGTTGAAGAATTAAAATATAAAAACTCAAAAGCTATTAACTTCCAATAATTAAAATGTACAAATTAAAAAAAACGTTGTGTGTGTGTGTGTGTGTGTGTGTGTGTGTTGGGGTGAAGATTAATAATTCGAAATTAATAATAGATGTCTATAACTTGCAATAAATAATGGAAAATGCCACCCCTCGAGAAGTAGACAAAAACAAGTTTTGGAGTTTCGTGTGTTTTGTAATGGGAGAAGTATTTGGGGGATGAGCCGAATTCAGAGAAATATTTTCAGTGGAAAATGTTTTGCAGGTTTTATAATCAAACGTGAGAGAACCGAGAAACATGTCATGCAGTAAACAAAACAAAATAATGAGTTCAAAAAAGCATATATTCGCAAAAGAGATATTTTATATACGTTTAAAATGGGAAGTTTACACCAATAGGAAAACCGTAGAATGTTTGTGAATATTTTTAGAGTTCTTGTAACAACGAGAGGAATTCAATAGTTGAGACATTGGAGGAGTTTGAATCGATTTATTAATAGCTTTGGGTTACAAGGAGTCAGAAAAATCGTTATCAAAACTTCTCTGATCAATTAAATAAAATATAATTCATTGAAAGTTGTTTATAAGAATCGTTGAGGAATGTGGCGATTAAAAAGAGACAAAGAATAGTTTAAATTTATTTGGTCTCGACTGTTTATTGAAAGAAAATCTGGCGTGTTAAAGGATTTAGGTGACTCTCAGAAAGACCATTTCGATTAAATTCAGAAAGTTCTCTGATTGGTTCAAGCATAATTACTTGTTTTCATTAATTCAGGCCTGCGCGAATAATATACAAGCTGATCCGAAAGTAACTCCCTATTCTAAAATAACTATAATATATTTTGGAAATGTAATTTCTTCAATTAATGAATACGAGAAGAAAGTATATTACATGGACTTTTATTTAAAATTCAATATGGGCACTACCATTCGCCACCAGCTTTTCAAGTCGACTATGAACCACATCAACTGATTTCACAAGAACCTCTTGCAGGATGGAACTAATAACTTCACGTATTCTCCCTTCAAGATTTAAAATCATAAATAAATTCATATAACAAATCTGAAAAGAAAACAAAAGCATAGATTTAATTACAACTCATTAAGTAACATACACACAAAAATTGAGAAACTTATTACAGAATTTGAATAAATTCTAGTTATTTTAGAATAGGGAGTTACTTTCGGATCACCCTGTATATAAAATATATGATTTTTCAAATGGGAGGTTGTGCTCATATTATGCCCCCCCCCCCCCCCAAAAAAAAAACATTTTAAAATACTCCAAAGAATATTGAATTTGGGGAATATTTATTAGGTAATGTCTAATGCTTAGTATTAAAATTTCACAAAATATCAGAAGTACTTAAATTATCAGAAAGCTGTTTCAACCTTTCTTTGTATTAAATTAAATATAGCCCACATTTCTCACTTTATGAACTTTTGACAATATGTATTAAACATTAATTAATAAATATTCACAAAATTTTAGTTTCTTTGAAGTATTTTAAAGGATTATAATAGAGGCACAACCACCTATATAAAAATTCAAATATATCATATTTGCATTAAATTTGATCTATAGTCATTGGACATTAAGTAAGAAAGGTTCCCTTATTTTTTTTTTTTCTTAAGACCCCTTAAACTTAAATCTTATATTTAGATATTTTCTAGAGTGAAAATAATGTAATGGATTTTGATCAAAATTGGAATAAGGATTCTAGACATAAGGTTTAGTAGCATTATATTTTGATTTTAATCTTTATAAGGGAACATGTAGAACTGTTTCGTCCTGAGATTTCATCTTAACCATCTTGGGACGAGTATTCTTCTAATATATATTAGTGATGAGACAATTCTCTTGAGTTGTAAGCCACGTTTAGTTTCAGAACAGTTTCCGATGGTTAGTTGTTCTATACAAGTCCTAGGGGTGATTGGTTCTCAGTAAGCAGTTCTTGAGTTGGAA
Source organism: Euprymna scolopes (assembly GCF_053919585.1). Lineage (NCBI taxonomy): Eukaryota > Metazoa > Mollusca > Cephalopoda > Sepiida > Sepiolidae > Euprymna > Euprymna scolopes. The sequence goes on along the minus strand of NC_136489.1, from coordinate 117,500,306 downwards.
GCCACAGAGCAAAAGATTCTTCCCGTGTTGACACGAAGAAAACATGCGAGGTTGCTAACGAAAATGTTTAATTTTTATTAAGCAATTCTGGTTTCTGATTGGCTGGCAGCAGAACATGAATTAATTTGATTCGTCAGTTCCTAGCAGCATCGTTTATAAATAGAATCTCCCGACTGTGAGGAACGATACCTCTCATTAATCCTCTGGGATGATGGGATGTGTCTCCTAGCGGCTTCGGCTGCAGGGAGACTGGGTAGTACATGTCAAGGATTCGTCACTTGACACTCAGCCCAACAGGTGAGGGGCCGGAAAACAGCCCAGCACCTGTTGGACTAGGGTACACCGCCTGGGTAATACCTAGGAGGTCAACCCTCCCAGGCCTTGCCACCGGGCTTTCCGGTGGGGCAAGTTTATTGTTTGCTGCCTGAGGCGCCCCGACCGGGGAATGCCGACGGGGTTACTCAGGCAATTTTTAAAATTGCAGGAGTGCCCCTCCTTTAGGGGAGCCTGCGGGTATCCCTCTTTCCAGGCCTTGTGCCAAATATTGCCGATGTGGGCGGCAATTAAATATATACCTCTCATTAATCCCAAAAATTCCAATATATTTCCTGATTCGATACAATTACCGATTCCGATTCTGTACAAATCTCTTAATAATTAACTATAAAATGGTTGTCTTGATTACCGTAAAAACGCATGTTAAATGTGCATATATTTTCTCAAAAGTAAAAACACACTTTTGCGGGAAAATCTATAGATTTTAGTTTTGCTAGAAGTTTAAATTAGTAAATATTATTATTGTATTATTACTACCAGCAGTGAAAGATTTTTTTAAAAAATCACAATCAAATAACAAAAGATAATTAAAGGAATCGTTTTTTGCACCGGAAAATAGGCACATATTTTTCTGATACCAATTCCGATAGCCTAAAAAGTTCTGATTTTTCCGATTCCCGATTTCGATTAATCGTCCTAACACTAATATATATATATAGCTGTACCCGACCACGCGTTGCTGTGGCTCAGTTTGTTAAAATGGAACACATGTGAAAGTAGAGAAAAGTTTGATTCTTTTTTACAAGAGAATGTACAAATTATTTTTTTTTTTAACAGATGTTAAGAAAATAAACAGAAAAATACTTCCATCATTAATTATGCAAAAAAAAATAAATAAAATGTTCATTTAGTGTTTCAATATTATGCTTATAAATTACGATAAAACTTGCTGAGTATCCGCTGTTTTACGGTTGTTGTAAAAATGGAACGGAAACTTAAATGTTAATTTTATTTTTTTTTTTTTTTTTTTTTTTTTTTTTTTTTTTTTTTATATCGGACTATTAGTCTCATCTTTATTAGTTGTTGCTTGTTTGTTTTTATTGGTTCACAACGTTTCGGCCAACTTCCTCTGGCCTTCGTCAGGTGGTAACCGCGACGGATAGGAACTTCGAATCTCCTAACTGCATTCTCAGCCATCACTGCCATCCGTAGTTGTCGTCGTCTCACCACATTTTTGACCAATTACCTCTGGCACGCTTTGGGTGGGATTGAAACCGCTATCTTCAGACAATGCCCATCTGGAACCGTAGAGATTCAACGTCTCTATCAACTGCGCCACGGGCCCCGAAGGGCGATCAAGGTTGGATTCTTTGATCTTATAAATCCACATTTATTCATTATCTGATCTTCCATAGTCGGGTCCGTACCGATTGGTATATATATATTATTCCTTAATTGGAATTTTTTTATTTTGAGATGAGCATTTTTATGTTAATTTTATTTTTTTTTTTTTTTTTATTTTTTTTTTTTTTATATCGGACTATTAGTCTCATCTTTATTAGTTAACTAATAAAGATGAGACTAATAGTCCGATATAAAAAAAAAAAAAAAAAAAAAAAAAAAAAAATAAAATAAAATTAACATAAAAATGCTCATCTCAAAATAAAAAAAATTCCAATTAAGGAATAATATATATATGGAAACTTAAATTTCGCTTCGTTTTAATTTTTCTTAATTTTTTAATTGTGCCCCCCCCCAAACGAATATAATCAAAACAGTAACATTCAATAATTGTACTTTATGTATGCAAAACACTAAATATTTATTAAAAAAAAAAAAAAAAGTTAATAACGAAAGGGAAATAATGCCATTTTTAAACGAAAAAGTCAGTTTGGTATATCTTTTTGTTATTTTTTACATAAGTCCAGCTTACCATTCACATTGGAAATGTCGATATTTATAGGTTGTCGGGTACGTTTACAACGAATAAACACTCCAATCTAGTAGATGTATCAGAATTTTTGTAGGAATTTTTTACACCCCTATCACGAAACTGCGAATAAAATATAAAAATCTCGTAATTTCTCTTTTAAAAGTGGGTTGTTTATTTTCTTTATGGATTATACTTTCAAAATAAACTATTAAAGTTGTTTTAAAAGTAATAGAAATATTTTTTTTTTATTTTTCAAAAAACAGTAATGAATTTTACGAACTCAATATTTTTCAATTTTTAAACTTTTTCTCAAATTTTTCTATTGATTCTATTTTTACGATATTTTCAGGGTCAATGTGAAATTTTATGCTCTTTCCAATAAACCAAATATAATATTTTAGACAAACTTTTTTTTTTAATTCACGCCCCCCCCCCCATTTTCAAGTGTCTAGTAAAAAGTAAATAATTAATTTACTCACCAAAGTTTTATATATCACAAACTGAAGAGAAAAGGTCAATAAGTAATATATTCAAATTTAAAACAAAAAAGTAGTGTTTTTTAGAAATTTACCTGTAAAGTTCGAAGTTTAAAACCTTTTTTTTAAACCACGTTGTTTGTTTTTACTTTTTTATATATGAAATCTTGGTCCTTGCTCCTTTAATTGAAAAAATAATTAGGGCTTCAATTACATTTTTCGAGTAGTTATAAGCTTGGAAAGACAGGGGGTAGAATAATCCACGCCTCCCATTTTGAAATGTCTATTAAAAAGTAAATAATTTACCTAACTTACTGTATTAATGCTATTTTTTTAAGCAAAAAAAAAAATATTTAGGTTTGGCTATAAATTCCTAAACTCATTTCACCCTAAATAATTTAGGTGACTGAAATAGGAATCTAATTAAATCTTTAATTTCCTGAATAGTATGTGAGAATTCATTTTTCTTCGAGTTATATCGAATTCATTAATACGGACTTTAGGGGCCTTTTTCGTAATGTTCTGTAAAAATTATTTTTTATCGTTACAAATTACGAGGCTTTATTTATATAAAAAAAGCAAAAATAAATGCTTGCGTTTTTTATTTACTACTGAAAACCATAACTTTAGTAAAGGTATTTTTTGTTTAAACAAAATAAAACTTTTTCACGAAGAGTTAAGTAAAAATAATTAGTTCATTATATTCTGCGATCATTATTTGAAAAATACTGCAATTTTCATTAAAATTGGTTAATTTCCTGATTTTTGGTGAATTTTTAAGTAAAGGGAGGAATCAAAATGTTTATACACTTTGAGCGTCGGCATTCATTTTGTGTGTACCTACCATTTTTCGATGAATATTTCATAGGAAAGCGACCACGTGTGGTTAATTTTAATTAAATTTCAATCACATGGTTACATTATCAATAATCATGTGATTAAACCCATTGAAAATTTACCGATATTGTAAACACATTCTGTTTACATTAAGCCTGTAGTGTTTTTTTAGTGATGCAATGTTGGCAACTGAGATTTAAAAAAACCCGCGAGATCAGGAGAAAGAAATGTTCAGAAAATCGCTAGATTTTTAACTTTTATCGTCTGAAATTTTCAAAGATCGCTAATCCCCCCCCACCCCAAACTCCATATTTTAACTTCCTACCATAAAAAAATTATAAATATAGTATATTCAATATATAAAATGTTCCGTGTTTTCTCACTATGTTTCTGGAATTATATTGAAGCGGTTAGCTCCCCATATTTTATCAGCTAGTTTTGCCTGTTTTTTTCAGAGAGGGTATTATTTTTTTTTTGCAGGAAACAAATCATAAACTCAAACTTTTTATAATAAAAGTTAAATTGAAATATACTGCAAATTAAACATCACAATAATGGTGCAACATATTTTGAAATTAGAAAAATAAAAAACAAAAAAACTTTGTTATAGCATATTAAAAGTATTTAGGTTGGTAGATAATTAAATTCTACTGTATTAGTATAAGCTTTTTTTTGCTGTTGTTTCTTGCTTTTTATAATTTTCGACTAAATACTTCTAAATAAAGCAGGGTTGCTTAGATCGTATTTTAAACTAAACTTCGGAGGTTGGAATGCCCCCCCCCACCTAAAATGTACTTAGAAAAATCGATTTTATAGCGAGATTTAAGAATGGTTAGCCGAAAAAGAGGTGAAAAACAAAACAAATAATCAATAAATAATTGTTACCAAAGGCAATAAATGCTACTTTTTTTACTTACATGAATGAGTTTATTTTATGTTTTAAAGTATTTTCAAGCGCTTTTCTTTATTTTTTAATCTAAAATTGCGGGTGTGTGGGTGCCAAATATCTCCAGATTTTCTAGAATTCCCCGCTAGATTGCAAACGAAATCTCCAGATCTAGCAGGAAACCGCTAAATTGTAACACTGGTCACGTGACAGGAAGCGGTAATAAATAATTGTCCCTAAATAAAAAAAAATGGCATTTCGGTACAAAGAAAAACACCTATTTATCATAGAAAAATTAAGTATAATGTTATAATTAGAAAGAAATATATAAAAACACACATGGATATAGTAAACATATTATACCAAAACTTGGAAGCCATCCGTCCACTGGTTTTTTAGACTATTAATTGCGAACGAACCAAAAGTTACATTTTTATATATATAGATATGAATTATTAAAATACACATCAAGTGCGCTTGGAAGCCATATCACAACGCAATTTTAGGAAAATAAACAAATATTTTACTTGCTTGAAATTTATAACATAAATATATTTCAGAGTCAAACTCCATCCTCAGTATGTTGTTTTTTTTCTTCTTCCTTGCCATGTTGTAAAGTCTGTTTGTAAAGATCCGCGCATTGTCTCTCAGCGGTTATATTTTGAAATGTTCGAATATGGCTACGCAAGATTAACGTCACACACACACTCACACATATATATGTATGTATATATCTCTACTATTATATAATAAGAACTTTGTGTATGTGTGAGTTTGTACTCTATGGACTTGAACACGGCAAGGGCGATTTTTTTTTTATTTTATTTCACACGAAGGTACTTGATGTGTCTGGGAGTATTCTTCCATAAGTATTGTATGGGGATGCATCTGATAAGTATCGAAAATCGATAATCAGAAAAAATTCCGATGAAAGAAAGAAGTCCGATTTTGACCAAAAATTAGCACTTTTATACAACCTAACATCACAAGTGCATTTAAGAAATTTTAATACCCGACAAACAAATAGGCCCAACCTATAAAATCAACTGTAGATTCTTTTATAAAACAATAAAATAAATGTTTCTTTTTAGAGCAAATTGAATCATGATACCTGAGTTTAGCATTTTAAACTTTAAGTGAAGCCATTATTTATAGATAATTCTATAACATCAACGGTTGGTTCTCTACAGTGCAATGTAGACTACAATGTATTTTGTACTAAGTCACAGCGAGGAGGTATGTGAAGCTTCCTCCCGGTACACCGTGATGGCCTTTAACAAGAGCAAGCAATCAATCAATTTGATTGAAAAATGGGCGATTTTACCGATTTCGATGACAATAAAAGTATGGGAGGGTAGAACATTCGTTGATCCTCATTCAATCCCGGACAACGTCGGGTTTCTCTGCTTATATATATATATATATATATATATATATAGAGAGAGAGAGAGAGAGGGAAAGAGAAAGGAAGGAATATTTTTTTTTTTTTTTTTCAAAATAGACACTAAGTATAGATTTTGTCTTTTATGTCAATTGCATCGAGTGTAGTGTGTAATTACAGAGGTATTTTTTACAAGTTAATTTTTGTCATGTTTATGATATGCTTAAGTGATTCTTTTTCCTGTTTAGGTTTATACATGATAGAAGTTGGGGAATAGGAGGAAAAAAACGATTTCAGTTGATTGGTGAAGGGAGGTTACCCCACCTTATTTCAAGCTGCCTTCATGTGATTCATTCAGTTTTTATAATTTTCTAATTTCTTTGTCTTTGTTTTTACCAATTACCGCTTTTCCTTTCCATAGTTTTCTTCTACTTTCTTTGTTATCTTTTCTTTATCCCTTACGGCTTTTCTTTTTCAAAATCTTCAAAAATCTTACATCTCTCTCTCTCTCTCCAACTAACTCTGCCGACCTCTTCCACATATTCCTTTATCTCATCAATAGCAGGGGTCCCCGGCGTTGCCCGGGTGTTCAGAGGTGTAAAAGAAAAAAAAAGTGGTAGTAGGCAGGCAGGCTCGAACCCATGACGTGTTGATGCAAAGGCAGAAAAGAAAGTGAAAGAAAACATGACATCTTACCGCTACGCTACGAGGCCATAGGAAGTGTGAAAAGCGTTAAAATTTAGCGATCTCAATCAAAATGTTGACTTGCTAAGTGAATGTGTTCCCGCAGATGCAGACATGAATGAAGGCTAGTTCAGTTTTCTGCCGTTTCATTTATTTGTTTCCCTATGATGCTGGAGAAAACCAGCACCCCACAAAAGAGGAGTGTCCAAATGAATAGAAATTGTCTGATATGAGGGGTTTCCCCCACATTGATCAAAGCTAATTGCTTTCTGGACGTTCCTTACAGAAAAGCCGGGAAGCTTCTTTTGTTTTCGATTAAAATCGCTTTTATACAAAACACACACACGAGAGGATGGAATAGCGTGAATTTTATAAAATTCAATCAAAATAAATCTAGAGACGACATCCCTTTGCAAATCATAGATATTATAATCTAGGGAGTATATGATAAGTTCTAAAACATAGTATCCCCCCCCCCCGATAACCCCGGCAAAAAAAAACCCTTTGCTGGAGATACCAAAACATGTGTGGCCATTTTGCCTTTTATATATATATATATATATATATATAACTACTTCATTTTCTCACATAAAATCAATATATGAAAACATAGATTTATACATATACTTTAAGTATTTACCTTTTATAAATAAACTATATGTTTTATAAATTACTATATATATATATATATCTAAATAAACAATGCAAGATTAAACCCAATTTCCAATGTAGATCCTCACTACTAGGTCTACTTCAACATCAGGAGTCTACGTTCCACCTTTCCAGGGGTTGAAATCCAATTACGGGAGACTAAACCTGGCATGTTGTTATTAGGTGAAACTGAAATTGGACCGACTGTTTCCATAAATAATTTGGCAATTAAAGAATACTCAAACTTATCATCAGAATCTCATCCTCAAGATCGTCATGGACATGGAATACATGCCTACGTTAGGGATGGCTTTCCATGTGGTATGGGCATCTCCAAAGAAAATGCTAAATTGCTCTATATGTGCTTCCGAGTAGCATTTACAGCACTGTGTTCATATTTGCCCTCTATCGCCTCACAACGGCGGAGTTATTATTAGCTAAATTGACCACATCCTGCCTGCACACCTTTGGCCAACATTCATGTTTATGAAGACTTTAATGTTCACAATTTCCATTCAAACAAGACAGAGGATGAAGGTAGGTTGTATCATGATTTTTTTTTTTTTTTTTTTATAATCTAACACAGATTGTTAACGAACTCACTCATGTGCCCAATGTTGACGGGTAATTTGTAAGTCTCTTATACCCTTTTCTCACAACTTGCCCGGAACTGTGCTCATCCTTAGTTTTTTCAATCCAATCACTCGTTTGTCTTAATTAAGATAAAAAGAAAATGTAATAAGTCCTCAATTGTGCCTCTGCATCGTACAGTGTTCAATACTCTATGGCTGACTGGAATAGCTTATGAACATTTATATTTAAAATGCCTCTGTAGTCCATGTTTAAAAAGAATGTGTCCTCACCATTATGTACTGCTTTCAACGAAATAGCTGTTCTGAAACTAAAGTCACCTTTAGGACTGGCAGTAACCACTGCAAAAAGGTTATAAAAACGTGAGATAGTCATATGCGCAGACAAGCAAGTTTAAAGTAGCTGAGCACAGTTTGAGCAAATAACAGGATGCTGAACAGATGCGTGTCCTCTATCACAACCATCATCAATGAACTTTAGCAAATTTCATCAGCATCCAACATTCTTTGCTAAGAATTTTGCATCAAACTCTACCCTTTGTGATCAAGGTTGCCTACCCTCTGAATTTGCTCTTATGACCTATATTCATATATCAGTCTGTGATGTTGTCAAACTTACCAAGAACCTTAATTCCAGCAAAGCAACTGGCCTAAACAGCATTCTAATCACAGTGCTCAAGAATCTTCAACCAGAACTAGTTCCTATTCTTGCAAAGCTGTCCAAAATTTTCTACACTCTTTATCTGTGCCAAAACCAAAACATACATTCCATGAACAAAGCTTCTTTATCAGAAGTGTACGCCTGTGGCACTCTCTTCCGTTTGCCTGTTTCCCACCTGACTACAACCTGGATGTCTTCGAGTCCAATATAAACAAATTCCTGATGAACCACCCCCTTAAGTAAGACACTTTATCAAATCTCCAATACTAATAATTACAACAATACTATCCCATTGATTACTGTATATAATAACCCTTATCCCTGAGTGGCTTCCGGGCCTTGATAAGTGGTGACTACCTTGTAAAAAAAAAAAAAAAAAAAAAACTATTTAAACGTTGCCTTAAGGAGAAATGCTTCCAAATGCTCTGGAAAACTTCATCAGTCTGCCCTGTGTTTAAAAATACTGAAGATGGATCATCAGTATAAACCAATCTCCTCCTGTGCATCATGACTAAGTTGCTTGAATTTGTGATAAATAGAGAAGCAGTCAACCACTTTAGCAAAAGCAGCCTACTTAGTGACCTGCAATATGATTTCTGTTCTGAAAAATCTACAGCTGACATGTTAACTGTAATATCACACAGGACCGTGAATCTCTTGATGGGGACTCTTGACATATCAAAGGTTTTTGATAGGTTTGATTTCACAAGATACAGAATATCTAGAAATGTCCTCAACTATTAAATCCTTTCTCTCTGATAGGTTTATAAGAGTAGTCATCAATGGGCAGAAGTCAGAAGCTCATAGTGTCAACATTGGCATCCCTCAGGGTTTCATCCTGGTCCCAACTCTCTATCTGAGCTTCATCAATAATCTCCCAAATCACATTCCTAGACATTTATGTAGACGACACTACCAGCTATGGCAACACTTCAAAGGCTGGCAATGACCAAGATCTTTCTGATCTTATTGGAATCGTCCTATCACTAATACATATATATATATATATATATATATATATATATATTATATATATTATATATATATATTAGTGATGGGACGATTCCAATATTTTTCCCAATTTCGATACAATTATTGATTCTGTGCTAAATTCACGATTCTGATAGAATTACCAATTCCGATTCTTTATAAATCTCTAATTATTTAACTATAAGATTATTTTCCCCGATTTTTGTAAAAACACATGTTAAATATGCAGATATTTTCCTAAACGTCAAAATACACGTGTGGAGGATGATCTATCGATTTTAGCTTTACTTGTATTTAAATGTTAATAAATATTTACTATTTTATCAATATTACCAGCAATGGAAGATTTTACTTTAAACAAAATCAAATATAAAATGACAATTAAAAGAATTGTTTTGGCATCGGAAAATAGGCACCAATATTTTCCATTTCAATACCGATTCCAATACCCATAAATTTTCCTATTTTTTTTTATAATTCCCGGTTCCGATTCTGATTAATCATCCCAACACTAATATATATATATATATATATATATATATATATATATATATAGATATATTTATTTATTTATTTCAATTTTTTTATCATTTTGTTCTAGCTGAGGATGGGGCATTCTACCGGATGCCAGACATTCACCTGCTATCTCATACAGTCCAACCAAAAGATTTCCAACCGTCTTTTTTTAGTGCAATCGTTTAGATCTTTCTTGCACTTGGTTTACCGAGTATATTTGCCTGGTAGTTTTTGAAATTCTTTTTATGAGTCCAGTTGCTTCTGTAATTACTGGAATGATAGAAATCTTCGCAAAATTCCAGTTTCTTTTCATGTTGTACATAGTATCTTATGCTTACACATATATTCATATATATTTAAGGTGTGTTTATAAAAATGCTGTATCTCTTTGGGAGATTTTGGAAATCTCTCTTTTTTTTTTTTTTTTTTTTTTTTCCTATCATACAATGTGCCCTTTTATTCGTTTTTTTTTTAAATGATTATTGAAATAAATTTTATTTATTTTAATCGCTTATCTTTAATTTCCTGGCATCAAAACACGACTTGAGAGGCCTTCCATTCACTTCATTAAAAAAAAAAACTTTAAAAAATACAAAAACACAGACCCCCACACCATCAATATTCTCAAGAAGTACTGCCGACAAATTGGCTAAATGCAACAGATTGAAGGGACCAATCAAAGACAACGCTCGCCCGCATGTTGCTCAACTGACCCTGCAGAAGCTGACCAAATTGGGCTACGAGACTCTGCGTCATCCGCCATATTCACCAAACCTCTCACCCACCGATTATCACTTTTTCAAGCATCTTGACAATTTCCTGCACAAAAAATGCTTCAAAAGCCGAGATCATGCCGAATCAGCCTTCTATAACTTCATCGCTTCCAGAACTCCAGATTTCTATGCTATGCTCGGTGGCAAAAATGTGTTGATTCTGAATTTTGATTAATAAAGTTTATTATGGAAGGATTTATGACCTTTTGAAGTTGAATGTGAAAAAACGACATTACTTTTGCACCAACCTAATATTTATGTATAGTTTCTATATTCTGCATAATTGCATAGAATTTAAGATGAAAACTAGCACACGGAAATGTTTATAAAAGTGACATAGTCAGTGTGTGCATGAAAAGTCTCTACCAGACTCTTCTCTGAATATTTGGTGCGCAGAGTCGAAATTTGATATATAGGGTATTTGAACTTGTAGCACACTTTCAATTTTTTTTTTTTTTTTTTTTTTTTTTTTTTTTTTTTTTTGCTGCTGAGGGGTCAAAATTGAAAAGAAAACAGTTGACCTTAGCAGGTATGACAGGGTCAGATAAGAATGAAAAAAGAAAAATGAATAAATAATTCCCCTTTTCCTTTATTTTTTTTATACACTAGCTATGATAGTTAATGTTCTTTCAAAGAGAAATACGCTGACGGCCGGACCCGGATCTGTCCATTCCACTGATTGGCCGAAAACTAACCAGTGCCCTGGTCAAATCTACATCCAGATTGGTAACATCATATATTAAGAAGCATTTTTTAGGACTGGAGATTCTGACCAGATCCTCTCACCCAGAGTTCCCAATTGAGAGATAGTCTCGTCTCGAGATTCTCATTCGAGAGATTTTTGGTGAAGAGACTTTGTCGTTAATGAGAGGAGAAACTTTGTCACTTGTTGACATGGCCCACGAAAAACTTAGAGAATTTTTCTGAGTAGAGACTCTTTTCCGAATCTCATCTTGTATTCGACCGCTAATAAAATTATATGTATTTTTCCATGTAAAGGTCTCTGTATTCTTGTGAATCGGTCGCCGGGTGACCCCCGCCCCCCCCCCATGGTGACTGATTCATTGCAGGATAAGTCGAATAAAACATTACTTGTTCTGTATCTTTAGCGCTTAATTTTTAACCTTTTTCTATCCTCTCAATAGCTCAGACGGTAACAACGCTGAAGAGATAAATAACGACTAAGTCTGGAATGTTGAACACTCTGGTTTCGATACTAGTGGATGGTACCTAAGTAATAGTTTATGACTTTTTAAACCATTACTATATATTGGATGATAATCAATAGAGAGTTGGCTCTATAATAGAAAAATAAGAAATCTGTATGAATTTAAATATAATATTTATGCATATTTTATGACTGGGCAACGCTGGGAGGCCTGCTAGTATATATATATATATATATATATATATATATATATATATATATATATATATATATATACAGAAAACTAAAAACCTTTGAAGTAAGAGATGTAGGTAAAATTATTTCTCATAGTTTTCCTTAAAGGGTAATGGATTCAATATTGTTCATTCTAAAAGTGTTTTTTTTTTTTTCACAACATTTAATGAGAGGCCGTTCTTGTGAAAATTTTCGAACAATATAGGGTTTGAATTTGTCCGAATGGTCTTGAAACAATTGTAATGAACGATGAAATACACTATTTGTTGCTATCAATCCAATCTTTGATGTCTTGATTTTGTTAAAACAATATATGAATGCTCAGTTACAAAAGATGGTAATTTTGAAGCTTACAATTTGTCATCACATTCCGACTTAAAATTTATTGGTATATAAACGGTTACCGAATTATCAATTATATTTAAACCCAATAAAATTTGGAATACTATAAATATATATATATTTCCCCAAAATCTCTGGCCTTGATGGAGGGGAGACTAAAACTTACTGCTATGGTTTCAAATAGTCTGAATAGCAAGGGGAGACTTGATTCCAAATATTTCTCATATATTTTATCTCTCCTCTTTTGGAAATAGGATGTGATTATGAATATCTCCAGGATTAAATAATCCTTATACACTGTGAAATTTACTTTATGTATGAAAACAAAAGAAGGGAGATGTAACATATGAGAAATATTTAGAAATAAGTCTGCCCCTGCTGTTATTTCAGATCATTTGAAATCATAACAGCAAGTTTTAGTCCCCCATGCATCGACGCCAGAGTTTTGGGGGGGAAATATCAGATATTTAGTAATTCATAGGCAAAACTAGGAAAACATAATTATGATTGAAACATTTTATGGCTGTAAAAAAGTGCCAAAAATAGGCTCTGGATAATGGATGATCCCCTTAATATGCGACCTTATGGGTAAATGTCACATAGCACGCTACACAATTCAGGTCATTACTTTTCCAACGAGCCTTCATTTGTTAAATTCTTATCAATAATCGTTGAGATCTGAAACTTATAAATTGCCAAAAAAAGGTGGTATATCTATCATTATATATATATATATATATATATATATATATATATATAAAGAGAGAGACTAGACTACCAGTAACCCGTTGGGTCAGTATGTTATATTAGCTATGGAATTAATGTATGAGTGTGATACTTGTGACGTAAAGAAAATAGTTTTTTGTGACATAACAGAAACATTTCTTTGAAAGTATATTAAAATGAAAAAAGAATATAGATAGATTTCTATGAGTCGTTCTGTTTATAATTGTTTATTTTTGAAAAAAAATAACTTACAGCTATTAATGTATAAGTGGTTTGACATACTTATAGATAAATGGGCACTGAACAGATACCATAATACTTAAAGTTAAATTCAAATTTTGATATATTTTTTAATTTAAACACAAAAAAAAACAATTGGGACGCTGAAAACGTACACAGTAAAACAATGTTTTATTGTTACATTGATTATTTATTTGTAACGCAAATTTAAAAAAAAACATATTTACAGAGTTATTTATTTATGTTGGTAGTGTAGAAGAAAATGTATGAATGTTTTTTTAAGAAAGGTGTATTAAAAAATGGAGAATAAATTAAAAAAAAAAAATGAAGGCAGTGGGTAAATCCCCGTTGTAAAATACTCTTATGGTTGTCAATGGGTTAAAGTAGATTTATTTGTAAGAAAATTGCGTTAATATAACTTAAATGTAATATGGAAATGACTGATGTAAAAAGAGGCATTAACAATTGTTTATTTGATAATTTAAATGCAAAAAAACAATTGGGATGCTGAAAACGTACACAGTAAAACAATATGTTTTATTGTCACATTGATTATTTGTTTATGTACAACCGGAAGTCTTAAACCGGATGTTGGGTTACAACACCCATTACAAGGTCATCTGAGTTTTATAATGATTTTATATATATATATATATATATATATATATATATATATATATATATATAATATAAAGCTGAACGTCTGTGTGTCTGGTCACGAATAGGCTCCTATATGGTTGACTATTATAGAAAACTGATCACATATAATGATAGAAGATGTATCAAGACACGGGAATGGGTATGTTTGATCTGGCATAATGATGATTCATTAAAATTGTGGGGTCTGCGTATGTGCCTGGTCCACAAAGTATGGAAATAAAAAATTAAAAAAGAACGTTTACAAGTGTTTTTGATATAGATGTACATAAGAATACTTTGATAAGTATGTTTTAACTTAAATAGGGGTGGTATAATAAAATTGTGGGGTCTGCGTTTGCGCCTGGCCTCCATAGAATGGAAATAGGCACAAACTTTAATAAAAACTTTTCATATCTATCTGCGCAAGTATACTTTGATAATTATGTTTCAGTTTGAAGAAATATGGTATAATAAAATTATAGGGTGTTCGTTTGCGCCTGACCTCCATAGAATGGAAATATGTCACAAAGTTTAACAAGGTTTTTTAATATAGATCCACAGATTATTGTGATGTGTTTCAGTGTGAACAGGTATGGTATAATAAATTATGGGATTTATCTATTTTATTTTTACTTTTATCATATTTTGCTTTGGTTTTGATACCCCCAAATTCGAAGCTATCTCTTTACAACCCTTCCTTTTCATAACCTATCATACTTTCATAAATCAGAGTCCATTTTCTGTAGGCTGTTTTTGAACCCAGTCAACGACGGATACTTTTGCTAGTATATATATATATATATATATATATATATATATGGATATATCTATACTTGTAGCCAAATTGAATATTGAAATGCTCATATCTTTGGCTCCATGGGACGAAACTGCATTAAGATTTGCAGACTTTTTGAAGATTATAATACTATTCTATGGTTAAAATTTGCCTACATTTGTATATATAGTGTCATGACGGGCCAGCTTTAGTTCTGTTGCTTTGGGATGAATTTTGCTTAGTTTTTTTTTTTTTTTTTTTGCTTGTTTGTCTCCCATATATATCTATACTCTTATGATTTAAAAAGAAAATACAACATATATAGGTTGTGGAATTGCATTCATCTGCAAAGGATTGAGCTAAACATTCACTTTAATTAATTCTCTATTAGTTTTTTTTCGGTTTTCCCATGGGATGATTATCTTTAATGAACTATTATGTTTAATTATATTCATGCAGATATTCTACATGATTTATACTTGCATAATATTTGCATAAAAAAAGGTTATAGTAAACACAAACTTCTTTCTATATATATTTATGTATGCATATATTTATTTGTTTAAAAACTTTTGCCTACCAAATTTCTGCCATTTTTTTGGTCTACAGACATTAAAGTTACCATATCAAGTATTCGAACCCATGCAAAACTTGATATTTGGGTTTTTGCCGGGGAAAATCAGTGCAAAAGTGTAAAAATTAAAAAAATGGAATTTGCCAGGTGAAGGTCAAACAGCTGCATTTGCGGATATGCATGCGTAACGTAATAGCTATTGGTTCCTATTTTAATTTTTAGCCTTGCAGAAAACATGTTTTCATAGCTCAAGTATTAACGTCAAAGGGAAAAGTAAATCGTAAGCTAAGTGTTTTTGTTTCGATTCTCAGTGGTGGCACACAAGCCATTTTTTTTTTTTAACTTTTTAAATCATTACTATATACCGGGTCCAATATAATATAACAATAAATGCAAAATGTGCATTAATCGAAATTTCATATTTAAGAGTATTTTACGACCGGGCAATGCCGGGCGGCCTGCTAGTATATATTCATTTTTAGTCTATATACAGACATCTCTTTACTTACATGTTTCAAGTTATTTGTGTTTATGTTGTTGTTGGTGGGTGTCGTTGGTTGTATTTGACATTTTGCTTGGTTTTAAATTGCAGTAGCCTCATTTTCAAACTCCATTTGTCCGGCATTTGTTCATGCATTGAGTTTGTTGTCTCAGTTTACGTTGAAGGATGAAAATATATTAAGGCCGACTCTTCTTGGGAATAAAAAAAGACAGAAAGAAACTGACAACACTAACTCTGGTGAGAGAAATTAAATACCATGATTGACTCATCATCCTTCCTGCAATTTCACATTTCTTTCAATAAAACTGATCGCGACTGTATTTTAGTTGATTGTATAATTATGGATGACGTTATAAAAGGCTGACTAGATTCTGTCCATAGAGGGCTGGGCCTGTTAATATTTTCATACTGTCCTTTCTATTTTTTTTAATACTTTTATCATCATCAGATAACGAGTTATACGTATCTAGTAATGGATTGTAGGAGGGTTCACCTCTCTCTCTCTCTCTCTCTCTATATATATATATATATATATATATATATATATATATATATATAAAGTAAACTCTGTGTGTATGTATCTCTCTCTCTATATATATAAAGTATATTTGTCCCCGTACAATGTTCAAGTATTCCAATGAGGATTATTATTCAAGCAAGGAGGGAGGGGGGTCACACTTGTTTGGCGTGTTACTGATCCTCCGGCGGTCCCCTATGTGCTTGGTGTGTACTGATTCTTCATACAATCCCCCATGTAACGGTTTGATGTATATTGGAATCCCGGATAGAAATCCCATGTGCCTGTCGCCTGGGGTTAGGAATTTCAAGGGGAAATTATCCTCCCAAACGCACGTTGTAAGATAAAAAAAAAAAAAAGATATGCAGTGTGCCGGTTGTAATGATATCACAACCAAATGGCACTTGCTGAGGTTCGAACCAGCACTATCATCATGAAACACCTTAATGACATTCACGGTTAATAATTAGAATAAGGCAATAAGAATGACAATGACACAATCGGGTATGAACGTACTAGAAATACATTAATTTATTTACATGAGTGTAATACAGGTGAATGCAAAAAAAAAAAAGATAAGACACCAATAATGCAAAGGGGGGTGCAGACAACATTACGGGTCGAGATGAGGAGGGGGCGAGCGATAAGGTTTATTCATGGAGATGCATTGTCTCTTTCCTCTTTTTTTTTTTTTTTTAATGAAAATCAAGTCACAGTTATTGTTCGGAATCAGACAGTAATATGTTTTCTTTTTTTACGCATGGCAAAAAGTCAATTTATGTATAGCAAGAATAACATTTGAGCATAAGGACATGGGATTGGGTTCAGCGGATTGAGGAGAATGAAGATTGGAGGATACTTAGCTCTGTTAGTGATTATCCATTCATGTCGAGCGTGCGTTATTAATGTAAGTATCCTTTCTTTCTTTCGGCACCATTTTTTTTTTTTTTCAACATTATCCCTGACGTGTGATTTTCGGTATACAGTCTTCCATTGGAGGGACATTTATCTCTAAGAATAATATTCGGCCGAGGTAACTCCAAGCTTTGAGTTGATTTCCCTTCTCTCTCTCTCTCTCTATATATATATATATATATATATATATATATATATATATATATATGGCAATTGCTTTGTCTTTACAAACGTTAGCCATCCCAATGCTCCCCACCAACCTCATCATAGTTTTCAGGTTAATCGTCAGCAACACCCAAACCACATCCGTTGGTTGAAGATGACTTTTCAGGCCTGCATTTTACTTGCACTGTGTGCCACACATATGGCAGACAAAATTGTGTGTTTAAACTTGTTTCACTTCTGCCTCCATTTTTTTTTTTTTTTTTTTTGGCTCCCTCTGCTCATGGTATGTTTTTTTTTGTGGTTAATGTAAGTCTCTTTTGAGAGGAGCACACGATTACAAGCCTCACATTTCCAATTGTTTAATTCAATGGGCAAAATTGACACATTATCTTTCCTAAGGTTTCTCTTGAGTTCAGCATGATCGATTCTTTCCCTTGCAAAAATTTCAAATCCTCCTCTGACTGGCCTCCTCCATTTTGCCAGGGTCTCCCAGTTCTGAACAAGAATCTTGAAAGCTTTAAGATCGTCTTTTATGCAATTTGAAGTGCTTCTTTAGTCGATGTTGAGGATGTTTCCCAGTCTTAAGCTCGCTGTAAAACGACTGCGTAGGCAGCCTTACATCCTCCATCCGAACAATATGACCTACACAGCGCAACCGGTTCCTCATCACCATTGCTTCAAAGCTCAAACACTCAGCTTTTTCTATAAAAGAAAAACAGTTACACTACATTTGAAGATCCAAATATTTATTTTTCATGCAGAAAAATTTTGCTACAGTTTTCACACATCCGTTTCGTTTTTTTATTATGTCAATACCGATTTTTTTCATGCATATACTCCTCAGAAAAATAGAAATTCTTTGCTATATCACACTTTAAATAAAAGTTCATGCATTGTACTTTCTTTTCATATTCATTAATCATATAAATATAAGTAATTTATATATATATATATATATATATATATATATATATAATACTAGCTGGCCACTGGCGTTGCCTGGTCATACAATATGTTTAAACATATTTTGATTTATGCAGATTGCGTAAACATCATTATAGAATCAATCCTCTATTGAATACTATATATTACGAGGAATAATTTGCCCGGTACACTAATTTACAAAAGAAATCAAAACATAAAAAAATAATAATGCTTATGTCGCTCATTCAATTTCGTCTGTGTTTGTTTACAATACCACGACAGCTGGTATTTGGACTTGACGATAAATACCTGGGAAAAGTCACTTGTGATTAATGTCTACATTATAAATATACAAACGAAGAAATGATATGCAGTGATTTTAAATAGTGTCTTCTTTTATCGTAAATAGAACTCATAAGAAAAAATTCAAATAAAATGGTGAGGTACACCCAGTCTTTAACAGGGGGGGGGGAGGATCAGTTCATCTGTAGTCGAATGCTCTACCACTAAGTTATATCCCCAGATGACAATAAATCTGATTTTTTTTTTTTAAGAAGAAATGATTTGCTGAGATTTTATTATTTCCTTTGACCGGTGTAACGTAAAATATTCCCCTATAAACATTCTTCTTTTTCATCTGTAAGAGAGATTATTTTTAAGATCGGATTTTTTCGATTTTCATAAATGATTTGCTTAGATTTTATTATTTCCCTTGGCTGATATAATGTAAAATATTCCCCCTTGCAAAAATTCTTTTTTTTTTTTTTCATCTATAAAAGGAGAAAGGCTGTTTTTAAGATCGGATTTTTTTTTTTTTTTTTTTTTTTTTTTTTGATTTTCGATACTTATTGGATAAATTTCTGTACAAAACCTATCTAAGAACATTGCCAGACATATAAATTACCTTTGTGTGAAATTTGCAAAAGATAGGCTCAGCCATTTTGGAACCTATGAGGAAGGAACACCCACATACACACACAAAGCGACTTTGACACACACACACACACACACACACACACACACTTTGATATAATAATACAGATAGTGATATAATATATATACACACTATTTATTACTATATATTATTCCTTGGTTCATTTTAAATTAAAACTATGTTAACATTTTATACTGAACATAAAGGATGCGTGACTATAGAACAGTGACGGTCAACCTTTTTTATTCCATGGACTACAAATCTTAGGGGAGTGTTCTGTGGACGACTTCATTAAATTACTGAAAAATACATTTTACAAAATCATTTATGATCAAATCAGTTTTAAAATTTTGTGATCAAATCAGTTTGGAATTTTGCTAAAAATATTGTTTAAAAGTATTTAATGCAATCCATGCTCTTAGTGCTTTTTAATCAATTCTTAATAGTCAATAACAAACGTTTTATTTAGTTTCAATCTTAGCGTTCCTCTTTCATTTTTAACATCCAATTTGTTTCTCTTTTTTTGTAAAGATGTCAGCAACAGCTGAAAACCCCACTTCTACGAGCTAGGCTATCAGAAAGGATAATATGCTGGGATCAACTAAGTCATAAGTTTGTTGATTTTAATTCAATAGATAAAAAAAAAACTTCATCTTGAACTCTTCTGAACAACTTTGAATTTTCTTTTGAATTCAAAAGTTCTTGAACTACTTTATGTTCTATAATATCTTCAGGTTCAAAGTTTGCTAAATCTTGGAACCACATTAAGTTGTGTTGATGAATTCCTCATATCTTCTCTCAAAATCTTTCTTCAGGCCTTCCAGATGTCCAGCACATTCTATGACACATTCTGGACTTGAGTTAATCCTATTTAAATTTTTAAACAATGACAGAGCTTGTTTGTCAAATTTTGTTTTCCAGTATTTCAACTTATTTATAAAAACTTTAATCTTTTGTGGGCAAGTGACAAGGTCAGATTTCCTTCCTTGGAGTTGCAAATTTAGTTCATTTACAAAGTTAAAAATGTCACTGAAATAAAATATTTTTGATTTAATTGCATTCTTATTCAGATGCTCCAAAATTTGTTGAGCTTTTCTTTTCTTTTTTTTCGTAGAGTCAGCAAATTCCACATACTAACAAATCTGTCAAGACTGTTACCTATAGAGAGCCACCTAACTTCTGTATGAATTAGCAATTTTTTAAATTGTTCATCTTCACAAAATTTTTCAAATAATCTGCCATTCAAGGAATTTGTTTTTATGAAATTTATTCTTGACATAGCTGCATCAACAGCTTCCTCCATATTGCCACTCAGATCTTTGCTGCCAAGATTTGTCTGTGAATAATGCAGTGCACATGCATTACATGAGGAACAACAGTTTTCGTTTGTGTTACAAAACCTTTAATCCTGCCTGTCATGGATGCAGCACCATCTGTGCTGATTTGGATCAAATTAGTTAATGGAATATTCTTATTATTCAAATAATTGTTTACTTCTGAAAAGATATTTCCTCCACTTGTTCTCTCTGGTAAAATTTTAAAAAAATAGCATTTCTTCACTGATGTCATTCTGATATAAAAATCTGACATATGAAAGCAGCAGTGTTTGAATATGAATTGTTGCTTCGTCAATTTGTATGGAAATTTTTTTTTTTTTTGAAGAATTTCTATTAATTTATCTTGAACATATTTGGCCATTTCATCTTACCTTCTCATTACTGCTGCTCTTGACAGGTATTTTTCAAGCACTGTTGCACCTCGTTTGCCAATAAGGTCTTCAACACGAGCTAGCATAGCAGGTTTAATTAGTTTAATCAGTTTTTCACTATTCTTGTGGTGCACCTACTTTAGAACTAATTTCTGACACAATATAACTAGGCTTTACTGTTTTAACTTAAGAAGGATTCACTTTCGTGAAGAAGTCAATAAATTTTACAGGTTGAGCTTTCAATTTTAACTCAAAATATTTGTTCCTCTACTAATGGATGCTTTGTTTTCTGGTGAAAATCTAACTTTGCCTTCTTCATGGAATCATGACTCATAACAAGACCATATTCAATACAAAATAGTTTATTGCCATAAACTTGTTTGACAAATCCTAATAAAAAGCTGCCATCACTGTATTGTCTCACTTATTTATTTATTTATATACAGGGTGTCCGTAAAGTTACTATACAGTCTTATTGTTTGTATTAATAGTTAATATTTATTTTTTACAGGTTTATTTAATCAAGCATAGTAACTTATAAGACTGTATAGTAACTTTACGGACACCCTGTGTATATTTGTAGGAGGGTCTTTTTTCTGTCGCTATTTTCTAAAATCCAAATTGCATAATTATAAAATTCAAAAAATTATAAAATAAAACATTAATAAATGAAAATTCTTCAATATATATATATATATATATATATATATTAATACATTTTATTGAACTTAAAATGTTTTAAATTAAAGATATAAAATTTTTCTTTTTCTTTTTTTTTTGTTTTTGATAACCAAATCAAGCTGTGAACTACCAAAAATTTTCTGTGGACCACTGATTATTCACATGGACCACGTTGAACATCACTGCTATAGGACATAGGAATATTTATGAAATAAATTTGAACATTATGAATCCCGGCCAGCTAGTTTATGATAAACTCAAAACCTTAAAAAGTACGGTTAGATGTTCAAATTAATTTGTAAAACCAATAATTAAATGAAACCTCTTCATATCAACACTTGCTACGAAAATGAGGTTAATGGATGCTTCTTCCTGTCTGACTGTACAACTTCAAAGAGTTTCTATAGTTACCGTTTCTTATCAACTGAACCGGAAATCAATACTTGATATCATTAACTATTTCTGTGGTTGTCCCGCTTTGGTGGTTACCTTATTCATTAAGAGGTCACAGACTTACTTTAAACATTGGTTTAATTATCCCTCACTAGAGTTGGATAGATGATATAGGAAATGTGATTTTAATATTGGTTTTATCTTTTTTATATTGTTGATACTATACCGGTATTTCATGATAAATGTAGATAGATAAAAAAAAAAAAAAAAAAAAAAAAATTAAAGATAATTCATCTAATTATGTTTTGGGAATTTTTAAGATGAATATTGGTATTTTGTATTTGGATAAATATTCTTATCTCGACAAAGTACACTTGACGAAAGTCAGAAGTTACTACGTATGAACTATAAATACTCTATGCCCTAAAAATTTACTGTTTGAATAACAACTGTCAACTATAAATATACTATGTATGAATAATTTAAAATGTATGCCTAATTTGGTCAAATATGAAATAAATCTCTATTTCTCGTATATTCGAGTCTCATACAGGTTTGGTATGATATATCAACCACCCTTAAGTCATTTAATGCTGAAACGCATTTCGATGTCAATTATATATGACTAGCGAGGGGTACCCGACGTTGCCCGGGTGTTTGGGGTGGGGGTGGGGTTAAATAAAAAAGTAAGTATGAGGATCGAACCCGAACCGTTGAGGCAAAGTTGTAAATTAAATGTGAAAAAAAAAAAAAGTGCGATGTTAACCATTGCCCCACCGCGAGATGCTAACGGAAACACGTTTGAATTTATTTAATTAATTGGATTTAGCAGGTGCCCGTTTTAATGAGTTAATGAGGGCAAGTTTGACTGCGGGATGGTATTCATTTACTGCTGAACGCCTTTTTTTCCCCCACCCCCAAAATGTTATAGGAAAAAGACTAACCCATATGCGGCGAGCGACAAATATTGAATATTTATCTTCCCGAAATCGACCAAATTAAATAGACAGGCGAGCTTCGTTGTTAACTGTGAGATATTACGATTTATATGTGATATAAAAAGTTTTAAAAAGTTGTGAAGCGAGGGACCGCTTCTCTGAAAGAAGCCTTTTGTAGACACACAGAAAAAGCGAACACACATACATACATTTTCGCTTTTATATTTATAGACTAGCGAGGGGTACCCGGCGTTGCCCGGGTGTTTTTCGGGGTATGTGAAAAAAACCCGAAGCGTTGACGACACGCAGTTGGAAAATGGTAAAGTGTTAAAAAAAAACAGGTGCGCGTTTTTGATTGACGTGACGGTGATAGGTATTCAGCTGTTATTTTGTGCGGGACAGTTTTGAATAAATCGGTTTGTTTGTTTTTAAAAACCCGCTCCCTGTTTATTAGGAGGAGCGAAATGAAAGCTACAGTCTGATATGACGAAGTCGACATTGACCAAACTGGCTCTGGGCCTGTGATTAGAGTCGAGGTTCGCTTTTTTTATACCGAAAACCGAATGTAACGCGTGCTGATGCGGGAAATGTGGAATAATTAAGGTTTGAAAGTCAATAAAATTAAATAGAGAGGCGAGCTCCGTGGATAATTCGTAGATATTACAATTTATAGATGATATAAAAAGTTTTAAAAAGTTGTGAAGCGAGCAAGCGCTTCTTTGAAAGAAGCTTTCGTGGACATCGAGGAAAAGCGGACATACATACACACATACATTTTCGCTTTTATATATATAGATTAGCTGAACATAAGTCACTATTTTACTCATAACGGGGGGGGATTATGTATGGATGCATACCTTTCTCAATGGTATCAGCGCATAATGGAACACAATGAATACAATTTGAATTTAGCATAGTTTATTCCATAGTCTGTAATCGTATATAATAGGTCAATCATAAACCTGTTCTATGTTCTAATTAGATGACAAGTAATTCACACACAATGTATGCGAGTGCACATGTCTGAAAAAATATTGATTACATAACTGGATAGTTATGAAAGGAAAAATTATAATGAAAAGACAATTTTAGGAGTCTAACTATTTTGTACTAGGCTATAGATGTTGGTGCCCTGGGTGTTTGTAGGTGCGTGTTGAGCAAAAAACAAAAAAAAAAGTCATAGTAGGCAGGCAGGCTCGAACATGTGAAGCGAAGCCAGAAAAGTGAAAGAAAATCTGACGTCTTACCACTACTCCATGACATGTAAAGCATTCAAATTTAACAATAGTCAATCAAAAATAAAAAATGGCATTGCTTTTAAACCTCCAACGAAAGCAAATTAGACACAAGAATCGTTTTTAATTTGGGGGGGAAAAACCAGCTCTCCCCAAAAGGGGACACTCTGGTAGTATCCAAACAAGTAGTAATTGTCTCAGTATGAAAGGTTTCCTCTACATTGACCAAGGACCAATTACAGAATAGATACTAACCGGGCGAAGGCCAGGCGTTGTCATTTGTGTTCAAAGTTTATTTATACGAAAAAGAAAAATAATCAGCCGGCAAAACAACACGGTGTGAATTTTGATTAACTCGATCAAAAAAAGATAGAAGCGATGTCCGTTTGCGAATCTGAGATATTACGATCTGCGAAGTATGCAAAAACTTCTCACGGAATCTAACCGACACGAGAAACCCGATGCGAAAAGCCTTTCGTGGACATACACAAATGCTCACACCCATTTTGCCCTTTATATATATACTAGCGGGGGGTACCCGGCGATGCCCGGGTGTCTTGAGGTAAATCAAAACTCGGGGGGGGGGGTTAAATAATAATAAAAAAAATGTTTTGGTAGGTGAGTATGAAAATCGAACCCGTGCCCTTGAGTTGGAAATTAATGTGTGAAAAAAAAGAAACGTGCTACAGACAACGTTAAACAGGTTTTAAATTATTTATTTAACTATAAAAACAGGCATGCACAATAAAAGTTAACTCTGTTGCTTCCATTTGACCTAATTAAGAACGTCAAATAAAGTCATGCTGGACGTTTTTCCCCGTTGCAATGCCGAGAACGTCCGTTTGAGTTTAGTTTCAGTTTATTTATACTAAAAAGGCCAATCAACACACGAGAAGCCAAAACAGCCAAAATTTTGTAAAAGTCGACGTAAATAAATCTTTAAGCTACATGCGTTCCCAAATCCTACATATTATTATCTAGAACCAATATACAGTTTTAAGCGATAGTAACGACCCCGGGAGTGTGTGCGAGAAAAGCCTTTAAGACATACACGAAATGGTCACACACATTTTGCCTTATATATATATATAGACTAGCGAGGGATACCCGGCGTTGCCTGGGTGTTTGTAGGTGTGTGTGAAAAAAACCCGAAATGTGAAAAAAAATGGGTGCCCGTGAAAAAAAACAAAGCCTTGACAATGCGCAGTTGGAAAATAGTAAAGTGTGAAAAGAAAAAAAAACAGGTGCGCGTTTTTGATTGACGTGACGGCGATAGGTATTCAGCAGTTAGCATTTTGTGCGGGACAGTTTTTAATGAGGTCAATAAATCGGTTTGTTTGTTTTTAAAAACCCGCTCCCTCGTCTCGAAATGAAAGCTACCGTCTGATATGACGAAGTCGACATTGACCAAACGTTACTTAGCTCTCTAGAGACCACTGGCTCTGGGCCTGTGATTAGAGTCGAGTTTCGCTTTTTTTTTATACCGAAAACCGAATGTAACGCGTGCCAATGCGGGAAATGTGGAATTATTAACGTTTGAAAGTCAATAAAATTAAATAGACAGGCGAGCCCCGTGGTTAACTGTGAGATATTACAATTTATAGATAATATAAAAAGTTTTAAGAAGTTGTGAAGCAAGCGAGCGCTTCTCTGAAAGAAGCCTTTTGTGGACATCGAGGAAAAGCGTACATACATACATACATTTTCGCTTTTATATTTATAGATAACTAGGGGGAGGGTACCCGGTGTTGCCCGGATGTTTGGAGGTGTGTGTGGTGTTAAATAAAAAAGAACCCGGGGGGGGTAGGATCGAACCCGAAGCCCTGGGGCGAAGTTTGAAAATAAAATCGGCCAGCCGGAATGAGTTACTGAAGGATGTTTTAATTTATTTAAGTAAGAACCAAACTGACAGGTGCACACCCGGAAGTCGTCGAGCATTACAACGACGTCAATGACCAGGTTTGTTTGTTATAAGCAAAGTAAAAAAAAGAAAGCAACGTTTTAATTAAGCGGGGGGGGGTAATCAAAACATCGAAAAAAAAAAAACTAACGTAAGACAAACGAACGATGAAAACAGAAAAACAAACACGTGAAAAATGGCTTAAATAAGCCTGTTTCGATATTAAAATTTAAAAATCGGTGGGTACCCGGGTGTTTTTGGGTGTGTGGTCTGTAACACTAAAGAGAGGCAACATCAGACCTGTAGGGTTGATGTGACGTTTATTTTGGTTAAAAGTAATTTTTTGTTCCCGGACGATAATCGGGTTGAAGGAATAAAAATTATTATTAATTTTTATTTGTGAATAAATTCTGAGCTAAGTCTGTTGTTGAAATGGCGGAGGCAAGAGTGCCTTTGTAGCTAAAAGTTGAATCACATTCTAGACATCAAAAGCGAAAAAGAATGCATAAAATATGTTAGCCAAAATACACAGGCGTTTGATCTCCAAAGGCCGGAATCATAGTGGGACAGTAGCCGGAGGGGTGGGGATTTCACACCCGCAATTGGCAAAACTATGAGCCAAAAAGTTGACCTGGGAATTTGACAAGTTGAAAAGTCGGGTTGTTTTTGATCTAAGAGAAACACACGCAGTGACTCGGCATTATGTTTAGAACAAAGAAGAGGAAAAAAAATGAATTGTCCGAAATTTCAAAACAATAAGATAACGTATCGAGAATTGTCGTTTGGTGAATCAGGTCGAACGAAAAAAGGGAATTTATGAAATATTTTTGCTCGGATGGGAAAATGTGTTGCCGATAAGTTCAAAGCGACAAATGCATTCTTGGTCTTTTGACGTAAACAAAATGTCTGATATAATAAAATGGCCGACAACCAGAACTTAATTCAAAGATAAACTAAAATCCCTTTGAATTATCAAAGCAAAAGGTGAGATCAATAGATAATTTTAAAACAAATAAAATCGCGTGATTTGCTTTAATTCAAAGGAAAAATAATTTTCCTGTATATGAAAAATTCCATTAGTAAGCCAGGGAGGAGTTAATTAATACGACGTGTAAGTTGGGCGTTAATTAAGGGAGGAGTCAATCCAATTTTGGAAATGGACCAATGAAAAAGGGCCCTGTCGAAGTATAATCAACCAATGAGAAAAGGCCCCGTCGAATTATAATCAAGCAATTTGATTGGTCGATGACGAACATGGGTGTCGTCATCATTCCATAATTGTATTATAAAAGAAATGAAAAATTAGAGATTAAGTCAGTAAGAACAGAGAAGTGAAGAGTAGTAAGAGTCAGAAGAAGAGAGATAAGTCTCGGCAGAATCACCTCTCTCTCTCTCTCCCCCTCGCTTGTTGCCTGATAACTCAACGCTTATAACATGTAGATTACTTAATGAGAATTACACAAAGTCCGCAATACCGACCAGGTATTTCAACAACAGAAGCTCAGTTGTAAAACTAACTGCTTGCTTGAATTAATTGTCAACTCTATGTATATGCTGTAAATACTTCTTTTATGAATTTCCGAAATATATATTATATTAACTGACCTCCGGAGTTTTGTTGCTGATGTGCGTTGATCCGTATATATGTACATTCTTTATTTGCCATTTGTGACACCGTATCCGTCAACGAACACCCAGGATAACTAGACGATCCACGGAGAACAGGCCTTGAGGACCAAGCATCCGAGAAGAATCCCCAACGCCTTAACGAAGAACTCACTGGGTGACGCGACGTACTAACGGTTGGCAGACCTGGTTGCCCAGTCGACATATCATAACTGTACCGCGATCAAGGGGTCAAGGACGTGTAAGGCACACGTCTAAAGGTCACAGGTCAGGAGTGGATAAGCGAAGTAAAAAAAAAAAAAAAAAAAACAGAAAAATGGCTTAAATAACACTGGTTCAATATTTAAATTTAAAAAATCGAAAAAGAAAAAAAAAAGACATCTCACACCACGATTCGAACCCGGAACGTTTAGATAATGAATCAACGCGCTAATCAACTGACCTAACACGATGTACATGAAATTTGTTCAGTTTTTCAACTATTTAAAGTAAATCAGGTCATGACGTCATCTGGCGCATGCGTAGAACCGCTCGTTATCACAAGACCGTTTTTGTTGATGAGATTTATATATACTGCATTTTATCCGTACAATAAATTGTCTCTTGAGAGGTTCGGTTTTTGATATGTGAAGGAATCTTTGCATTACAGCTTTTAAATTGAAACAATTCTTCATAAAGAGAGTTCTCTCCCTTTTAGAAAGTGGAGATATATTATTATTATTATTATTATTATTATTATAATTATTAATAATTTTATTTATTAAATATTTAAATATTTTTTTAATTCAAATATTTATTACAAATTTTTTTATGGGCGCAAAAGTTATCCATAAACACATGTTTCTGGTTATCACCTGGCGTCAGCATGGCTAAACTTTTAAACAAGGATCAGACTCGTAACTGCCCAATCTGCAACCTAACGTTTTTCTAGCAAGCTACGACACCCCGTCAAATTTTATGCACGATCTATTATTTATTTATATATTTTATATACATATATATGCTAGCAAAAGTACCCGTCGTTGACTGGGTTTAAAAACAGCCTACAGAAAATGAACTCTGATTTATATTATTTATTAGGTTATGAAAAGGAAGGGTTGTAAAGAGATAGCTTCGAATTTGGGGGTATCAAAACCAAAGCAAAATATGATGAAAGTAAAAATAAAGTAGATAAACCCCATAATTTATTATACCAACGTGTTCACACTGAAACACTTATCACAATAGTCTGTGGATCTATATACAAAAAACCTTGTTAAACTTTGTGACATATTTCCATTCTATGGAGGTCATGCGCGAACGAACACCCCATCATTTTATTATACCATATTTCCTCAAACTGAAACATAATTATCAAAGTATACTTACGCAGATAGATATGAAAAGTCTTTATTAAAATTTATGGAGGCCAGACCCCACAATTTTATTATACCATCCCTATTTAAGTGAAAACATACTTATCAAAGTATTCTTATGTACATCTATATCAAAAACATGTGTAAACGTTTTTTTAAATTTTTATTTCCATACTTTGTGGACCAGGCGCGAACGCAGACCCCACAATTTTAATGAACCACCGTTCTGCCAGATCAAACATACCCATTCCTGTGTCTCGATACATCTTCTACCATTATGTAATCAGTTTTTTAAAATAGTCAACCATATAGGAGTCTATTAGGGACCACACACACACACAGATATTCAGCTTTATATATATATATATTATATATATATATATATATATATATATATATATAATGTATTTTTTGTAACTTTATTAGTTATAATTGATATTTTCAATTGTAAATTACTTAGGACTTTTACCTGGTCCTGGCTGATGAAACAAGAACATCCTACCCTCGTGGATTGTATAAAGGGTTCCATTCGAAATTCTGTGCAGATTCCCAATTTCAACAGAAAGATTCCCGAATTCTATAAGACACACTTGAAGAAGGTCAGGGGTTAGATTGGCCGAAATGTGCAAATAACACTCAAGCTATGAATGTATACACATACATACATATATACATACATACAAGCTATGAATGCATACACATACATACATATATACATACATACAAGCTATGAATGCATACACATACATACATATATACATACATACAAGCTATGAATGCATACATACATACATATATATATATATATATATATACACACACATACAAGCTATGAATGCATACACACACACATATATATATATATATATACATACATACATACATACATACATATACACACATATATAGAGAGAGAGAAAGAGAAAGAAATAGAGTAATCTGTAGTAACAAGAGGAGATCTATGACAGAAAATTGACATCCTATTTACAGATTTTAGCTGTTAACTCAAGAAGCCCCTGAATGACAATTCAATTTCACTATCATTTATTTTAATACTTTCCTCGTGCCATAACAGAAATAATATGCCTTCCAAAATCTGTCTCCTTTGTATGAAATCGGAAACAAAACAATCAGCATTTTAATTAGTTTGGGTGTGAAGTTTCTTTGCAACAATAGCCAAACTGAATGCGGTGAGTTGAAAGCTATGTATAGGGTTTGCATAATAAATGAGGTTCTTTTTCTGTTTGTTATGATGCTTTTTTTTCTAGGCGGCGAAAGGGGGGGGTCGTCGTTTTGTTTTTATTGGAAAACTTTCAAAGAAAACCATCTGAATTTTCTACCAGAGCACGTCTGAATAAACCTTTTTTTTTCTTTTAAAGATTTGATTTAGTTTTGTTTATTTTACCACATATTCTTCTTTTGCATTATTTAATGCACCCCCCCCCCGCCTAGTAAAACAAAAAATAAATAAAAAATAAAGAAATATCAGTGCCGGATTCACCATTTTCCTTAAAGGAGCCCTATCATTCTATCTCGACCAAAAGATTTTTTACACTACATATGGAGCAATTTTATATCTGAATGTGTTCTATTTCCCAATTATATAATTGATAGTCTATGGTAATTTACCACAAAGCAGACGATTATGGCAGTGACTTAGTGGCATAGAGACTTAATTATAGTGATCTATGGCTATTGGGTCCCAAAATACTTTAGATAGATTCATGTCTATGTGGTGCAATTTTTAGCATCATTTTGAATACTTTACAAATTAAGCCAACCATAAATCGCGAGTTGAGATTTGCAGAAAAATTCATAAGAAGTTGAAGATGATGATGATGAACAGTTGTACGGTTTGAGGAAAGCTTCATCGTTAATTTTTTTATGGAAATCGCTCCAGAAAAGGCATGAAGCCACTTGATGTAAGGAGCTAAAAACATACTACTTCAAGGTCCAAAACTTGCCAACGATAAATATTAGATGAAATAGATTCTGGTCTAAAAAACAGCAATTCTTACCTCTTTGTCAGAAACATCACTCCTGGAATGTGAGAACTAAAGGATAAAATAAGGGAAGCGAGAGTTACATCACTATCGAAAATAAACTTAACAACTTTCTACTCTTTTTTATTCATCAACAGATATTGACATGTTTTTCTTAAGTAAGGCTCTTCATCAAGCTCAACTTGGCACCATAATTGTTCTTTATCTTTAAGAATAAAATTTCAATTTCTGCATATTTTTTAACCATTTTCTGTCTAAGCACAAAACCCTATTGACCAGAGAGGGTACCATCTTCCTATCCCCAAAATATTTTTACATCGGAGTTTGGATTCTGTGGTGCAATTTTAAATTAAAAGGTTAAAATTATTTCCGTTTCATGATATACAGTAGTATGCCACAAGGCAAACGGTCATGACAGTTATTATTATTAGTAAATAGATTTTCTTGGTAGAATTTTAAATTAATAGTGAATGATATCAAGAGTCCTGTGGTATGTAACAACGTTAAAGTCGACCAATTCCATAATCACAGCGGATTATCTAAAAAGGTAGATCATCACCTAAATAGCAAATTGGCATTGTGTTGTTAACAGAAACAGATGCAGTCTTTTTGACATGGCGTAGGTAGCTCAATGGGTAATTTGTTTTAGTGGGTAGTTAAAGTTGTTCGCTTTTATGATAATAGACTTAAGTCTGCAGTAGTGTGCAACCAAGCTGACGGTCATGGCAGTGACTCAGTTGTATAGCGACCTAATTGTAGTGGCCTCTGGTTATTGGTCCTAAAATGCTTCAGATGGATTCATTCATGAGTGGTGAAATTTTCAACTGGTGTCATGTGTTCATCATACGGAGGTTCCTCATGAATTGTCTGAAGGCAATCATAAATCGGTTGAGATGTGCAGACAAATCCATGAGGCACACAAACTAGGGAATTCCTTTCAAATTGTGTAAAGATGATGATAAACTCTTGTACGGTTTGAGAAAGGCATCATTTGCAAATCTATCAACTGATGCTGCAGAACTTTCTTTAAATGATGCCACAAGGTATTCTTCTTCATCAAAATCAATTGGACTTCATAGTGGGTCTTCATTTTCAATGATGCCTAAGTGGTTAACGACACAGAATGAAAACTTGAATGTATCGAGTTCGAGTCCTGTTCGTTCCACAGAAGCACTTTCATCAAACCCCCACTTGACCTTGTGTCTAACACCATGAAGAGAAAGTAAATAAAATAACTTCTCACTTTTCCTGACTGTTGCCATTTTCCTTTTGTCACCCATCAGAATCAGGTCATCATACACTGATATTCTCTATGTATTAAACAGCTGACCTCATAACTTTGTGTCATCAACGTCCATGTTGGACATATTTTGGAGCATTTCAGATGATTGGCGGCTGGCAATGTGACCATAGTGATTGAGACGTCATTATGCAACATACCATATATACTTGTGTATAAGTCGATGTGCATTTGAAGATCAAAAATTGTGTCATTTTAGGCATTACCTGTGTATAAGTCGACTGTAGATTCTAGTCAAGTAAAATGGTCCGTGTCATGGTTCTTTCTTGCACAGATAATTTTCTTTTTGGTGCATTTTTGTAAAACATTGTTTTACAAAAAATTGTTTCTCGCCACGAGTGATAATACCTGTATTTGCGCAAGTGTGGTCTAATCGATTTTCATATATAGACCCAATCAGCGGCACATTACAGGCAACGAATGCAAATGTTGTTAATTAGACATTCTGATCAATGACGTGCTATAGATTCCAGGCGCAATTACTGTTTTTAGACATAATTTATGTCACGTACCATAATGTAAACGCATACATTAAGTGCCATTAAATTGTTGTCATTAAATTGTTGTCATTAAATTGTTAAAACTTGTTGAACTTAGGGGAGAACAGCATATCGTAAACACTACATGTCCTAACTTACTAAAAAAACGTCATATCATCACCGAATACATCATATCAAACTTAGGCCTATAGCCACGTCTAGAGAGTGAACATTGCGAAAGCTATTCCAATTATTATCAAGCCTCCCATTGAAAAACCATGCATGCATACTACCGTCTGAGCTCCAATCTCTGGTCCCCCCTTGCCAATCTTTCACGATAAACACCCGTCTAGCTGAAACCACTGTCAAAAATTTTCCCCACTCCTTATCTGTGCCAAAATCAAAACGTAGATTCCAGGAACAAAGCTTCTTTTTTAGAAGTGCACGCCTGTGGAACTCTCTTCCGGTTGCCTGTTTCCCACCTGACTACAATCTGGATGTCTTCAAGTCCAATATAAAAAAAATTCCTGATGAACCGTCCCCTTCTGGGCCTTGATAAGTGGTGACTACCTTGTAAAAAAAAAAAAAAATCTTAGCAAACACACTGCAGTGGGGTTTTATACCGAGAGCACAAACAAAATGGAGTTTTCTATATTATTATCAAGGGTCAAGTCACATTTCCAAAAACATTACCTATGTATAAGTCGACCTAAAAAAAATAACCTTAAAAAACCCAGAAATTCGACTTATGCGCAAGTATATACAGTATTTTCTCTAGAGTGAGACCACTAATTCTCCATCTGATGCACTGAGGATTTTTTTTTTTCTGTCATTTCATTGTTGACCATGTTTTGCAGCCATGTACAGGTTTAACATGTGTTGTATGCTGCTATTCTCACATATGATGGGATTCTCGCATTTCTTTAAATTGGTGACAGCTGCCTGAATCCTCTTCAACGGGCGAAGAAAAGAAAAAAAAAACGGGTGAGTCAGCTGAGGGCGAAACCAGTCAGCTGACTCCCCCATACTTTTTTCTTTTCTTCTCTTCACCCCATTAACTTTATTTTAAACGTTGACTTTATTTTTAACGTTTTTAATCCTGAATTTAATTCTTCTCTTCGTGATTGCTTTTTATATATATACTAGCAGGGGTGCCCGGCGTTGCTCGGGTGTTTGGAGGTGTATGCTGTGCAAAAAAAAGCAAAAAAACAAAAAAAATGGTTAATTTTTTAAAATTTGACCCCTATTATGACCCCTTAAAATTTATAGTTTCGGGCTCAAATCACTTTATTAAGTTAGATCCAGGTTCAAGGAACCTATATCTAAAATATCAAGTGTCTAGACCCAAATTTGTCGGAGGAGTTTGGTAGAGTTCTTAAAGGTCAAATCGTTGAAATTTGACCCCTTAACAGCCAAATTTCTGGCTGACACCCGTCACATCGATTTTCCCAAATCTCAGTACCCGGTATTTCAAATTTCGAGTCTATAGACTAAAAATTGACAGAGTTATTGCGTAGGGAAATGTACACAGACAGACAGACACGTTCACTTATATATATATATATAAGTAAAGACATTGTAGGAAAAGACAGTTGGAACTACTACACAACTTGTCAGTTTTGTGGATGCCGTATTTTATCATAAAATTTATTTAAATTCTAAATGAAACGTTTTTAATTTTTCAGAAACAGTAAAAGGAAACGAAATGTTGACACCTCCACCTACTCTTCCTCCCCGTAAGTTGTTTTCTTGTCTTCCTGTGTGTGTAGTGTACGCATTTATATGTGTGTGTGTGTGTGTGTAATTATGGCTATTTCCTATTTCGCCAATATCATGGAAGTGTGTGTATATATATATATATATATATATATATATATATACTAGCAAAAGTACCCGTCGTTGACTGGGTTCAAAAATAGCCTACAGAAAATGGACTCTGATTTATTAAAGTATGATAGGTTATGAAAAGGAAGGGTTGTAAATTTGGGTTGAATTTGGGGGTATCAAAACCAAAGCAAAATATGTTGAAAGTAAAAATAAAATAGATAAACCCCATAATTTATTATACCATACCTGTTCACACTGAAACGCTTATCACAATATTCTGTAGATCTATATTAAAAAACCTTGTTAAACTTTGTGACATATTTCCATTCTATGGAGGTCAGGTGCGAACGAACACCTCATAATTTTATTATACCATATTTCTTATATATATATATATATATATATAATTATTTTTTTACTATAATAATTAAATACCTACAGACACTAGTGTTTCATCCTTTCGGGATTCTTCAGTGCAGGGTGTCACAATTACTACCAGTCGAACGATTCGAACCCCGCGACACGAGACATCTCTGGCTCGATTAGCGGAGGCCGTATCCATTCGGCTACCATTAATCGTGTGAAATAGCGTTGAATTTTAAACATTTTAATTTAAATGTTCATTACGTCAGACAGACAGTGATCAAATCGTTATACGACGATCTACGCATAAGAGCTAAATTGACCGACTTTTATTCAACAGAAAGTGCTCAACGATAAGAAACGTATTTCTTAAAGGGGCTGTCATAATTATTTTTTTACTATAATAATGAAATACCTACAGACACTAGTGTTTCATCCTTTCGGGATTCTTCAGTGCAGGGTGTCACAATTACTACCAGTCGAACGATTCGAACCCCGCGACACGAGACATCTCTGGCTCGATTAGCGGAGGCCGTATCCATTCGGCTACCATTAATCGTGTGAAATAGCGTTGAATTTTAAACATTTTAATTTAAATGTTCATTACGTCAGACAGACAGTGATCAAATCGTTATACGACGATCTACGCATAAGAGCTAAATTGACCGACTTTTATTCAACAGAAAGTGCTCAACGATAAGAAACGTATTTCTTAAAGGGGCTGTCATAATTATTTTTTTACTATAATAATTAAATACCTACAGACACTAGTGTTTCATCCTTTCGGGATTCTTCAGTGCAGGGTGTCACAGTTACTACCAGTCGAACGATTCGAACCCCGCGACACGAGACATCTCTGGCTCGATTAGCGGAGGCCGTATCCATTCGGCTACCATTAATCGTGTGAAATAGCGTTGAATTTTAAACATTTTAATTTAAATGTTCATTACGTCAGACAGACAGTGATCAAATCGTTATACGACGATCTACGCATAAGAGCTAAATTGACCGACTTTTATTCAACAGAAAGTGCTCAACGATAAGAAACGTATTTCTTAAAGGGGCTGTCATAATTATTTTTTTACTATAATAATGAAATACCTACAGACACTAGTGTTTCATCCTTTCGGGATTCTTCAGTGCAGGGTGTCACAATTACTACCAGTCGAACGATTCGAACCCCGCGACACGAGACATCTCTGGCTCGATTAGCGGAGGCCGTATCCATTCGGCTACCATTAATCGTGTGAAATAGCGTTGAATTTTAAACATTTTAATTTAAATGTTCATTACGTCAGACAGACAGTGATCAAATCGTTATACGACGATCTACGCATAAGAGCTAAATTGACCGACTTTTATTGAACAGAAAGTGCTCAA
Organism: Euprymna scolopes; assembly: GCF_053919585.1. NCBI lineage: Eukaryota > Metazoa > Mollusca > Cephalopoda > Sepiida > Sepiolidae > Euprymna > Euprymna scolopes. The sequence goes on along the minus strand of NC_136489.1, from coordinate 117,463,809 downwards.
CGATAAGAAACGTAATCAAAAGCCTCTTGGTAGAAATAACATTTTCTTTTCTTCCTGTGTTAATTCATTTTTTTTAACCTGCTTGTTAAAAAAAAATTTAATTCAAGAAAATAAAATGAAATGTTTTTAGCTAAAGAAACAGATTACTTAGTTTCTTCTTGTGTGTGTGTTTATTTTTTGTTTTTTGTAATAAAGACCTCTTTATCGTTTATTACAGCATTTTGTACCTATTTATGCACACATTCATACAACACACATACACATATATCTCTATCTTTACTTTTATATAAAAGTCACTTTGTGTGTGTGTGAGTTCCTTCCTCGTAGGTTCCGAAACGGCTGAGCCTGTCTTTTGCAAATTTCGCACAAAACTAATTTATATGTCTGGTAGTGTTCTTAGATATGTTTTGTACAGAAATTCATCAGATAAGTATCGAAAATCGGCAAAATCCCATCCTAAAAATTGCCTTATTCTCTTATAGATAAAAAGAATTTTTACATGAGAATATTATACATGACACCGGCCAAGTGAGATGATAAAATCTCAGCAAATCATTTCTTCTTCTTCAAAAAAAAAAAAAAAAAAGAACAGATTTATTACCATCTTCATATATATTATTTACATTTTTCTGACTACTTTTCTCATCTTAAGCATTCAACTACAGATTGAATGATCCTGCGTTCAAGCCCATGTGTACCTCACCATTTTATTTGAATTTTTTCTTATTAATGAGTTCAGTTTACGATAAAAGAAGTACCATTTAAAATCGCCGCAAATCATTTCTTCGTTTGCATATTTTAAAACTAAGCATTAATCGGAAGTAATTTTTCTAGGGCATACATCGTCAAGCCCAAATATCAGTCGACGTGATATTGTAAACAAACACAGACGGAATTTAATTAACAACATTATCATTATTAATTTTTTATTTATTTTTTTAGCGAATTAGTCTACTGTGTAAATTATTCCTTGTAATATATTGTATTTAATAGAGGATTGATTCAGTAATCATACATACGCAATCCACATAAATGAAAATATCATGTTTAAACGTATTCTATGACCGGGCAACGCAGGGCGTCCAGCTAGTATATTATAAGTGTTTTTAACATTATTGACTAAGTTAATAGGTACCAATAATAGTTATAAATGAATATAATAGCAATATAAATTCGTGTGACCTCCATTATAATTTATACAAGAAAAAGTTGATTAAAAACTAAGAATTTTGTTGTTTTCAATGCTGTAATATTTTTATTATATGTTTTTAACTTCATGAATTTCTGTTTTGTTGCATAAAAATGCTATCATGATATGGAATTTTAGTAAAAATGTAAGGCATAAAAATTGCTAGAAAATCGTCTGCATGTAAAAAAAAAATGCTTTCTTCAATCTATATAACATATATCTTTTTCAGATATATATTTTGAAAGTCAGTGTTGACAGTTGACAAAAATTTAGAGGGCGGTTTCTAAAAATTCCTTTTAAAAAAATTGCCGAAATAATTTTCTTTTCTTTTTATAATTTCAGGAAAAACTGAGCAGCCCAAACCTCCCGCGAGACGCAAAAAAGAAAAAAAGCCGCCATTACCAGAAAAAATTCATTTAGATCCAGATGTAGGTTTGCATTTTCAAGATTCTCTTTTATTTTAAGATTATTTCAATATTGAATTCTATTATAGAAATTAGAAATCCAAATAATGAAGTATTTTGGGGGGGGGGGTCAAAAATGAATTATTTATCTTAAACAATGAACAAGCTTTCGATTTTAACAAATCTTTATCAGATTCTGACATTTTTTTAATCATCTTTACAGTCAGAGATATAAAATTACTTGTGGATAGTAGTTCGTGGAAATGTTAATCACAGTTGATTTAAATGTCTTGTGTCACACATAGCTACGTGCTATGGAGTATAAGAAAAATTTGGCACATCGAAAACCGTTTCTTATTTGAATGATATTATCGAAATTAGAAAGACAAATAACAACGTTTTTTTGTTTGCTTATTTTTTTTGGGGGGGGGTGTATTGTTAAGGGGCGATAACTCCAATTTCTTCATGGTCAAATAACACGACAAATAAATAACAAACAAGATTATTTTTTTTTCGAACACAAAAAATACTTGAAAACCAAGTCAATATATAATTATAAAACCATTTATTGAAAAGTCTGCGTAAGAAATCTTAAAACAATTTTTAAATTAAAGCAACATTTGATTTCCCCCTCCCCCCCCCCAAAAAAAAACAACTTTTGAATTAAAGTACGATTGGATATTTTTCCAAACACTCTAATAATTTAAATGAAACATTTTTTAATTAAAGTAAAATTGTTACTGTAACAAAATATAGTTTAATTTTTTTTTTTTTTTTTTTTTTTTTGTGCCACCTGTTGAATGGGTCAATATATTAATAGTTTTAATTTTTAAATTAGCTAACAGGCTGCCCGGCATTGCCTGGTCGTAAAATACGCTTAAATATGATATTTTAATTAATGCAAATTTCGTATTTATTATTATATCATATTGGACCCATATATAGTAGTGATTTTAAGTTTTAAAAAAAACAGGACTCATGCACCACCACCGAGAATCGAAACAAAAACGTTTAGCTTACGGTTTAGTTTTTCCTTTGGTGTTAATGCCTGAGCTATGAAGACCTGTTTGCTGCAAGGCTAAAAATTAAAACGGGAACCAACAGCTATTACGTTATGCATGCATATTCGTAATGCCGTTGTTCGACCATCACCCGGCAAATTCCATTTTTTTTTTTTTAATTTTCAAACTTTTGCGCCGATTTTTCCCAGCTAAAACCCAAATATAAACTTTCACATGGGTTTGAATACCCTATATATTAAGTTTTGTGTCTGTAGACCAAAAACTGACAGAAGTTTGGTAGGCAAAAATTTTTAAACAAATATATGTATATATGCATACATTAATATATATAGAAACAGGTTTGTATTTACCATGACCCTTTTATACAAATATTATGCAAGTATAAATCATGTAGGATATCTGCATGAATATAATTACATGTAATTGTTAACTAAAGATGGTTATCCATAAGAAAACTGAAAAAGACCAATAGTCCCCTGTGAAAATTATTCTTTTTTATCTATAAGAGAGAAAAGCTATTTTTAAGATCGTATTTTGGTCAATTTCCGAAACTCGTCAGATGAATTTCTGTATAAAACATATCTAAGAACACTGTCAGGCATACAAATCAGCTTTGTGCGAAATTTACAAAAGATATGCTCAGCCGTTTCACAACTTATGAGGAAGGAACTAACATACACGCACATGCATACACAAAGTGACTTTTATATAATAGGAGAGATCTCTTGTGTGAATGTCTGCTTCTTAATCCTTTATTCATTTTGTTTTATTCTTTTTGTTTAACATGTCTCTTGTCTCTCTCCTATTATGAACACCTCAAAGCTAAACCTCGAAATGTAACCCTCCAAAGTGGTAGTTACCTAAGATGGTGACCCACTAACAGGGCACCATTATACACTTTTGCACGATTTCAGGATCCAAGAATCGTTATTATTACTACCGCTGTAGTGCCCAACTATTGAGCACAATGATATGGTTAAATACCAGCATGAATTGGTGCTGGTAGTTTGAGAGAGAATGTGCAAGAAGTGTAAGACAATGGAGATAGAAGGCAAAGTATGATGTGCCTTCAATAAGTTTCCAGACATTTTTGTACAGCCATTTAAAATTGTCGTAGACTTTTTAAAATTCAGTATGTTATTGCTATACATCTTATGAGATGACTGACCAATTTTTATGATTTCATATTCAATTGAACAGCTACAGCAAGAATTGGAATACACCCTACTAAAGCCTGATTGTCACAGCTGGTGAATTTCAAAAATGCAATCTGGACGTGAGGACACTTTAGAAGAATGATATGCAAGAAAATTCTGTTTTAAATTTGGAAATAATGACACAGAAACGTATGGAATGCTTCAGACTGTGTTTGGATCATCTTGCATGAATCGAGCCTCGGTTTTTGAATGGCATAATAGATTCAAGGAAGGCAGAGAGTCTATGAGGGTTAATGAGAGGTGTGGGAGGAGTAAGGAAGTCAGAACACCAGAGTTGATTGGCAAAATAAAGAATTTCATGGATAAGGACCGTCGTGTGTCTATAGAGACAATGAGTGCACAGTTTGATGTCAGTGTGGGAACTGTACACACAATTATTTGCGAAGAACTGAAGATAAAGATTTGTGTGAAGTTTGTTCCAAGTGTGCTCCATCTTTGTCACAGATTATTTGACCAAGATGGGCATCAAGATAGTTCCTCACCCTCTCTATAGTCCAGACCTTGCTCCTTGTAACTTTTGATTATTTCCTAAGCTCAAAGAAAACCTTAAAGGGAGTCGTTATGAGACAATTCAGATGAAATGGGTTGTGACGATGGTCATTGATATGCTCACACAAGAAAACTTCCATGAAGCCTTCCAGAAGTTGTTGGAACGGTACAAGTGCATTGCAGTCGGAGGAGATTACTTAGAGGGGGACTAGAGTTCCATGTGTGTACTATCAATAAAAGTGCCCATACGAAAATGTCTGAAAGCTTATTGAGGACATCTCACATGTCTAAATGGCGAAACAATTGAGCTTGTCGAGAAGATTTTGTGATATGATTAAAGCACAGGATGGAGCAGGTATTAATGTGATTGTTATGTGTGAATAAAATAAGTCGTCATTAATCTTCACTATCTCCTTCCTTGGCATTTATTTTTTCTAAACTTTTAGTATAACAGAGTACATATAGCGGCTTTATACAAATACCAGCTGTGTGCGAAATGACGTCACAGTAAGAAAAAAGAAAGACTATAAAAAGGAGAGAGAGAGAACACGTTAGAGAAGTGGGTCATGTCACGTCTGTAATGAGAAGTCATGTGTGACGGGTTGTTGCAACGCAAATTTTAGCTCTGCTCTAATAATAATTTGCTAATCTCTTTCTTTCCTCTGAAGAGAAGAATAGCAACAAGAGTATTCTTTGAAACTCTGTGGAATAAGGATTTTTTGAAAACTGTTTTTGGAGTATTCTGTCAAACGATAAATTTACTTGTAATTTCTTTTCTTCCCTATATCTATATATATATATATATATATATATATATATATATATGAGCAAACAGTTAATAAAATATGTTAAAAAACACTTTCAAATGAGTTAAAAACATATTTAATCTGAAAAGGAAACACTAGATAAATGGATAGTCCTTAATCCGCGGAGTTTCGGAGAAATACTCTCCTTCTCATCAGAGGGTAGGAATTAGCAAAATGTGGGATCGGATTTTGCATGCAGAAGTATTTGATGAAACAACAAGTCAAAGATCTTACTTGAAAACAAAATAAGTTAAGCAGAGGGAATATGATAAAGAAAAAGGTGATTACACATGAATGGATAGTCTGGTGGAAGAATTTTATAAATATTACTTCTTTAATATTTATAATTTACTTTAATTTTACCATCTTGGATCATTTTGGTAAATTCAATTGTAATTTTCATTTTATATATATATATATATATATATATATATATATATATATATATATATATATATGTGTGTGTGTGTGTGTGTATTTACTACATAATCAATCAGCAGCCACTACTCTATACTGAATATACTTTTCTTCAATTCCAACAATAAACTCAATAGCTCCAAACATGTTTCTTATTTTTTCTCCACTAGATTTAAAGTGTGTATTTAATTTTCCTGTCACAATTTTCTACAATGAATGGATTAGTGGCTTATTCAAACGACTCAATTAACAGGCTATTGGTCCAGTAGCTTTACTAGTAACTTAATATCTAGCAGTAAAAATTTATTGTTTTTCAGAAAACAAAAGCTTATTTAATAAGCAAAACTTTTGTATTATTTAGATTCTTTGGACTACTGTTCTCATCTTGAGTTTTATTTTCAAAACATTTCAGTCAATGCAATTTTTGACCTTCTTAAAGTGTGTCGTGTTGAACTTGAGAATCTTTCTGTCAAACTCCGGAATCTTTTTATCGAACTCTGGAATTTGCACAGAATTTCAAACAGAACCCTTTATTTAATCCCCAAGGGTAGTATGCTCTGATTCCGTCAGCCCTGACCGAGTAAAAGTTCTAAGCCACTTGCAATTATTTTTCTGAGTGTAACCCACATTTAGGATTGAACCTTCAACCTCCAGAAGAATGTAACTTTATAACTGAATAGCAAAAGTTTATTTAACCAATTACCTGCTAGCATCCCATTAATGGGACGCTCAAAAATATCTACAATTACATCTAAAAGTTTCCCTTAATTCGACCGCTAATGGATTAATCAGAAATCTACAATTTAAAGCTACAGTGATTTCTTTTAAATATGAATTAGAAAATATTATTTTATTTCCATTTTTTTCTCAGGATAACCAGTTTTATGAGGAAATGAATCAAATGACTCTCGAGTCTTCATCTCCAGCTCCACCTCCCAAAAAGAATGTGCTGCCGCCTCCTCCCCTTTCCAGATGTTTTCAGAATACAAATATCTGTGAGGATGATGGTGGTAAGTTAATCTGTTATTTTAAAAAGTTAAGTAAAAAAAATTGAAACTTTGTTGATGTTTCTAATCTTTGTATTTACCTGCCACCCCTCTATTATTGGATTAGAGTTTATAAATACTTTTTAATTATATTAATCACTTTAAATACAGGGGACAAAACTTGTTATGTATTCATCAAAAATCATCCTCTATTTATTAGAGCAAACACTCTTTTTCAGCCTGTACTAAGATATATATGTTTGTGTGTGTCTCAACAAGGGGCGTGGTCATACAACCAGCTAATAACCCCAAGCCGATGTCTCACAAGTAGGAATTTTCAACTCGCCAGGACGATGCCATGCTTACATAGCGAAAATTAGTAATAGAATTTTCAGAATGTAAGCGATTATATATAATTATTTCTACAAACAACGTCGCAGCCTACAAGAGCCATGACAGCCAACAAATTGGAAGTCCAAGACTCAAGTTTCACCCTCATTTGGGATCATCAGTTAGACATATCCGAACCTGGGATTCGAAACTCGAGCCTCTTGCATGTGAGGCAAGCACTCTGCCAACTGAGCAAACACCCCGCACACAAGAAATTATATTAACCAACACAGATCAAGCAAACTGTGGCGAAAATCTAACTGATGAGCCCAAATGAGGGCGAAACTCGAATCTTAATTATTAGTTTAATATCCTTAGAAAGGAAGACAAACAAAGAAGTCACATTTAAGGCAGGGTTAAGCAGATCGCTACTCAATACCATCCACGCCAGGAAGTTAAAAGTCCTTCAGCCATTTAATGCCAGCAGACGGCTTGCAAAAAAGCTTGATGTTAGGAAAAAAATCACCGCAAAAAAAGAGCAGAGGAAGACAATAAACAAAGTTCACTGATAGTCTCACTGGGGTCACTGGAAACACGACTATAAATCTCATCAGAAAGATCAAATACAGAGGGGACTAGAGAGCCATGATCATCAATGTCTGCAATAATAGACCTGATATCTGAAGAGGTATCATTTATCAGTTCATAATCTTACTTTCATTCTTTATTCGTACATAATATTCTTTTTTGTTAATTCATTGTCTCAATTCTTTTCTTTCAAGATCATGAGTAATGTTATTTAATTTTATTTGTTTCTTAGATATTACAGCCATTTATACTGGCTCCAATTTATTTTATCTGATTCCTATGGGCTGATGCATGATTGGCCCATGAACTAAATTTATGTTCCATCTAAGAAATTCCTGTGCCAAATTTATTTTTTAACTTCCGGTAAAATAAAACAGTTGAAAGAAAGAAAGAAAAAGAAAAATTTTACAAATAAAAACACTAAAAATTGAAATAATAATAGAAAAATGATCAACATAAATGAGAATTTAAATGAGTAAAGAAAATATATAACATTTGAAAATATTATAGACTAATGTTATTTCAAAATTTATTTTTTTTATCCAGCATATTGCTAAGCCAAATTTATTTTTTATCCAATGAATTGCTGATTCAAATTTATTTTTTATCCAGTGTATTGCTGATTCAAATTTATTTTTTATCCAATGAATTGCTGATTCAAATTTATTTTTTATCCAATGAATTGCTGATTCAAATTTATTTTTTATCCAGTGTATTGCTGATTCAAATTTATTTTTTATCCAGTGTATTGCAGAGCCAAATTTATTTTTTATACAATGAATTGCTGATTCAAATTTATTTTTTATCCAGTGTATTGCTGATTCAAATTTATTTTTTATCCAGTGTATTGCAGAGTCAAATTTATTTTTTATCCAGTGTATTGCTGATTCAAATTTATTTTTTATCCAGTGTATTGCAGAGTCAAATTTATTTTTTACCTTCCAGTGTATCCTAGAGCTAAAATTACTTTTACTCCAAGAGGATATCTGAGCCAAATTTAATTTTATCTATTTTCAGGGTATCTAAAAAGCTGAATTTTTTTTTTTTCTTGCAAGAAATCTGAAACATTTTTTCCTTCCAGGGTATCTTAGAACCAATTTTTTTTATTCCTCCGGAGTTACATTTATTTTGTTTCCTAAATTTGCATAGTTATAAATTTTCAAGAAAAGTATAAAATAAAAGATTATGGATAAATTCATACTTGACAAGAGAAACAGGAATTTCATTAAAAAATAAATAAAACAGTTGAGAGAAAGTAAAAGAAATAAAGTATTACAAATAAAGACACTGAAAATTGAAATAATAATAGAAAAATGATCAACAGAAATGAGGATTTAAAACATTTGAAGATATAGACTAACGTTATTTCATTGAGAAACAAAATAACAGAACTATAATTGATTGCGAAAAATAATTTGTATTACCGAAATACATGAAAGTAAAAGAAGAAAAAAAAAATAGCAACAACAAATTTTAAGTTAATACTGGAAGAAAAATACAAATTTGGAATTAAAAATAATTGATATTTATGACATTTATAAGATATGTTGTTGCTTCACTAATTTTCGCCGTAGGTAAGTCCGACTTAGACATTGGTATACAATTCTTGAGTGCTTCCATGCATGTTCATCACATATGCTTATTAAGATGTTCCCAAAATTAATCATGGACGATCTTGGATACATAAGCAATAAATAAGTAAAAAGAACAACAATAATAATATAAAAAAAAATTAATATTTTTTTTATATTTCAAGAGAAATTGAATATTTTTATATTTAAAATGACATAATTTTTTTACTATAACGTTATCTCTTTTGTTAAAACAATATTTGGATTTGCCTAGACGATAATAAGTAAAATTTGAATAATTTTAAAATAGTAAATAAAATATGTATAGTAGAACCCCGGGATACAGCATTAAAAATTAGTAACAAAATACAGTACAGTATATAATACACATGTATATAATCAAATAGCATTATAAATGACATCGTAGGGCGGGGCAAATACCATAACCAGTGGCCGGGAAAATATCATATTCTACATTGTAACTTGATAAAACTGTATCTTAGAGTCACTGTACGCCGGGGTTCTACTGTATTATTTTATTCATTTTAAAAAAATTCTAAAATAACTAAATTAGGAATTTAAATCCACCAGAGTGCATGTACAATATAATTCAATTAATCGCTTAATGATACCGTAATAATCAAATATAACTTTCAAAATCCTATTTCTATTTAATAAGACTTGTAAAAAAAATGAAAGAAAAAGACTCCAAAGCAGTTTCTGATGTAAATTTCCATTTACAGCAATTTTTTAGCAATTAGTTTTACAGATTGGTTGTTCACACCAGTTGAGGATTTATCTTCAACAATTAGTCCACCGGTTATTTTAGGTGGCTTTACTTCTGCCAGGCTGAAGTAGGGCTCTGTATAAGTCTAGACTGGAGAAGGGGTTAGTTTAATGCTAATTGCCGATGTAACCTCCAACCTCCTTCCTGTGTATCTTGTCTAATTAGAGAGTCTTTCTGTTAAAAATCTACACGAAATTTCGAATGGACCCTCTTTATTTAATCTACAGGAGTAGCATGCTCTTGTTCCATCAGCCATGACTGGTTAGAAATCCTAAATAATTTGCAGTTGCATTCTGAGTATTGCCTACACTGAAAATTGAACCTTCAACCTCCAGAAGAGTGTCACTTACAACTGAATTCTTACAAAGTACTTTATCCATTACGACACGGTTCCTTTCAGACAATTCTAGTATTTGGGGGGGGGGGAGCCTTGGTAGTTTGAATAAATCAAATAATATGGATGAGTTCGGCACAGGGATTTTCATCACTCGGCATAGATTTAAAGCAGTTCGATTGAATAAAAAAAAGAAAGAAAGAAAGAAACACAAATATATTAAATTTTAAAAATTCTTATCGAAATAAAAATAAATGTTAATAAAAATTTTATAAAAGAAATAGGATAAACGGGTAAACAATATGTTAAACACAAACAATGATTTGATGGGAAATATTAGAAGCATGTTACTTAGACAACTAAAATGGAACGCTAAAAATGGTGAACACTTTTTTTTTTTTCTAATGTTATTTTTATATAAAACTAACGAGGATGGAGGCTGCCTTGCCGGATCGCAAAATACACTTCAATATCAATTCTCTTTTGAATGTTATATTGTACCTAACATATAGTAGTGGTTTCAAAAGTTTAAAAAAAAAATGACTTGGGTGCCATCAGCTAGAATCGAAATCAAAACATCTAGCGCTACAATTACGTCTCTTGGCGATGTAGTTATCAAGTGATAGGTAAGAAAAAATTAATATTAAACGACTTGAATTTGGGCATGCGCAAAAAGTAAAAACTATGTCGGCAAGTTGAAATGAACATTTTTCATTTCAACTTGCCGATATATTTTTCCATCGAAACAAATATTTTATTCATTATAAACTATCCTTTGTGTATGATTACTATTTCGTGTTAATTGTTAAGTGACCAGTAGTTTAAGAGTTTATTGGTTAAATATTTACAGACAGACACATATCTGTTTTATTTATAGGGATTTTGAATAATGAGTTTTGAAAATATCTAGAGAACATTTGACATTGATGAGAATGTTCGAAGTGGTGATTCCAAATCTGTGTTTAGTTTGGCTTTTAGATCAACCTTTTAACTATGATGCGACGGTACACATACAGAAAATTTTGCTTCATAAAAAATAAATAATAAAAAAAATAATAAAAAATATTTAAAAGATATTAATATTTATTGAAAAACATTATACATGTATAGATGTGTGTGTGTGTGTGTGTGTGTGTGTGTGTGTGTGTGTGTGTGTGTGTGTGTGTGTGTGTGTGTGTGTGTGTGAGAGAGAGAGAGATATTCTTGTCTTTCCAACTTGAAACTGTTATCTTACGCTGACCCAGTTTTTGTTTCAACAATTTAAACTTGAAAGCTCAACTTCTCTGCGCATCATATTCAGTCATTCAACTCCTTGTATTTTGTAGTTTTCCTTCCAACCAAATTCACTACATCCTGTTTGTATGTGTGCAGAAATATCACAAGTGTTCTTCAGACGGGGCAATTCTAGGTTATATTTCTCTTTGTCTGTCTGTGCATCCGTTTCACTTTTTTCTTAAAAACTACTAGACCGATTTGGCTGAAATTCAGCCAGATCGGCCAAGTAGTTTTTGAGAAAAAAGTGAAACGGATAGACATCTGTATGGACCTTTGATATAAGATGCAGCGAACCAAGTATCCGTCCAATGCACAGTTTAAGGATTAATAGGGAATAGCATTTAATGCAAAAATGAACACAAATTTAATCACCATCAATCTGCCATAAAGTTTTTAACGAGCAAAAGGTATAGTTGCACTATATTTACAGAACTGAATTTGTTTCCTAAAGTTAAGTTTTTATCTTACTCAGTTTGGAGAAAATTGGATTAAAATTTTAGTTGGATGCTCAATCAAAAGTTTAAATATTGTTTTTGATGTGAAATGAAATACTAAAAATGTTGAAACACTTGTTCCTTCAAAGGCAGGATGTAAATAAAAACAAAATTTAATCAAGATGGGGAAAATTGCAATTGTTTTTTATTTCTATTTTTTTTTTTTTCTGGAAATTTTTTTACCTAAAATTATAGATTTCAGGAATTCAACCATTGTAATTATGAAGCTATTTAAATTTATGCAAAAATGCTTAATAAACGAGGATTTCCCTGTGCTTCGTATTAAACGGTTTTTAAAACTTATTTTTTCAGAAATTGATGCAAGTTGAAAATCTAGTTTTTGGTGGCTGTACTTATTATTGACCAGTATCAAACTTTCTTCTCTTAGACATGTCTGGTATTAAGAAAAGGTTGAGAAGTGACTAATTCTACTATATAATGAAAACATTAATCTTTTTAAAATCCTGTATTTGAATAGAATTTGCTTATTTTTCATATAAAGGGTGGACCCAAATATTCTGACACATTTGGAGGCTTAATAAACACACACTCACAAAAAAAGAAATAATGAAAACAAAATTTCTATTTTCTGAGTGTGCATATTAATGCCATTTTATTTCATTAAGTTTTTATAAATTAAATCAACCAAATGCTTCCCATTATTGTCAATACACTGTTGGAGACGTTCATGAAAGTAACCGATAACCCTTATTGATCATTTCTTAATGAATAGTTGCTATTTCTACGACACAAATTTCACGTTTAAATTCCTCAATACTTTTGATTTTAAATATCCCCACAAGAAAAAAATCACTAAGATTCAAATCAGGAGATCTTGTGGGCCAACCAAGATCAAACGTATCTAATGATCAACGTGTAAGAAAAATTGTACCTTACCTGACTAGTGTGGGTGTCGTGTTCATTCCCTTAAGAAAAAAAAACTAAAATGGCGACGTCGCTTTTGTATTTGATGATCATGTGTGAGTAACGTGAACTTTATGCAAATTAGTTTATGCAAGATGCATAAAAGAAGGGGAAAAAAAAAAAAAAGGAACGACCGGGGTGCTGAGAGACAGCATGTTATGTGAATGGACGTGTGTATTATCAAGATTATTGAAACTGACTCAAAAGATTATAGGCAGGACAGACCACAACTTTAATATTCCACTGAAATCAATTTTCAAACCAGACAACGAATAACTGTTAAAATTCCTAATGAACGTTTAGAAGTTCCTCCATCATTTGATTTGCTGATTTGAGTTCAAAACTTATTGAAATAAAATGGCATCTATAATATAAATCTGTCTGTTTAGATGTATTTATGTATGTATGTATGTATGTCTGCCTAAAACTTTCGACAAAGGCGACGGATTTTCACAAGATCGGTATCGTTTTGAAGCTCGACCCTTCAGACAACGAATACCGAAAAATTAACCAAACACATTAATTCCTTCACCCTCAACTGGGCACTTTTCTACAGGAAGGAGTCGCTTTTTTTGCCGATATTTTCGAAAGTCATCCCCTCTTTTTGGTTGATTAGCCTTAATCTAAACCTACATCACTTCCGGTTTTGCGATGGGCGCAACAGCAAAGACGTCACGTTTTGTTTTTTTTACATTCTTTTCCTCCTTCACAGTACGGGTTCGAGCCTGCCTGCCTACTATCATTCTTTTTTCCCCCAACACACACTACCAAACACCCCAGCAACGCTGAGCACCTAGCTTAGTTTATATATGTATATTCAGAAAATAGATTTTTTCTTTTTATTATTTCTTATTTTGTGCTTTTATTTTTATATTTATTTTTATTTTATTATTTCTTATTTTGTGCTTTTAAATATATTAGATCATTTTAGTCCACCTTGTACAAACATTACACTAATTTTCAAAGTCAGATCCAAATAGCATGATTATTGATAAATTCAACATTGCTTCTGACAAGCCAATTTTCATTTGTCACTGTTGTACCATGTTATTGGCAATATAATAAAATATTTTCCAACAATTTATTTTAAAAATTACTTAGTCTGGCCTAGACGATTGATGAAGCATTTTTAAATAATCACCTAAAATTAAAAATCAGCAAAGGGATAACTCATATTTTACATTTGAAGAATACAATAAGAGTTACAACTAAAATTTTATATCCATCTTCTTTCTCTCTTCTTTTTAACTTTCTTATTTTGCTTTAGATGGAATGGGATGTCCTACCTGATGTCAGACATTCACTTGCTATCTCGGATATTCGAGAGATATTGTTTAAGATTCTAACCGTGCTTTTTTAACTACAATATTTTTGTATCTCTTTTGTATTTCATTCACTGGAAGTTTAAAAATGTGCATACAAACAAAAAAATAAAAACTAGAGTAACTTCACTGTATCCTGAGCAACGCCGGATAGATACAGCTAGTATGTGTATAAGTATTTATTGTCTTGTCACTTTCTTAAAATATTGTTTGCAGTTGACAAATGACACTTCCGGTTGAGTTTCTCATCCATACATCCTCCTACGCACACATGCATAAATATACACACCGCTTCCAATATGAGTCGTTCCGTATTTATTTTTTTATACGTAATTTTTCATAAATTACTTTCTATTAAGTAAAATAACAAATAAGAAAGCTTATCACATCCCAGCTGAAAAATATTAATAAAAGTGATATGTGAATATTTTAAATAGACAGGTTTATTTCGTTGTTAGGTCATTTGATCCTGGAGAAAGTATGGGGTTAAAACCTCGGTACTATTGATGTACATCATCCATATTATTATAATTGCTCAACTTTTGGATTCAGTTGGTACTATTTACTAAATTCACCACATACACTGGCACTAAGAGGTGACAGTGGTGAAATATATACTGGCTACCTGGAATGTCAAGTTCAAATCCTGTTGGTTTCATAGCACTACTTTCACTATGAATATTGGTCATTTTTATGTAGTTCTTTCTATAAATATCTGATTCTATAAAAAAAATAATAATTTGTAAAATGAATGCCAACAACAAGATTAAATAGATCAAAAGCCATACCATGCCGATTCATACTCAAATAATCTTGTACTTTTTTTTTTTTTTTTGAAGGAACATTATTCTTTTTGATTGATATTTTGTATCTATCTTGCATGCAGGGATAAAGAGGTTCTGTTCATCCTTTTCTCGGGATGCTGGTGTACTGATAAATAAAAAAGAATGATGATTTTTAGTTTAGACCAGACTATATTTAATTTAACTAATGAATCCACATTGCCTTCACTAAGAATTACTTTTGGCTTGACTCTACACACACATTGACTAATCACCACTATTTTTCTAGAACTTGCATGATATTCTAACTTAACTAAAATTCTGGCAGCAACAGAATCTTGCTTCAAATCTTTTCATACATCAGCTGTTTAATCCAACCAATCAGCTGTTTAATCCAACCAATCAGCTGTTTAATCCAACCAATCAGCTGTTTACTTTTTATATGAGGATTTAACTTATTCTAAGGTCACCCGCCTTTAATCATATATAGTTTATTACTGCAAAAAAATATGTAACAAGAGTTTATTTCACAATATTTCTGTATAAAGTATTGTTATTTATATTATAGACACATTGTTCCAGTTTGTGGAGAACTCTGACGAGATGGTGTCTCAATAAAATACTCATCTCCTTGAAAGGGTTGGTGTTAGGAAGGGCATCCAGCCGTAAACATTTTGCTTTAATCTCATGTGTCATGTCAAACATGACAGAACTTTCAACATTTTGACACCGGATAGAAAGGGAAGTAAAATCGAGTTTGAAGTAGAAGAAAAAGGTGCCCCCCTTTCCCTGTACAATATACTGCCTGACATACTCCTCTCTTGGAACTACATAGATTTCAGCTGTGATGGCTCTCTTCAGTTCAGGAATAGACTGAGTATTGTTCTGATTTTTTCAATAATATGGCAGATAAGAATCTGAGGAGTAATGATTCAGTGCGTTGAAGCCCATTCAGGTTCACACCTACTACTGATGACGCTATCACCAAAGTGTCCCTGTATATCATTGAATAGTGATAAAACAAAGACTGTTGTACATTTACGGTTGAAAGGTGTATATTTCAGGAATAGACTGAAATTTATTTGTACCGAATATGGTTAAATTTAAGAAAGTACTGTAGATTTTATTAATGATTCTGTGGGTGGAATTTTTTTTTTTTTTTTTGTGGTGGTGGTGGTGGTGGTGGTAATGGTTGGGTCACCTTATATTTATCATGGTGACAACTATGAATTAAAGAGAACCAGTCCCGGCTATAACATCAAATTGTATCTGGTGACAGATGTAGAAAACATGCAAATCCACTAAATCTTTTTGGTTTTCAACTTTCTTCGGATGATGAGACAGCGAGAGAAGTTACAGTTCAGCCCAGTTGTCGGACGCCTTCATTGTTGTGAAGCGTTTGCTGTTATCATGTTTTTACTCCTGACTATAGAACGCCAGCTTTTCTTTTTCTTTCTTTCAGGTTATGTCCTTCCTAAAGTGAGTTTTCTTTCTCTTTCTTCCTTGTCGTAAAAGAAAATGCAAGACCAATTTATTTCCATCTCATACGTGATTCATGCTATTATCCTCATTTTCTGCTGTCACATTTCGGCCATCTTTCATTCCCTTCCAGTATTTCCGAGCCAGATAGCATCGTCAATCTTCATCCAGATGGACAATGATGCTTCCTCTGCTGATTTCTGCGCTTCTTTTTTTCAGTTGCTTGACTTCTCTTTTGGGTGAAGCTCATCTCATGCCTGAACAGTCGACAAAAACTTCCTGCCAATATATATTCCCTCGCTTCAACCTCAAGATGACTGTGACTTGCTATCCATCCTTGTTTCTCATGAGCATCCTTTCCTTCTTGTTGCTCTACTGTTTCAAAGTTAAACTCCCATGGAACAGTCAGTAACTCAAAACAAAAATGTTCCTCTCGTTATTCTAGATGACTATATCATTTGTTTTAATTAGCAGTGAGTCACCACTTACAGTAAGAGTTAATAAGATGGATAGAGTGCTAGTTGAATGATGACAAATACTATCAAAGGGTTACAACAACAGCCAACAAAGAAAACAGCATTTCTTTTCATTTTGTCAGAATCATTGCCCTTGAAATGCAAAGCCTGGGCAGTACTGTCGGCATTCTCCAGTAGGGGCACTTCAGGCGATTAACAATAAATTAACCTCATTCTCACATGGTGAAAAGGCAAAGTTTTGGGGTGTGAACCACCTAGAACTACGCAGGACCATACCTCATATTGGCAGAGAACAAACCATCCGTAAAAATAACTTGGACTCTGGCAGACCGATTGTGACCATAAGAATTAATGAGATGGATAGAGCGACAGTTGAATGATGATGAATACTATAAAAGGATTGAAAATCCATAGATATATCACCCATTTACAATAACAGCCGACCAAGAAAGCGGCAGTTCTTCTCCTTTTGTCAGAAACATTGCTCATGGAATGTGAAGACTGACAGGCAAAATAGGGGGAAACAAGTGAAGAAACTACTGGAATTAAACTTGAGGTTTACTTTTTACTCTTGTCATGTTGGGTAATTCAAATAAACTCAGAACTATTAAATAATTTGCAGAATCCGTGAAAATTCCATAAATGTGTACTTCATCTGTTGCTGTTGTACTTCATCTATTGCTGCTATGCTTAAAAAGTATTTCAATTCTATAGAAGTCTGGTATGAAGTATGCCATGCATTATTATTATACAGTGTGGGGCAGAGCAACTTGCTTATTTAAATTTGGCGCCCTAAAGCGATGGTTGCTCCAAGGATGGTAGGGATGGACTTATTTGAGAGGGTGGAGTGCAAAGTTTAGTTCTTAATGCATGTTATTTTTTTTTGTTTGTTTATTTTTCATGGCACACACAGTGCGTGCGTCAATGACTGTTTTGCAGCAGAACATCCCAGGATGCCTCATCTCCTTGAGGGGCGATCTGCATTGGTCAGCACGGTCCCCTGATTTATCATCATGTGACTATTTTTTATGGGGATATCTGACATCAATTGTTTACAACGATCGTCCTGGCACCTTAACTCACCTGAAAAGCAACATTGCTGCTATGCTAAAAAAGTATTTCAATTCTATAGAAGTCTGGTATGAAATATGCTGTACATTATTATTATACTACATTTGTTTAAAGTGAAACATATATATCTAAGTACTCTTGTTAATGTAGTTTCAGAATATATCTGTTTAATAAGGGGTCTAGTTCCATAACCCTTGTAGGAGCTTGTGTTATATATTCACTATGACCAATCATCAAAGGTGTTTTTCAGTCTATATAATTTCTAAAAAAAAAAAAACACCTTTGTCATTGTCTCGATATATACACTTGGCAGCAAAATAAAAACACACAGCTGGTTATAAAATATTTTATTTATTCAAAATAACCTTTTCTGTTTACGAATGATAGTTTTGTCATTAGTGATGACATGCATGGCGAGGGTTGGTGTGTATCACTTAGCTCACCCATCATGGTCACTCTCTCTCTCTCTCTCTCTCTCCTTTTCCCATTGTCTGCACATCTATTTTATTGGTACAGATGACGTCAACATTCCACTATGCATTGTCCTGAAATGTCAGTCAATCTTGCTGACCTAATCTTCCAGGATTGTACGTCCCCTATTTTAACTTTTTTGATGTCATTCCTGGGAGCACCTGCATTCATACTTGTAACCGACTTTTCTTTGATGTCGTTCCCGGACATCTGGATTATCCAATACTTGTGATATATTCCTATTCTATGGAAGTCTGGCACAAATACAGACGCCACAATACTATTATACCATCTTTGGACAGAACTGATACTACACTAGGCCAATAAAAATATTTTAGTTCATTTCATGTCTGGAACAAACATTGACATTATCTGAAATTTAAAAAATTACTTTTTTTTGCATTGCAATCTTTGGCCATAGTATGATCTCATCTTAAAGAAAAAACAAAAAGATGGAAGGTGATAAGATGTACAAAGATGAAATTTTCTTAGCATACTATTATATAGATATTGATATATCTAACTATACAGTAGTACAATGTAATTAAAATATAAGTGTGGATAAGCCACCTGTCCTGATTAGTCTTTATCAAATATGCGATGTGTTGACCAATTTGTAACAAAACTGGTTTAGCTCTTTTGGGCATAGAAAAATAAGTGAATATCGACAATATATATTTTAGAAATTGGAAGTTCAACCTTCACAAATGAACTTGTCAGTTTATGAATGAGAGCAGTCTACCCTAAAAGTTTAAATGAATGATTCAGCTCAAAATTCTTTCAACGCCTCTGACGAAAGGCACTCGAAGAAAGTATGGGAACATATAATGGCTGAAAAAGTTGTCAACACAACAATAAATATGAGGATAACAGTCTGAAACATGTAAGTAATATAAATAAGAATATAAGAAAAAAATATTGTCAATATTTTTATTTCTAAACAATTTACGGTCGCTTGCATCTTCTGTTTTTTTGTTGTTTCTTTTTTGTGCTTTCTATTTCCTTTATTTTATATTTTAAATGTTTTAACTAACCATCTTGTATTTTGGGGAGGAGCGTTTTTTTTTTTTTTTTTTTTGTCCTTGTCGGTTTCAATTGTTGTCTACTGTGTTTCTTTTGTTAGCCAGAAACTGTATTGTTTGTTAATTCATGTTTTCTTACATCTGCTTTGCATTTAACAAGTTTTTTTTTATTTAGGACAAAATGTATCTTCAGCACTCCAATTATGTTAGCAGCTGAAAACATGAAACCGTATCTGACGTCACTCAAACCCAGCACCTGTTCTACATATAAATAAAATACAATTGAATAAATACAATAAAAGAATTTTTTTTTTAAACTTAAGGGCGAATTTACTTTGGCTATAATTTTAACTAATGGGGTAACTACTGAACTCTGTGGCAGTATTAGATCACAATTTACATATCCGTTTGTTGTGCCTCAAAATATTAGGATTGCTCTGATATACACTCTATAAATTATTTCTATTTACATTTGCTGCAATACTAGCTCACAATTTACATATCCAACTGTACATGCCTTTCCCAAGCAATTTTGATAAAGAGGTTATCCCTCGAAATATTAAGATTGTATCAGTCCACACTCTATAAATGAGGAAAACTAATTCATAATAAAACAAAATTATTCTCCAAATGTTCCAAAAAAACAATCATATATTTACTTCCATTTTGTATATTTTTTTCTTTTACTTAATTTTCCCGGTTCCCACATCATTCTACAGCCTTCTAAAATATAAAAAAATGTCTTCATATATATTATTTAATTGACTTGATGTATTTTTTTTCTTTCAATTAGAAAATCATGAATTTATTTCTTGATCTCTAGTGTACGTTTTCTTTTATTTCAATCAGAAAATCATGAATCATTTATACCGTTCATTGGACAAAACAGAGGAGGGTAGAGCGGTAGCCCTTGATATATCTAAGGCTTTTGACAGGGTATGGCACGATGGTCTTCTAAGAAAAATTAGATCATATGGAATCACTGGAAGAATTCATAATGTTATTAAATCCTTCTTAAATAATAGAAAAATCAAAGTTGTCCTCGACGGTCGTACATCTAAACAATATGACATAAATGCGGGAGTACCTCAGGGGTCTATCCTTGGACCTCTATTATTCCTGATATTCATAAACGACCCCCCTGATAAAATTGTATCTGAGATGGGTATATTTGCCGATGACACCACTCTCTATAACAGATATGAGGGGAAAACAAATGAACACATATCCAAGAAAATGGCAGAAACACTAGAGGATGACCTCCAATCTGTAGTGGAATGGGGACAAAAATGGATGGTCACATTCAATGCTGCTAAGACTAAGCTTGTTTCCTTCAATAACTACAAGAAACCTTCTCTAACACCAATAGCAATGGCTAAGAACACATTGCCTGAAAGTACTTCTTTTAAACTCCTCGGCCTAACGTTTACAGGGAATATGAACTGGAATAGATACATTGAGAGCATTGCTAAGGCTGCTGCAAGGAAGGTTGGCTCCCTCTACCGTGCTAGAAAACTACTTATGCCTGACAGTATCCTATACCTCTATAAGGCCACTATTCGCCTATGTGTGGAGTACTGTTGTCACATCTGGGCTGGTGCATCTGCTTCTTGTCTCTCGCTCCTGGACAGGGTTCAAAAGAGAGTTACCAACCTGATAGGTTCTGAACTGTCATCTAGGCTTCAGCCTCTGTCCCATCGACGAGATGTTGCATCTCTCTGCCTGTTCTACAAATATTTTAATGGTGAATGCTCTGACGAACTGCAAACACTTGTACCTCCTCGACGTAACTACCCCACCTCTACACAGTAGAAATCCCTAAATGTAAGAAAGCCTTCTACTCTAATAGTTTCTTTCCCAGAACTGCTAGACTCTGGAATTCTCTTCCGGATTCCTGCTTCCCCAACTGCACTGATATGCAGAAGTTCAAGTGTAATATTAACAAACATCTTTCTACTCATCTCCCTTCATAATGACCCCGCTAATTAAGTCCAGATAGTAGCCCCCTGCTTCAAAGTGGCACTGTGCTTTGTTTGGGGTGAAAATTGAATTAAAAAAAATATATATGTACTTCTTACTAGAAGAAAAATATATAAGAATATTCAAGCTATAGGTTGTTGCAGTGTGTTAATTCAGTATTAGATATAGATATGAAAACATATACACATTTGCTCGGTAGGGTTTGGAAAATTATAACTTACAGCACTGGTACTCTTTTCAAGTGGGATTTTTTTACTCGATCACCGTTTTTTTTTTTTTTCATACACATGCACATATTTTACTGAGAGATGTTTGCTAATCAAGCATAAGCAAAAGACTACCTCCTTTTCTTTTTTTTATTTTAATTTTCTCATCAGTTCGTTTAAACTGGAGATGGGCATCCTACCAGATGCCAAACATTCACCTGCTAACTCGGATATTCAAACCGAGAGATCTTTTTAAGATTCTGACCGTCCCCTTAAGTGCAATTGTTTTAATCTCTCTTGCCCCTGGTTCACTGGGTATGTTTGCCAGATATTTTTTTTTTTTCAAGTTTGGCTCTGTTTATGTCCATTAAATCTCAACAGTTCACATGGCATATCTATCTCGTCCTTCTCTATAAAACATGCTACACCTCTTGTGTCTTCTTTTCCTGGCTTCCACGCACTAGTATTAGAGAGAGTACACCTTCTGTTTTTTTGAGGTGAGGTTGTTTGTGGCATTACTACTATAATGTTTTTTACAAAAAAGAATTCTGAGTTTTTGTTTTTGTATCTTCTGTTATTAGATACATCATTTCAAAGCAACATTTTTTAAAAAAAATAAACAATGTATGTAACTGTTGATTGAAAAAATTAACACTAAAATGTGGTCAGTGTGAAACTACTAAAAATTTATTTGAATTTTATCATGTGAGTCCCTGTTTATTTGTCTCCCCCATAAGAGCAAAGTTGGATACAAGGTTGGTCTGTAATGCGGAGAAAATTCATCTCCCCAAAATGAGGCACTCTGGGACAAAAATTTAAATTGGCTTAGTCTAGTCTGATCAAGGAAAATCTGAAATATATTATCAGAACAGATACTGCACTTTGCACTTAGTCATGTTGGTCTGTTAGCTATGTTGGTCATTTGTGATAAAATAAATATTCTGTGTTGTATTTTAACCTGTTGTTGATTTGTGGGTTGAGTCTAGTTATAAGTATCGTTTCCTTAATTCTAAGGTTTCTAATATTTATTTCAGTGGCCATTAATTCTTATAGTTTTATCTTTACTTGCGAAGAGGGGCTTTGCCCGATCGTAAAATATGCTTAAATATGATATTTTACTTTGTCCAAATTTTGTATATACGAGGGGCGTGAAATAAGTAATGCCCCTGACCCACTGCCCATAGAAGTAGAGCAACGAAACTGGGCACAGTTATTAGTCTTTCTCTACATAGGAACCACCCAGAGTTATGCATTTCTCCCATCGTTTGATGCAGCTCTGGAGACCGTTTTTGTAGAACACCCCAGGTTGGTCCTTCAACCATGACGTGACTTCAGAAATCAAGGCTGCATCATCTGGGAAACGCTTTCCTTTCAAAAACAACTTCATGGCTGGGAAGAGGTGAAAGTCGGAGGGTGCAAGGTCAGGAGAGTAGGGAGGATGGGGAAAGATTTCATAACAACATGCCCGTGCTTCTGATCTGGCAACATGCAAATTGTGGACTGGAGCGTTGTCCTGCAGGAGGAGGGTACCTTTGCTGATCTTGCCCCGTTTCTTGATTTTGATAGCTTCCCTTAATTTCCTCAAAAGTGAAGCATAATAGGCTCCTGTAATTGTGGTACCCTTTGTCAGGAAATCTGTCATCACTACTCCGTCCTGGTCCCAGAAGACTGTGAGCATGACCTTGCCAGCAGAGGGCTGCACCCTTGCCTTCTTTGGAGGTGGTGAGTCTAAGTGCTTCTACTACATTGACTGGGCTTTGGTCTCTGGATCATAGTGATGGACCCAGGTTTCATCCTGTGTAATCAGTCTTTTGAAAAGCTTTGACCCATCTTTTTGGCACATCTCGAGCACTTGACGCATTCTTGCTTCTGGAATGGTGTGAGCAACCTGGGAATCCATCTGGCAGACACCTTATGCATATGCAAACGGTCATGAATGATAGTTTCTACAGACTCTGTACTAATCTTGACATCTTGGGCTATTTGGCGAATAGTAATGCACTGATCTTCCAAAATGGCAACCTCAACTTGACAGACAGATGCCTCATCAATGGCAGAAGGGGAGCGACCAGGTCTGGGAGCTGTTTCCACAGACTTTCGGCCATGTTTGAATTCACGATGCCAGCGTTTTACAAGGTCATATGATGGGGCATTATCACCATAATTTTCTTTCATTTCCTCAAAAGTCTCCTGTGGTGTGCGTCCTTTCAAATACAAAAACCGGATCACTGCTCGTCATTCAACAGGCTCCATTTCACACCTGACTCAGTTCAAACACCTGTAAAACAGAAACCAGAATTAGTTCAGAGCTGTAATTTGTCACATGACCCGTATAGATATAAATCATTGCACATGAAAAATTTCAGCTAGATCAGACAACTGGAAGTGGGTCAGGGACATCACATATTGCACGCCCCTAGTATTATTATAGAGTTGTGATTTCAAAAGTAAAAAAAAAAAAGTATTTGGGTGCCATCAGCTAGAATCAAAACCGGAAGCAAAACTGTAGCATTACCAAAGTGACATGCATATGAACTGATTAATAATAAACTAAGATGACTGTGCAAAATTGATGTAGCCTTATTTTAGGGGTTCACAATATCAAACAAGAGAGTCTGTAAAGTCATGTCAACGATTAGGCTGGCATGGAATCTCTGATTAGAGAGTCCAAAATGGCTGCCTTTCACAGCGATGGTAGAGTCCATGTGAAGACAGGAATAGGGGTGTCAGTTACCCCAGAACACCCCCCTCCGAAGATTTATTTCCCTGAAATATAATTTTTTCTCTTAGGGTTGACTTCCAAGGGGTCCGTCAGCTTCCTTTTTCTAGTGGAACGACGTATTTCCGTACTGGTTTGAGGAGGTTCCAGATCAAATGCCTCATATAGGAGGTCCATCGTCTCTTCTTCAGATGGAATTTCACTTGGCTCGTCTGAAGTGCGTTTGCGAATTTGGTTTAAGTGTTTCTTATGTGTGGAGTGTGGTCCTTCCACCATATAGACCATACGACCGATCCTGTTAATGATCGTTCCCCGCTCCCAGAAGGTACTATTATCTTTATGCATTTGGAAAAATATCTTTTCTCCTGGCATGTAGTTCTTCTTGGGTATCATCAGCTTGGTGTGTTTTACCTGCTTTGGTAATAACTTATCAAAAACTGGCCGTATTTTCCTTGCAAACATTACTTCCGCTGGAGACATCTGGGATGGTGTGTTTTCGTTGGGCGTCATGCAGTACACCTGAAGAAATTGTTGTAGGGCTTTTTCGGATGGCGTGTCCTTAGCCTTCTTCAAAGCTCTCTTCAGTGTGTCCACAAATCTTTCCGCCTGGCCGTTTGACCTGGGGTGGTATGTCAGAGTTGTAATGTGGTCCACTTGGCAGTCTCTAATGAACTCTTTAAAGTCCCCGGACGTAAACTGAGTGCCGTTATCTGACACTAAACAGTCGACCACTCCGAATCGTGCAAATAACTCATGAAGAGTTTTTATGGTGAAGTCCGTAGTTGGGCTCTTACATCTAAAAACTTCGGGCCACTTGGAAAAACTGTCCACTATTATAAGGTAGTAGTGTCCATCAAGTGGTCCTGCATAGTCCACATGTATTCGTGACCATGGATAGTCGGCTTTGGGCCATGGACTGAATTGAATAGGTGGTGCTTTCGTTGCTAGAGCACATCCTCTGCATGATTTCACTTTTTCTTCAATGTCCTTGTCCATGCTTTTCCAGTACACGTATGAACGCATGAGGCTCTTCATTCTGGTGGCGCCAGGGTGTCCTGTGTGAAAATCCTTGAGGATTTTTTTATGTAGGGTCGCTGGAATAACTACTCTATCTCTGTATAGTAGAACCTATTCGCACACTGAGAAAGCTTCTGCTACTTGTTCATCCAATTCCAGTTTTGCTTTGGTTTCTTTTATAAAATCGTCACTCTCGGCTTCTTTTCTTATGTCGTCTAGGGTAACCGGACGTTCTTTCACTGTGTTACATAGAATCAAACTGTAGTCCTTCTCTGATTGAAGTGATGCGATAACAGAATCCTCAAGCGGTTCTACAGTTTTTGGTATTAACCGGGATAGGCTGTCAGCATGTCCTAACTTCTTTGATGGTAGAAACTCCATTTCAAAGTCATAATTGAATAGGATTGTTCCCCATCTTTGCAGTCTGTTTGCCGTATGTGTAGGCAATCCTTTTCTTGAACCAAAGATAGCGATGAGCGGCTTATGGTCCGTTTGAAGCTTAAAATGTCTTCCATGTAAAAATCTATTGAATTTAGTCACAGCGAAAATAATACTTAGAGATTCTTTCTCTACTTGGGAATAATTCTTTTCCGCCGGTAGTAGGGTTCTAGACGCATGTGCTATCGGTTTCGTTGAACCATCAGGCATTTTATGTAGGATGCATGCGCCGATTCCATATGCGCTAGCGTCACTAGCGACGATTATGTCCAGTTTCGGATTATAATGGGTCAGGAACAGTTCTGATGTGAGCATGTTTTTTAGCTTTTCGAATGCAGTCTGGCATTCTGTGGTCCAATCTCAAACTTTGTCCTTCCTAAGTAGCTCGTTTAGGGGGGGCACGTAAAGTATGCAGGTTTGGAATAAAAGCTTGATAATATTTGGCTAAGCCTAAGAAACTTTGCAAAGTTAAGTCATGTGGCTCAGGCATATTTCTTATCGCTGTGGACCTTTCAGGATCGGGCCGTCTACTGTTCTTGTCTATTATCTGACCAAGGTATTTAATTTGGTTGAGGAAAAATTTGCATTTGGTGTCTTTCAGTGTGAAGCCATACTCACTTATTTTTTCAAATACCCGAAAAACATGTCTTTTATGTTCTTCTATAGATTCACTTTTTACTAGAATGTCATCTAGGTATCCTATAGAAAAATCAAAGCCGCTCAACATAGTGTCGATTATTTGCTGAAAGATAGCCGGGGCGACCTTGATCCCGAAAGCTAACCTGTTAAACTTGGACAGTCCCCTGTGGGTGGTAATACACAAGAGTCTGGAGCTTTCTTCTTCCACGGGAATTTATAGGTATGCTTTGCTTAAATCTAGTTTTGAGAAACTTTTTCCTCCATTGAGTTTCGTAAATACTTCCTCGGGGCTAGGTAGCGGGTAGTGGTGATCCCTTAGTGCTGCATTCAACCCTGTCGATAAGTCTGTGCAGACTCTAATATCCATTGATTTTTTTCTTTACGTATACAGTGGGGGCAGCCCACTCACTGTAGTCGACTTGGGTCAGTATTCCTGCCTTGACGAGTCTATCTAGCTCCTCGTCAATTTTTTGTATGGAGGCAAATGGTATACTGCGTTTCTTTTTAAAAACCGGGGTGATGTTATCTTTTAATTTGAACTTCGCCTTCATTTTTATGCAGCAGCCTAATTTGCCCGAAAAAACATTAGGAAATGACTCCATCAAGTCTTCCTTAAGATTTTTTGCTTCGGCTGTAGGGCTGTCTATTTTCTGACAAAAATCGCTCATGGGCGAGTCCCAGAGTTCAAATTGTTGAATCCAGTCTGTCCCGAAAAGATTATTTGATTTCTTTAACACAAACATTTTTAGTGTTAAAGTTTTGCCCTTCAATGTTACATTTGTAGTGACTTCGCCTTCAAACCTAATGCGTTCTCCCGTTACCGAGTGAGCCACTCTGTTGGTTTGTCTCATTTTTGGTTTGCCAATTTTACACCAAGTATTATAGTTAATTATGGACAAATCTGAGCCACTGTCAAGTTGAAGCTTTACGTTTTTGTACCCGATTTTGACTATTACATACTTCCGTACATTTTCATCTTTCCCTAGAATTCTCGTCGTTTTGACGTAACTCTTGCGAGGTCCTTTTACTCTGCAATGCGAGGCTTTGTGGCCATTGCGTCTGCATAGATCGCATTTATGGGACCGGTAAGGACAATCTTTCTGCCAGTGGAATTCTCCACATCCTCGGCATGGGTAACGTGGTAAATCAGGCTTATTTTGGTATTTTCCTGAGTATTGCGTTTGGTTTTCATTTGACTTTTTGGGAAGAATGGTTTTTTATTTTGCACTTCTTGATGTATGATACATTAGCCTCTTCTATATTTCTGGAGTCCTGTTTCTCAGAAATAATTCTTTGGCATTCCTCAGCCAATTTTTGAAGGGTAATGTCCGGTTCCTTTTCGAGTGTGTTGAATGACCTGCGTCTGATTTCAGTGTCCTTGGTTGAGACTAAACCGTGAATAAAAATCAAGACCTTGAAATTGTCGGCCATTAACAAAGATAATTTAAAATTATCACAATGCCTGTTCACGACTGACGCAAATGTTGTGTAGTCTTGGTCTTCTTTGCGAGTCAGGTTTATACATTTCCATCTCTTATGGAATAAACTAGTTTTCAGGCAGTATAACTCCATTAAGGATTTTACAACCTCGTCAAATGACAATTCGTTCGTCTGTTTTGGCAGTATATAGTCCACGAACTTACTATGTTCCATGGCTCCCAATTTTTGTAGTAAGAGACGAACCTTCATCTGCTCACTCCAAGTTTTACAATCAATTCTGAACACGTCACCGAATCTGCGGAAATAGGCTTCAAAAGTTAATTCTTCATCAGGCCGGTACTGAAAAGTTTCCAACGCTGACCAGATTGCAGTTTGGGGAAAAACGTCCTTGTCTGACTCTCTATTGTCTTTTTTAGATATAACCTTAGATAATATTTCCAACTTTCTCTTTGCTTGTTCTTGCATTTCAAGTATTTGGGCATTAAATTGTTTTCTTTCTTCCTCTTTCTTCTTCTCTTCGTTTTCTTTCTTCTCTTTCTTCGAACCTTTCTGCTTCTCTTTGTCGTTTTTCCTCCTCCATTTGCTTTCTTTCTTCTTCTCTTTGCTTTTGTATTTCGGAGAACTGAGTTTGCTGCAACCGTATCATAGCAGCTATTTGTTTTGAAAGTTCTTCCATGTTGAAAAATAACTAGTCTCCGAATTTCTAGGTCTGAGAAATTTCACCAATAAAAAAACAATTTTATGAAGATGATATATGAAATAAATATTCACACATGAGGAGGGACAGAAGGAAAAGAAAAAAAAAGTTCCGTGTTGTATCTTAGCAGAAAATGTAATAAAACACTTAAAAAGTTTTTGTTTAATTTCCATGAAAAGAAAAACAAAATAGTGAATAACTGTACTATTTGTTGAAGTCAGAGAATTTTGCCAACATCAAAAGTATTTAAGAAATATCAGAGAGAGAAAAAAAATCTTTTAAAGTTACCGTTTTTTTTCTCTTTTTTTTTTTTTTTTTCTTTTTGAAGTCCATAAACTTTTTTAGTTTCAACTTTCAGTATTTTTCTAATTTCCTTTTGTTGTTGTTGCTGAAATATTTTCCTTTTATAGAGTTGTATTTTTACAATCCTCGAATATGCTTTTATGGTCAGTACATATCCACATTGGCACAACTTGTTTCAATAAATAATTGTGGGTTAGATGCAAGTGTCCTATGTAGAGTCGGTTTAATGACTTTTCTGTTTCTGTTTTTATTTTTCTCGTTCACCGTAACAGAGAAACAAAAATGGTTGCTTGCCAGCTAACCACACGTGTGTTCAAAAATACAAAAGCGTAAATTCAAGTTCACCAATACTTTTTTTTTCTTGTTGTTGAAAAAAAAGTAGTAAACTTGTTGAACTTTTTAAAGTTGAATCAGAAAAATAGGAAACACGTGTGTTCAAAAATACAAAAGCGTAAATTCAAGTTCACCAATAACTTTTTTTTTCCAGCATAGAATGTAATCTATTTCGTTTTAAAACAAGAAATTGATTAGGACAGCAATATATATTTTTTTCTACTCACAGTTTTGGTTTGGCGATAACTTTCTTTTTTTTTCTTGTTGAAAAAAAGAAGTAAACTTGTTGAACTTTTCAAAGCTGGTAGAAAAATTTAAAGTTGAGTCAGAAGAATAGGAAAATAGACGTTTTTGATTATTAGTCCAAAGGAAAGGGTTCTTGTGAGGTTTTTTCATTCCTACGTCGCCAGATGTTGTGGCCTTATTTTAGGGGTTCACAATATCAAACAGGAGAGTCTGTAAAGTCATGTCAACGATTAGGCTGGCATGGAATCTCTGATTAGAGAGTTCAAAATGGCTGCCTTTCACAGCGATGGGAGAGTCCATGTGAAGACAGGAATAAGGGTGTCAGTTACCCCAGAACAAAAATGTATAATGATTTTTTTAATTTCGACCCCTTAAAAAGTATTTTAACCGGCTGATCTATAAAAAATCCAATCATTTGAGGCCTCTAGCGCCACTATGCAACATTTAGTTTCGAAATAGATAGTTTGAAAATATGGAGACAGACAGACAAACAGACAGACATAGTGAGTTTTATAAATTAGATTTATTTATGTTCTTATATCTGAGTGGTTGTTTCTAAAAGAGGATGCTTGTGCAGTGAAGTGCCCTGTTTCTTTAGGATAAGTAACAGTCAGAATGCATGAAAAGAAAGAAAAAATATGCAAATTAATTTAATAAGTATAACTAAGAAATAAAAAATGTAACAGAGTGCGAACACACATATGGAACCTGGTTGCAAATGACTGAGCTGTGTGTGTGAGGTGACGTCACGGCAAGGGAGAAGGAAAAAAAATTATTAAAAAAAAAAAAACGTGTATGCAGACCAATGATCACGCTCAAGAGGACAGAGGCGTGTTACACGGGTGGGCTGAAAGTGACAGTAAAAAACACGTCCTAAACATGGTCGGACAAAGACAGAGCACCACATATTTGACACAACAGAGTCTTAAGCACACTGGAGTAAGAGAAGACTTTTGAATAAGTGACAAGGCGTTATTCTGGAAAGTACCTGTAAATAAATGTCTGCTTCACTGAAAAGAAAGAGTAGGCCAATTCTTTCCTTGTCTTTGTCTCCTCGCGACAGTGTCTACATGTTAACACGTGTGTAAACGTGTACTGCGTTACAACAACATTATTTTGTATTTTATATTTGTTATTTTAAGACATTTTTGTTTTAGATCATTTTTTTTTTTTTTGTAAAACTATGTAAAAAAAATTAAACAGTACAATGTCAAAAAAATATAATGTACTAAGAGTACTAATCAAGTTATTCTAGTTTTTTGAGGTGGGTATTTGTCTTCAAATAAACTTTTTCTTAAGGAAAAATGGTAAATATTACCTTACGCTACAACAGAACACCGCCCATTCTAATTTGTTTTTTTTTTTTGTTTTTTTTAGAGGTATTCGAGGTCACTAACAAACTCGTCGCAAATTTACCGTTTGCATGGTATTAATCTCTGGACTATTTTGCATCATTTCACCGCGTTCGTTAACGCGACGTTCACGTGCACATAGTAAAGTGACTTATTACATCATGGAGGAATCGTTAGCAGACATTTGAAATAAGTTTTCAGGAAAAAAAAATGTCATTCATTTTTTTGTGTTGTTACGTAGTTTTTTTATGCTTTTTAATAGATCTAAAAAAAAATTAAGTTTTCACGCGCGTTTTACAGAAACATATTTTTATGTTTTTCGTTCTTTTTTGGGGTGGGGGTATTCAATCATAGAACTTGTGCAGTTTAAAAAGTGCTTGTGCAGTTTAATTAACCGTTTTTCCGTAAGTAACGCGCCGATATTTACCGAGTAGAATAAGTACCGTTTAACATTTCACAGAAATTCTGTGTTTACATTAAAGATTCTGTTTTTGGCATTGGTTTCCCTGATATTTTTCTAGTCAGAATTATTTCTAGAAAGATATCAGTACTTATGAGAGGGACCACCTGAAGGTTGCCAACATCCTAAGTGAAAGTGATTTTTGTGGAACGAACTGGACTCAAACTTGGGACATCCAGGTCGTCAGTTTGTGTCATTAACCCCTGAACCACCAGCATCTCCTGCTAATATACTAAAAGTACTAATAATGGCGTATTAGTTTCAGGGGATTTTTCTTCAAAAAAGGCAAGGACTTTTTTTCTTAATGGAAAATATTACTTGTTATTCTGAGACATCTCTTTTAAATAATTTTGTAAAAATATTTGTGTTTTAATTAGATTAATTTCGTCAAATTGAAACTATATATATATATATATATATATATATATATATATATATATATATATATATATATATATTAGCATGTGTGCTCGGCGTTGCCATGTGTTTGGAGGTGTATGTTGAGCAAAAAAAAAAAACGGTTAATTTTTTTTAACTTTGACCCCTATTATGACCCCTTAAAATTTATTGTTTGGGGCTCAAATCAAGTCATTAAGTGTTAGATCCATGTCCAAGGAACCTATATCTAAAATTTCAAGTGTTTAAACCCAAAATTGTCGGAGGAGTTTGGTAGAGTTCTCAAAGGTTAAATCTTTGAACTTTGACCCCTTAACAGTCAAATTTCTGGCCGAATACCGATCACACAGATTTTCCCAAATCTCAGTATCCTGTATATCAAATTTCGAGTCTGTAGACTTACAATTGACAGTCATTGTGTAGGGAAATGTACACAC